>NC_083314.1:111400674-112019250 GCF_963455315.2 Globicephala melas
GGTTTCTAGGACCTCTAATATGTGGGCACATTTCCTATGCTGAGCGTATAGCTCCTAGGTTGGAGAGATGCTAACATTTTTAGGAATGAAGGACGATCCACCCAGGGGTCACTGGGGTAAAAATCATTTTAGGCCCCAGCTGTAATCAACAGAAGTCAAAGATGTCTAAGGGCAGACTGTAATTCCACCCCTCTCACGTCAGGCAGGAGCGCTGCAGCGCTGCCTAGAAACAGATAACAGCAGCTCAGATTTAAATTGACCCAGAATCTTGCAGGTGATACATCTTTTTATTCATTCATTCATTCACTCGCTGATTCATTCATTCCCACACTTGTTTGTTCAGCCATTCAACAAAGATTCATTGATGCCAGGTACTCTTCTAGAGAGCTGAGATACAGAGAGAAATGAAATGCATTTTTGCCTTCCAGGAGCTCTCGTTCTGTTTGGAAAACAGATGATTTCAATCCAGTAGAGGAATCTGGAATGTAGTTGGGAAATCCAAGAAAGCTTCACAGAGGAGGCAGCACAAGTCCCAGAGGAAAAGCTAACAAATTACACAATTGTTGAACCCACATCAACCCTATCTGTTAAAGACAGCTATACCCGAATCTAGGCTTCTATCCTAAAATCTACCTACCGAGTTTAAGACCCAGTTTGCGAACGTCCAGGATCTTCACCTTGCCTCCCGGCAAAGGCCTTAAGCAAATTCAGAAGAGACTTGTATTCGTCCAAAGCAACATGGAGTAAAGTGGGTCAGATGAAATTAAAATATGTTCCAGCCAAAGGTTTGTCTCATAGAAAATGGAAAACATAAATGCTACAGATATAGGGAGCCTCCTTTGATAAATGAGAGTGACTCACAATTGCAGCCATTTTTAGAAAATGTAAAGAAGAAATATGCTAACCAACCCAGAGCTCAGCTTACATTATTTTAACAGTAGCTAATGAGATTTGATAAATCTCTAGATGGTGAGGAGAACAAAAAAAAAGTGCTCCTAAAGACCTTTAAGATTGAGGACACAAACAGTCCAAATTTTAGACATTTCCCCTCAGTTCATTCTATAAATGAGCAATGGCTGTTGAGTAGAGTGGAGCGACACAGCAGAGGTAGCACAGCTCTGGGTCACACACAGCCTTTCAAGACAGGCCCTCAGCACATCATGCAAACCCTCGGGACCTCCACTTCGTCATCTGTAAAATGGCAATAATGCTACCTTCTTTGCTGGGGCTGTCACAGAAGTTATAGGAGGTACAGTACATGGCACATGGCAGAATATTTCAGACAAACATGGGTTCAGTGGTCAGCTTGAGCATGTGCTATACGTAGGGGGCAAGTTATCCAACCTCATTTATAATTCTCAGTTTCCACATGTGTAAAATGGATTCATAAAACCAACTTTATAGGTTTCTCATGAGAATTAAACGAGTTATTGCATGTAAAGTGCTGAGCTCAAAAATAGCTGTAATTGAATTACTAGATAAATAGCAAACGATAATTCCTTCTCCTTCCTCGAAGAGCCACAGAGTGGGAAATAAAGGTTATTATCTTTTCTAAGGAAAGTGTATGGTCAAGAGGGCACTATAATTATTTTCATATGTAAATAATGATACCTGGATCACTGTCTCCTTCCAAAGGCAATCAAACATTTTTAATATTCACAAGTTTGCTACGGTTTTAAATGTATAGTATCAACTCCATTATCTGATGGTAGACTAGCCAACCAGGGGATTAGCTGTGGTAAAGCTTTAATCTTAACATGCTTTCCCCTACAGGAGGCCATGGGAGCCTACGGATAGGGCTCTGGGGTCAGATTCACCTTTTTCAAATAACTCTAGCTGTGTGATCTTGAGCACCTTATCTAACCTCTGTAAGTCCCTGATCCCTCAATTGAAAATGCAACCTTCCTCAAGGTTGAATGCTGGGGATAACATATGGAAACAATGCATGGCCCGTATAATTGTTTAATAAATGTTCATCTCTTTTCCTGAGCTACCACCATTTGGTCTGAGTTTATGGAATTGCAAATTTTGTGTAACATTTGCTTAACAAAAGCATGATCACCTTGCTACCAAAAATGACGTAATTGAAAACTTACATCCCCACAAAAACCTGCCCACAGTTGATTATAGCAGCTTTATTCATAATTGCCAAAACTGGGAAACAACCAAGATGTCCTTCAGGAGGTGAATGGATAAATAAACTGTAGTACATCCAGACAATGGGATAGTATTCAGTGTTAAAATGAAATGAGCTATTGGGCCATGAAAAGACATGGAGGAACCTTAAATGCATATTACTGAGTGAAAGAAGGCAGTCTGAAAAGGCTACATACTATAGGATTCTAATTATACAACATTCTGGAAAAGGCACAACTACAGGGACAGTAAAAAGTTCAGTCATTATCAGAGGCTGTGGGGTAGGGATGAATAGCAGAGCACAGAGGATTTGTATTGTGGTGAAAATACTCTGCATGATACTGTAATGATGGATACATGTCACTACACATTTGTCCAACCCCATAGACTTTACAACACCAAGAGTGAACCCGAATGTAAACTGTGGACTCTGGGTGACTGTGACATGTCAACAATTGCAGGTTCATCAGTCGTAACAAGGGTACCACTTCGGTAGGAGATGCTGATAATGGGGGAGCCTGTGCAAGTGTGAGGGCAGGGAGAACATGGGAACTCTCTGCACCGTCAATTTTTCTGTGACTCTAAAACTGCTCAAAACATATTTTTTTCTGAAAAAATTACATTCTAAACCAAAAATAAATTATTAGAGTGTTACCCATTATTTTGGATTAATCTATGTCGTAAGTCCCCTCCATCAGAGAAGACAGGCAAGAGTTGGCTATAATCATTTTCAAAGTAAATTGAAGACTTTATAACTAATCCTTATATCCAAGAAGTTACTATACTTTCCATTGTTTCAGTGGTTGCAATCCAAGGGTACCATTAGCAGAATATAAAGCCCTTTTACCTTCTCATGACTCATTTAATGCATGGGCAAATATAGCTGTTATTAGTAAATTCCTATTTAACAGATGGGCAAAATGAGGTAGTGAGATTAAATGATTAGCCCATGGCTAATATTTTATTGGAAAGACAAATTTAATTATAGGTTCCATTTGACTTCCCTTCAGGACTAGAATTAAATTGCAAGTGTTTCCTGACTCCCAGTTTGGTGCTTATGTCACATGACAGTGCAATGTGTGCTTTATTACGTGCTTTAAAATAAAAAGGAAGGGTGAGGAGGCATGAGTACCTTTATCCTAAAAATCACAGAGCACAGAATACAAGGTAAATATTCCATCATTAATTTTCACAGCATTCCCCTTAAGACAACAGTGAGTACTGTCTCTCCCTTGGTTGGTGCAGAAACCTAAGCTAAAAGAGGTTACATAGATACACAAGATGCCCACAGATACCCAGGGAATCAAAAAGAAAACCCAGAATTACATAGTCTGAGAATGGAATTGGATGACACACCTGGAAGGCACACAGTTTTATAAGTCTTTAGGAATACAGGGAAAGCAAAGAACTTCTTTAGGGGGAGTTGCAGAGGGTCGGTAAGGATAGTTTGATAGAATGTTTAGCAGCAACCCTGAGCAAGTTGGTAGTGTTTTGGAAAATATTCTTTTAACTTAGTCACCCAATTCTCATCAGGCCCAACCAACCAACTGCCTCACCCCTTTTTGGTTTGAAAAATAATGTCACAAATCTGTCCAGAGCTGGATAAAATGCACAGTAGTGAGTTCATTAACGTGCCATCTGCATACAAAACGAGGGGATTCCAGAGGCAGAATCCTTTGGTGGGCCTGTTGGAAATCAAGTTCTGGGCTAAAAAAAATATAAAACACAACTTAGGCAGAAAAATATTAGCGCTACACCTTCACTTGGCCCACTGCAAAGACAGTCTGGCTTCTGAGAGGGCCAAAGCCAGTCGGAATCTTTTTTCCCCCTTCTTTTTAATTTTAAAACATGTTTTACTACTCAGAGGGTAAAAAAACAATTGCTTACAGCATGAGGTGACGGATGGAGTTTTGTGAATTACACCCATCCCTAGGAAGAAAGACCTAGCTAAAAGCCTCCGTGTCAGAAATCCATTGAAGATTGCCTGTCCTTTGAAAATCAAGTCTGTTTATCTGCCTGATTCACTGAGTAACAAATCAGAAAACTCAAACCTGCCGCCTCCATCTCTTCCAGCCCCCACTGCCTCCACTCCACTCTCAGAGAAGGGAAGGATTAGGTTTCCAGGGCTGTAGTTGTAACAAACCAGAGGCAACGTTTCTTGCCCCAGTGGTACCCCAAGTTTCATCAAGAACATCGGAAGCTGCTTCTCTTCTGTTGCAATTTTCATTTCACCTCAGCTCTCCCTGACACACCTGTGAAGGGTCACCAAATGCTGTATCATATCAACTTTTAAAAACTGCCGACACTGCTAACGTCTGAAACCTCCCGATGTCACAGCCTTGCACAGGCTTGCAGCCCGCAAAAGCATGGTTGGAGTTTCACGATGCACAATGACGGCATCCTGGCTGGGTAAGGGCAGAGCCTCTTGTTGACAGTAGTGAAATCAGACAAACAAAGCCATGTCAACGGGATGTGTGGCGAGGGCATCTGGGGAGTCCCTCCAGCCTTCCTCCCAATCTGCAGCGAGAGACCCCATCCAGCCCCTTGATCCTCCCTCCAAGAGCGATTTATTTAGGCAATTGTTCCTTCCATCCTCCCTACTCCCATTTTCTCATGAAATTTCTCCAGAGCCTAGGATTTAAAGAGAAAATATTTTATCTGTCATAAATTCCATAAACATCTATTCCCACTCCCTGCCCGAAAAAAAAAAAACGTTGATAAACACCAATCAGGTCCCTGCTTGTGTCAGTTATGCAGCGCACTGGCTGAAAAACTGGTTTTCCGTCAAACTATGGAAAGTAGTGTAACTAAGTAGTTGAGCACGGGTCCTACAGGCTTGCTCACTACCTGGCGCAAATCTTGCCTACCCCTCGGTGATGTGACCAGACTCCATTTACTGATTTTATAAGCAGAGGTCATAATATACACACAACACAAAGATTCTCGTTCTTTACACTTGATACTCTGTAGTTTTTAATCTATAGTGCGTTCATCTATGCATATTTTTTCAGGTCCTTACCATTTAAAGAGGATGGATGTATATCCAACCCTATCCAATGAGAAGGGTAATTTAGTCTTCAGACTGGAAAAAAACATATATTGGGAAACTGAAGTCTCATTTTGCACACAGTAGAATGAAAAGATTAAAAGACCACGTGCAAAGAGTCATTGGGCTGAGATACTCCATGAAATAACATACAGAGGTTATGGGCTTTGAGAACCGGCCCTTTGGCACCAAAATCCGTACAATCAGGAATCCAAGCCGAAAAAGCCCTTTTTGCCTAACCTTTACATCAACATCAAAATAATGTTTTATTAAACTAAGTAGAAATCGTCCTTAACTATTTTTCCTTCTGTAACAAAGGCAGCTTGGATTTAATGGTATGTTATAGGAATTTATTTACAAATTTTGGTATCTTTTTGGATTCTAGCAATTAATGAGAAAACAGGAAGTACAGCCAACAAAATTTTCAAAATCAGCTCAGCATCACATTTGGATGTAATTAAAGGTATAATCTGTTCCACTGGAATACTTCAGTGCTATCCTATCTTAGAAAAACAAATATGAATATTAGTTCTTTCATGATATGTCTGCTTTTCTACATCATGCTAGAACATATAAAACTTTTCTATAAAAATTATTGTGTATTACCTCTTTTATACTTATAAATAAATGTTCCTTTTACATAATTGAATTCATTGGCCTTTTATTTGCCACAAATATGATATTCAGGCTCAAGTCACAGCTCATTCAAACATTTTAAACATACCATTTATTTCTTTGTATGGGATATAGTTAGTTATCCATTTCGCCTTCTGGACTGAGTCCTAAAGTTTCGCTTTTTTTCATCAGCCTCAACCACTTGTAGGCAGAGTTGTTATCAATTATATCTGATTATTCACCATAAAGTCATTGAGCTTTGTCAAAATTCGAAAGAAATTTCTTTGAGAGCGAGGCTAAAATATGCAGGTAATCTAAATGAGTCCGCATTCCAGGCTGGATAAAGATAAAATGCAAAACTTTCGTTTTTGAAGAGAAGAAAAAAAATAATAAAAACTAGTTACAGCTCATAGAATAAAGTATATCATTGTTGCAGTCTCACAATTTATAAGGCAATTCTACCAAAATGCCAGGGAACTGGCAGTTCCGGCACTTTGGGCATTAATAACAGTGCCCAGCAATGTTGGAGCCTGAGGAAAACGAAAGATAATACTGATCCTGCCTTTATTGGAAATTGTGATTCTTTTGTTCATCATGGGTGTTTTTGCATTAATTTTATTTTTAAACATATTGCATTAAAGCATCACCTTGATTACTTAAATGTTGCACCCAAAGAGAGTGCCCATTCCCCTCACTGTAGTCCTGGTCCTGCTTCATAAGTCACCTCTCTCAACCTTCACGACCTCGTCTGTACAACTGAGGCAATAAATCACTAAGAGGACTATTGAAAGGACTGAGTGAGAGAACATGTGTAAGAACTTGTTAATAGTAAATGTTAACATATAAATACATTTACAAAGCATTACACAACTCCAAGATAAAGTCATTATATTAAACATTACATTTAAAGATGTAAGGTTGATGGAAAGTGTAAGTCCCATAACTGATGATAGAAATTGAATCAGAGGCCTTAGAAGAACAGGCAGACTTGAAGACACACCCATTTCTACCTAACTATATTTAAATAAAGAAAGAGGTATACAATCACAGCCCAAGCAAGCAATTTCCTTTCCAGTTTTCATAATTAATCTTTGTTTGTGTAAGTTCAGTTTGTCTTCAGATTCCCTCTTTTCAGTTCCTAAAAACATTCAATTCACTGAAAATGAAAAATTAATTTAGGAATAAACTCTTTAATGTTTTCCTCTTACTTCAAAAAATTACAGCTCAAATAACACAGGTGAAGTCCTACAAACAGATGCACTGCACATGAAATTTGTTTTTGAAAAAGTGGAGGGCATAAACCTTTTGATTCAAGGTAGGGAGAACTTTCTAGGCCAAGGTAGCTGCGATGCCTCCTGTTTTCATGAGCTAATGATGGTTTCCAAGCTGGTTGGAATTCAGCGCTAATTGTATTTTAAAACGCCACCTCTGAAATCCTTTCCTCTCTCAGGATCTTACATCAAGTTTTCGAATTTTCCGGAAAACCTTTGCACTTCACCTTTCTCACCCAACAAATTCTGAACTTTAGAAGAATTCAGTTCAGAGCTTCTCTTTCCCCTGCAGGTTTTGATCTGGGGATGGTGACGCCAACACCCAGGAAAGCTGTCCTGCCCTGTTTCGGAGGGGAGAGGGACAATTAAGTGGTGGCTCCACTCAGGCTTGTCCCTTCTAACAGAGTCATTAAACAACTTCCCAGTGTCATTCAAAGAAATTATAACAGAATCAATTGATTTTCATCCTCTGTTTTATTAGCTGTAATTTAGGAGAGAGAACGGCCCTGTTGACACAGCTGTAACGTGTCAGGACCTGCAGTATGTTATTGGCCTGAGGCCTCCGAGTTACAGTCTTCCCAGCAGAATCAATCTGAACTCGAAAACCTTCCCTCTAGGAAACATGTACCTATCTACTAGCAGAGAGCACTTCTTGTACAACTGAAAATAGTATTCACTTGAGGTATGTTGCAAGTTCACCTTCCCCAGATCAGCCCTGACGTGCCATAGCTCTCAGCGTGTCCACGATAGGAGAAGAGGGCTACAGATGTCTCTTAACTAGATACCCAACACGGGTGCATGTGTGACACTTCGCTGCTAGTCAGATCCCAGACTGCAAGTGGGAATCGCTGGCTGTTTAACATGCGTTCAGAGCCTTGCCAATCTAAAATGGCTGCTCCGTAATACTTTAATTGCAGTTTCATGGAAACAAATTGCTATTTAACTGCAGTAAGCATTTCTGTGACTTGGCTGGACTGACAATAGGTGAGTCTCAGTAGCAAAGAGACAGGTAACATCAACTTGTAAACGGTCTGTGTTTCAACAGCCTCTCCAATCGAGTCACAGGATGCAAGCACCCAGGATAGAATTCCTGGGTGAAGGAGGCTTGGGACAACGTCTTCTCAATTTAAATACAATTATTTAGGCTACATGGAAACCCTTCACTATAGCGTTTTGATAGACAGATCTTGGAGTCTATGTTATGCAAGTTATTGGCCCTAAGAAATATTTTATATAAATAGTAGTACACATTAGAATCTTACTATATTGACATTTAAGCCATTTAACTTAAGAGCTTCATTTTGGATTACCAGTTGTTTCAAACATCAGTGCAAATCAGGGCAAAAGAATTTAAATACGGTTAATATTAAGAGGATGACAATTTCACAAGCTTCATGTTGGTGTGACAGTTTTCTCATTTCGTATTTTATAAGACACTACAGTCTGTGTTAAACTATTTCCTAATAAATCATGACAAGCTGGAAACAGTTTCTCGTGGCAAACGATTCGGTTTGGAAAAGCTTCGTTCGGGCTCTCCGGCCTTTCGGACTGTGTAAATCTAACTAGACAGATAGGTAAAAAACATTAAACCCTTTCAGAGGACAATCTGTTTCATTAGCAAGATTGACAATTTGCATGATTGAGACATTTATATGTATCATAAACTTTTTTTTTTTAATCAGGAGTTCAGATGGGCTCAGTCACATTTGCTTTTATTTTTAATTGCACTTGCTTGTAGAGACTGGCGCCATTTTGCTCTATGACGTGGTTAATATTACATAAGTCCTTTCAAAAGAACAGAGCGCATCTCACTAACATCACCAATGTCACGATGAAAGGTGAACAAGCTCGTGTTTTTTTTTTTTTCCCCAGCAATGTTGGAGCTGGGGGAGGAACACAATCACTGCTCACATCAGAATAAACCTGAGTGTTTTTAGTAGCTTTCTATCCACACAGAGCATCCCCATTAGAGCCAGGTTTTATTGTTTGAAACGCCTCTGGTTTCAAGGTAGTGTTTTACCTAAAGCAAGACTACTACTTAAATATGTTCTATTGTATATTCATAGCTCCATTAGTCCTTCTCCAATTTAGCACATCAAAGAGAAGCCTTCATCACTTGCATGTGGATTATACTAACATGAGTGACATTTGTAATCTTATAGGTCTGCAACTTAAGAAATGCTTTTAGAAGCTCGTTATTAAATACGCGGCAGTGCTTGAGGAACTAGCCCTATAATAGTTCATTTAAAGTCTTTAATGACCTTAGCCCTCCACATCACTAAATGCCACACTGTATTACTGACTACAAAGTTATTAACTATCTCCTTTGAATTTCTACACTATATGGGACATGAGTGCTTATGTCAAAAAGAATTAGAGAAGATGCTAGCATTCTTATTAACACATTTCTCCTTTTCTGTCCTGAAGAGTCCCACGTTCCCTTAAAGGATTTTTTTTTTTTTTTTTTTTTTTGCGGTACGCGGGCCTCTCACTGCTGTGGCCTCTCCTGTTGCGGAGCACAGGCTCCGGACGCGCAGGCTCAGCGGCCATGGCTCACGGGCCCAGCCGCTCCGCGGCATGTGGGATCTTCCCGGACTGGGGCACAAACCCGTGTCCCCTGCATCGGCAGGTGGACTCTCAACCACTGTGCCACCAGGGAAGCCCCCCCTTAAAGGATCTTGAAGGGAAAAAAAAAAAGGTGTTAAAAACCAGAACTAGTTCCTAGCAATTCCTCAAGGATCCAACTCAGATATTGTTATCTATGTGATTTTGTTCATTTTATTTTTTTCCTGCATATTCTTTTTATAAAGCTCTAATAAACTATTCACTTTAACTAACTCTGCCTTTAAATTCTCCTACACGAGGTTTATAGGAGGTTTTCAGTTGGAGCAACTGATTTTTTTTCTCTTGGCCTGGAATCTCTGGAAGCAGGAGATCCCAAAGGGAAGGTGACTGCTAGTTGAGAGGTGTGGTGAGCCAGACCTCTCTGCAGAACCATTCCCATTCTCAGAGAGAGGGTGGGTCTATATCAGGAGCTTTTCTCTGGAACAAGAGAAAATAAAACTTAAAGGAGCATTATGAACACACCTGCTTTTATTAACCTGTAAGAGAAGTTGCAGTCGAGTTTGCTCACATACTACAAGCCTGGCAGGGCAGCCTTTCACGTGTTTCCTCCTTCCAGCAACGGCACTGGGCCCACTGAGTCCTTGGCCTACACGTGTTTTCTGCAGGCAACTTGGGCGCTGGTGGGGAGCCACTGCTGCCTAGAACGGGCGACTAAGTACCTCAAGACTACTACTAAATGAAATCCAAATCCTCCGCCAAACACATGGAAAGGCAGAGTCAGTACAGGAGCGTAAGAGCAAACCAAAATAAACAAATCATACAGCAGACCACACGAGTCTAGAAGCTCAGCAGGAAATGGCTGCTTCACCCATCAAAGAAGATTGTAAAAGAGCTCGGGGTCCTAACAACTAATGGAACTTCAAAATCCGTACAGGTATGGTTTAGAACTGCTATTTCCTTCAAAAGCTATAAACTTGGTAAGAGAACAAGATGGTTATGCCACATTCTTTAACATGCTTTCCATCAATACCCAAGGCTTTCCTACTGAGAAAAAAGAATAAACGAAATAGCTGAAGAATCAAACGTATATATATAAACACAAAAGATTCACTGTGATACAGCAGAAGTGTAATGACATGCTGTTAACAGAATATTATGAATTTACAGAACGGACTCCGTTAGAGACATGGCTTCGTACTCCTGCCAAAAATGGCATAGTTAAGTAATCTGAAGAACACCTTATTGGCTCAGAGCTAAATAAATATACCCACTGCTTCCCTCGACCCCCGAAGATTTAAAGTGAACTTGGTACGGAACAAAAAAATAAAATAAAATTTTCCAAAACACAGAAAAGAAAAAGCAGTTTTTAAACCCAAACTCCATCGAATATTTTTAAGTTTTTATTATTTAAATACACCATACTAGAGCAAATGTCTCTGAAAATATCACAAATAAAAGATTTTTTTCTTCATTCAGCAAATTAGAAGTAGGGGGGGATTTCTACACAGTAGCTTCTATGAGCCTGACTTTTTTTCCAATTTTTTTTCTTTTTTTCATTCTTTTTTTTTTCTTTGCCATGGGAGTAGCAACATTAGGACGAAAACACTTACATGCATACATACATTGTATTTTACAGAGATACAATAAAAGTGTTTGTGATAGAATATCACAAAAGCCACATCTCTTTCCTTTATCTCATGTTCAGTTTTGATTGAAACACATTTCCTTACAACACTTAAATATACAAAGAGCAAATAGAATGTTGTTAAGGTAAAAACACAGGGTACAAACTCTGGCCAGTGCCCTGCTAATTGTTAATGAGGGTAGAAAGCAGATTTGAATGCTTCTTTTAATTAGCTTCATTAGTCATTTCCCTCCTCCCAAGCTCCCTCCCCCCAAAGATGTTGTCCGGTGGATCTTTTTTCATTTTCTCTACAGTCTCCCATTAGCCCAGGTTCATGGAGTCCTTAATGTTCATATTCAGTCATTTTAATACACCAATAAATGCAAGAAGGGCAATCAAGACTAAAGAAGGTGCAATGGCATGGAGCTGGCACTGGTGCTAGCTACAAAGGTGACTTGTCTACTGAAGACACATGGGATCCACCTGTGATGAACAAGATCTGAGATGAAGGCACGCATTCTGCATTACTCTGACCTTTTAGCAGACCTGCAAGACATAAAAACGGGCATCTTAGCTACAATGCTAAACTTGGAGAGATATGAAAACTCAAATATGGCTGCTTTTGTCTTCCCTACATTCACTAATCTTCTTCTATTAATAGATTACTTTCCAACTGTGACTTGTTAGAGGCTTTCTACGCTACTTACTCTGGCAGTGGAGAACTAAAGCATAACATCTTCTGCACTGTTACTAGCGGACAAAATGAGACGATAAATGGACTTCCAGAAAGTTTCTGGTGTAAACTTCTACAATGAATTGCTGAACTCTGTTAAAAGCAAGTTTCTTTCTGCAAGGAATGAATTGTAACATCTTGCCTCGAACTAGGATCTTAAAGGCACATCAGAGCCAAGTTCCTCCTCCCCAGGAAGTTTTGCGTTAATATTCTCAACTGTGTAAACTTTGGCAAGTTACTTAACTGTCTGTGTCTTGGTTTCCTCATCCTAAAAGTGGGGAGGGATTCCCTGGTGGCGTAGTGGTTGAGAATCTGCCTGCCAATGCAGGGGACACAGGTTCGAGCCCTGGCCTGGGAAGATCCCACATGCCGCGGAGCAACTAGGCCCGTGAGCCACAGCTACTGAGCCTGCGCGTCTGGAGCCTGTGCTCCGCAACAAGAGAGGCCGCGACGGTGAGAGGCCCGCGCACCGCGATGAAGAGTGGCCCCCGCTCGCCACAATTAGAGAAAGCCCTCGCACAGAAACGAAGACCCAACACAGCCATAAATAAATAAATAAAGAAGCTTTCATTTAAAAAAATAGTAATAATTTAAAAAGTGGGGATAATAAGGGTGTTATAAGGATTACATAATATATAGGGAGCGCATTCAACAGCGCCTGGCACTTAATAAAAAAGCTAAACGAATACTGGCAGTTAACATGATTATTCTAATATCCCCATATGATGTCTATGCACCCATGTCCTTCTCTGCTTATAGGTATGTGTGTATATGCATGTGTGTATACACACACACACACAAAAATATTGATACTTCTTTTCCCTTAGTATTTCCTACCATGCCACTTAATATTACATGAATATTGTAAATATATGAATCAAACATATGTAATGTGTTAATGACTTGTGCTCAATTAAAGAATGTAGTTCAATGGAAGTCTAACTTTAATATCTAAGTTAGAATTGATAATCCAGTTGTCCAATACAAGCTGTTTGCAATTACCAAAATGAAATAATAGATATTAGTTTTTTATGGTTTTTTAATGACATTGTGAGCTTCCCAGGAAGTTCTCATTTCACCCTTTCCCTAACTTACTAAAAGCCTGAAGTCTATTAGGAGCTGCAACCCCCTACTTCCAAGCTAATTAAAGTGGTAGAGGCTTAATCCCCAGAGTGGAGGCTCAGTGTGAGAAAGGTAATTTGTCTGTCCAGAACAAAGATGCGGCAGCAGCCAGCGAGCATATTTAATAAATGAGCAACAAATGTCCTCTACGATGGACACACACACAACGTCAATTATGTAAGTACGGGGCGGGGTGGGGGGGAACTGCGAAGGGGTATGTAAACTAGAACCCTCGCTAAATTTTCTTCTGACCAAAGAGATGTGATCTCTTATTTTACTGAAAAGCACAGATTATTCTAGATGAAACCATCACTCCTGAGTGGAAGAAAGAATTCCAGAGCAGGCAAAAAATTTACCAACCCCTCCCCAAAAAAACCCACAATTCTTGATTCTATTTACATAACTCTCTCTCTACAAGGCAGTATTCTCATGAGGGGAGCCAAGTCTCCTTCAGACAATATAGGCTATAACATTTTGTAGATCCTAGAACAAGAGTGGTCTGAGATTTCAGTCAGAGGGACTGTATGATTTAAGAGCTTAAGATTTTTTTTTCTCAGAACATACAAAAGCCAATGGTGCAGAACAACAACTAAACTATACATCCCAGACGCTGAGAACAAATTTCAGGAGGATAAAAGTTGAAAGGGGCCAGATGATGGGGGCCTATACTTTCCATACAATTTTAGCTGCCTTTAAAGAACGGATGTACAAATAATCAACTCATTACTTTTCAGCCAGAGGATGTTTGGGTATATTTATTATGCATCATGCGCTAAAAACGTAATTGGTTCTGTGAACAGAAGGAAAATGGCCAAAATTAATGTCCAATTTTCCCCACCAAAAATATAGAGAATGAGAGAGAAGAAAATAATAAAATGGAGCTATTTGTCATTTCTCCCCATCTCATCTCCTCCAGAAAAGAAACGCCGCAGGGTTTGGGGAAAATCATTTTAAAGCATTCTTCAGGTCCAAAAAGCAGTTTATGATTCCACCAGGAAGTATGTTTTCATTACTTCTTCCCCCTTGCCCTCTCATTAATATCTCTCTGGACCACATTCAGCTTACCCCAAACGTTTATTTACAAAAACTACCTTGTGAATTGACTGTGCTCATGGTGAGCTGAGCACCAAGGGCAAAAATGTAAGACATTTAGGCCAACGGGGATATGTTCTTAATTAACATCACCCCCAAAACACAGCTTCTCACCAACGTCTGACAAGAACACATCCTTAAGTTATATTTCCTTATTCCTTTTAAGAACTATTCATTTTTGAAGGCCACCTGTCTCCTTTTAAAAGGCTTCCAACATTAAAATACACGCCGGTAGGCTCTTTTTCACTGCCTCATATATTCTGTGTTCCAAAATGAACGCCCTACCTCTCCCACCCTGCAAAAGGTATGGACTTATATGAAAGGCACAATACTTGCAATCTCGTAAACACGTAAACCAGACTTTGCTCAAATTTTCCTCCCTAACACCTCCCAATTTACATCATCTTTTTTTTTTTTCTGGTACGCGGGCCTCTCACTGTTGTAGCCTCTCCCGTTGCGGAGCACAGGCTCTGGACGCGCAGGCTCAGCAGCCATGGCTCACGGGCCCAGCCGCTCTGCGGCATGTGGGATCTTCCTGGACCGGGGCACGAACCCGTATCCCCTGCATCGGCAGGCGGACTCTCAACCACTGCGCCACCAGGGAAGCCCTTTACATCATCTTATACTCAGTAAGATGGTACTGTGAGACGCTGCTCGTACTTATTACGTGTCTGTGTACTTAGTCCCTGGCTAACACTGCTATGGCCTGTATTCAGTCTGGCTACATTTTCCATCTTATCTCTACATCCTTCAATTCTCACCATGCACGTTGGTGAGCTGTATCATTTTTTATGCCTTGCTAAGTCAGGGAAAGAAATGGTATAAAAGCAGCAACAAACTTAAGATATCATTTGTAGAGAAACTAAGCTTTTACCTTGGGGGGGTGGATTTTATTCTTATACTTTTTTTTGGCTACCAAGTATAACTACAAATGGCTTTGCTTCTACATGAAATGGGTATCTCAAAATATTTGTTACCCATTCATTGTCCTCAACTCAGCCCCATAGATTCACTTAATTACAACTGAAACCACGAAGGTCTGTAAGTATTTATATGTATTGGCACTCCTTAAAGAAGCCTGAACTGGCTCATCAATGGTGACTGATTAATTTGCAATAAAAAATTAGATTTCCGTTCTTAAAATAGTATTCTATGCAGTTCCCATATTAGTAAATAAGGAAAACTGTACACATTTTGATGCAATTAACCTTTACCTAATAAAGCAATGGAAAATACATTTAAAATCATTCCATAAACTTGAGTAAGGGAAAATGATAAAAATAAGCATTAAAATATGGCAGTATAATTTAAAATTTTTCAAATATTAGTCATTTTCCCTGTACACAGCGTTAAGAAAATGCATTACGGAAGACAAAGAAGCCTAATATTTTTTCCTGAGATTTTTGAAGCTCGCTAAATTCCTATTTGCAGATAAATGTTGTTTTTTGTGATCCCTACAACAGACATTAATGAAGTTCCTATTGTAAATCCATAAAGAATTACCAAGTGAAGTGTGCACTTTTTGTTTCAATGCAATAACTCAGTGCTGTGTGATTGCCTGGGTTAATGATGAAAAAGTCAAACATACTATCAGAGCTGATGGAAAAATCTATCACCAATCTGAAATTAAAATTCATCTGTGGTCAATAAGATTTAATATCCATGCAAGTGGTGCTGTAAAGAGTAAATGAATCAATGTCATCAATACATAATCAGTATGAAATATGATGTGAATAAAATTATGTGCACGAGTCATACATTTCACTCTTTTCTGGGCCAGTGTGGAATGAACAGTCTCTTAACTGAAGGTTGACAGTAATTGTTACAAATTAGGCACAGCAGTTATCAAAATGCACTCACTTGCATAGCTATAGGACTTACTAAGGAGATTAAAATAGATCTGAAACTATACAGTACTGCAGGTGCTGGACAACTGTTGATCACCCATTTTCCCTCTAGAGTGCCCTCTAATAACATGATTCGTACATTTGTATAATTTCCTCGTTTCTAACTCTGGTCCAAAAACTTTCCAGTTGTGGATCGAGAATCAAGACATTTAATCTTTAATGATCAGCAAGAGCTAGAACTTTTAAAAAAAAGTTGTAACTTACTCAAACATTATGGGACTACCAATCAACAAAAATGCTCTCCTTTGGAATTCCAGAATGTTTTGTAAAACTGCTCTTCTAAGATTCAAAGCACCGTAAATTGGGTTAGGAAGGCAGGTGTCCAGATTGCTATTACTAATGCAGAAATCATTCTTTCATGACAAAGACATTTATTCCCCCTTCCTACCAAAAATGTTCTAATTCCCCCCGCCCCGACAATAACCTAGTCACATCGTATTTCTGAATTTCAAAATTGTCAAGTGGGATAAACAACTGGTCGTAGGCAAGTTTTACATTCTGCCTGACTCTGCATGTGATAATGTGTTCAACATTGGTAAAGCTACAGCTATAATTAAGTTAGGATTTTTTTCACCACAAAAGATTCATGATTTAACCCATCAATTCCTCTATTTCTGAACCGTGTATGTATGAGTAGTCTACATTTCTTTAAAAGGGCACGCAAAAACACAACCACCTAGGAAAACTCCCTCACTAGACGAAGAGGTTGAACCTTCCAACTAGGTATTCACCTTCTGGTCTGGCAGTAGTGGATTGCTCTGAAGTGAATTCAAATGGCCATTGATGAGAGCTGTAGGTCTATCATGTTCACAAAATAAACTGCCATTGATGTAGTGAAACCGATCTCCTGGGACCAGGCGATTCCGGCAGGTAGAGCATGTAAAACACTGAAAGGAAAAAGCAAATCCACTGAAAACAAGTACAAATTAAGTCTTTCTTGGTCACAAGTTTATAAACTGTTTTTAAGCAGGTATCTGTCAAGTACAGAGAGCCACTTATGGCTTAGTGTTTTCTTTCCTTCAACATGATTCTGGAAAAGAGTAAGCCAAAATGCAAGACACTGGATCAAGCTAAAGGGGAAAAGCGACAAACAGGTGCGTGCTTCTGTGGCATGGGGGAAGTGGCGTGGGTGGATGTGTAATCATCACTGCCACATAACAATTTCAGTGGATTCCTTCCATGTTTGCGGCTTGAGAAAACAGGGTTTCTACTAAGGAGACATGCTTTGTCTCCATGTAGGAAAGTTATGGTTCTTTTAAAAAACAGAGGAGGAGCAGATGCTACCTTCAGATGATACACATTGCCTTGGGCCCTCATGACGAGTTCGCTCGCAGGAATAGACTGTCCACAAGCGCTGCAAGCACCGCTATTCCCAAATAACCTGAAACAAAGATGACGGGGACACCAATGAATAATCCCAAACCAAGGAAAGAGAAAGAAATCCCCAGCCTCTGGCCCTCCCTTTGGAATGCATTTGACAGAGACTGAATGCTTAGGCTCCGGCCTCAAATTTTATGAGTGATTTACATAATCTGGGAAAAATCCTTTTGCGGGGGGTGGTCACAGCTAACTTCTCCCTACCGCAGAGGAAGAGGGTGCCCTGGGTTTCAACAAAATATTGACTTACACCTCTAGCAAATATGAAACAATTCTGTTCTACACACATTTTATCAGATTACTGAGTTCATCATAAAAAAAAAGATACAATTCATGCCTGAAGTTTAAATGTATTGTGTCCTTGAAATTATGTGAAGAACTCTTTTGTACTTTAATCATATCTTGAGATATGAGTCATCAAAAGGGTTAAGAGGATTTGATTGTATATCTAAGAAGACATCATGCTCAGTGTATTGAAACTCCCGTAAACCTCCATCAGTGCAGACTTTCCATTAGAAACTCTCTGCTATCCAGGTTGATATATAATGTGTATGGGTTAACCTTTTCAATCATGGTGTCAACACTTAAGATTTGCCTCTGCTCATCTCTTTCATCCTAACCTTCTCTCTCTCTTGATAATGAAATGCTTGCTCCAACTTCCCTCTATCTGCTCCTGAGTCCACAATTTAGATTACTTCATCTCTGCTAGCAACAAACTGAATGAAATTTCGATTTGAGCAGAAAGTAATTTACCGGGATCTGGACCCATTTGTCATCATATCTCTCTGGGTGTTTGCTGTATCACTGCAGTTTTCCTATGCAATCAAATGAGACCACAACATCTGCCATGGGGGGAGGAGGGGGAGAAGAAGAAGTCTGCAGAGGAGGGGAAAGCTCAAGGAAGTGCGGTGTACTGAAGAAAAAGATATACATAATTCCTTACATCCTTCCACAGGCGTGACAAAATATTTTAACGAACACCGAACTTTGGCTTTTATGAAATCCGTCGACTCAAACTGGGAAGCTTTATTTGCTTTTGGGCTTCCCTCTTTAATATCCACAAATATTTATTAAACAGACCAAAATGATTTCACATTGAAAGGTGGTATCGGAACGAGTAAGCAGGGTCAGAGAGGCACTTTTCAACAATGAAAAACAAAGTAATAGGACTTACAAACTAACATATCGGTGTCATAATACATATTAATACTTGCATTTCTTCCTTGTCCAAAGAAAGTCATAAAATGCAGTTTGTGTCAAACCATGAGACAGCCTCCTATAGAACACCCCGTAATCTGAATGATTGTGGCATGCCTCTATATAAAAATAATTGCTTTGAGTTTTCAGAATCTGGTCTTGCAGAAGAGGCTTGTCATGTTCAAACTACTAATTTGCTGTCGCCACTTTATTGAAAATAGCCTGTAAGTTGTTATTAAATGTATCGACTGAACGACAGGGAGAGTAGTAAAACTGCCCCTTAAGATGGCTTTTAATAGGAAGCCCAAGAAACAAATTTTGCAGCAGCATCGATTTGAAGAGTTCAATCAAAACTCCATTTCAAAACTAATTAGTCTGAGATCAACAACACATTGACACGTTCTTACAGAATCAGAACAGTTACAGAGAGAAAGCTGAAATAATACACTGTCAGGACCTCTAGCTGCAGGACCGCACCGTGTGGGAGCTCAGGGGCCGCTGGCCTGCCATTTCCTAACACTGGACCATTTCAGGAGCATCGATGAAGCCTCCCGGAGTCTCACCCACAGCATCCTGCGAGTGTGGGTTGTCACTGCTGCCACGAGAGGGTTCTCAGAAGGGTGAGGTGGCCAGAGAATTAGCATTGCCAGGGGGAGTTTCCAGTCAACAGCAGGGCTATTTCAATCCCCAAAAGGGGTACCAACTCAAACACTTCAGGTAAGAATAAAATTAAAAACCTGTCGATGTAGGCAAAAACATGCTGAGGATAAAAGGGGGGCGGTGTAGATTAAGGGGGTAGGGAACAGAATCCTACCTGAGCTAAGGACCAAATATCCTCTTACAGCAACCCAGAAGTATTTTAATGGCTAGGAGTCTATAATTATGGCTGCCACTACCAACAGGTACACAGTGACACTCCATCTCAAAAATACCCTTTCACAGTACCAATCTGATTACCCAACCTAAGTGTTCATTTATTTAACAATTCACCCTGAGTAAAGTCAGCTGTATGTCTTCAATGTCTAAGGGCAGTTGTATGGAATCCAAAAGCTTTTCATACATCTCATTTTCTCCAGCACCACTTTCACAACCTTTCAGGGAACAATCAGCCACAAAATCACGGGATTCCTAAAGTGTCAGAAATTACAGTTACAAAGTTTGAAAATGACCAAGATCTACCCAGGACTGATGTGCTATTGAACAACATTATTAATGGAGTTTAATATCTTTCCGTGCCTACAGCTTTAAGGCTGCCTCAGAGCAGAAAACTTACATGTCTAAACACATTTTAATCCCTTTTACCAGAGAGGAAGGCTACCATTAGAATTCCACCCTTTTTTCTGAAAAGTTGTGTGTGTGTGTGTGTGTGTGTGTGTGTGTGTGTGTGTGTGTTTTAACAACGTTTCTGTGCACTGGAGAGTTAATTATCTAACCAGGGGGACTGTCCAGGAGTGTTTGATTTAAAAGGCTTGAGGCTTTAGGTGCTCAATTAAGTAGCTATCGTCTCAGACTGGACTATAATGGGCTCTTTTCTCTTTAACTCAAGCAACGGGGAGATATACCCCAGGTCAGGCTAATTAAAACCAGGGGAGTCTTTAATTGTGATGACAGAATCGGTTTCAGTTTCCTTTCTTTGGGTCCTCAGTCCAAGAAGGTCGTTAATATTTCAGCATTTGGGCAATGCAATCAATCACAAACATCAAGAGGTTACTTACATGGGGAAAAGGGAAAAGAAGGAAAGAAATCCCACCAAACCTCTACACTTTAGAGGTGCTCTGCTCCTATGAAAAGTACCATGTAGTGCTAGTACTGTTTGCCAGCTCCAACTCTCCTTGCTGACAGAGATGGAGAGCAAGTTGTATTTTTAGTTCAGTAATAATACTTAGCATCTTTCCCTAACTTCAACGACCAATAGGTGAGCCTACTTGCAACTGGTTACTTCAAGCAAAATACACACGATACGGAGCATTACCTGGCTGTTTTCTAAACCGCTTTCAGGCAAGGAGAGGTAGGTTTCTAAGAGTGTGGCTGAAAGGTATACATTTGTACCTACAAGTAAATATCAGCAACCTATCTGAGGAGAAAAATGCACATCCACAGCTACCGATCCAGAAGCAATTGGTTTTCCAGCGGGTTCCTATATTTAATCTAAATTCTGCACCGGCTATATTAAATGTAACAAAGAAAATGCAACCCAGAAATTATGCCTGGAGCCAAGTCCATTAAAAGTACTTCGGAATAACTAGAGACCAAGCACCTTACAAGCACCAGAAGCTATTGATACTTAAGAGGGGGGCTGTGAATAATCGCAACTGATGCGTTAGAGAGGGGAGGGAGAAAAAAAAATCAGCCAAATTACGCTTGGTTAATTCAGAGTAACAGATCTGCCCCCAAGTGAATTGGAGGCCTTGAATTAATTCTGTTATGACAAATCAAGATAAACGTTCCCCCTAAATTGCATGCGATTTAATTAATTTTTGAGATCCTAGGTTTTTTTTTTTTTCCTAGCTAATAGTTCACATGCTCCTGTGCTGTCATTGTGCTTGAGTGGGCAGACTTCAAAGTGATATTAAATAACCAACTATTAGATTTACCTAGCACGTCCTATTGGAAAAGTGCCATTTAATTACCTAGCCTGTTCAATTAAAGGGACAGCATTCTCTGAATATAGCAGCTTGCTGTTGATTACCAGGGAAATGAACTCGCTGTCTGGCGGCGCCTCCGTTCCTAACGCTACCCGCTCCCGAAACGCACCCTCCACCACCAACCACCACCAATCCCCCCGCCCCGGGCCCCCACCCCCAGCTGCGCGGCGCTCACTGCGGCTGCGGGCGCCACGTGAACCTCCCGAGCGGAGCCCGGGGAGAGAAAGCGCTACCCGCTCGTCCGGCTCCCGCCCTGCGCTCGCCCCCTCGCGGGCCCGAGGCTGCCGGCCGGCTGGGCGCCTGAACTGCGGCCTCAGGCGCCGTCAGCCCCCAGCCCGGCCCCCGCCCGGCCGAGCGAGCGAGCGAGCAAGCGAGCGAGACCCGGCACGCCGAGAACCACCACCCGAGCTTCCGGCGCGTAGCCTCGCCTCCCCGGACCTGGAGCCCCACCCGTCGATCTCCGAACTTCCTCCTCTTGCTGCACTTTCCGCGCCAGTCTTCTGGCCCGCGGTGGGGGTGGATGAAGGAGGACTCGAAGAAAGAGAATCGGAGTTTCTGAAGCTACTTGGTGGCGCTGGGATTGAGCTGGGGGGTCGGGAACCCGGGGGGAAGGGGGAGGACGCGCTTCCAAGGTTCAACGACTTTTGTAATTTTGCTAGGTGGCGGGGCCAGGCCGGCGTTGGCCCCTTTAAGATCCACCCTCCCTTTCCTCTCCCCTCCCCCCTTGTCTATCCCTCCCTCTCTTAGAGGCCAATTTTGTTAATTAAATGTTTTGTTTGCAACGCAGCTCTCATTCATTGCGGACACGTCATTCGGAGCAGATCTAAGCCAGAGACCAGATCTCATTAGATAAAGCCCATCAAAACTAAGAAAATGGAGGAGCCACTAATTAAAGCTTTTAATTGTGCGGCTTCGCTGCAGCAAGCAGCCGCTTTATCTGAAATCTTGGAGGGAGGAGAGGCAGAAGCCCAGCTCTGCCCAAACGACACTTGGTCGCGCAGGGGGAAGGGGCTGGGGAAAAGCAGCACCACCCACCCCTCCCCCCCCACAACCCCCTCCCCTCCGGGCCCCTCCCAGCTCTCCCAAAGCTTTTTAGCCAGATCTTGCTGGTTTTCAAAAAGCCACAACCTCAAAGTCAGACAGTTTAAAAGCCCCTTAATAAATCGCTCTGTGGTCCCAGCTGGGGCCGAAGAGCCAAAGGGTCCCCTTCACCTGGCGGCCGGCGAGCGGATTAGTCCCGCTCCTCAGCGGCCGTCCCTGCAGAATTGAAAGCTCCTCCAACAAGTGGACTGAGGGGAGACTGAGGAGGGAGTGGCTGAAAGGAAAGGGAACGCGCAGCCTCCCCACCTTCCCACACTTTCGGCATCTTGGTGGGCAGAAGGAACACTGAAGAAAGACTTAGGAGATCCCTTAAACTTGGTGGGTGAGAGGGGGGTGTCTGCTGCTGAGCCCTGAGCAGTGTGAGGAAAGGATCAATTGGGTACTGAGCTAGAACTCCGCTCTCCCGAACAAATCTAAGGTCCTCAGGGTAGCCTCCAGTTCAACAGCAAGCGTGGTTCCAGTTTTCAAAGTCAGGAAAAAAGAAAGAAAGGGAGAATATGGACCCAGTTAATTAAGTCTTGGGGCTGGGCACACATCCTCCATTGCTCCATTAAGCCAACAGAAAAACACCAAATGGGCATTTATATTTGTTCCCAAGAATAGGAAAAGGAATGGAAGTGATTCCCAGGAAGCCACTTGCCTAAACTTGTCCTGAGGGAATGCAAGTGGACCCATCTTCTTTTTAATTAGTGGTAATCAGAAGCGAAGGTCTTCTGAAGGCACTTGGAAAAGAGATGAATCTGTACCATTCACTGCTTCTGAACAGCACTGTCAATTTTTCCCCTTTAAACCACCCTCCTTCTTACCAGTTTTGCTCTCTAATTACAGTACTGTCAAAGCTCATGGCATTGCTTGGAAGGAGGACCAGAAAGCATTATACCCACGCTGCTGCTGATTTTCCAACGTTTACTTCTAAAAGAACACTTCATGAAATTAATGCTGCCACCTTAATTTAAAAATAAAAGCCCTCTCCCTTCCTGTATTTCTTTTACTTGGCTGATTGAGGAGGCCAGCAAAGAGGACATAGGTTGCATTACTGGAATAACCAAATATCATCTTATTCCATCATTTACACGAATGATATTGCTGGGGTAAACATACCCATACTCAGCTCCAAACTGCACTGGGATCTTCTGCAGTTTTAGATGCAGAGTCAGGGAATCACAATGGAGCTAAACTTTGAACAAAATACCTCATCTATTGATTCACCCTCATTGAAGAAAGGGCAAAAATTTTCTAATCTCTATAAAGAAAATGGTTTAGGGCACAAATTTTAATAGAACGCATTTCTTAAAAGTGAGTGGTTGTCTAGTATCAACCGTGTGCGTGTGGGTTTGTTTTTTTTTTTTTTTTAATTACTGGATGTTGAAACAGAACACCTCCTAGAAGCATTCATGTGCATCAGTCTATCAAACCATTTACTCAAATTAAATGTGTAATCCTTCAAATGCCTCCTTTCAAATTAATGAGTTTAAGTAGCTTGAGTTCACCTGAAAAGATCCTATAGGCACCTGACCTCCTGAATTCTTTCCATTAATTGCACTGAAACTTGTTGGAAAAAGGCTGCTTACATGGGCATATGAATGTTCCTATACATTGCTTTAAAATGCAAGATTAGTATAATTCTATAGCCTCTTTTCCTAAATCTCTTTTGGGGATCAAGGGTAGTGATACAAATGACAACAACAAAAAACCCAAAATCTGAACATTCCTCAATTGAACTACAAATTCTACATCACAAACCACACACTAACACTTGAGTATTGCGAGCCTTCAAGTAACAATATATAAAGAGAAACATTACCATTAAGTTTTTTTTTTTCTTGTTCGGGTTTCTTTGCTATAAGAAGAATGACAAGTCTTTAAACCGATGGGCAATCAGCATTTTTCACAAGGAGCACAAAGAATGAGTCAGTTTTCCACTCAAAAAAGTTTAAAGGTGCTTACGTAAATATCATAATCAGCCATCACCATATCATTTCTCACTACCCACACTTAAATTTTTAAATCAGT
Organism: Globicephala melas; assembly: GCF_963455315.2. Classification (NCBI taxonomy): domain Eukaryota; kingdom Metazoa; phylum Chordata; class Mammalia; order Artiodactyla; family Delphinidae; genus Globicephala; species Globicephala melas. Next base: position 111,425,119 of record NC_083314.1, read on the forward strand.
CTTTTGTCTCCCAAGTTCCTATGCTGGTCCCTACCTTGCTTTAAGAAAGCAGCTTAACTCCCACTTGAAAGGTTTATTTTTAGTGGAGGGTCCAACTGCGGCTGACCACGTGAAATCCTGGTCGCGAGGATCCTGGTCCCAACCTTTGCACACCTAGCAGCCCAGTCCCCCCAGATGCGCAGTTTTTACTTCGTGTGGCCTTTGCCGTTAACTTGCCACTAAATATTGGAAGATTAACACATGCTTCTTTAACCCCTTAAATTTCGGCCAACCAGGTTTTTGAGGTGAAGGCTACACTGTATTCTGAGATGCCCTGCTCCTTTCTTTAAAACCCTTGGTAACCTTTGGCCTTGCCATTGCTCTGCCCGGCCATGTCGGGGAAAGGCAGCCAAGTCTTACCTAATGTAGTCATTTCTGCAAAGGATCATGCCGCTCTTGGTGTAACAGGACGTGCCGATGTCGCCCAGCTGCGCCTGGCAGCAGGAACACTTGAGGCACCGGCTGTGCCAGTAGCTGTCCATGGCATAGAGCAGAAAGCGGTCCGCAATCTTGCCTCCGCAGCCTGCGCACCGCTTCCAGGAGAGGGAGCCGGCCGTAACCGGGGGCGGCTGTGAGCTGCTGCCCGGATTCACCATGGTCTGCAGAAGGCGGGAAGGGGACAGGGAGAGAGAGACAAAACAGGGGCGATGCAAAAGTTAGTACTCGCCGCGCGAGTGAGCGAATCCGTCCCCCGCCAGCCCCCAGAGTTGCTGGAAGGAAGCAGCAGGGCAAGGGCGGGAAGGAGGATGAGGGGGAGAGGGAAGGAGGGAGGCTTGCCGGCAGCAGCCGCCTGTTTACTTTTCTCAAGCTTTGTTCTGGGGCCACGAGCTCCTCTCAACTTTCCAGCGCCCGCCGCCGCTGACAATTTCAGCTCGGGTACTGTCAAAACTCAAGAGAGCGAGGCTCCGCGGCGCGCTCCTCCCCTCGCGGCGCCTCCTCCCGGCCCCCGCCTCCGCCCACTGCCCCCTCCTCCGCCGCCCGCCTCCAGCAAATGAGGGTCAAACCCACCCACCGCCTCGCCCGGCCCCTCCCGGGGCCCCGCTGAGCCCCGAGCGCTAGCCGAGGGGAGTGAGAGGCGGCCCCCGCCGGAGCCACGTTCCCTCCCGAGCTCTGCCCGGGGAAGTGCAGCTGCAGTTCACAAGTTGGAAATAGTTCGGCTTTCTGAAAGGGAAGGAGGGAAGAACCGGCGGAGGGGAGATGGAGAGAGTGGTGGTGGGAGGGGAAGCGAGGGGACTTCGGGGGGGGGGGTGCGGTGTGTAAAGTTGCGAAACTGGTTTTTCTTATTTTAAACAGCACCTTTCACATGCCATTGTGGTGACCGCCATCTCCTATTATTGTTCCAAATCTCATTTCATTTTGAAGATCAATGAGTGTTTTCTCTGCGTTTGCAGGACACAGGCAAGAATAATAGATCATTGAACTTTAGGATGCCTGTTAACTTCCTATACAAACACTCTCCACTTTGGTCTCACTAATCTGCCCTTGATCAGCAATTTAAATGGTAGAGCTTTGTTCCTCCAAAAGGGTGGGGGGTACGTTACTGATAATATGTGAGAAGGCACTGTTAAAGGATGCACAAGTTATATCTGAGCCAGACCTACTGTCACCAAAAACTGCTTTTAAAAATTCCCCACTCTTTCTAATGAATGTCACGAGAGAAACAACTGGGGTCTAATATAGGAATCAATTTATAAAGCTTAGCCTAAACCGATTAATTTGTTGCCTCCAATCCTGAGTCCAATAAAGTCCTAGTGTTCCTCCAGTCACTTATTCTATAAAAAGATCAAGTTATTTACTGCCAATTAAGCAGCCTGTTTTGTCTTTGTCCTCTGTAAGCCGAGAGTGTGGGCTCCCCCCGAGGCTCCCGGCTATCTGCTCAAGACATTCAGCTGATACCTCAGAAGCGAGAGGACGAACTTTGCCTGTCCCCGGCCCAACTTGGCTGCTGCAAAAAAACGAGGGGAAGGGAACGAAACAAGGACTTGTGTTCCTTAAATAGGCCGATTTTAAACACATTTCCTCCGAAAGAGTCCCGGAACGTGTGTCCAGTGACCGCACAATAAACCAGAATAAGAACTGCACCAATTAAGCTGTAACAAAACCCTGAGACTTTGGAAACAGGACCACTCTAAAACCCATTAGCATTGCATTTAACCGAATGCATCATACCTTTATGTAAATTGATTTATCTGATGCATTTACTCGAGGAATTGCTTTTTGTTACAATTTCAGCCCTAACCCAAATGAATCTGCATTTCCTGCCCTAGGTCTTTAAACTGCCCACCCCCGCCCAACGTTTTAATCGCTCTGAATTCCTTTTTAAAAGAGGAGGAGGGAGGAGATTCCAAGCTCTTCCCCGCCCCCATCTTTGGTGAGAGGTAAATATATATGTATATTTTTTTTTGAAAAGGAAACATTACACTGAGAAAAGCATCCAGTAACCCCATTAGCTAAAGCTCTTAAGGACAAGCAATACCTTAATGCTGATTAAATCTAAAAGAGATGAATCAAGACGACTGACCAGAAACTGACTCCCCTGATAACTAAGGACGGGCCCTCATCAAGTTTCATTTAGAGTTGGAAAAAAAAGAAAGCTTTTAAGTTAAATAGGCTTATACTCTAGTAATTACATAGCCAAGCAATTTAGGTCCTGAGGTAGTCTGTGAAATAGAAAGCAGAACTGGCAGCTAGAGGCAAAATCTGCCCCCCTTTAACAACGTCTCTGGTGTTTTTTAATGGAGACCAAGGGAGGGACAAACGTAGCGCTGACAATTTGTAGTACAAAAATGGATGCTTAATTCATGTCTTGATTTTAATTAGGTGATTCACCGGATTTCTCCTGGATTGGAACAAAAGACTTATAAGCCAAGAGGAATTTTTTTAAAAGAACCAGCAATACCGAATCCTGCTCACTTAGATCCTTTCTGCCACTGTTTCAAAAATAGTGGTGGGGTGCGGGGGGTAGGGTCGTGACTATTTTCCCCACACTACTTCTCAGACTTCAACGCTTAAAGCACCTCCTGCCTCTCCCTTTGGAACTGAATATATCCCCACACGCCTCCAAGGTCCCCACCAGCCGCGTCTCCAAGAAGAACCCTTTTGTAAGCAGGAACCGCTACAAAGCTGGCGGCCCGGGGCTGCCCTCCGTCCTAGCTCGCAGGCCGCCTCGGTAGTTTCGGACTCGCGCATTATCTAAGCCGACGTATTGTTTACTTGCAATTTGGGACGGTCAAGGGAAGGAAGCCAAAGAAAACAGCCCCGGCCCAAATCGCCCCCCTCCTCCTTCTCCCCCCCTCCCTGCCCGCGGCTCTCCAGCCGTCCCCTTACCTGCTTTTCCCCTATATTGCAATATTGCGAGAGGCGGCGGCGGCGAAATTCGTGCGAAGCCGCTCGGCTTCCAAGGAAGGGGCGCCTTGGCTGGCGGAGGTGGAGGGAGAGGGGGGGATGTTCTCGCTGAAGCAGGAAAGGGGAGGAGGGGGCTAAGGGCTGCTTTTCTTTTCTTTTCTTTTTTTTAACGCGCTGCTCTGAGGCTGGGTTAGGGGGCCCCGCGTAAGTGGCAGGCGCCGGGAAGCAGAAGCGTCAGTCTCGGTCCTCGTCGTTCTTCTCCGCCTCCGGCTCCGCGCGAGCAGCTGCAGGAGCCCTCGGCCCGCGCGGCGCGGCGCAGCGGCAGCAACTGCTGCAATCGCTGCTGCAAGTTTGGCAATGTGGCTTCACTTTGTATATTCCCCCGCCCGGAGGCCCCCGCCCCGCCCGCGCTCCTCCCGCTCCCCCTCCTACTCCTCCGCCTGCCTCCCTCCCGTGCGCCCGCCCGCCCGCTCGCTCGGGGCTGCTGGCGGCGACGGCCGCTCGGCCGAGCTTCCTGCACCTCCAGCCGGGGAGCGGCCGCAGACACAACAGCCCCGGGAGCGGCGGCGGCCGGCGCGGAGGCCGGGGGGCGGGCGCGCCCAGGAGGCGGGGAGCTGCGGCCGGCGGGGTCCCGCGCGCCTGACCCTCGCCCCTGCCGGAGCTGCTGCTGCCCGGCTTGGAGGCGGCGGTGGCGGCGGCGCTGGCCTCAAACCGGCTCACTCGCTCCCTCCGCGGCTCTTACACATGTGTTACTGACAGAGCAAAATCCCAACTACTCCCAGGCTCTGCCGCCGACGTCAGCGACCCTCAGCCACTGGGCGGCCGGATTGTTCAGGCGGAATAATAAAACCTGCCAATCCGGGCAAGGACAAAGGGATGACTGAAACGAGACTCCGGGGGCGGGGGAGAGAGCGAGGCGGCTGAGCCGCCGGAGGCTGAAGCGGGGGAGGGCCCGAATCAGGTGGGGAGAAGTCCCTCGGGCACTGCCGACCCCGCCGGCGCGGCCCCCCGTGGCCCGAGATGGCAGGCCGAGGCGCGGGGGCCACACCTGCCCTCCCTGCTCACGTGGCCCCTTCGGGACCCGCGCCCGCTCGCCCCTCGGGGATAGCCCGTCCTCGCGCAGAGAGGAGCCCCTTAGGAAACTTACTTCACATCTGTCTCAGAAATGGGCCTCTTCCTGTTGAGGTAGAAAAGCTTGGTCGAAATCTCAGGGCGGTGGACTTCACACACACGCAGAAGAGATGGTTTCTGAGGAGTTCTTTTGTTTTTGTTTTTTAAATTCACGATGTTAGAGATTTATGAACCTTAGTGGAAGTTTCATTAACAAGGTAGAAGCTTCTCCCCATCAACCTGAGTATAAACTAAGTGCCCAGTAGGCATTTCATAGGTATTTGTCAATTGCTGGTGGTAGAAAGATCACAGTCCTTACGTTCAAAGTTGAGGAAAACTTCAAGGGAAAAGCCTGGCCCCCTGTATCCACCCCACTGTAGAGGATGAGAGGCCAAATTTCTCGTAGCCCCCAGAGCGATGGAAGTTATTGCAAGATTCAAAATCTCACAGCCTCTGGAGAGTAAGAAAGGTTACTTCTAGTATAAATCAAGTTTTGAGGAATGCTATTAGGGTGGTAATCTGAGTGTCTCTTTCCAGGGCCGCAGCTCAGCCTAGATGCTTCAACTTTATCTGCTCTGCCAAATAGGTTTAATAAATCTCCGATCTGAGGCTAATATTAGGTCTGATTATTATTAGTAAGTTCCAGAGAGATTTTTCTGGTGGAAATTATCATGAAAGTACAAAGCCCTTCTGCTGAGTATCATTAAGTAAAACCAGCCTTGTGGGACAAGTTTTCATACTGTATTACACACAGTACTGCTAGATTGAGGAAAGAAACCTGCAGAAGAATCTGGCTAGACAATGCAGATGTTAAACATCTATGGTTTTAGTGTCTGTTTGGGGGATTTCTGTCTTTCAAACCATCAACATTAAGGCTGCAAAAGAAACTATAGTCATTGCCTACAATATCAAGCAGAAGACATTTTTAAATACCAGTTAGAATACTCCTTTCTTTATATTTCTAGCACCTCGAAATTAAATGGCTTACTTTTATTGATTGGAACTTAAAATTGCATTTTTATGATCAAGTCACTTTGTGAAAAACTTGATATGAAGTTTTTCGTATGAAAATCTTTTTAAAAAATCATTATAACTATAATAATAATTAAAATATTCTGTACAGAAAACAGCTGCAGATGGGTGTGATTAAAGAAAGCCAACTTAAAAACATGTAATGTTCCTTGAAGTTTGGTAAAGAAAACTCAGTTAAACAAAAAGGGGAAAGGAACCCCGTAAACAAATAATACACATAATAATACAAATAATTCCCTTGGTCAGCTTCAGTTGTTAATAATTTATAATAATCAAAATGAGATAACACAAGATCTTAGTGAGCTGCAATTAAGTTATGATTTGTCACGTATAAGTAAATTTCCTGCTCTGGCCCTTCATTTTCTAATCCACAAATGAAGGAATTAAGCCAAATCGTCTTTATTTTTCCCTTCTTTAAAAAATGATTTTCTTATAGAACACATAATACATAGGTCTGGAATGAATTGTGGTACTTTAGTTATTTCCCAAAGTATGTGCTCCGAAATTAAATCTTTATTTTAAAACGAAATGTTAGAAAATAAATCAGACATCGGATATCACTGAGTAATTATCCAAAGGATTGTAGTTTTTGTGGAAGGAAAAGAAGAGAGAAGGATAGATAAAACTGTCAGTATAGATCTCTAGGCTTGCAGGGGCCTAGGAGGTAGTTTCAGTGTTTTGGCTCTGATTGTGTGTGGAGTGAGGACTTTACACATGTCCCTGTAGACTGGAGTGGGTGGGAGTATGTTACTGGAGACCTTTATTTGCTGATGCTGTGGTTATAGAAACACAAAAGCAGTAATGGCTAACAGTCTCTCTTCAGAGGGGTAGGAAATAAATTCATTCACTGTAATCAAAATTCAGGTGTACTTTAACCACAGCGCCACCTCTGGGTAGTCTTTATTTCTGCATTCCTTTCATTTAGCAGGCCTTTCTCATCTGGGTAGCGAGATGTTTGTGGTCTGAAAGGGCCAGCTTGAATGAGGTAGCAATGTTAATCTTTTATTTCCACTGATGCTAAACTCGCAAAAACTGTGTAAATACAAGTTCATTATGGGTAAGGCAGTTCTGCATTCAGGTGTTCTTCAAACGGATATAAAAGTGCTCAAAGTAATCCTGGTATATAGTAAAATTAACTAAATTCAAAATAATAGTGTTATAGTGTGCCCAGCAGTTCAAGAAAGCTCAGCTGATGTCATACACTCATCATTTAACGACTCACCTACAATGAGAAATAAGAATACAGTGCTTCAGAAAAGAAAGAGAAACTCAAATCGTTTCTTTCTTGAATCCTAATTAAATGCAGGAACTATATTGATCTTAGATCAAGCCCTCATTCTCCCCACTCACCCCAAACTGATTTGTCCATACCTTCCCTTCTTCTCCTTTAAGTCCTCAAATCACAATCATTTTTTCCATTCTCCAAGTGACAGTTCTCTGAGACTCTCCCGTGGACAGCCAGAGGTTCCACACAGACCCGTGTCACCTTCTGTGCCCTGAGAAAGGCCAGATTATTTGATGCTGATATGACAGCTTCCACGTCAAAGTGCCCCAGCTCCTTCTCAAGAAAAATATACTTTAACCTTTTAAAGTCAATGCAAAACTGTTTTTGAAGGCAGTCTTTTCAGAAAGGCATTTTTTAAAAAATCTGCCTACCATTATTGCTGCCATCGTAGAGATCCCTAGAAATCAAAAGATTCAGCCAAAGTGAATCTGAAAAGCTTGAATCTGGGGCAACAATTCCAAAATATAAAAGGTGTGGAGAGAAGAAGCAACGATAGTTACCAACAGATGTCATGAGGAAAGAGGAGGAGGAATGGCACTTAGGTCCCTGCCAGTTTTCGCTAGGGGGTGGAGAAGTACTGCACAGTGGTAGAGTCGGAGAGACTGCTGCAGCATTTCAGAATAGGGATTCATCTACAATATGACACAAATGAAATTATCTATGAAACAGAAACAGACTCACAGACATAGAGAACAGACTTGTGGTTGCCAGGGAGAAGCAGGGTCAGGGAGGGATGGATTGGGAGTTTGGGATTAGCAGATGCAAACTATTATATATCGAATGGACAAACAACAAGGTCCTACTGTCTATCACAGGGACCTATATTCAATATCCTGTGATAAAGTATAATGGAAAAGAATATGTGTGTGTGTGTAACTGAATCACTTTGCTGTACAGCAGAAATTAACACAACATTGTAAATCAACTGTACTTCAATAAAATAATTGGTTTTAAAAAAGATTAGGGGGCTTCCCTGGTGGCGCAGTGGTTGAGAGTCCGCCTGCCGATGCAGGGGACGTGGGTTAGTGCCCCGGCCCGGGAAGATCCCGCATGCCACAGAGCGGCTGGGCGCGTGAGCCATGGCCACTGAGCCTGCGCGTCCGGAGCCCGTGCTCTGCAACAGGAGAGGCCACAGCAGTGAGAGGCCTGCGTACCGCAAAAAAAAAAAAAAAAAAAAAAAATTAGGGATTCATAATGAACTCAACTTATCTAAAAGACTATACTTCAAATAACTATATCTTGGCTTTAAATATTGATAATACTTTAAATTCACTGACTGCCTTTTGTTGGTATTTCTCAAAATCTCTTATAAATATCTCACTAACTGTTTCATGTGATAAAGGGGTAGGTTCTTGCTTTTTTAGAACATCTTTTTCTTTCTTTCTTTCTTTTTTTTAAGCAATCCAAATGTCTACATTTGGTAAATGTCCCACCAAATTATGTTGATCAGGATTTAGGAAATTCTATCCTAACCTCTCCTTTATAGGGTAATATAAAAGCATAGTGAAAAAGTCAATTTCGTTGAAATAAAACAATTAGAAGATCACTGAGGAAAAGGAAACAGCATTGATACCGTATGATCAGAAATATAATTTACAACGTAGATTTTGCTTTTAATTATTCTACTTGATAAGGGCATTTGAAACTCCTGGAAATGATGGGAAAGGTGGAAAAGATGATGGGAAAGAAGAAAATACATCTGTGACACATTATTTTGTCTGACATAGCAAAGCCACTTTTATTATAGTGGCAAGAAATGACTCATTTTCTTCATACACGTTTATCAGGATAGGAACAGGACCTTAAAAATCCCCCAAATCTGCCTCAGAACTATCAGCAAATCTTCATCTATGAATATATTTCATAGTGGTGATATTATAGGAAAAATTACTTGGCTTACGCCTGCTACCTCTTGCTAGGACTGAATTTTGTCAATAATATTCAAGCACAAGTGATATTCTGCATATATCATTGCAAATAAGTTATGAGACTATATATGTGAGTATGTTATTTGTTCATTAGGGTCTTCGAAATGGTCTACTGGGCCCACAGGCAATGCTTATTAAAGTCGAGTTAAATCTTACTATGGATGAATTAAATTTTGTAGTAGTTAAAAAAGAGGGTATGTAAAAAAAAAAAAAAAAAGAGGGTATGTAGATGACTGGGCCATTTGTGTATATGTGAGGTGGTTATTACTAAGAATATATATTAAAATTATAAATCCAGTAGAAAATAGCAATTCCATTTAACATTAATTACTGTTCCTCTCCAAGACGATGGAAATGAGCATTTATTGATAGAGAAACTAAAGCATTAAAGCATAATTCATTCCTGCTATGTTCCCACTTACAGTTCTTGGGAAAAGAAAGGCTAATAATTCGGAAATTTCAAGTACCCCAAACCACAGCTTCTTTAGTTAGTGTCACTTTTAATTATAGTATTGATATAATTAAGCTTTTTCTCTATGTAGATTTGCAATAAAATGTAATTTTTTAAAGTATAATACTGGTCTCTATTTGCTCACAAAAAAGTTGATGAAAATATGATAATATTTATTCATCTAATTATAATGAATAACCCTGGTGGAATTAGCGGAGTTCAATCCATAGCTGTCCATAGACTTGAAAAACACATATTTCTATTCTATACAGTGCCATAAATTCTTTAGAATAAAACGAACAACGAGATATGGATTTTTTTAAATAATAATAAAATTGGATAACTCAATTGACTAAAATGTGTTCCCTCCATGCAGAGGTACACATTATAACGTCATCATTTATATTTCTCAACATAAATCAAATTTCATAATAAAATTGTTTTTGATGAATCACCACTTCTTTTCTAGCTTCAAAACATTCTGACAGAGAAAGCAAATTTGTCGATTTCTCTGTATGATAAGAAATCACCGAAAATATATTTAAGACCTTTAGTCTAAGATGATCATTTGTGTGGTCAGGGGCAGGGGCAGGGAGAGTTTCCTTTAAAAGGAAAATATTCAAGCCATTTTAAAATTCGGGAAAGCAACTCAAGAATAAAATAGACTTTCTTTCCAGTATTTTTTCAGAGCCATCTGTTGTGCTTTCTGACAATAGGGCCAGGAGAAGTCATTACGGAACAATACTCTGGAAACAATTTGCTGCAAAGAAAGAATGAAAACTTAAACAACACTACCTTTGTACATGTTTGTCCTAATTAGAGGGTCAAAACATCCAAGCATTGTACCCAGATGTCACTCTCTGTCCTGTTTTTATTGCTTTTCTCCACTGAGATAACACTTAGCGCTGCATTGAAATTTCTACTTACTGTTTGTGTCCAGTAGTAAATCCTGGCACATTATTGGAATATCTGCCTGTTATCAGCTCAGTCAGGGAATGAATTATTGACTATAACTCATTGCTGGGAAGACTACGTATGACACTCCAGTGAAGTTTTGATAATTTCTGGAAGTCATGGTAATTTATGGAAGGGGGGTTTTGATTGATCTCCCACCACCTATTTTGCACCTATCAGTAAATAGGACACATATTGATGGCCTACTTGAACTGTATTAACAATATGAGGAATTCACAACTTAAGCATTTTCTTTTTTTTTTTTTTTTGTCAGTATGATTTCTACTAAAACAGTAACTCAGTTTCTATTAATTTTCTTTTGTGTGGTTTACCCATGGGAGTGGGGAAGCACAGATCTAGACTGTTGAATGCATAATATCAATATTGTAATAATTATTTAGGTATATTCCTCATTTGTAGTTGTACCAGCCCTGCCTTTTATTTATTTTATTTTCTTTTTGGCTGTGTTGGGTCTTCATTTCTGTGCGAGGGCTTTCTCTAGTTGCTGAGAGCGGGGGCCGCTCTTCATCGCGGTGCGCGGGCCTCTCACTGTCTTGGAGCACATGCTGCAGACACGCAGGCTCAGTAGTTGTGGCTCACGGGCCCAGTTGCTCCGTGGCACGTGGGATCTTCCCAGACCAGGGCTCGAACCCGTGTCCCCTGCATTGGCAGGCAGATTCTCAACCACTGCACCACCAGGGAAGCCCAGCCCTGCCTTTTAGAAAGAAAGGCTTGAGACCCTTGGAACAGATGAGGATGGATCAGAACACATACTGAAAGATTTTAAAGGGTATCTTCAAGTGTTAGGATATAGCTCGTAGAACAAAAGAGAATTTTTTAAACTAACAGATAGTCGGCAAGTTACTTACTATGTGAAAAAATGTTTGTAATATATTTTATATGAAATTTACAGATACCATTTAATATGATATGACTGTCAGCTTAAAGTCCATTTGTCAGGACATTAAATAATCACTAACAATCACGACTTTCTTTTAATTGAGGTTTATTTTCCTCCTGTCTTATTTTTGCTGCATTCTCCAAATTCAATTATTTCTCAGAGTAAACTCTACTAGACAAATGTTTCCTTTATTTCTTTCCTGAGTTTCCATCATTGAGATTTCATTATTGTTTTATTTACTACAACAATTGCTTCCCAGAAAAATAACCAGTATTTTCAACTCTTAAAATGTACCATGTAATAGAGCAAACAATATATATAATGCTTTAAAAGCTAATGGTTATTTCCTAGATGACGTTGAAAGCATGTCTAGATTTCTAGAAATTTCAACTTATACCCAAATAGTCTTTAGTAATCTGATACAAAAGTAATGGTGTCTCTTGCCAGCTCAGTCAACATTGGGGGTGGGTAACTTGACTGAACACTTGGCTTAAAGAAAATAATTCTTTCTTCATTTTATCTTAATTTAGTAGCTTCTAGTAGTCATCTAAACAATCTTAAAATTAAAAGATAATGTTAATGGGAGAGACTGTTGTCATAGGATAATGGTTTCCTGCTGCTAGATTAATGCAGTGGCAATAATACTAGAGCATTTATTGAAAATAAAGGGAAAGACAAAGCCAGGAGATTTATTTTTAAAGCAGGTGTCATGCACCCTCTGACACTGTTGCGTTGTAGTTACTTTGTTTCAATGTTGCCAAATTGCTGAGGGAGAAGGATCCCTTTTCCTGATGGATGTGGGGTGGCAGAATGACACTAGCTGGCACTCCCATGGCTGGAGAGTGTATTCTTTCTAACCAGAGGAACAGATTTGTTGTGATTCTTCCAATCAGAAGGCACCTTCTAACAGCTGTGCCATTTAAAGAAACAAACAGCAAAAATGCACAAATAAATGTGTCCTTTTCAAAAGAAAAAAAGAAAAAAGAAAAAAACAGGCATCATCTACTTAACACAGTTATCAATCATTCTAGAAACATTAATAAGACTTTCCACATCGGTACCCCAAATACCTTGCTCTCCTGCAAGCCCCAGGAATGGCCTACAGGACAAAAGCTCTGTCCATGGATATTAGCCACTGTAGCCAGCTGTCCTGAATTTATCTTCTTTGAATACATATGATCATTTTGGACCGACTAATAGACTTCTCCAGGTGACATCCTCACAGGAATGCTGTGCTAGTCAGAATTCGAAAATGGCCCCCAAGGTTCCAACTCCCTGGTGTACACACCCTGTATAATCCTTAAGTGTATAATCCTTAAGATTCGGGTTGCTATGTCGAGAACAAACTACATAGGATTTAGGCAAAAACGAAGAGACCACCAGACAAGAGGTTCTTGCAGTAATCACGCAAAGGATGATGGTGGCTTGAACCACAGTGATAGCAGAGGCGAGCTGAGAAGGGATCGAATTTCAGATATATTTTGAATATCTGAGGCAGATAGGACCATGGATTCTATTTCAAAATTTACAGTGATGAGTGCATGTGCCTTTGACAGTTCTTTTGTGCTTTCATGATTCATGACAGCTATAAATTCCCTTCTGCTGCTTCTGAGAAGTCGAGCAGGGCGCCCCCGCCTCACCATCTCCCACCCCTGTATGACTGCCCTTCCCACATGCTGAGGTTATGTCAAAAATAGCCACAATATTGTTTTTCACTCAGATTTTCTATTTTAAATCAGAGGGAGAAATAATGAACGCTGAACCTCTCAATGTGTGCCAGACCCCGGGCTAAGTTCTTTCCATATAGCGAACCATTTAATCCTGTTAACAACCTGATATAAGGTATCATTGCCTCCATTTTAAAACTGAAGAAATGTGAATCATAAAAGTTAAGTGATTGCTCAAAACTTGGAATTCTGCAAAGCTTGCCAGGTTGAAGAAAACTTCCACAGTTCACCTGCATCTGCTAATAAATTAGTATGTAGTTTATACATACTAATGGTTCTCAGTCAGAGATGATTTTGCCCCCGGTAGACATTTGGCAATATCTGGAGACACTCTTGGTTGTCACAACTGGGAGGCGGGGATTGCTACTGGCATGAGTTGGTAAAGGCCAGGGATGTTTCTAAACATCCTACAAGGCATAGGAAAAGACCCCTATAATAGAGACTCATCTTGCCCAAAGTGTCAGCAGTGCTGCCAAGGTTGAGAAACCTGGCGCTAAACCACTGCTAGGTAATTAGACTGTCATAGTAGAAGTAACATCAGTTATAAAACTTTTATTAATAATCTTTTCATTAAGATGCTTAGAAATGAGGTTTCTGTAGTCAAACAATTTCAGTGGTCATTGGGGTGAAATTTACAGTTACCCAGGGAAATTTTACTAAGTATGGACGATTGGCACAATGTTCTGTGCATATAAGTTTTTGAGCTTATAAGAAAAAATGTTAGATACCTGAAGTAAAATGTTTAGTGGCTCCAAATTACAAAAGCAAAACCACAAAAATTAAAATTAATAAACGTCCTAGTAAATGTCGACAAAGGTAACTGGTTAACTTGACGCAGTTTAATTCACTTCTTATATAGGCACAACCAAATTCTATTTATTGTGGGATGTATTTTATGTGATTCAGGTAGATATTCTAAAAGTAAGGTTTCCTAGTAGATATTCTAAAAGTAAGGTTTCCTAGGCTCTACAGAAGTATGATAATAGCCCTGAAGTCAACATTCTAAAGAGTAATATCAGGAAATGGGGCAAGACTGTACCTGAGTGAAGCGAGGTGCTGAGTCACGCCAAGATTTGGAGTAACACGTTTCAGGCAGCAGAAACAGCAAATGCAAAGGCCCTGCAGTGGGAATAAGCTTGGAACGCTCAATATAAACTGGTGTTGCTAGAATGAAATAATAGGGACAGAATGTGTAACAGATGATGTTGGAGAGAAAGACAGAGCCATTAAATTTTAATTTGAGCACAATGGGCAGCCATTGGAAATTGTTAAGCAAGGTAATACCATAATCAGATTTTTTTTAATTGACTGGGGAAGAATTGATGAAAGGGATTTGTGGTAGAAACAGCTACAAGTTTACCCCAGGATCCATTCTCTCCTTCCTCTTAGAAACAGAACCCCAATTTAAGCGGCATGCATCGCCACCTGGAATGAAAGACTACATTTCCCAACCTTCCCTTGCACGGAAGAGAAGGACCTTGTGACTAAGGTGTAGCCAATAAATAATATGTAAGGGGAAGTGGAGATAGGACTTCTACGAAAGTGTTTAAAGAGCTGATTCATCTGAGAAGGACCCCTTTTTTTTTTTTTTTTTTTTTGCGGTATGTGGGCCTCTCATTGTTGTGGCCTCTCCCGTTGCGGAGCACAGGCTCCGGACGCGCAGGCTCAGCGGCCACGGCTCACGGGCCCAGCCACTCTACGGCATGTGGGATCTTCCCGGACCGGGGCACGAACCCCTGTCCCCTGCATCGGCAGGCGGACTCTCAACCACTGCGCCACCAGGGAAGCCCAAGGACCCTTTTTTTTACCCTCCATATTTCCTCCTTCCTTAGACCTGAAATGTGGACCTAATGGCTTAAGCTCCACCATGAGATGTCCTTGAGGATGGAAACGGTATACCAGCATGAAGCCCCGTACTGAGAAGATGGAGAGAGAGATAAAAGCCCTGGTGAAAGATGGGTCTCTGGTGACACTATGAAGTTACCAAAACAACGTTGGAATAGTTACTTCCAAACTTATGTGAGAGAGAAACAGAATTGGAACAAATTCTAAGTGACATAGGAGGCAAAAGTGGAAGCCAGTGAATAGTAAAGAGATGACTGCAGTGAAAGATAAAGTTGGTCTGGTGAATGGTGGGAGTAGTGAGAAGTATAAGATTCTCGATATACTTTGGAGGTAGTGTCAAGAGCACAGGTCGTATGCCCATGCACTGTGTGGGCAACTGGAGAGAGAGAAGAAAATCAAGGATGATCTCTAGTTCTCTGGCACGAGCTTGAATTGTTGTTCTTTTCTAAAATGGGTAAACCTGGAAAAGAAACAGGATTTGGGGGTAGATCAAGATTCCACTGGGGACCTAAACATAAGATTGAAATCCTCATTTAACATCCATGCGATAAAGTGGAGAAGTAGCTTAGATATGAAAGTCTGAAGCTCATGGGAGAGGTCTGAACTGTAGAAATAAACCTGGAAGTTGTCAGTATATACATGGTATTAAAACCATGAATGAGACCCTATAGAGTAAGTTTTGGTAAATAAAGGACCAATGGTTGAGTGGTAGGGAGCCCCAACTTTAGAGGTCATGAAGAGATGGAAGAGTCAGCCTAGGGCTATAAAAGAAAAGGCAATAAAGTGGGAGGAAAACCAGAGGCCGTGTGAAGAAGAAAATGTTCCGAAGTAGGACACTGGTCAAAATCTTTAAATGCTACTGAGCAGCTAAGACGACTGAGAAAAAATCATTGATTTGGCAAGATGACTTTATTGGGAAGAGAAGTGCCCAGTGAACTTCCTTCCCTCTTATGTCTCATTGGCTAAAATGAGGTCATATGCTCAGCCTAGACCAATCATGATTAAACCTCTGAGCTGGAAGAAAGAAATACCTTCCCTGGAATCAACGGATCTCAGTTCTGAAAAAAAAAAATCAGGACTTGATTAGCAGAGGAGTGGGTGCAGGGAAATAGCTGTTCATTGAGTAATGAACAGTGTCTGCCATAATACTTTTTTATTTTTACATAAAAATTCCAAACCTCATCACAGTTACAGCTGGTACTACATTTGGCACATGTAGTAACGTGATCTGGTGCTCTTCTTGCTGCTGCCATTGATCCTGTGATGAACTGATTGTCAGGCACTTGTATACTTTTAATTGCAAAATAATCACTCCCATCTTCAAGAAGTTCAACATGCCAAAGACTTCTAAAACTAAATAAAGATGCTGCCAAGTGAAAAAGGAATCAACTGCATGGTTTTTTTCTCACTAAAATACTAAAGCCACCTGCTTGTCAACCTCAGAAGAGTAAACACAGTTTGGTCACATGTGTAAAAGCTAAAAAGTTATTACTGACCAACTTTTGAGGAAATGTGATGGTGGGGGTTTTAAAACGCCTACAAGAGAATTCTCCATGTGAACCTTAAAATTCTGGGACCCTCAGCTTCTGTTTCTCCATTCTCATGTAAAAATCCTCTCACTTGTCTTTATAACACTCCTTAAAGTTAAACATTCCATTGTCATTTGGCTCAAAGAAGAAGGTGGATTATGGGAACTAGCCTCTCTTACTTCTTCTCACTCTGCTGCCATATATGGCAATTGTGCTTATAAAATGAGTGAGTGGTATTGGGAAGCAGGAGTGCTGCCTTATTCACAAAAATTGTGACCCTGTGGGAGTAAACCTGGCCATATCCTCATAATAAACTATACATATAATACCACTACCTTAGAGCTGCTATGCTACGCAGTCTCTCTTAAGAAAGTCTGAAGACAGCGAAAGCTGCTGGAGCAAAACCGATAAGGAAATAATGACAGAGTGCCCACTATGTGAGAGCCAAGCATTTCACACTGTGCACAGCACTGAGTAGGTCCTCAATAAGTAATAACTCAATGAATACAAGAGATTGCAAAGCATACAGATATGTCTTGGCCTTGGGGTCCTTATAATCTAGGCTGAAGAGAAAGAGTTAACAGAAAGAAATATCTAAAGGTAGGGAGAGAATTTGGGCATGCCATTTGCATAAGCTGAAGAGTAAAGAAACAAGGAGACTCACCAGATGTCAGTGAGTAAAGTGAAAATCCATCCAATTGTGAAGTGAGAAGAGGTATTAAGGGACCTCTAGTCCCACCCCACCCCCCACATTTTAGAGTGAAGTCAGTGAGGTGTACAGAGGTCCAGGATGCAGTAGAGATCACCCGACAAATTAGTGGCAGAGCCTATCCCGGTCCCCAGGTTGCACTCACCCAACCTCATCACCTGGCCATCGAAACCCTTTCTGATGCCAGGACGTGCTCTCCTTTATTGACTTTTGAATGAAAGTCATTGAGAGTGGTTACCTTGGAATAATAATCTCTTTAATTGGGTGACAGACGCTGCTGTTTACCTTACCAACACATCATTCACCATCATTCCCTTTCTCCTCTTTAGTGAAATTTTCGGTTTTGTTCAAGTATCCAAGTGCCAGGAGCTTTACCAGAACCTGGGACCCCCCACAGCCTGTGAGATGAATCATGATTGGTTTAAGCCTGAGTCAGTCCTTACCAGTGATTGGTTTAGGAGTGGGCATGTGTTCCTATTCTGGCCAATCAGATGTGAGAGGAGGTTAGCCGTGGGTATTTCTAGGAAAGCTTTCCTTGTTCTTTATTTAACAAGTGGTGGAAGAAATAGCAGCATCTCTTCTTCTTTTTCTTTTTTTTTTTCAAAACAATAATGCTAAAAACTTTATTGAAAAGTGTAAATATGCAATTAATATTTTGAAAAATACTCAACAATAATAATAATGACCATCATTTAACAATAATCTAAAAGATTCCCAAAAGCATAATGTGTCTTAATAGTCCCAGGTTTTGTTGACTGCTAGAAACATCAACAGATCAGAAGTTTTCATTTACAGAACACCTTATGGATTGAATCTACTGCAAGCCTCATGGACTCAAACCATATCTAGATGTCCAGTATTAAAACTCTGATTTAGGGGAGGATATTGAGATGGTGGCATGGGAAGCAGTTTCCTCTTCCCTTCAGTTGTGAGAACTATAAAGTGAATACTGTGGGGTTTTCTACCAGCACATACGTTAGAGCAAAATGGAGGTGGTTATTTGGGAAAATAATAAAGTAAGAGTTTGTACATCCTGAAATGGAAAAATCAGTGTCAAGTGACATTTATACTGACTACACAGAAGTAGCCAATAATCAGGGAAGCTGCCGGGCACCATATTAGAAAGGTGACATATGGAAATTATGTTTCTTCGCTTGATGGAATATGTACACATAGCACTTAAATTCATCATACTTTTCTTATGGTACAAGTAGCATCTCTTCTGCCTTTAGATTTTGTTATGTCAAGATAAGATTCCTGGACCTGCCTCAGCCATCCCGTGACCGTGAAAGGAGACACCAACACACTGAGACAAAGTGAGTGGAAAGACAGTAAGAACCTGTGTCTTCAGTGATGTTGGTGGGTGCCTGGATTAATCAATCCAGAAACGTCTGATCTCTAATTTTTTGTTAAGTGAGGAAATAAATGCCCCTGTTGTTCTAGCCACTTTAAACTGGGCTTTCTGATCATTGCAGCAGAAAGGATCCTAATTATTTTAAGAGTGGGAACCGATCTTCAGAATTTGCAATAATCCTGAAGAGGTTTATTTTGTTTTCCAAAAACAACAACAAAGAGGGCTGTCTTTGGAATGACGGTTCTGCAATTAAGCTTTTGCTGTGGCAAAGCCTCTCTGGTGGCATGATTGCACCACATACTATCTCTTAACACTCTTGTTTCCACGCTATTATTTTTCATGTGGGATTTTAGACTGAGCCAAACCTTGTTTATACCATTAGGATTTAACATGCCTCATGACTGTTGGGTTTCTCCTATTTCTTACTGCCTGTTGCAGAAGGCTGGGGATACTTTGAAAATAATTTAGACATAGGAAGAGGAAACAAATTCTCAATATCAGTCTTAAGGGTACTAAAATCTATTTCCCACCAGATGGATGGGATTTCAGGGTCTGGTAACTTCGTGATGTATACATTTGAAATTTATAAAACGTTCCCTTTGTTTCATCTGTCTGAATGAGGGCAGTAATGATATTCCTTCACTGTATATAGTTATTAAGAGCCCTTTGCTTATGTTAAGCGGGCTTATGGAAGGTTTCAGCCAAACAGAAAACCACTTATTAGGACAAACAGAGCTTTTAAAAGAATACTATACTCTCATGAATAAACTAGTTTCTGATTGGCTAGAGTTGCACTTTAGCTTTTATCAGTAATTAAGGGCAAGCCATGGAGCAAACTCGTTAGTTGACACCAATTACAATTGGTAATGAGTCCAAGAAAAAAGTTATTTATTTCTAAACTTTTGAAGCATAATTGTTGTGTAAATCGGATAGCGTGCAAATCTTTTCCATACGTGTAGGTTGGTAATTGAGAAATAAAATGGTTACCAAATGTACCCTTTGTCCAGTTTTGTTCTGCAGTCGATCTCTCTCGGGACTCTTTAAAGTGTAAGGAAAAGGTGATGTCAACAGCAACGTACTCTGGGCAAACGGAGGCAGGATTAATTAATAGAGATGAAAGGGAAACACTAGGCCTTTCTTAACCATCGCCCTACAGTCCCCTCTGTTAGACACTTGCTGCTCTGCAGATAACCGAACATAGCACTGAGGATGAGGACCGGGGCCCCGAGACTGCCTCGTATTTAAAAACAAAACAAAACTGGAGAACAGAGAATGAGGTTTGTCTCCATCTCATTTCCAGCATGTAGTCTTTAAAATGAGGCACTCTCAAGAGCTTTTCCCTTTGAAGTTTAATATGTGGGGGTTTACATCAGTATAACATTTTTAAATGTGTTAAACAAATTAG
Source organism: Globicephala melas (assembly GCF_963455315.2). Taxonomy (NCBI): domain Eukaryota; kingdom Metazoa; phylum Chordata; class Mammalia; order Artiodactyla; family Delphinidae; genus Globicephala; species Globicephala melas. Next base: position 111,444,733 of record NC_083314.1, read on the forward strand.
TCTCTGGTTACAAAAGTTTTGAGACATTTGCAAGTTGCTGTTTAACTAAATTTAAAGTTGATGGTGCAGTTGTTCATTTAGAAGAATGCACACTTGGAATGATTAATAAATAAACCAGCCTCCCATTGCTTCAACCTCTGTGTTCATTTGAAGGCAATCTACTTTAAAAAGACATTAATATTCTTAGAATTATTATTAGAATAATTGCTTTTACTCCTCTCAGAACACACATTTTTTCTCATTTCCCTTCAGCACAGACAGCTTTTCACTCAGATAGAAACTTCCCATTATTATTCCCCATCCCCCAAAAATGAAGAATAGGAATTATACACTTTTCACTAAGGAATAATTAATTTGTCTCAAGTATTAGAACAGAGAATTGTAGAGTGACTTTGAATGGTAGTCTCTGAGGAGTAGCATTGTTTGTTCTCTCCAGTATTTAATGAGCTTTAGTAAATGGCCAGGAAAAATTACCTTCTTTCTGTAATATGAGAGAGGTGAAGAATGAAGGAAGCTATAGAATCCCTAAAAGGGAACACACACACACATGCACACACTACACACACCTCCTTCACAACGGCACTCGAGTCAGCGTGGAGGACACAGTTCTCCTTTAGACTTACTTGAGGACAAGAGATCTGGTTACTAAGTGCATTAAAACAGAAGCATGTCCCTAATTTGTATTGATTATTTTTATCACTACCATGGTTGAATCTGCTGGGGAAACCATCCATCCTGTAATTCCATGGGGTTGGATATTTGTTACACCCACCATGTTAAATTTCTTTTCTCTTTAATGACTGGAAGAGAATTAGAACCAGAGCTTTAACAGAAATTAGCTGTAAAGGACCTGCCTCTCCCCCACAGGTCACTAAACTCCATGAAAAGAGCCCCCAGATTGTAAAGCTCCCACCCTAAAGGAGACTCTCCCCAACCAAACGACTTTTATGAAGAGCTGAATCATTTTCCCCATGTTGCCATAGATTGCAGGGCTTGCGTAGGGCGCTGCTTTGCCTTGTCTTCAAGAAATGGGGGGCTTTGCTGGTGGCGCAGTGGTTGAGAGTCCGCCTGCCGATGCAGGGGATGCGGGTTCGTGCCCCGGTCCGGGAAGATCCCACATGCCGCGGAGCGGCTGGGCCCGTGAGCCATGGCCGCTGAGCCTGCGTGTCCGGAGCCTGTGCTCCGCAACGGGAGAGGCCACAACAGTGAGAGGCCCACGTACCGCAAAAAAAAAAAAAAAAAAAAGAAATGGGTCTCTTCCGTCCTAAAGTTTCTCAAGTCAAGGGGAGATACTGCACTCATTTAGCGGTGGCCTAGAAAGTGGACTGCCCAAAGCCAAAGAGAGTTAAGCTCTTTCTTTCTTCCATCCTCTCAGCCTTGTGCTAGGGCTTCAGGGAACCATGAGATAGCACCCATCTTCCTTGCCTGAGTTCTGAACCAGCTGAGACATAACACAAAGGACAAGGCAGGAAGACATCCAAGTATCACTCTCAGACGGATGAAGCTGGTATGTGCAGATGTGGCTTTTATCTGTGGGCAAGTAAGCTAGTAAACAGCACGACTAACCTCACTTCCCAACGTGGGTCCAGCAGCTCCAGGCTCTGCAGCCAGGCCGAATGCAGGGCAGGGAGCAGGGCAGAGCCTGACCTGGGGGGCTTGCTCCCAAGAGCAAGTGGCAGGCACGTCAGAGCTCTCTTTCTCCTCTCAGGCATCTAGCGTCCCTTTGCCCAGCATCCAGAGTTGGAGATGGGGCTCCGTCCAGCGCTGTCCTCACCTGCGCTCCCTGGATCGTGCTTGTCTTCCATTCTTCATCAATAGCTGTTGATCATAAGCTTTTTTCTAGCACGACTCTAACTCTCATGTTGACAAGATGTGTAAACTGGTTTCCACTAAAAGTGGCATACCTGGTAGAAGCTTAATATATTATATACTGTCAATGAGGGGGAGAAAAACAACCATGGGTTTTGGAGTCAAACAAACTTGTGTGAATTTCAGTTGAACTTTTTACTAATTTTGCATCCTTGGGCAATTCCCTTAACCTCTTGGCCCTTCAGGGTCCTCCTGTATAAAATGGGGGCATGCCATTGCTGGTGGAGACTCTGCAGGTCACCGTGTTAGCACAAGGCCTAACCTTCAGTAAATGTGCCCGTCTTTCTGTTTATATTCAGATGTAAGGAGATGATAAAACAGCATCAATAGTTTCCAATTATATAATGCTTAGAGTTTACGAATGCTTTATTATAAATATCACAATGAAGCTTGCATGGTTCTAGTAAGACCTCTCCTAAGGCAGGAATTATCTCTGTTTTGCAGGTGAGGAAACTGAAACTCAGAGGATAGCAAGGACTTGCTCAAGGTCATTTAGCTGGAAATTGATAGAATTCAGATGTGAATGTGAGCTCTCTCTCCAAATCCTACTTTCTACTCATCTGCTTAGTTAATAGTAGATTTTCTAACACTGAAAAACCAGAGACAGTATCCCTTAAATCAGAGGAGGCAAACTGGCTACCCAGGGACTTAATCCAGCTATCAGGATTTTGTTTAGCTGACAGTTTCTTAAAAATTTGAATTTTCTGCTAACATTTAAAAATGGAGTTACTACTTGTAAATATTTGGATGTAGAGCTTCTCTTAAAAACCACGAGGCCTGGAACCTACCTGCCTGTGTGGCTTCCCCGCCTACTGATTCTGCGACCTTAAGGAAGTGACTTTTTTGCCCTCCTTTGTGTGTAAAATGAGGCTAGTGACAGTACCTACCTCAGAGGGGATGGAGAATTAAATAAGATATTCAAGATGTTTGGAACAGTCCCTGGCATACAGGTGGGTCCCAACCAACTTTAGGGTTGATTTTCCTTCTATTTCCTACTCTCTACCAGCAAAATGGAGGCTGGGGATTTTCCTGGAGACCTGCAAACTGTTCTTATATTTGAAGGAGTACAAGATGGAAGTGTTGTTTTAGTCTGACACACAAAGCCGAAGTTGGTTCTTACGCAGAAGGTACAGCTTAACCCAGCATTAATGCCTGAGCTGTTCCAGCTGAGGTTCTGAAGAAAAGATTTGTCATGTCTCACATTTATGATATTTAAAGCAAACAAGGGGAAAACGTAACTCTTGAGCTGGCCTTTTAGAATAGAGGAGAGGAGAGGAGAGAAAAAAAGAGAAAAGGAAAGGAACCGAAAGGCAGAGAAGGTTGTTCTGAGTATCAGGAAAGGTGACTTATGCTGCCAGAACACTTTAGATGCGCCAGTGCCCCCTGGTAGCAACTTGTATTTTGCTTTGTTTTGTTTTCAAAAACTTCAAAGTTTCTCCAGGCTTCATCTTCAATTAGAACAAATGTCAGTAACATGCTTGAAGGAAATTTGTTTAGAGATGTGTATATGGTTGAAAATTGCACATTACACATGCCCCATGCATGATTTTCCACTAAATTTTTAACGATGAGCGGAGGTACACGGTTCCAGATAGACGAGTGCATCTGAATGTATATATCTGGTGCTTTGCACACTGACATAAACACAGCTGCTTTTATACATTTGAGAACATTTGTGTTTATTTGAATGTGTGATGGGGAGGTCATCAAAATGAATGCACTCATTGTGTTTATTTGAATCTCACATCGCTCATAAGAATACATGCCGTGTTTGAACATGCAGTCAAACACCAGCTTCTCTAAAAGGCAAATCAAACCCCAAAAGGCAATTCAGTGCAAAACCCCATTAATGCCTCATTAAAGTTGAAATTCCATTCACATGAAAGCCAGAGAATTTGGAGTTAAAAGTTTTCAGCAATCGTAGTTCTACTAGCTGGAGAGCAGGATGTAGTCTCTTTCCATTACTTTATCAGAGTACATATAATTTTTATTAAAGAGAGAGAGAGGAAGGAAGGAAGGAAGGAAGGAAGGAAAGAAGGAAGAAAGAAAGAAAGAAAGAAAGGAAGGAAGGAAGGAAGGAAGGAAGGAAGGAAGGAAGGAAGGAAGGAAGGAAGGAAGGAAGAAAGAAAGAAAAGAAAAAAGAAAGAAGAAAGAAAAGACCAAACTCTAGTACTAAAGTATCAGAAATGTTGCAGATCTCTAAGGAGCAATATGCTGTTATAACATCCGTTACATAAAGAGCACAGAAGGCTTGTTGCTTCTTACTTGGGGGAGGCTGCTGGCTGTGTGAGTGAAGTTAGAGACCTCTCTCAGTAGGACTTGGGGTTGAGGATTTGGGTGATGGTTATGGTGATGGTGATGATTTGAATGCATGCTTTTGTCTCTCTTCTTGTAGACACAAGGATGTCCTACTGCCATTAAAAAAAAAAAAAAAAGACGGGTGGGTATGGATGTGGTCCATGAGTAGAGGTACTTACACGTAAGCACGCTTGGCACGCTTGCTTTAGTCCTTAAACAGAGGCGATTGCCAAACACTGCAATTCATGACACAGTCTCCTGCACACAAGAGGAAGAACAGCATTAAAATTCAACCCTGACACTTTGAAGCAATGCAGCCTGCAACGTGTGCCCCGTTCTCAACTGTTGCTCTAGTTACAGGTAAAACCCCCTTTGTCATGGCAGGCTAGCTTTTTAAATCCTTCATCCGCCATATGCCACAATTTAGAGTATTCAGCTTGTCATAAACTGAGGCATCTGCCATCAGAATCTTCAGTTTTAGATTCACATGGCTCGCTACCTGTGGTTTTCTTTGGAAAAAATATGAAAAGCAAATAAATAAACAGAAGGGAGGAAAGGGGCACGCAGAACAGCAAGATTAGGCTCCTCTGGAAATTAAATAGCAGATGCAGGTGACTGAACAACAACAAGAAAAAGTGTGTTTCTGTTTGGCTTATGAGAGCTGACAAGATTACAGCCGAGGGTGGTTTGGCTGGGGAGTAGGAATTTTATTGTACAGTATTAATTAAAGCCGGAGGGAGTGGGATACCCAAAGCAGGAGGTGAGCCCATGTTTCCACAGAGCCACGGGACACTAGGGTTTGGCCACCAGGCAAGACTTCATATATGGGAAAAACTTTCAAAATAAAAGACATAAAAAAAAATCTTTAAAGGCCCATGTTGTTGTCACAACAGAACATGCTTAGACTAACATAATGTCTCCACTCGTTCCCCTTAGAACAATTACAAAATTCCAAACTGCTTAACTTTTTAAATTAGATAAGATCAGATTGATTGAGACCAGAAGCAACACCTGTTCTTGTTTTCCATTGTCACCGACTGTAGCTGAGTCTTTGTTTTTCTACCAGGATGCATTTTTGTCTACCTGAAATATTATTACTGCATCGCAGTTGGTTACTCCATTACTTTTAACACTTTCCAAAAAATGTTTCAGAACTGACAAATGGAAAAGAGGAGAGGAGTTGTGATTTAAATCAAGCAATTTTCTGAGTTTTATGTGGAAAACAAGCAAGACTATCTCAAACCTCCCCTTTGATGAGGTCCCAAATATACAAAGGGATCAAACTCCATATAGACAAAAGGATTTTTCCCTGACTTTGGAATAATATCTTGTTACACAAATGGCTCTTGACAGCTATCATAAGACCCTTCATTTACAATCTTCAGAACTAAGAAAGCTAGACTCTGCCATTTTAAACCTCAGTGTCTCCCAATCAGAAACATGTAAGTTTGCCTCTCTGAAAGAGACGTGGACCAAGGTAAGAGAAAATAGAACCCTTTTAAGTGAAAAGGGAAGTTAAAAAACAGTATATCTGATATGAGCTCATTTTCATTTTTAAGAATTTAGCATCTGTGTGTGTGTTTATCAGAAAGGACATAGACCATGGTGCTAATTGGGAATCCTTCTTTTCATTACCTATATTTAGTACTTTTCTATAATACATTTATAATAGGAAAAATATTTTTAAAATACTTTTCAATTGTGGAGATTTTCAAAGTCATTCAGTTCTACTGAATGACTATGGTATCTACATGATACCATAGTCAATGGTATCTACATGATACCATTCAGTTCTACTTCTGAAAATAATTCACTCAAGGATACAGCTCACTAATCCTAAAGGTTCTTGAACAGCATATAAGATAAATCTCTTTGAGATCTGTTCCATTTTAATTCCTATTTCACAGACAGGACAAATGAGATGCCCAGTGGGGACCCCCTCGGGGTCTCATGATAGTAAACGAAGGAGGTCATACGTGAACTAGGTCCTCTGTCTGCAGATATCATGTCCTCTCCTCTATTTAGAGCAGGACAGACATAACATTCTATCGTTTGTCAAAGTTGCCCTCATCTTTCCAACAGCCCAGCAAGGAAGAAATTACTATTAACCTCTATGTTAAACACGAGGAAACAGAGGCTCAGAAAGAGAAGGATTTGACCGAGGTCTTGTGGCTGGAATGTGGCCAAGCTGGACTTGTCTAGAGCTCTGATTCTGGGCCTAGAGTTCACCCTTCTGCCTAAGTGAGGTGACACATGCAAGATACCCAGGACATCTCCCACTTGGCCACTGACTGGAGGATCAAGACAGCGTGGGATTAGCCCCTACCCCACACCCATACCCTTGAGTGAGAATGCCTAAATGGGAATTCTGGCTTCACTACTTACTAACTGGGTGAACTTGGGCAAGCAATTTATACTTTCTTGGCCTCAGTTTCTGCATTTGTAAAATAGGAATAATAATAGGGTTCTTTTTTTTTTTTTTTTTTTGTATGCGGGCCTCTCACTGTTGTGGCCTCTCCCATTGCGGAGCACAGGCTCCAGGCGCACAGGCTCAGTGGCCATGGCTCACGGGCCCAGCCGCTCCGCGGCATGTGGGATCTTCCTGGACCAGGGCACGAACCCGTATCCCCTGCATCGGTAGGTGGACTCTCAACCACTGTGCCACCAGGGAAGCCCAATAGGGTTCTTTTATGATCCAGGGTTCTTTCGAGGATTAAATGGGTCAATGTACATTAAACAATTAAAACAGTTCCTGACCCCTGGTAAATATTGCATGACTTGACTATTACAAGAGGTCAATCTGTGTCACTCACCTTAAATAAAAAGAATTTGTTAATAAATAAAAATAAAAACATGTTATTAAATGATTGCTTTATACTGTGGTCAATTGAAGGCTCTGAGAATGTGGCTTACTCTCCGTTAAACAGAGAGAATAACTAAGTTATTAAACAAGTGTTAAAGAAAAACAGCATCAGTGGAGACAGTCTGCTGAGTTAATTAGAAGGATTGAAAGAGAATTTTAAAGGGAATAATTTTCTCACTAAATGAAGCAATCTACCTTGATGCCTGTGTCCAGGAACCACTCCAAATCACCTTACATATACTGTCCCATCCTTAGGACATACTGATAAACTGTCTTGGCTAATATAGAAGCTGGACTAACAGGACAATGTGTGGCTTGTCCAAGGACAGGGTACAAAGTTGATTAGCCAGATAGGATATTGGGTCTCATTCTTCTGGTTACAAGGGGTTAAATCTTGTGCTTGTAAAATCTTGTGCTCCCCAGCAGTGCAGCAACCCCCCTCTTCCTCTCCTTCTCCCTCTCCTTAAATGCTCTCTCTGCTCCCCACGGGGCTTCCAGACCCAGGGCTAATGCCCAGGACAAGGTGAGCCAGCTCCCTGCCCTGCACTGAGAACAAGCTCGCTTTGTCTCTCTGCCCCGCCCCCGGTTTTGCCCCCTGTGCCGTGGATCACCTTTCGTAGCATCCGAACAGTAAGCTCCCAAGCAGGAATCTGGGCGCTGAGGGAGGAAGGGGCAGACCCCAAGCCCACTTGCAGTCTGAGGGCAGGTTGCAGGGACCAGCCTTCCGTGTGGTCCAGGACAGCATTCCAGATTTCTCAGACTGGGGTTAGAGGCCATAGTACTGGCTCCTAATAAAATATAAGTTCCCATTCCATTTCCTCCTCTCCCCCATTTTCCCTCTCTCCTTGGAATGAGGCTGAGGGGCCAACCAGGAAGAATTCCTGGGTCCCTGAGTTTAATATCATGTAATACTATCCCACTCACACCCCAGCTTTAAACCATAACCTACTGGCGCTTTCTGGGACTTTCTGGAGGCAATGGGTAGCCCAAAGGCTTGTCTCTGACAATGGGCACACCAGGCTGGCTGGCAGGATGCTGTAGGGGACCCTTGAGGCAGGCCATGATCTGTGGGGTGGCTGCGTTCCAGAGTGTGAGTTTGGTGGAAGGATTCCTGAGGAGGCATTTGTGGTGGGTTTTCTGCTTTTGCTACCCATTCTGTGACTCAGCTGGGAAGGCAATGAAAGCTAGGGCAGAGCACAGTCTGGGGGAAGAACCCTGGGCCTAGCCACATGCCCGGCTGGTGCCCGTCAGCATCAGAGTTGCCTCTTTGAATGTCTCTGCCGGCAATGAGAAACCAGTTCAGTTTTTTGTTTGTTTACGTTTACAGAATTTTCTTTTCTATTCAAAATGAAAATAGCTTTATTGAGTTCCATGGAGATGACAGCTTTACAATCTAGATTACGTACTAAGAATGTCGATAAAAGTATTGGCACTGCTTTCGGTGCACGCATCTGGGTATGTTTGAGAATGATGTCTCTCTGTTGATTTAAAACATGTTCATACCTTCCCATGGTCCTTGGGGTGAGCCCTGAGCCCACGTCCTGCCTGCCTCTCCCCTGGATCACTGCCAGGACTGAAGCCAGGATTGGTTCATTCCCTGTGGAACAGCATCCAGGGGACCCTCTCCGTTGACTGGTGTGTGCGGGGCCGGGTCCTTCATCTTAGGCCTCCTCTGCCAAGGTTGACCATCCCCCTCTGCTTGGCTGGGCAGGCAAGGGAGTCTACAACCTGAAGAGCCTCAGCTGCAACCAGTTTTCTAGAAGAATCCATAGCCAGGGTGACACTACGTTCAGGGGGCTCTTCTACCACACCTGCCACCGGTGACTCTGGAAAGCCCCCTCTCTGTGTTTTCCCTTCAAGTCCCTTTTCTCCACCAGGGCAGAAGTTAGGCCCAGACACTGGAAAGGCAAGAAGGATGGAGCTGCATGAGAGGTGCCTTTGCACCCCGGGGACCCAGCTGGCTGTTCACACTCAGTGCTGTCCCCCTGCCTGTCCTATTTCACTCCCAGGCCGACAGAGAGATGAAGACAAGAGCTGCCATCTGACAGATTGCCCACATTTGCCCTAGAAACCTCTCTCCAAGATAAGACACAGAGCACCTCAAAACCTTCACTCCCTGGAAATACAACCCAGTCACTGCCCCCAGCTTACCATCCAGGTACTATTAAAAAACACCAGGCAGATCCTGGCCCAAAGTCTGTCTCCCCTCGACCTTTTTGTTTTCCGATTTGTGGACTCAGGTACCACGAGAAACTGCATCTCTGAAAGTTCGAAAATCTAGTTTGTGCTCCTCTTGTTAAATGACGGTAACTTATAACCACTGAATCGGAACTCATTAATGGGGCGGCATTAAGGAGTCGCTGCCACATTTGAAATCCATTTCTAGGGAGAGTCTGAGTGCCGTCAGGGACTTTCTCGTGGGGTCATTGAAGTCATTACCTTTAGAAAACAAAGTCTTCTATACAACACCTCAAGGTCTCTGCCTGCTTTCTTTTAGGTATTTAACAGAGGATTATATAAGCTCCAATAACTCAATTAATTAAGAGTAAAATGAAGACGGTGATTCATATTTCTTCGGTCAGTGAAAATTTTAACATTCTCCTAACCCTTTTCAGTCTCTTTGTGAATGCTAATAGAAAAATCCTTTGAAAATGGTATTTTGTTAGCAGGGGATATGCCGGCCACTCTGCAGTATCTTCCCACAGATCACTGCTCACATCATTCAGATGTTGAAAATTTTAAATGAAATCAATACCAGCCTATTCACGTCAACAGCACTCTCCCCGGCCATGTAAAAATATATAGAGAAATTGCAACCCAAGTGACTTACCCAGCGCTCTTTTCATTACAGGTCGTCTATTAAATTATTTCTACAATATTGTATCCGTCACAGAATGTTACACAATATTCATGCACATTACTTCAGCTACACAGAATCCCCGGGAAATAAATGAGGGTGGGCAGGAGAGCTTAAGAGATCCACTAAAATGGGAAGGCATTTACAATAAGTCCAGTCAAAATTGCCCCCAATGTGATGCTTTTATTATCACTTAAGAAACAGCAACGTCTTCGTCCTTGTGGTTCCAGATTGTTCCATACTCCAGAAAGGAGTATTCCCAGAGAGGTTTCTCGTGGCAGTTGACGATGCAGATTTAGAGGAACTTTGGACATGAGCTTGAGGGTCAAGGCTGCCTCTTTTGTCGTGGACCAAGCAGACGGGCCCGCCTTCGGAGAAACTGGCCATGTCATTGTTTCTCTGGATTCGGGAACAGCAGCGGGATTGAGAAGCAGAGTTCATTCCCAGTCAAGTCCTCTGTCTTCACTGACAGCACCCCCAGAAGGTCCTGCGGTTCCTATTGCCCCTGGTGCCGAGCAGAGAAAACCAGCAGACTGTGCTGAGCCTCGGCCCTGGAATCAGCATCCAGCCAAGATGCATCACGATAGGAGGATGAACGGATGGAATCAATCATTTCAATCACCGCCTGTCCCTGATAGGAACCCGGGAGGGCAGAGGAGCAGGGCGGGAGGGGAAATCTGCAAGTCCAGAGCAGCGGGGCAGGAGCTAAACCCAGCCTGGGCAGAAAACAAGCAAAACCTCACATAAGGAAATGCGGGTCAGAAAGAGGGAAAAGGCACTAAGTTCTCTAAATGTCTAGAAATTGTCCTCACCTGAGAGAGTCAGCTGCAAACAGTCCGCCATCCTGGGGCCTCCTCGTCCTGTGGATCATGGACTTGTCAGCCTTTCGGTCTGAGGATGCTGATGGCTGCGGGCTGCGGGATGCCCTGCCCTTCCTCACAGAGCATGGTGCTCCCTGGGCCTCTGGCTCTAAGGCACGAGGCACTGGTTGGAAGCCCACCTCTGGTACCTCCTCAGCTGTGTGGACACAGCTATATGGGAGGTCAAGCCACAGCATCTCTTTAGGTCTATTTCCTCCCCTTTCAGAGACAGGGCCGAATCAGACACCGCTTTGGATAGGATCCTCCCAGAACTAACCCTGGAGGGTTCGTCAGGCCAGAGTCAGTGCCTGCTTGCTCCTGATCCCTGCCCCTCTGACTGGTCTGGTACTTTTCATAGCGAAACCCAGACACAGATGTTGAGAGCAGCAGGGGCTGCCTCCCTCCGTAAGACTGGCTGTGCTTATGGAGTGCTTACCCTCCCGAATCTCCTTTAGTCCTCCTAGGAACCACATGGGGCTTACTATTTATGTCCCCATTCTATAGACGAGGAAGGGGAGGTACGGAGGAGTTAAGGACCCGCGCAGGTCACAGAGCTAGTCCCCAGCAGAGCCAGATGGAAATCTGGGTCTGCGTGGCCCCAAATCAGAGCTTTTAGCAGCCGGAGTACACTGCGTCTCTCCCTCTCTGCCCTTTAACTGAAGCAATACGAGGATTGAGTGTCTTCTTTTGCAGGGTAGCCTTCAACTACTAGCCGAAAATCCAGCAGGGGTCTTCCCCATGTTTTCTCCAGGCGGAATCAAGAAGCAGAGGGCTCCCGGGGACACCCCTCCTCACTACCCATCTTCCTCTTATGCCACATCTAGGACCCTTGGCTTCACCCAAGTCATCCATGTCCTAGCCTTCGTGGCTAACACAATCCTCTCCCCACATTCTACCCACATCTACACCCCAGTCAAAACATGCTACTCCCGGGCTTCCCTGGTGGCGCAGTGGTTGAGAGTCCGCCTGCCTATGCAGGGGACACGGGTTTGTGCCCCGGTCCGGGAAGATCCCACATGCCGCGGAGAGGCTGGGCCCGTGAGCCATGGCCGCTGAGCCTGCGTGTCCGGAGCCTGTGCTCCGCAACGGGAGAGGAAGATGCTACTTCCAGGTCCCAAGGGATGCTAGGATAACGTATAGAGCCTTGGACAGTGTGTCCTGTGCCTCCATCAGTTTAGAACATTTTAGAAGACAATGGTCTGAATCTAAAATGGTAAGTCAGTGTGGTTGCCAAGGGGGAGGGGGAGGGGGGAGGGTAGGATTGGGAGTTTGGAATTATCAGATGCAAACTATTATATATAGGATGGCTAAACAACAAGGTCTTTCCTACTGTATAGCACAGGGAACTATATTCAATATCCTGTGATAAACCATATGGAAAAGAATATGAAAAATAATATATATGTATAACTGAGTCACTTTGCTGTAGAGCAGAAATTTAAAACATTGTAATTAAATTAAAAACATTGTAATCAACTATACTTCAATAACATTTTAAAAAACCTCACTCAAAAAAAATCATAAGTCAGAATTTCTGTGCCTCAGGGAAGGTCATTTGAAGGAGACTTGGGGAAGAAGCAGGTCTGGCACATCCAGCATCCCAGTCAATGACAGAGGGCTACCCCAATCACCTACGGGACTCGTATGGCCCAGCCTGGGTACTCCAGGGCACCCTGCAGCAATGGAAACACGCGGACGGAGGAAACCCTCCATCAGGAAAGCTGTTGGTGGTTTGAGAAGTGGAGGGTAGAGCGTAAGAACAGATGAAGCAGGAGGTGGCCTGACTCGTTTCTAATCGCCATGGTGGGAGTGACCCCCAGCTTTCCTGAGAGAGACACTTGGCATATGTAGTGTGTAGTTAATGGAGCCCATGGTTCTGTCACACTGTTTTTCAATTCAATTCACCAAAAATTTTGAAAGGATTTGTATGTACAAGGTCCCAGTGTTGAAGGTGGAGACATGGAGATGAATAAGACACAGTCTCTGACCCTGAGAACCTCGAAGTCTAGTGGGAAAGTCAGACACACACAGAAGTAGCCACAATGCCAAGCAAGCAACGATGAACGCTAAATAGAGATAGAGACACAGAGGGCTGAGGGGCTCAGAGGTCAGCTGTTTATACTGCCCACGCAAAGGAATTTGCAGATGAAGGGAGCTGAGCTGGGCCTTGGGAATAAGAAATGCAAAAGCCTTGCCCCTCTTTGAACACTTAATACATACCCAGGTTTTGACAGGCATTGCCCAGAAAGTCACCAGAGCACTGTGGAGGGGGACCGACCCCCTTTTACACAGGAGGAAGCTGAGCCTTACGAGGTGTGAGCAGCTCAGTCAAGGGATAGCCCGGGCAGCAGCCAAACCCAAGCCTGTGTGCCTCAGAGCGGAGATAGCCCTACAGGCCAAGAGAACAGAGGTGGCCAAGGCCTGGGGCTGGAACGTGCGCAGTGGGTTTGGAGAGGGGAAGGGGAGCAGGTTTGCTAGGGCTGAGGTCTCCTGGGAGGGGCTTGGGATGGGTCCGGGAGGTGGGAGACATGGAGAGGGGGAGACAGTGTCACCTGGGGGCAAGAGCAGGGTCTCTGCGGCCCCCTGTTGGGGCTTATGTCCTAGTTCTACTGCTTACCAGCTATGGAGCCTCAAGTAAGTTGCTTAGCCTTTCTGTGCCTCAGTTTCCTCATCTATAAAAGGGGGATAATGGCACCCCTCATAGAGTTGTTTGAGAATAAAGAGCTGACACATGTGATAGGACAGTGCTGGGGGCATAGTGAATGCTATATGCGCTGATGCTTCTTCTTCTTGTTCCTCCTCTTCTCCTTCTCCTTCTTCTTCTTGACAGAGGCAGTGTAGACCCTGGCTTAGAGCATACATTTTAGAGCCAGGTGGCCTGATTCAAGCCCTGGCTCTGCCACTCAGTGGCTGTGTAACCTTGGTCAATTTATATCACGTTCCTGTGCCTCAGTTTGCTCATCTATAAAATAGGGCCAACAGCGCCTGTCTCACGGGGTTGTCACAAGGCCTCAAGGAGACAGTTTGCCAAAACAGGAAGTCTGGCTCCACATACAAAGTTATTTCCTAAGTCATATTCTCACTCTCCTCTGTTGCTGGTTATAGGCTAAAAAGTTTCTTTGCAATCAGTTGTGCAAGTGTCCTCCTGGGAAATCCAATAAAAAGTTCAGCAAAAGAACTGTAAATTCTTAATTGTAGGGGGTTAATAGGGGTTTATTACAGTAAATTCATCTCACATGATTTAATACGTCAAAACTACAGTTTGGGGCTTCCCTGGTGGCGCAGTGGTTGAGAGTCCGCCTGCCGATGCAGGGGACACGGGTTTGTGCCCCAGTCCGGGAAGATCCCACGTGCCGTGGAATGGCTGGGCCCGTGAGCCATGGCCGCTGAGCCTGCGCATCCGGAGCCTGTGCTCCGCGACGGGAGAGACCACAGCAGTGAGAGGCCCGCGTACCGCACAAAACAAAACAAAACAAACAAAACAAAAAACCAAAAAAACTACAGTTTGTAATTAAAAATCTAAGGAATCATGCACGCTGAGGCTTATAACATGCAAATTTTAGTCTGAGACAACTAACTCAGGAAACCGTAAAAGACAAAGCAATGTATATAAATCATGGCTTGGGAGGGGGCAAGGTCTCAGGAGACAGGTAGGTCTACTTGGGGATTTCGATCAGGCCCCTCAATATAGGTTCTCAAGCCCTTGACATTTGAACTGTTCAACCAGCTCCAAATGGGAAACAAGCACACAAACTAGGGGCCCCGCCAGTGTTGACCCCCTGCCTCAGTTTTCAGTGCCCAGCTTCCTGCCTTCCCACAGGCACTCAAGCAAAGTCTTCAAGACAGAAGTTCACTCTCCATGCTTTCATTTGAACCTGCAGATCTGGCATTAATCTGCATTAGAGCTGTGGATCCTTTTTGCTTAAGCGGTAAAGAAAAACTGTGGTGAAGGTCTGGAAGTTTCTCAGGGTAACAGCATATTTCAGTCAGAGGACAGCATTGCGTAGCAGTTAGGTAGACAGACCTGGGTGAAGGCTGACCCACCGCTCAGTGGGACCTGGGGCAGATGCCCTCAGCTCTCAGCTAGTGTGCGAAACTTTCTTCTTTTGTAAAATGAAAGCAATAATAGTCTCTCCCTCTTACGGTTGTTTTGAGGACTATATAACACCGTAAAGCACCATGCCTAGCGCACAGTAAGCACTTAATATTTATTATTATTATTAACACTTTACTTAGGCAAAAGAGTCAAGAAGAAGGGGGGATGGAGAAGGGGAAACCATAAAACCTGCATCACTCTTTGCCTTGTCCAGAATCACAGAGATGTTTCCTTTTCTGAAAAAGAGATGCCTTCCTGAGTTAGAAACAATAATTATAAATTTCAACAAGTTATCTAATAAGTTTTACTCTTTGGCAAGAAGGTTGAAATTTCACTTAATGTGGTGCCTGACATTTCTCCTCAAAGGAAAGTAAAATTGAAAAAGTTGGTGCTGAAGTTATTTTTGGAAAGAGAAACCAAACAAGAGGTTAATTGATTTGAAAGCTTTGGTTGTAAAATGCCTACAAGTTGAATTTCTGTTTGTTTTCATTTTAAGTCACATTTAGAAGCAGATATTTATGTGTGTATGTGTATATACATTTTATACATATTTACATATCTGGTTTGATGTCATAGAGTTTACAGTTCTTTGTCCCTATGTGAACAAGAAGAGAACCCCCTCACACTATAATTGCCTTGGGGTCTAGGGCATGAAGCCTCCATGCAGCCCTGAGACAGCCTCCTCTACCGGTGGAGGGGGCACTGAGGGTAAATAGGTCTCCACTTGTTTGACATGGCTTCCAGCTGGAGCATTGCTGCCCCTCCTTCCCACCCCACCCCATCCCTGCTCCCCACTTCCTTCTGGTCCCCAGAAGGAGAGGTTGAAACCCGCCCAGCTCACAGTGGCCTTCCATTCACTGCTCTCATTTCCTGAGCTGGGATCCTGTGTGTCCGCAGGAGGGCGGTAGTGCTACTGCCTCTGTGTCTTGTACTAGGGAAGGTGTCTAGGTGTGTCCTTGCCTTCCGCTCTGGTTCCTGAATTGTGAGGAGCAGATCATCCAGTTCATGGTGGGGAAGAGAGCTCTCCCCTGTGTTGCCAGCAACACATGTTGTAACAGTTAGTATCTTCCACTTCAAGTCCAAACAGATGGACTGGGTTTTTTTGTTTTTTTTTGTTTTTAACCTCCTGGGCAATCTGCAAGTGGTTACTTGAGACTGGCCAAGTGGGCTCCAATCGCGGCTTCAGTTTTGGGGTCTCCCGATCAGGACTTAAGAAAATCAGATTCACTAATAAGCCAGGAGACTCAGAATGCTAAAACTTAGAAAAAAAAAAAAAAGAAGAGTTTAAGGCTGAATGGGCTTCCTGCAGCAGTGTCCTTGCTAAATAAATGCTAGCATTTGCTTTTTTTCATGAAGGGTGGGAAAATGTTTTCAAGAAAAAAGTGAGAACAGAGTCCTTGTCATTAGACCCATCGGTGAGGAAGTCTGTGTGCAGTGAACGCTTCTATTTAAAATTCAGGCCTGAGCACTACACAGGTGTTTCTCCCAGAGCTGACAGTCTCTGGCAGTTCCACCTTCCACCCCTCCCCTGCCTTCACCCAGAAACATGCTCCCCTCCTGGCCTTGAACACTGTCTTGGGCTCGGGTTGGAATCTGGCTACTCTTTGGCATTGCCATAATTATGCTGGTCAGGGCCTGTGTTCTTGACAAAGAAAACATTCCTCTGACTCAACCTGAGTAATCCTTAATGAGTTCTTGTATCTTGTGATAAATTTCATAATTATTCAGCCCCTACCACTAACACCGAAATTCATCAGTCAAAGCAAATTAGCTGAGATTCATTAGAATAAGACATCTAGTAGGCACATGTACTTTATTAGCCTCTTACACCAATAGTTTTAATTAGGTACATATTTCACAGCTCTCGAGCTACTCCAGTGAAGGGCTGCCTTTATCTCTTTTATTTACAGTAACAAGCTATCAAACAAACACCACCATAATTAAACTTGGATATAAAAAGACTTGTTTTATTAATGGCAGCCTATTCGAGCCTTGGATTTCTAAAACCTGCACTAGACAGATATTTTTATTAATTAAATAAATGCTATTCAATTAAACTGAAAAGATGTGGTGGTGCATATGAGGGGGCCATGAGCTTGAGTCAAGAGTGAGATTCTCTTCTTCCTTCTTTGCTGATGGTTTCCTCTAGCTCACCTTCAGCAGGGGAGAAAACAACTCTTCATCAGATATTTTAGTGAGGAGAAAAGTGATTAAAATCCAGAACATTTTTAAATTAGTAATGAGGAATTTAAATGATGTTATAAAAAAGGGAAATACAGGAGACAATGTTACACATTCATAGAATTTGGGCTCATGCATAATAAACAGTCGAAAACACTTTACTTATAATGCAACCCAAGTTAAAGAGGCAATAAGCCATGCCACACGATTTTATACGCGGGTGTCAATAAATGACAAATGGCGCCATCTGCTGGTCTTCCAGTTAAACACTTTAAGAGCCAGTTGTCAGAGCCATCAGTTCTGAAGTTGTCAAAAAATAAAAGGAATGATAAAACTCTGTGCCTACCAATACTTCCATATGGGTGGGCAAAGTTTGAGCTTAACTCTAAAAGTTTCATCCAGAGGCTACAGGCAAGACAAGGAGGAGAGATTGCTAACATTTCTGGTCTCTTAAGAGCCAGTGTGAGTTGAGCTTTTTCTGAGGTATACACAGAAGAATCACGGCCAGACCCTCAAAAGGCAACAGGGTATTAAAAAACAAACAAACAAACAAACAAAAAAAACTGCGATGTGCACCCTGAGTTGAGGAACTAATAACGCCTGCTGCCTGGGAACCCTGAGTTACTGGATTACTATACTGGGGAGAAGCACAGAATTCTGGGAAGGGACCACTGAGCTCTCTGGCTGATGCCATGATACCATCTCCATCCCTCCTCAAGTCCTTCTCTGGAATATTTGTTTCTTTGTTTCCATTTCCACCTCCCTGTTAATTGTTTGTGTCTCTGTGCATGAATATGAAATTCCTCACTCTTCAGACCTCCCAGGGGCTGGGGTGAAACCAAATAAAAAACATCATTTTAATATAAATGAGCTGGATCGATTAACTAAACCAGTTTCTACAAATCACTTTACAAAAATATACGTGCAACAACCTTTGAATAACATCTTTTGAAATTCAAATCCTCAAAAAGAGAAAAACTAACCATAATCCCAGTTTCTGCAAAGAGCCTCCCTCTCTTTAAGCTTGACCAAGTAAATCAGTCCTTTGGAGGCTATCAATACTTGTAAATTGAAAATCTACATTTCCAGACACCACAGTCACCGGTACCTTTATCTCTGGCCACATTTGGAGTAAAACATGAAATTAGGTCATTTTTAAGATTCCTTTATTATTGTTATAATATTGCTCATAAGTAACAGCGGAGAAAATAATTTACATTTTTATAGGATATCATTTAAGAGGTTATTGTGAATAAAAATGTTATTTAAAAAATTTGAGTAACTTTGTATTGCTTCTGCCCTTTTTGTGAGGTAGGACTCAGAAAGTTTCTTCCAATGGGACTGTGGTAAGAAGAGGTTACCCCAGCTACAGCCTGCCAGTTTATAAGGTAGGTTACACATAGTGTAGAGTGATTGTGTGGGTGTAGGTATGGGTGTGAATGCATTTCCTCAAGTCCATCTTCTTTGGGGCTTAAATCTCCTGTGAAAATAGCAAACAGCCTGGAAAATCTTCCTGCTAGGGAGAATCAGCTACCCCTGAAATATTCCTTATTGTGAGTGAACGGTTCATTTTAATTCCATGAGTTCCTTGCCAGGGTTCTGCCCTCCTGAGTGGCCCTCTTCCTTGTGTAGGGGTCCATACCGATCACCACCTGTAGCTTTCTGTTTTGCGGCCTTGGCCTTGGCCCTGGCCCTCGGGTCTCTGCTTTTCTCAGCTCACGCTTTGGAGTCACAGATCTTTCACAGCCCTGGGGGTTCTGAAGAGCCAGTGTCTCCTATCTTCAATCAGCAAGATCCCTACACCCCTTTTCTCTCTTTCTTGTGCCCCTCACTGCTTACTGACCCCATAGACCACCCTTAATTTTAATTCTTACGTGAGCAAGGGGGTGACTTCAGATCCACCTCTGCTCAGGCACTTCCAGGCGGCCCTGCCTCATCTCAGACTGGAGGAAACAGACAACAGTGAGGTCGGTCAGCAATGGCAGTGAAATGGAGAAAAAGGAAAAGAGAAAAAGAGGCTGATGTGCATTGACACTTACACGCCGGGCTCCACATTCAGTGCTTGATCACTATCTCCTTGAGGCCTCACAACAGTCCTGTATAAGTGGGATAATATCTGTGGGTTATAGATTTGGAGACTGAGGCTCAGAGAGGTTGGGACCCTTGCCCATCATCACACCAGCACTGCGGTGGGATCTGATTTCAAAACCCTCGCTGTTTTCACGGCACCATGTGGCCTCCTCAAAGCAAGACCCAGCAGCAAGAGCTGCCTCCAACAAAGAACCTGCTCAGGGGTCCAGGAGACCCCTGTCTAGCCTCACCTGCCTGGTCCCTCCACTGCCTTTGGCGAAACCCTTCCTCCTGTGATGCTTTCCCTGCCTCCGATCTCTCTGCCTACTCTACCTCTAGCTCTTCCCTCAAATGGTCCTTGAACATGCAAGTCCCAGAATTCCAACCTCAGTCTCTGCTCCTCTGCCACACACCCCCTCCCTGAGTCACCCCGTCTACCTTCAAGACTCCAAAAGCCAGACAGCACCCACCAGACCCCCAGCTCGAGCTCTCATCCTTCACCTGATCTTCTCATTCATTTGCTCAAATCCCCACTAAGTCTCTCTGTATGGACATCCCACACACATCTCAAACTCAACGCGTTCAGAATAGTTCATTTTTCCACCAAACTACATCTCCCTTCGTATTGCTCATCTCAGTCAAGGGCATCTCCGTCCACAGTCCTCTAGGCCTTGAAACTTGAGGTCATCCTGCTGTTTCTGGAGCCCCCAGCACAATCGGTCACACAGTTCTAATCGCACCACCTCCTGAATAGACTTAGATCCCATGTCTTTCTCTCTGCCCCCTCCTGGCACTCTTCCACTTCCTACAGTATGTAGCCATCTATTTCTGTCTATTGTAATGATTTCCTAACTACATCTCTGTCTCCAGATTTTCCTTCTCACATCTTCCCTTTAGAGTCATCAAAGAAATGTTTCTAAAATGCAAATCCTTCTGTATCAGTCTATATTTTGCAAGACTCTCTTGATCACTAGTGTCAGAAATTCACTCCACACAGACTTATGCCAAAGAGGGAATGCATTGGTTCTTATAACTTGGGAAGTGGACCCAGGTGTTCAGAGGTAAAGCTGAACTCTGTGTTGAAGTTGGTTCATGTCTAGGAAGCCTCTCCTCGTGGTGACAAGATGGTCCCTAGCAGCTCCAGGTGTACATTATAGAAACTTAGCAACCTCAGCAGAGAGAACCTTGTTCCCAAGAATTCCATTATAATCCTGGACTGATTCCAATGTGGTCCATTTTGGGTCACGTGTTAACCTCTGAGCCAATCACTGTGACCCGGAGGATGAACTACTGCTTGCTCATGGGCACATCACAGGCCTACCACCACTGTATTTCACCTGACCCACGTGAACCAAGAGGTGGGAGCAAGATTCCCTAAGGGAAATCAAGGGCTCTTACCTGAAAAGGGGAAATCGATTCTAGGCGTCCATAAACCTCCCCTTTAAAACCTTTCAACATTAGGATGGCTATTATCCCCCAAGCAGAAAACAACTTGTGTTGGCAAGGATATGGAGAAATTGGAACCCTTGTGCACTGTTGGAGGGAATATGAAATGGTGCCACTGCTATGGAAGACAGGATGTCTATTCCTCAAAACATTAAGCGTATAATTACCATATGACCCCCAAATCTCACTTCTGGATATATACCCAAAAGAACTGAAAGCAGGGTCTCAGACAGGTATTTGTACACCCACATTCACTGCAGCGTTATTCACAAGAGCCAAAGGGTGGAAGCAAACCAAATATGTTCATCGATGGATGAATGGATAAACTGTAGTGTACAATGGAATATCATTCCGACTTAAAAAGGAACAAAATTCTGATGCATGCTACAACGTGGATGAACCTTAAAAACTTTACTCTATGTGAAATAGCCAGACCTAAAATAAAATATTGTATAAATCTACTTAAATTAGATACGTGGAATAGTCAAATTCAGAGAGAAAGAAAGTAGAATAGTAGTTACCAAGGGCTGGAGTGAGGGGATTGGGGATTTATTATTTAACTGGTATAGAGTTTTAGTTTGGGGTCATGGAAAAGTTCTGCAGATGGAGAGTGGTGAGGGTTGCACAAACATGTGATATTCTTTTTTTTTTTTTTTGTGGTACGTGGGCCTCTCACTGTTGTGGCCTCTCCCGCTGCGGAGCACAGGCTCCGGATGCACAGGCTCAGCGGCCATGGCTCACGGGCCCAGCCGCTCTGCGGCATGTGGGATCCTCCTGGATCAGGGCACAAACCCGTGTCCCCTGCATCGGCAGGCAGACTCTCAACCACTGCGCCACCAGGGAAGCCCAAAAATGTGATATTCTTAATGCCACTGAATTGTACACTTATAAAGGGTTAAAATGGTGAATTTTATTTTATATATATTTTATCTCAGTAAGAAAAAAAACTCTTTCAGCAGCTGCCTATTGCTTTCTGGATCAAGTCTGAGCTCCTAAGTATGTCATAAAAGGTCCTTTGGACCCAACCCCTGCCCACTTCTTCAACTTGTGCCGTGCTCTCTACCTCACCCTAAAAGAACACTGTCACACAGAAATTTCTATAATAATAGAAATGTGCTATACCTGTGCTGTCCAATATGGTAGCCACCAGCTATATCTGGCCACTGGGCACTTGAAATGTGGCCAGTGTAACTAAGAGATTGAATTTTCCATTTAATTTAATTTAGATTTAAATAGTCATGTGTTGGTGGTTACTCTACTGGATAGCACAGCTGTCAATGTCCTTTCTTCCCTTTCATTCTCAAACCCTGAGATAAATATGGAAGCTTCCAGGAAGGTGGGGTTGGAAGGACATCTGGGAACTTTGTATCATGGTAGCTCTTCTCACTCTGCTATTGTTTTATGCATTCATTCATTCTTTTTCACAGCTCCTTGCTAGGCACTGGAGATGCAAAGACAAATCCAGGTCTTGATATAGAGCTCACAATCCGTATGTCTTCCAGCAACCCTGACTACCCTATTCTGCCCATTAACAAAGTCATTTGCCCACCCCCACTGACCTCAGCCCTGACAATCCCTCACTGCCTGGCTTCATTCTTCCTCCCACCAGCTACTCTTTCTTCAACTCCTGATCTACAGCAAAAAAACACTCACCTTTGTCTCCCACTTCTGGAATATGGACAAATCTAGGAGGCTATGAAGGTCAGCCACTACACAGAAGGGGACTGTGTGTGGGAGAGAGGTCCCCGAACCAGGGCTGTCCTATGTCTGCCGTAGACATCTTTAGGCTATACCTCTCTATTAAAAATTGGTCATACACATCCCCAAAAGTCTCCTCTAAAAGAGGGGGTGCAGTCTCTTTGAGGATAAAGAAGAGAGGAAGGTTGGCCATCCATCTCAGGGCACAGTCACTGAGGGTGATGGTACCTGGCCTTTAGGATAGAAGATGAGAGTATTGGCTCTCAACTCTGGGGGCATCAGAATCACCTGGGATAACTTCCTAAAAATAAAGTTCTTGGGTCCTGCTCAGGCCTATCGAACAGGCATCTTTGGGGGTGGGACCTGGTTGTTTGTAGTTGAGGACTCTCCACAGGTGATTGTGTTATGACCAAAGCCTGAGAATCCTCAGCCTAGATTCTAAGGAAATAAAAACCTGGGCCAAGGAACAAAGCATGAGTGTGCTGAGAAGATATTACCATGAATGCCTGGCAACAGCATCCCATGTGGAAAACTCTGGAACCAACGGTTAGCAGCAGGTTAAGTCTGGATACCCACCTGTATTAGTCTGCTAGGGCTACCCTAGCAAAGTACCACAGGCTGGGTGACTTAAACATCTAAAATTTATTTTTTCATAATTCTGGAGGCTAGAAGTCAGAGATCAAGTTGTCAGCAAAGTTGGTTTCTTCTAAGGAATTTCTCCTTGGCTTATAAATGGCCATCTTCTCCCTGTGTCTTCACATGGTCTTTTCTCTGTACACATCTGTGTACTAATTTCCTCTTCTTATAAGAATACCAGACTTATTGAATTAGGGCCTACCCTGATGATCTCATTTTAATGTAACTACCTCTTTTTATTTAATTGAAGTATAGTTGATTTACAATATTATATTAGTTTCAGGAGTACAACATAGTGATTCAATATTTTTATAGATTATATTCAATTTAAAATCATTACAATATAATGGCTATATTTCCCTATGCTGTACCATATATCCTTGTTGCGTATTTATTTTATACATAGTAGTTTCTATCTCTTAATCCCATGCCCCTATCTTGCCCCTCTTCCTTCCCACTTCCCACTGGTAACCACTAATTTAACTACCTCTTTAAAGATCCTCTCCAAATACACATTCTGCATATTGGGGGTTAAGACTTCAACGTAGAATTTTGGAAAGGACACAATTCAGCCCATAGCACCACCCTACTTTAAGGACAAACAGAAGTCTTCCTTGCTCAAAGTCCATAGAAATCCTATGTGCAAAAGCTTTTCCTGAGTTGGAAAAACCTGACTCCTGATCTTGTCAACATCTTTTGCGAAAGTCTCACGTTAAGCAGAAGAAAAGTGACCCATGATAGCACATATATGATTTGAAATAGAAATTGTCATTATGAGAATATTTACAGTTTTTCTCCTTCTTCCCTTAGTTATATTCATGTCGGACTGCAAGTTACAGAAAACCTGAATAACAATGGCTTAAATAAAAAGGTTTATTTTCTTTTTTTTAATTAACTAATTAATTTATTTATTTTTGGCTGCATTGGGTCTTCATTGCTGTGCATGGGCTTTCTCTAGATGCTGCCAGCGTGGGCTACTCTTTGTTGCAGTGCACAGGCTTCTCGTTGCAGTAGCTTCTCTTGTTGTGGAGCACGGGCTCTAGGCGCGTGGCCTTCAGTAATTGTGGCCTGTGGGCTCAGTAGTTGTGGCTCACGGGCTCTAGAATGCAGGCTCAGTAGTTGTGGCGCATGGGCTTAGGTGCTGCATGGCATGTGGGATCTTCCCAGACCAGGGCTTGATCCCGTGTTCCTGAATTGGCAGGTGGATTCTTAACCACTGTGCTACCAGGGAAGCCCAGGCTGATTTTCTCATATAACAAGAAGTCTGGAGATGGGCTGCTTCTGGTGTTAGCTCTGAAATTTGTGGATGTCAACATCAATGTCTTTGTGCTTCTCATGGATTTTCTCTCATGCTTGTGACTTCCTGGTCACAGGTGGTTGCTGTAGATCCAGATATCACACTCTCATTCAAGATAGGAAGAAAAATGGAGGAGCCATGCCAGCTATATCAGAACCTTTTCCAGGGAAACAAAAATATCCTTAGAAACTCTCAGCAGACTTTCACTTATATGTCATTGGCCGGAACTGTCACATGGCCACTCCTAGCTACAAGGGAATCTGGAAAAGCATTTGGCTGGGTACACTTATTCATTCATTCAACAGTTATTGACTGTGTGCCTAATATATGTCAGATACCATTCTAGGAACTTGGGATACAGCAGCGAATAGAAGACAAAAATCCCTGCCCTCATGGAGCTTATCATCTGAAAAGAGTCTGTCACTTCCCCTAGTAAAATTGGGTGGATAGATAACACATCTGCCACATCATCTAGCCTGCAACAACAGAACACCGTAACTTTCATCCTAATTTTTCATTTGCATCCCCTCCTTGAAAAGAGTCTTGCTCAAGCTGGGCTAGGTCAACTTAACATAATAAAGGAACAGATGAGGGGAGGAAGGAGAGGAAGAGAGAAATCAGTGAGGGTCTGAGATGAAGAGAGCTTTCCAGGAACTGTGGAGAAGGGCTTCTGGAATAGCCATGGGCTGTAATGGAAATAAGAGAGGAAAGGGAATTGTTATCTTCTTCTTTGAGTCTTATTCGTGATTTTTGAGATCTGAGTAAAGAAGTTGGGCTACAGTATTCAGAAATCCCTTTTTTTCGATGGATTGTATTGCTCTGTGACACTGCTCTGACACTGAACCACATGGACCCAAAGTTCATAAGGGTAACATTTTATTTGTAGCTGATGTTTGCAGTCATCACTCCTTGGCTTTGTATTGTGCAACCTCATAAGCACCTTGCAAACTTTATGTTAAGCTGTGGCAGCATCACTCTCCCACGCTAAAACCGCCTGCCCTCATTCTCAGAGTTACTCACACACAGCTCCTTCCCCAGTTCCCAAGTTGTATACTCCTCAGAGCCCCCTGTAGCCCATCCAACCTCCTCCATCAGTTCCATCCAAGCACTGTCTGTCCCCTCAACCCCCCAACACAGAGCGAGGAGAAAACTCCACGGCCAGTTAAGACAAAAGGAAAAATCCACAGTGAATTTCTCACAGTCTCAGTCTTTCAATCTTAACCCCATGTCAGGGAACACCAGCACACTTCTCTAAATAAATCTGTTTTGGAAAATCTTTCCTCTTCTTTTTTCAAAAACACAACAAAAGACTCACCCAGTTTAAATTACTAAACAGAACACTCTGCATCCTCTGCAGAGACGTTTCAGATGTCCTCACAGTTTACTCCAAGAATAATGGGTAAAACTTGCCTTATATTTGTGACTCAAGAGCCAATCTTAGTGAATTTCCCAAAACAAAGGAAGTCAGAGAATCAAGCAGCTAGCAAACCACACCCTCCTACCCATGCTGCATCCTTACTAAAATTAAAAAGAATAATAATATAACAACAAAGAGTATGGCATGTGATCCACAGAACCAGTATACAGACTACACTTATCTGGAAAAGAAATGATAAAATGATGGTTTCAACACAGAAAAAAAAAAAAAATTCCCCTTCTCTAGAAAACTAAATAGAAGATTCTGGTGGGGTTTTTAAATTCTGTTTTATTCCTCTGAGCCATCCCTTATATATATATACATACTTACGAAGTGCACATGCTCAAGCATTCTGTGTTAGTCAGCGTTATGTTCTTATGGGAGCTGCAGAAAACCTTTGAGGCTTAAACAAGATAGAACTGTTTTTCTATCCCAGGTAACATACAGGCAATCATGTCAGTCTCAGTGTTTCTGTGGAGCTCCACAGTGTCAGGGACCAAGGTTCTTATGTTATTTCACCACCATGTGTAGTCTCCACCCCCAAGGTCACCTTCTCGGCCAAGATGGCTACTCTAGCTCTAGCTTCATGTCACATTTCCACAAACACACAGAAGAAAAGAAGGAAGTACTTATCACTCCTGCTCACAACTCACTGGCTAGAATTTAACTATCACTATATGGTCACAACTAGCCCTTTGGGAAAGGCAGTCTTTTTAAATTTTTTTATTTTTTTACAGTAGGTCCTTGTTGGTTATCTATTTTAAATATAGTGGTGTGTATATGTCAATCCCAAACTCCCGATGTATCCCTCCCATGAATAAGAAATGAAGTCATTTTTTTTAACATCTTTATTGGAGTATAATTGCTTTACAATGGTGTGTTAGCTTCTGCTGTATAACAAAGTGAATCAGCTATACATATACATATATCCCCATATCCCCTCCCTCTTGTGTCTCCCTCCCACCCTCCCTATCCCACCCCTCTAGGTGGTCACAAAGCACCGAGCTGATCGCCCTGTGCTATGTGGCTGCTTCCCACTAGCTATCTATCTTACATTTGGTAATGTATATATGTCCATGCCACTCTCTCGCTTCGTCCCAGCTTACTGTTCCCCCTCCGCGTGTCCTCAAGTCCATTCTCTATGTCTACGTCCTTATTCCTGTCCTGCCCCAGGTTCTTCAGAACATTTTTGTTTGTTTGTTTAGATTCCATATATATGTGTTAGCATACAGTATTTGTTTTCCTCTTTCTGACTTACTTCACTCTGTATGACAGTCTCTAGGTTCATCCACCTCACTACAAATAACTCAATTTAGTTTCTTTTTATGGCTGAGTAATATTCCATTGTATAGATGTGCCACCTCTTCTTTATCCATTCATCTGTCTGTGGACACTTAGGTTGCTTCCATGTCCTGGCTATTGTACATAATGCTGCAATAAACATTGGGGTGCATGACTCTTTCTGAATTACGGTTTTCTCAGGGTATATGCCCAGTAGTGGAATTGCTGGGTCATATGGCAGTTCTATTTTTAGTTTTTTAAGGAACCTCCATACTGTTCTCCATAGTGGCTGTAACAATTTACACTCCCACCAACAGTGCAAGAGGGTTCCCTTTACTCCACCCCCTCTCCAGCATTTATTGTTTGTAGACTTTTTGATGATGGCTATTCTGACTGGTATGAGGTGATACCTCATTGTAGTTTTGATTTGCATTTCTCTAATGATTAGTGATGTTGAGCATCCTTGCATGTGTTTGATGGCAATCTGCATATCTTCTTTGGAGAAATGTCTATTTAGGACTTCTGCCCATTCTTGGATTGGGTTGTTTGTTTTCTTTGATATTGAGCTTCATGAGCTACTTGTAAATTTTGGAGATTAATCCTTTGCCAGTGGCTTCGTTTGCAAATATTTTTTTTCCATTCTGAGGGTTGTCTTTTCGTCTTGTTTAAGGTTTCCTTTGCTGCGCAAAAGCTTTTAAGTTTCATTAGGGCCCATTTGTTTATTTTTTCTTTTTATTTCCCTTTCTCTAGGGAGTGCGTCAAAAAGGATCTTGCGGTGATTTATGTCAGAGAGTGTTCTGCCTATGTTTTCCTTTAAGAGTTTTATAGTGTCTGGCCTTACATTTAGGTCTTTAATCCATTTTGAGTTTATTTTTGTGTATGGTGCTAGGAAGTGTTCTAATTTCAGTTTTTTACATGTAGCTGTCCAGTTTTCCCAGCACCACTCATTGAAGAGGCTGTCTTTTCTCCATTATATATTCTTGCCTCCTTTATCAAAGATAAAGTGACCATATGTGTGTGGGTTTATCTCTGGGCTTTCTATGCTGTTCCATTGATCTATATTTCTGTTTTTGTGCCAGTACCATACTGTCGTGATTACTGTAGATTTGTAGTAGAGTCTGAAGTCAGGGAGCCTGATTCCTCCAGCTCCGTTTTTCTTTCTCAAGAATGCTTGAGCTATTCGGGGACTTTTGTGTTTCCATACAAGTTGTGCAATTTTTTGCTCTAGTTCTGTGAAAAATGCCATTGGTAGGTTGATAGGGATTGCATTGAATCTGTAGATTGATTTGTGTAGTATAATCATTTTCACAATGTTGATTCTTCCAATCCAAGAACATGGTATATCTCTCCATTTGTTTGTATCATCTTTAATTTCTTTCATCAGTGTCTTATAGTTTTCTGCATACAGGTCTTTTGTCTCCTTAGGTAAGTTTACTCCTAGGTATTTTATTCTTTTTTGTTGCAATGGTAAATGGGAGTGTTTTCTTGATTTCACTTTCAGATTTTTCATCATTAGTATATAGGAATGCCAGAGATTTCTGTGCATTAATTTTGTATCCTGCTACTTTACCAAATTCATTGATTAGCTCTAGTAGTTTTCTGGTAACATCTTTAGGATTCTCTATGTGTATTATTGTGTCATCTGCAAATAGTGACAGTTTTACTTCTTATTTTGCAATTTGGATTCTGTTTATTTCTTTTTCTTCTCTGATTGCTGTGGCTAAAACTTCCAAAACTATGTTGAATAATAGTGGTGAGAGTGGACAACCTTGTCTTGTTCCTGATCTTAGTGGAAATGGTTTCAGTTTTTCACCATTGAGAACAGTATTGGCTGTGGGTTTGTTATATATGGCCTTTATTATGTTGAGGAAAGTTCCCTCTATGCCTACTTTCTGGAGGGTTTTTATCATAAATGGGTGTTGAATTTTGTCGAAAGCTTTTTCTACATCTAGTGAGATGATCATATGGTTTTTCTCCTTCAATTTGTTAATATGGTTTATCACATTGATTGATCAGCATATATTGAAGAATCCTTGCATTCCTGGGATAAACTCCACTTGATCATGGTGTATGATCCTTTTAATGTTCTGTTGGATTATGTTTGCTAGTATTTTGTTGAGGATTTTTGTGTCTATGTTTTTCAGTGATATTGGCCTGTAGTTTTCTTACTTTGTGACACCTTTGTCTGGTTTTGGTATCTGGGTGATGGTGGCCTTGTAGAATGAGTTTGGGAGTGTTCCTCCTTCTGCTATATTTTGGAAGTGTCTGCAAAGGATAGGTGTTAGCTCTTCTCTAAATATTTGATAGAATTCGTGTGTGAAGCCTTCTGGTTCTGGGTTTTTGTTTGTTGGAAGATTTTTAATCACAGCCTCAATTTCAGTGCTTGAGATTGGTCTGTTTATACTTTCTGTTTCTTCGTGGTTCAGTCTCCAAAGCTTGTGCTTTTCTAAGAATTTGTCCATTTCTTCCAGGTTGTCCATTTTATTGGCATATAGTTGCTTGCAGTAATTGCTCATGATCCTTTGTATTTCTGCGGTGTCAGTTGTTACTTCTCCTTTTTCATTTCTAATTCTATTGATTTGAATGTCCTCTGTTTTTTTCTTGATGAGTCTGGCTAATGGTTTATCAATTTTGTTTATCTTCTCAAAGAGCCAGCTTTTAGTTTTATTGAATTTTGCTATTGTTTCCTTCGTTTCTTTCTCATTTATTTCTTATCTGATTTTTATGATTTCTTTCCTTCTGGTAACTTTGGTGTTTTTCTGCTCTTCTTTCTCTAATTGCTTTAAGTATAAGGTTACGTTGTTTATTTGCAGTGTTTCTTGTTTCTTGAGGTAGGATTGTATTGCTATAAACTTCCCTCTTAGAACTGCTTTTGCTGCATCCCATAAGTTTTGGGTCATCATGTTTTCATTGTCATTTGTTTCTAGGTTTTTTTTTTTTTGTTTCTAGGTATTTTTTAATTTCCTCTTTGATTTCTTCAGTGATCTCTTGGTTATTTAGTAGTGTATTGTTTAGCCTCCATGTATCTGTACTTTTTACAGATTTTTTCCTGTAATTGATATCTAGTCTCATAGCATTGTGGTTGGAAAAGATACTTGATATGATTTCAATTTTCTTAAATTTACCAAGGCTTGATTTGAGACCCAAGATATGATCTATCCTGGAGAATATTCCATGAACACTTGAGAAGAAATTATATTCTGTTGTTTTTGGATGGAATGTCCTATAAATATCAAAGAAGTCCATCTTGTTTAATGTGTCATTTAAAGCTTATGTTTTCTTATTTGTTTTCATCTTGGATGATCTGTCCATTGGTGAAAGTGGGGTGTTAAAGTCACCTACTATGGTTGTGTTACTGTCGATTTCTCCTTTTATGGCTGTTAGCATTTGCCTTATGTACTGAGGTGCCCCTATGTTGGGTGCATAAATATTTACAACTGTTATATCTTCTTCTTGAATTGTTCCCTTGATCATTATGTAGTGTCCTTCTTTGTCTCTTGTAGTAGTCTTTATTTTAAAGTCTATTTATTTGTCTGATATGAGAATTGCTACTCCAGCTTTCTTTTGATTTCCATTTGCATGGAATATCATTTTCCATCCCCTCACTTTCAGTCTGTATGTGTCCCTAGGTCTGAAACTGGTCTCTTGTAGACAGCATATGTACGGGTCTTGTTTTTGTATCCATGCAGCCAGTCTATGGCTTTTGGTTAGAGCACTTAATTCATTTACATTTAAGGTAGTTATCAATATGTATGTTCCTATTCCCATTTTCTTAATTGTTTTGGGTTTGTTATTGTAGGTTTTTTCCTTCTCTTGTGTTTCTTGCCTAGAGAAGTTCCTTTAGCATTTGTTGTAAAGCTGGTTTGGTGGTGCTGAATTCTCTTAGCTTTTGCTTGTCTGTAAAGGTTTTAATTTCTCTGTTGAATCTGAATGAGATCCTTGCTGGGTAGAGTAATCTTGGTTGTAGGTTCTTCCCTTTCATCACTTTAAATATGTCCTGCCCCTCCCTTCTGGTTTGCAGAGTTTCTGCTGAAAGATCAGCTCTTACCCTTATGGGGATTCCCTTGTATGTTATTTGTTGCTTTTCCCTTGCTGCTTTTAATATTTTTTGTTTGTATTTAATTTTTGATAGTTTGATTAATATGTGTCTTGGCATGTTTATCTTTTGATTTATCCTGTATGGGACTCTCTGTGCTCCCTGGACTTGATTGACTATTTCCTTTCCCATATTAGGGAAGTTTTCAACTATAATCTCTTCAAATATTTTCTCAGTCTCTTCCTTTTTCTCTTCTTCTTCTGGGATCCTATAATTTGAATGTTGTTGCATTTAATGTTGTCCCAGAGGTCTCTGGGACTGTTCTCAATTCTTTTCATTCTCTTTTCTTTATTCTGCTCTGTGGTAGTTATTTCCACTATTTTATCTTCCAGGCCACTTATCCGTTCTTCTGCCTCAGTTATTCTTTTATTGATTCCATCTAGAGGATTTTTAATTTCATTTATTGTGTTGTTCATAATTGTTTGTTAGCTCTTTAGTTCTTCTAGGTCCTTGTCAAACGTTTCTTGTATTTTCTCCATTCTATTTCCAAGATTTTGGATCAG
The DNA here is from genome assembly GCF_963455315.2 of Globicephala melas. Lineage (NCBI taxonomy): Eukaryota > Metazoa > Chordata > Mammalia > Artiodactyla > Delphinidae > Globicephala > Globicephala melas. The sequence goes on from NC_083314.1 coordinate 111,476,201, forward strand.
CTTTACTATCATTACTCTGAATTCTTTTTCAGGTAGACTGCCTATTTCCTCTTCATTTGTTTGGTCTGGTGAGTTTTTACCTTGCCCCTTCATCTGCTGTGTATTTCTCTGTCTTCTCATTTTGCTTAACTTACTGTGTTTGGGGTCTTCTTTTCACAGGCTGTAGGTTCATAGTTCCCGTTGTTTTTGGTGTCTACCCCCAGTGAGTAAGGTTGGTTCAGTGGGCTGTGTAGGCTTCCTGGTGGAGGGGACTAGTGCCTGTGTTCTGGTGGGTGGGGCTGGATCTTGTCTTTCTGGTGAGCAGGACAGCTTCCAGCAGTGTGTTTTGGGGTGTCTGTGGCCTTAGTATGACTTTAGGCAGCCTCTCCGCTAATGGGTGGGGTTGTGTTCCTGTCTTTCTCGTTGCTTGGTATGGGGTGTCCAGCACTGGAGCTTGCTGGTTGTTGAGTGGAGCTGGGTCTTAGCATTGAGATGGAGATCTCTGGGAGAGCTCTCGCCGATTGATAATACGTGGGGCTGGGAGGTCTCTGGTGGACCAATGTCCTGAACTCGGCTCTCCCACCTCAGAGGCTCAGGCCTGACACCCGGCTGGAGCAACAAGACCCTCTTGGCCCCAGTTCATGTGCTTCCTATCACTCCACCAGCTCATCCCTCCACACCTCCCTCCCTTTCCGTTTGATCTTTACTCCCCATGCTGGGTGGGGACAGAAGGCAGTGCAGAGGATGCCAGCAGGCAGCTGCCCCACTGTGTCCTCATCCGCACCCCACGCTGGGCTTGCCGGGTCTCTCCCAGCCATGGGGCAGGGTCTGCAAAGCAAGAACTGAAGTCTTATTCATGACAGCCATTTACCCAGCTAAAAGCTGTGGGTGGGGGTGGGAGGTTATTACAATAAAAGAAAGGAGAAAACAAATGAAGCAGTATTGGATGGTAACACAAAATATAAACAAATATCCATGAGTCCACACTGATATAAATAAATTGAATAAATAAATAAGGGAGAATAGGCAAAGCTTCCATACAGAGGAATTCCAAATAATTTACTTGGTTACACTGCTCTTAAGGAGGTAGAACATAATTCTCCACTCCTTACATGTGGGTTACTCTTCTAGAATGCACTATAAAAAAGGAGAAAAGAAAGAGTAACTTTACAGTGGAGAAACCTGACAAATACTACCGTAGCCAGGTAATCAAGGTTAACATCAACAGTGATAAATCATGTTGATAATATGTACCCTTGATGTGATGTGATAAGAACAGCACTTTACCTCTGTGGTTTTCCCCAAAACACATTACTTCAGTCTAATCATGAGAAAAATATCAGACAAATCCCAACTGAGAGATATTCTAGAAAATCCATGACCAGTACTCCTAAAAACTGTCAAGGTCATATCGAAAACAAGGAAAGTCTGAGAAACTGTTACAGCCAAGAGGAGTCTAAGGAGACATAATGACCAAATTTAATGTGGTATCCTGGATGGGATCCTAGAATAAAAAAAAAAAAAAAAAAAAAATTGGGCATTTGGGAAAAACAGAGAAAATCTGTATAAAGTATGAACTTTAGTTAATAATAATGTATCGGTATTGGTTTATTAACTGTAACAAGTGTACTATAATAAAATAAAGTGTTAATAATAGAAGAAACTGGGCATGGGACTACTATCTTTGCAAAATTCTGGAGATCTAAAACTGTTCTAAAATTAAAGTTTCATTAAAAAAAAAAAAGATGGGGAGACTAGATATTGGAGAATAACTAGCAGTCTTTCCCTCAACCCCCCACAGGGGATAGCTTTTCTCTTTTTACCCCCAAATCCAAGAGATGGTCACAGTAGAAAATGCCTTTGAGGTCAATTGGCTTATCCTCCAAAATGAGGGGAGAAAAGCCCAAAGAAACCCTTAAGGAGGGTTTGCCCAGTGTTATCCAGCCCCCTGGTGGAGGAGCTGGAACAAGAAGCCAGGTCTCTTGACAAGCGTCAGCTCGCTCCACTCCACCTGGTGATGGAGATGCCTCCGTGGAATGGGAAGACCACTGCCAAGAACTGCCCTTTTAACAGTGGCGAGTCACTTCATCTCTCTGAGCAGCAATTTCCTCATCTTTATAGCAGAGATAGTGTTAACTTCCCGGCTCATCCTCACAGAACTGTCGTAAGGAGTGAATCTACATAAAAATCTGCCATTTCTATGTAGTAATAGACCAGAGGGGACCTTCTGACACATTGAAATTTTGCAACACAGGCCGACAGAGTTGACCCAGATATCACATTTGTTTATTCAATGTGTAAGCAACATGCCTTTTAACATTGGGACACAAAATCTGGTCAGGGCACTTTTATTTTTTCTGATTAATTGCTGGAGGCTCTCAATCAGCAGGCTGTTCCCGTCTCTGTCTCCCTCCCTCCCTCTCTCTCTCTCTCTCTCTCTCCCCTCCCTGCTCCCTGACCAGCTCTCCAACAATCCTGGATTTCCGTGCAGGCTGAACTGAAAGTTACAGAAGCTTGCTCAGGCCATCACTCCTCGGCTTCTCCCAGAAATACAGAGTTGGTTCTGCATGGTCTGGCAGATGGTACTGATTCCTGGGGAACACTGCCTAGCAGATCCAAACCTCTGCACAGACCTGCCAGGCTTCTCCAAAGGAGGACAGAGCATTTCCTCAGTGCTGATGGCAGCAAGTCTCCCACGTCTGTGCTCCCACCGTGCAGTGACCGTGCCCAGCTCTTCCCACTCATGTGCTTCAACACTCATTTGCCTCGGAGGCCCAGAGCTGAACTTGTTTCCAGTGTCTACAACCTCAGAAGCCCAGAGCCCGCCTTCCTCGCAGGGCCTCTACCTTTGGAGCTTAGTTGGTTTGTTTTTTCTTTTGAATCCTCAACACCCAAAATATTCTACCCCTTTTCCTAGATGTTGGAGCTACTCACTCATAATCTGAGTTGGGTACCTCAAGGGTACCTTCCACTCACCCTTTGGAAAGAAACAACTTTCTCAAAGACATTTCTGTGGTCTAAGGGAAATGCCTAAGGGGGGGTCCCCTTACCCCTTGTGAAAGGTAGTGCTACCTTCTGTGATCGCAAGGAGATGCTCCAGCACCAGTGATCGAAAGTACAAACCCCTCAATGAAGAAAAGAGGGAGAAAAAGAAACCTGATTGTGATATTGGCAAGGCATATTGCTGTAAACAAAGAAAAAGTGAAATTGAGTGTCCCAGGCATTGTGCTTGGCAAGGGAAATCAAGAAAATGATCAGACACTGTGCCTGCCCTCAAGGGGGTTAGATCCTAGGAGAAACCGTGCACTTCATAAGAACCATAAATAGCTACTAGGGGACAGCATGCTGACACAAAGGAGAGGCCCCAAACGGTCCTGCAGAAAACAGTCACCCACAACCAGTCTAGGTCCACAAGGATCTCCTTGTGGAGGTGGCATCCTGGGCATAGAGAACAATCAGGCTGAGCTCTGGGTTTTGAGTAGAGGCACAGAGGGGGAAAGTATGGGGTCATCTCAATACTGACGTCATGAAAAATAAACTTAAGATGAAAGGAAAGATTCTGGTATTACTCAGGACTCTCTTGGTTGAAAGTAACAGAACTTGAACAGATATTGGATCATAATCAGATACAAGGGCAGAGTGCCAGGAACAACTTGAAATTACAGCTTGAACGCTGCATGACTCTGTGACTCCTCTCTGAGGGAGGCTTCGTTCTCTTCCACAGACTGGCCACCTTCACGTGGTGCAGAACACAGCTCAGAAAGCCTCTGAGTCCAGCAGCCAAGGGCTGCCTCTGTCAGACAGAGGTGCACTATCTTCCCTTGATTCCAACCTGGAGAACCCCAGGGGAAGATTCTGATTGGCCTGGGTTGGGTCTGTGTCCACCCCCGGACCCATAAACCATAGCAAGGGCTGGGGGAGGACATAGGTCGTGCCGCCCAAGAAAATCCACGGGGACCCTTGTGGTGCCTGTCCTGGAGAAGAGAAAGCTGTGAGCAAAGCATCACCCCAACAGACGTCGCCGACCCATTCAATACTCCAAACACCTGGGGCTGGAAGGTGGAGTCTGACTCAGACATTGCACCCCAGTTTTTATCATTTCATAGTTAGGACCCTAGACAAGCTCTGGAATACTACAAGCACACAGCAATACCTTTCTAACTAAGTTCTAGTCTGGAACAAATCAATATGAACTGGAGTAAAAAACATGAACTGCTTACATATATCTAGCATTTAACTGAGCATTGAGAGGAAGGGGTGAGACAGAAATTTGAAGAAATAAGAGCCAGCGCCTACCTTCAAGGAGCTTACCACTGTTGGAGTTACCTGGGATAGCAAGTGGATCTGGGAGACCATCTACCCACAGATTTTCAAGTAAGTTCCTGGGAGGCCACCAGCAAGCCCGGGGAGGGAGCTGGAGAGGAGGGGGAAGGAGGAGTCATAAGAGGCTGAGCAGGCAGGCGTGGAGCTCCCCGTCTCCACGATGCTTCTAGAGCATCTCCTGCTTTATCTGTTCTGTATGTTGGCGTTTCACATAAAAGCATATGTGTAAAAAGTTTCTCACTCCTTTAGGAATGTTTGAACACGCCAGGTAGAGTCCAGCTCCCTTGAGCTGCACCTGGAGGTTCCAATGCCTAGGAAACCTGCTTGTTATATGTGTTTCATCCTCACAGCCATGTTAAGATCTGGTCGGTGAAGGCAAACATGGGTCTGGAGCCCCCTCCTCCTGGCCCCCAGGTTGCCCCCAGCCCTCACTTCACTTGTATGAAACAGTCAAACAAAACCATAGCCAAGAGGCCTCCTGTGGAAAAGCAGGGAAGGGAGCTCATCCTCTGGCGTTGTTCAATAACAGGTGATAGGGCTTCCCTGGTGGCGCAGTGCTTGAGAGTCCGCCTGCCGATGCAGGGGACACGGGTTCGTGCCCCGGTCCGGGAAGATCCCACATGCTGCGGAGTGGCGGGGCCCGTGAGCCATGGCCGCTGAGCCTGCGCGTCCGGAGCCTGTGCTCCGCAACGGGAGAGGCCACAACAGTGAGAGGCCCGCGTACCGCAAAAAAATAAAATAAAATAACAGGTGATGGAGTAGTGCCTCTTGTGGAAGGAAGACGAGGTGGAGGAGAGGAAGGGAGGAGGGGAGCAGAGAGCTAGCCCGGGGAGGACGTGTGCCAGATGCTTGACGTGTGCAGATGGGCACGAGCATGAGGTGGGAACGGACAAGAGAAAGAAAGATGCAAAGGAGGAAGGCGTGGAGAAAAGAGGAGAGGGGAGATGCAGAGGCCAGGGCAGCCAAGGAGTCCCAAGAATCACACTTAACAATAGCTCAGCCTCGTCCTGTGTCATAGTTCAAAGTCCTGAAGTCACTGACTCAACATATTCTCAGGAATTCATAATCACATACTTTTAAATAGGTTAATCTAACTACCATAGTAAATGCTTAGTGAGAGTTACTATGTGCTAGGAGCTGTGCTCGGGGCAGGCGGAATGTGGGAAGCCTACGCAGACTCAGTTTGGCGACCCTACAAGCCAATATCCTATTGACCGACAATCATTTGCTGAGGATGGGAAAAACTGACTGTTTTTAATAATTCATACACGTCTTTCTTGATGTTGAAAACAAGAGAATTATCTCATTCACTGAAACATTTTAACTTAATTAGAATTGCCTTCCATTTCACTTATTTTACTTTCATAACTGAATGGTGTTCCTTTCAAAGCATAGAGATTACTTATATTGATAGAGTTGTAAAATCTTGTTCAAATTTTGCTTTAAAATCTAATTTCTCTGACTTACATGTTGACAGAATGTGTCCCATGTTTTTGTTCTTGTTTTTTCTTATGATTCTCTAAATCACACAACTGCTTGGGAAGCCTCGTATCAGGATTCTAATTTAGATAATAGCCTAGTTTTCCAGAATACAGCCACAGGGCAGCATTATTTGATTTCAGATTTTCAGCTGGCTACAACCACTGGTCCCAGGGTAGATGGTGGCAGCGTGAAACCCAGCAACACTGCCCAACAGGGGTATGTTTTTCTTCTGAAGGTGACTGTCTATTCTGGCAGGACGGGACCGATTCCATCTTGTGGGTATGTCAGGATCATGGGTAGAAAGCAGAGTTCCTGGCACCATGTTTATCATTTATTCTTCAGGTGTTTGGCATTCCCCTAAACATGGATTCCCCCCAGGCAGCTGCCCTTCGCTCTTAATCTGACTTTGGCTGTGCCAACTATTCACATGCATTTAATCCTCACAACAATGCTAAGAAAATAGGTCTTGTTATCATCTCCATTTTACAGATGAAGAAATTGAGGTTTAGAGAAATTAAGTAACTTGCCTTTGGGCAAACTAACTGGAAAGCAATGGGGCCATGGTTAGACCAGAATGCCAAAGCCCGTGTTCCTGCAGTAGATACCACTCCATAGCGACGCCTCTAGAAAAGATAAGTACACCTTTCATTTACATTCATATTTTAGAATTCCTGCTAAAATGATTATTTTTGACTTGAGACCTACAAAATCAGGAGCCTTGACTTCAGGTCACAAACACTTTCAGTCACACCAAGGAAGCAATATATGGTATAGTAGGAAAAACACTGGTCTAGGAGACCTGTTTGTGAGTCACAGTGCCTGACACATAGTAGGTGCTCAGTAAACACATGTGGAACTGAGAACTATGGGTCATGTGTGTACATTTGGTTATGCCTTTCTCCTGGGTGTTCAAGAGGGCACTTTAAGTAAAGATCCTACAGTTCATGCCAGCATCACAGGGGTTGTAGTGTGGCATCAAAAACTACCATTTACTGAATATCCATTAAACTTCCTTCATGGTATAACATTTGGGGGTTAAGGAAAATGTAGGAGACTTTTGCTCAAAGTAACCTCTGCCTCTAACTGCTATTTCGTTCAACTTGTCTTGCCTTCTAACTTCGTCCCAGAAAAATCTCAAGGGAAATGAAATTAAGCTGTTTCCCAGATTTGCTTTTCAAAATGAGTCCTAGGCTGGCCTTCAACACCACAAACACATTCTGTGTGGTCACAAGGGAGGACTGCATTCAATTCTCGGACCAACTACGAGGCTTCAGGGGCCAGACAAGCCGAATATGTGCCAGAAAAAAGACACAGGTGGGTGTTTTGTAGTAATTACTGCCTGCCAGGCTGGTCTGTCCAGGGGCATAGACCTCTTTGCCTTGCCCTTTGGTCCTCATCCTTTCCTGTTATTGGAAATAACGTCTGCTTGCTGTCTCTGCTTGGATTGGGGGCTGGGGAACGTTATCCACAAGAGCGAAATTGGGCCAAAGTTTTGCACAATGTCCGGGGACCATCAACAGAGTCATTGCCGTTCCCAATACAAATGGTCCTCCTCCGTGGTGTGGGAGGTGATGAGGTCTTACTTGACACACTGGCCTGCCTGCTGTGATGAGTCATCCCGTCAGAGGGCCCACCTGTAAACGTTAGACACTGTCAAGAACTTGGCTTCATCATTTTCTTGGGAACAAAGAAATTCAATTTTAAATCTGCATATTCATCATTCTGGAGAAATAAGCACAGTACTAAACAAAAATATTTAATAGTCAACATCTAATAATTCCCCAATCACATTCAGGACAGGATTTTGTCCTAAGGAACTGTAACGCCCATAGATATGGGATTGTACAGGCAACATTCAAGAAAGCTATCTTTCTTTCCCATAATAGATTTTCTTTCACTCTATGTGGGTTTTCAACAGATTGCTTCCAAGGGGAAAATCCTGCCCACTCTGTCTTTTCCTTATAGTGCTGCGGTTGTGGTGTTTTAAGCATTGCTGGGAATTTCCTTTGTATCTGGGTCATTCTTATCTTTTCATCCTTAAAGTCGTCTTTTCACTGACATTTACTTTTTAAAGAAAAAATATATATTTTTTAAATGTTAAATATAAGAACTAGACCAGACGTAAATCGCATCTCAACCTGGTTCTGTGTGTTTTCTTGGCTACATAAAGATGGCTTGTGCCCTGGGAAAATGTAATCGACAGGTTCCAGATTGAGGACAGAAATTTTAGGAGTCAAATATCAATGAGAGTTTTTACCAATAAAAATGTGGATTTCACCAAGCCTTCTTTTAAAAAATGTTAAAAATTGGGAGAGGTTTAGAGGAACTGTTTGTGGTCAACTTATGCAGAGTCTATTCACAAACGCCCCTTATTTTCCATCACACAAGGAATTAGCAAAATCTAAACCAATCCCTCTTGCATAGACATTATTCAGTGGTAACAAGACCCAGGATGAAGAATCCAGGTTTCCTTCTGTGTAATCATATGGCCATTTTCCCAGCTGTTTCACACATGCTAATGGAGTGTGACAAGTAAAACACATTTGGCTCAGGGTCTGGTCCAACATGCAATGGCTTCACAACCATGAAGCTCCTAATCGTTTTTCTCCTAATCTACCACTGCTTTGGGGGGTTGGTGTCTTCCCTGTCATGAGTGATTTCAGTGCACTGATCAGGGTAGACTTGACAGATTCTTTATCAATGTCAAGGGTCTTTTGTGGTTAAGTCCAGTAACGCTGAAACAAAATGCTTCGTAGATATTAGATATATGCTGGTATTACATAATTCTCTTGCAGGCAATAGTTTTTGGTCAACCTATGAAAAGAAAAATGGAGTGAGGGCGAAAACCAAAGGAAATGCAGCAGAAGTCTTGACAGTTATTTCTATGGAAATCAGACAATGTGACTGACATGGGGCCCATCACTCTCCCCTCTTCCATCAGGTTAGAATAGAACAAAGAGAAATTGCCAACAAAGAAAGCAATGATCTAGGGGGAGGGGACGGGATCTCAATAGGCTTTTAATTTCGGGAAACAGAGCAGTATTGAGGGAAAACACAGGACCCCTGCCTGGGCTCATATTCACATCCACAAGTACACGCCCACCCGTACCAATTAAAATCATACATTTTCCCCATGAGTGTTTGTCTTGACTGGGAAGTTACTCTCTTAGACTTCACCAACATTATCCCCTCTCCCAATACCTAACATTAGTGCAAACTGGCTTAGAAGAAATACAATCCAAGCGTCTCTGAGTAAAAGAGAGACTCTGACTGTTGTTAAGTTTGTTCAGCGCCTTCTCCAGCAGTTCTAGCCATGACAGCTTCATCATGCAGGATGTTCACTCTTGCAATTCATACCAATGGCTATTTTAAAAGACTCTCTCCAACGTGTACAATGTGAGGCCTGCCAATCCCCTCTACCCACAAATAAAGAAGATATCCCAACCACTTGCTAAATCTGTGGTGCTGAATTGCGTTCATCTGAGGTTTCAGAATATCACTCTCAAGAATAACATGGGATGCAAGAAGCCTCATTGTCTTTTTATTAACCCAAAGGCCAAGGATAACAAAACTCTCAACAAAGCTGCAAACAGACAGTAGAAAGAAGTGCTCTAAGTGCTGGGTGCTAACCTGGAATTGTTATTTGTGACATTATCAAACCAGTAAATGAGTAAGAACAAATAAGTCCCCAGCTGTCAGATGCTCTCCTATATTACACAGTTAAAGGCTGAAGCTATTTCAATAGTTTATCTGTTATTTTTTTCTTTTTTGTACTAATTTAGAAACTTAGTACTTCAGTGGAATTGAACTCACTGAAGCTAAAAATGACCAGACCTTTTTAATAAGGTACCTTTCAATATCAAACTTTGGGGTCTGTTTTCCTCCCAAGTAGGCACTTAACTCCCATTAGCACTAATGGCAGTTGTACACAAAGGTTGGGTAGGATATATATATCTCTTCGTCTCTTTGTACGGAGCTCCAAGGAGGGGGAGAAAAAAAAAAAAGAAAGGGAAAAACAACTTTGAGATTGAATAAAAGAGAGAGTTCTTGATACATTTACAAAGAAGAAATTAATGTTTAGCATCCCCAGATTTCAGAGAACACACACCTTTAAGAAATGAGATGAGGAGAAAATTTCTAAATCATTTTGAATAACACCCAAACCATGCTTTCCTGAGAAATCTGTTTTCCCTCCATCCCCAGCATATACATTAGACCCATTTTGCACTTGTTATGTACATAATGATTCTAGACAACGTAAGATGATTTCATGATTTTTTTCTTATCATTTTTACTTATCTACCAGTGAGCCAATTTATGCAGCTTAAACCATTGCTAAAGAAGATGTATCAAAAATTGTCTGTAATCATTACAAATAATAGCACCAAATGTTCACAAGAAGCTGTTTTCTTATCATATTTTCATTAAAATATCTTTTCAACCTGCTTTGCTTTTCCCACGTCTGAAAGCTGTGTTGTAATCAGTCTTATTAACTGAGAACATAAATATGATTTATTATGGTCTGATAATGGAAGCTACGTGGACCCAGAGAAGGGCTATATTGTCCTTTGATAAAATGGCTCTTTTCTCTCAAATGGAGAGCTCTATCATGAGAACATGCAGAATGCAGTGAGTGATTATTTCCTCAGGGTGAGTGATGGCAAAGCCCGACAGAAAATCTTCTTGTTGACCATGACAGCCTCAGAGGGTCCCCAAACCTCCCTGAGTTTGACAACCTGCAGACACTTTTGATGAAGTGTATTCTTCTGTCAGAGACAGCCTGTCTGGGAGGAGAAAAGAGACCTTTATCGTCTGATCGGCTATTATTGTCTTGATCTTTCATAAGCAATCTGTAATGCACATGAATATAATATCCTTTCACACCAGTGCCAAGCGTAATAGAAATGTGGTTATAAGACCCTCCCCCTGGTTATGTAAATGTCCTTACACCATAATTAAGAAAGATGGTTTGTGACTGATAGGGTAAGGAAAGAGTAATCAAACTGTTTTAGGAGTATCTCCCTATTTTAAAGACTTCAACCCCAGGGTGAACAGCATTTATGGTAGATATAGGGAACCAGGTTATCCTGAAGTCTTAGTCTAAAAGGAAAAACAGTTTTGAATATGCTATTGGTGTTATATCTTTATTAAACATGCAAATGGCAGCCGGTTTTCAGCCAAGAGTGATTACTATGCTGATATGACTTAGAAGAAATGAGAATGCCTCTCAAAATACCTGGCTGAGGGTTACAGCAAGAACAAAGACCTATTAATAAGGAATGCACTTGCACAAATGGGTCCTCCAGTCCAAAGAAAGTTCTCCAATAAATTTCCCTCTTATTCATTTCCGGGATCCTAAATATGGAAAAAAAATTTAATTAACAAATACGTTTGCAGGCAAAACTCTTGCAATTATTTGGCAATTAAACCTACTTCTTACGTGGCCCGTGGGAACCATCTCCATTTCTGAACAGTGAAAGATAGTTCTAGATGGTGTTTGTTTGGATTTGGTGACAAAACTTTTCTGATCTTCCAGATAAAACACAACCAGACTTACAGCGAGCAGGCCAGCTCATGGAGACCAATAGCTTGATGTTCAATCTCAGTTGCTGGCAGAAGGGAGAAAAAGACATCACCCACCTGAAAAATTCTAATCCCCCCAGCAAAATACATTCCAGTCAGCCCTCAGTATTGACACATTTTGCATCAGTAAATTCAACCAAACTTGGATCAAAAAATTTCAGAAAAAAAAATTCCAGAAAGTTCCAGAGGGCAAAACTTGAATTTGCCTCCTGCAGGCGACTATTTACATAACTTTTACACTGTATTAGGTGTTATAAGTAATCTGGAGTTGAGTTAAAGTGTACACAAGGATGTGCATAGGTTATAAGCAAACGCTATACCATTTTACATAAGAGACATGAGCATTGAGGGTTTTGGTATCCTCTGGGGTCCTGGATCAATCCCCCGAGGGTACCAGGGCACAACTGTACTCAACTTTTCATTAACCTTCTGACATCTGGATTCTGAGGTATCCCCACACTAATCACTAATGGGTTTTGCGTTACCAATTAGTGGAGAAAACTCTCCACGCACAGCTGATGCCAAAGGGTTAATCATTAGTTTCACACCACTGGGTGGTCAGTTAGAAGAGCAGCCCCTGAACCCAGGAGTGGAGAGTGAGGGGCTCCGGCTTGGGAGAGCTCTCATTATCAAGGAGAAACATGCAGCTCACAGACCTTGACCTCCATATCTCTGTCCTGGCATCTTGCCTCGAGGTGGATTCAAGTATTACACAAGCGTGCACGTGCATGTGCACACATTATGCACAAGTCTGGGCCAGAGCCAATCACCAACCTAGCCAGGCTTTACTGAGTCTGTCCCATCAAAGGTAGATCAGACCAGAGGAATTCTCTCTCTCTCAGCACCTCTGTCTATTTGCTTCTCTAAGCAATGACTTTCCCATGGGAATGAAAAAAATTGCCATTTTGGAAGGAGTTGGGTTTTGAGAAGTGTTTGATCTCCTTCAAGAGATACTTCTCTGAAGTTCTGCCAACCCTCGATTATCTGTACAAATGAGGCTTAAAAAAAGTATGGAAAGATTCAATTCACTGATAATCTTCAAACTCCAGTTCGGTCTATATTTTAGTTTCTTTCTGAACAAATTGTACCAGAGCAATTAACAGTTAAAACTTATGGGATAGTTCCTTTCTCCTTTTATGGTCAGTTTTGTGGATGTCAGCAGAGTGAGGAAACTGTCAAAACAGAGGCTAAGGGAGAGAGGAAAGGGAAGAAACGAAATGCCCAGATAGTCTGCAAATGGGATAATCTATTTTTGAATAACTGAGAAGAATCTAATTTCAAAGATAATAAAAGAAGGCCCAGAAAGCAATTCTGTCTTGAAAATGCACAACCTCTTCCCCCAAACCTAAAACAGCTAGTAGGAAAACAAATAAGTAAACAAAAAACCACAAGAAAAACTCAAACCTACTGTCCCCATCCACATTTTCTCGGATCTAATCTACACATGTTCTAAGTTAAGTTATATTCTAAAGAGGATAGGAGGGAGGAAGAGAAGAAAACACAGAAGACATTTCTTACTTGTGTTCCATCTGGCTTTGCTGTCAGGTATTGATAACAACAGGGTTGCTTTCAAAACTGTATTGGCCTAAAACTTTAGAAATTGATCAACCTTAATTTGTTTTTCTTAGAAAAACCAACATCCAAGAAAAGGAGATGACTCAGCACTTCATTTCTTTTTTCTTTTAGTCCCAAATTTTCAAATCCTCAAACCAAAAATACTTGAGTACATTTGGGACTTAGTGCTTCCACTAAGGCCAGGGTTTAGAACTTCTCAGTTAAGGGAAGGGACTCTTAATGAACCTAATCATGCACTTTTTTTTTTTTTTTTTTTTGGCCAGAGTCATTGGCTGACTGCACTTATTTAGTTCTGCTTTAGAAATGAAAATCTAATAAAGTAACTGGCAGTTTCAATGTCACAGAAATTTTCTCCAGCATCCCAACTGGCATTGTGAAAATAGGCTCAAATTCCTCTAATCTCCCCGCTCTTTTACCTTCAAATGCCACACTTCGAAACCAAACCATTTCCTAAGAAATAGCAGAGCTTGGTTGGGTTCAGAGGTCGGGGCACAGGGTTGGGAGGAGGAAGACTCTTTCTTCAGGTTGGAGGGGATTTGCTTTTTTCCACACACTGAGGCAAGAAGGACCGGAATCTGGAGGCTGGGAATGTTCTGCCTCTTGCCAAGGAATTCAAAGGAGCCATTGTGTTTGATACTTTGCTTCCCAATTGGCCTCTGACAGCAACATCAGAAGCAACAGATACTTCAGTTCTATATCAGGAAAGAGGCATTTTTTTACAAAGAAAAAAAAAACCCCACACACTCCTGAAGACACTGAAGCCTAATTACTCTACATCCCATAGTCTTAAAGATTGAGATCTCTGATACTATGTGATAACCCCTTGAGGAAGGGGTGCAGCTCCATTAGGACTTGAATAGATAGCATTTCTATACTTTACCCTCAATAAAACTGATATTCAAAATAAGTAGACTGGCTAGATGCTGTCATTCCCCCAGCCATTGAACTGTGGTGATCATTATGCAGGATACAACAATACCATTTATTAAGCTACCAAATGGGAAATAAACTCTTCACTAAAATGTAAAAGGGATTTAAGATGTCCAAGACTAAATGATTAAGGAATTGGTTTATACGCATCACTGTTTCCCTTGCTTTTCTAAAAGATGTATGTATCAAATCCTCATACGTATGACTGGATCTTTAAAGTTCTGAATGGTCTGGACCTTAGCATTATAAATCCATGCTAAGAGAACAGAAAGTTTTCTAAGCAGCATGGTCATTACACTTATAGAGGTTGGAACTGCTACACAATATCCCCTGGGAGAAAAGTTCCCGGTTTCTAGTGCTAAGGTGACCCAAACAGAGATGAGCTAAGGGCAGGAAAAAAAGGATGAGAGTAGTTATCTGCGAAGCATTGAAAGAAGTCGGGTCAGGGTAGAGGGGAGAGAAGGCATTGGTTGGTTGAGGTAGGTTGATGAAACCATTATCAAGCATGATAAGGGGGAAAAAGCCACGGAGACAGCATCATTTCCCAAATTGTAGTCACAAATGAAGAGCCCTAGGTAATTTGAATTGTTCTGCCAACCAAGTCAAATCCTGGGCCTCTCAGAAGCCATTGGAAATGTCTCGGGTTTTCTCATTCTGCTATTTTGATAGAAATTAAGCTTGTAAATGAATAAGAACAGAACCAACTCTATAGAAAACACTCTTCCTTTATCCTCTATTCCCCAACGTAATACATATCTGATTTCCTGCCCAAATGATTTAAGGTTCCCAAATGCAAGTGAAAAAATTTAAGTTTGAGATTTGCTTGTACAACTACCTAAATCTCAACTCAAATCCCCTATTCAGAGAACATTTTATAGTAGACCTGGAGAATAAAATTGTACAGTCCTCTTTTGCAGAACAAGAAATATGGAAGCATACCCAGGAAAGGCTCATGGAATAGTCCTCAAAAATGCTTGAAGTGATTGACATGTACATTCCCGGGGAATCAGAAGAGTCATATAGACACAAGCAACATCTACAAGCTTCTCCAACTTGCCCCTGTGTACCCTTTGCTGGTTTCCCTCCCCCTCTGCCCTTCCTCTGGGCATCGTTTTTTCTTTTTATTTTTTTAACCTTTGTCATCTGCTATTCTTTCCTCTAGATTTTTACCATCCATTGTTCAACTTTGGTTTTTTCTATTGTATATTTCTGTCACAACTGCTTTATTGTTATTATCCTAGGGTAAGTATCTCATTCCTTTAGACCACAGGCACACTAAAGAAGTCCTGCAACTAAAGATATCGATTCCCGTTATAGAAACAGGCACTCTCCCCTACTCTCAGCTCCCTTTCTCACTCCATCAATTAAGGTTTTCCAAATCTGGAGCAAGATTAAGAGATGTGTGTCCATTGCTGGCCCGTTACTGGGACAGATAGGATGGTGTTGCTGAGAAACTCTGAAACAAAGACCGGTCAAAATGAAAAGTATGACATTCCCAGCAAACCCTGGAACCAATACTTGGGACAAGTGTCATCCAATTCCTGATTCTTATTTATTTATTTATTTTTGGCTGTGTCGGATCTTCGTTGCTGCACGCGGGCTTTCTCTAGGTGTGGCGAGCTGGAGATACTCTTCGTTGTGGTATGCGGGCTTCTTACTGCGGTGGCTTCTCTTGTTGCAGAGCACAGTCTCTAGGCACATGGGCTTCAGTAGTTGTGGCACATGGGCTCAGTAGTTGTGGCTTGCGGGCTCTAGAGTGCAGGCTCAGTAATTGTGGTGCGTGGGCTTAGTTGCTCCGCAGCATGTGGGATCTTCCCAGACCAGGGCTCGAACCCGTGTCCCCTGCATTGGCAGGCAGATTCCTAACCACTGTGCCACCAGGGAAGCCCCAATTCCTGATTCTTGAACCCTAGCCCCGAGGTCCTGGGACACCCAGTGCAGCCACATTTCCAAAAAGCCCCACCCTGGTTCTTGAATTCTTAACTCTATATATCTGGCTACTGAAAAATCAGGCTGAAGGCTCATGTGGGGCAATCTCATTTCCTAGTGACTTTGTAGACCCTTACTTACTCTGTTGAACACTTCTTGGGGACTTTGCCAAAAGCTTGCATTTTCATTCACTCCATTATAAAGGCTTCTTTTCAGCTATAAAGATATATGCCAATTAAAATTATATTTTGTCGTCCTCTTGGAGGCTTCACAGAGAGGATAAACTATGTGGCGAGTGGTCTCTCTCAGCCACCACTGTAGCCACGGGAGTGAGGCATTCCCAGCACACCCTATCGTTTTCACAAGTGTGAAAATATTAAAGATTTAAGCAAAATGTTCTGTAATAGAGCATCTCCTTGTGCTAATCATCTGGTTTAAAGTTAAGAAAGGAGAAACCTCATCCATTTGACAAAGATTAAAAGAAGGAATGAAAGGAAAAGGAAAAGTATGGGAAGGGGTGTCCTGTCCTGGGATTGTCTGTCAGGTGCAGACAAGCAACTCTTGCTGATTTCTACTAACGGAGGAGCCATTGGCCAGATAAAGACAAACCTTTAGTTTCAACTTCTTGCATAATCGGTACTGGGACTATTGACAGCAGAAGTCAGCTACTTAGGGGTCATCTGTCCCAATACACAAACGTATGTCTTCTGATACACACACTAAGGAATTCTCACAAAACTGGGTGAACAGTAGAGAGAACAAAAGAAAAATCACAAATAAGGTACTTCACACCAGGGAGCCCAAGAGTTTTGGCAACGTGAAACCCAGCTCAAACCACATACACATAAAACAGAAATCTACTACTCATGTAACCGGGAAGTCCAAGGCATGGTCTAGCTTCAGACATGGCTCAGCCAGCTGCTCAAACAATATGGTCGCAAATCTATTTCTTTTTCACCATCTCATACTTCCACCTTACTCTGTGTTGGTTTTACTTTCAGACAAGATTTTTCTACCTGGAAGAAAGGCACCAGTAGCTCTAAGCTTACACTGACCTTTACCAAGGCATCCTAAAAACAAAATGTCTATTTCCCAGAAATCATGTTAAATCCCCAAAGGACTCTTAAGAGTGCTGCTTGGATCACTTGCTGATGGGGAAGCCTGGCCATATGATTGACAGCCCTACCAGAGTCACAAGGAATGTGGGAGGGGAAGATCCCAAGGAAAAGAGGCTTTTATCAGAAGAAAGGAGAATGGAGACTGGGTAGTTGAAGGCAGATGTCCTCCAGGCAGTGCTAATTCCAGTCACTTTGAACCTAAATCACTTGCAGGGACCTTTGGAACTCATTAGCATCCCCTGGCTCAACAGCAAGATAATGCCTTACCTTCGCTCCAAGTTGCTACAATGCTTTTTATGTCTGAGTGGAAAACAGACCTCAGCACCTTATGAGCCCCAACTACATGGATGAATAAGTTCTGCTCAGCAGCCTGCAATGGTTCTTTTATTGCCATGACCGACCATCATGTAAATAAGTAGTTACTGACTTAAGAACTCACTATTTACTCAATAATCCTTAATGGGAACCATGATCCCTTTACATACTATTATAGACGTGCATAATTATGGACTTTTCAAATGGGTATTTCTTTTAGGCATTCACCTATAATAGCTCCTTCAAAGCTGTTAAGCTTTTATCATGTGAAGATCCAAGTAGAAAATATTTAGTTCACTCCTCATTGACCTAATAGAGAACAAACTCATCTTTAAGATGGTGCAAGCTTCCTGCCAAGAACTCATGGACAGCCTTGTAAAAAGAACATCTGGCTGGGGCTATCTGGGGAGGAAATCAAGTTGCCATTAGATCATGTTCATCTCATAGAGGAATTAAATATTGACACTGACTGATCATCGGTCATTGTTTCTTCAGTCCCTCCTGAAGGAAATCCTGTCACACCCACTTGTCCTGACTTTATTACTATCCAGCGAGGGTCCTATAAAAGTAAAATGTCGGGTAGGTGCACTGGCTTCAACATTCCTCATTATTCAAGCACAGAACATAACTCTTACTTTAACAGAGAATAAGTTTTTACTGCGCATGGAATACATTGGCACCACAAAGGAAACCACAGCCAGGATCAGGAGATTGAGAGATACCTGCTGAGGTCACGAGCTTAAGAAAATGGGGTAATGTATGATGCGGTGCAATGTATATATCTGACACCAACCATCAGTACACGCGATGCATATCACATTACAAAAAATATTGGCATACCATGTTCGAATGGGTCTCGGGATATACAGTGAAATTTAACTTGCTTAGTTCAAATCAAGAAACTACGACGAGTTCATGACTCTATCAAAGGTACTAGGCTTGGTGAGGGAAATACAAAGATAAAAATAAAGTTTGTTTTCAAGCTTGCCCACCTCCATCAGGACTTTATCTTTACTAGCCGCACGTGCTACCATTCCCACTGACTCTCTCTCGGCTTCACCACTTAGAACTTCTCCCCAAGCCTCAGATAAGTGCAGCTCCTATTCAGCTTTCTGCCTTTGCATGTGTTGTTCTTCCTGAACTGCATTCCCCTTCGTTTCTTCTGCCTAGACGTTATTAAAACATCACCTCCTCAAGGAAGCCTCCCTGATTCCTCCAGGTAGACCCAGCCACACTCTCTCTGCTTCTGAAGCACTTTCTGCAAACATCTATCTTGTACCATAAGCATTTGTAGCTATGTTTTTCTCCCCCATTACACTGTGAGCTCCCTAAAAGCCAAGTTGTCTTCAAGGTGCTTACAGAGTACCAAATACAAATAAGTCCCTAGTAAGACGCTTCCGCAGAGAAAAGCTATGTTATTCCCACTGCATTTCTGCTGTCTGGGCCTCCTAGGCTGCTGGAAGAGAGACATATGCATAAACCAGGATGAGACAAACACCCTCAGTGCTGGAGATTCGAACAACAAGGAGTGGGTAGGAGGGAGATACTTAGATGTACAGGGAAAAGAAGGAGGAAGAGAAGGAGAGAGAAGTGGAGAGAGAGAGAGAGAGAGAGAGCAAGAAAAGTGGAGGTGAGGCATTGCAGGAGGAGGACAGCATGAGCCCAGAGGAAGGTGAATGGAGGTGAGGAAAGGGGAAATGTAGGACCTTGGTGTGGAGGGAACATGCAGATGGTGTGGGAGGGAAGCTGCAGGAGGGGAGACACTAGGACACCACGTCAGAAAGGTAGACTGGAGTAAGGACTGATCTCTGAGGGTTTGGATTGCCGGGCTGAGGCATTTGCATCTGGACTCCGCAGTGGCGGAAATTCAAGGAGAGAAGAAAGTAACATGGAAACGTCTGATCCCATCTGGCTTGGGTAGACCAATGAGGAAGCTATGACGACTTGGAGTCCAACGTTTTGGAACCAAAACCTCAAACCACACTATTCAAGAATCTGATCTCTCAGCCAATTTCAGTGAGACATAGGCCATCCTGGATGTACCTACCAGAGGAGAGAAAAATTGGCAGGTGATCAGCCCTGGTATTCCTCAGTCTCCAGGTCCTCAAGTATGCCAGGCACTTGCTGTGCCCTCTGCCGGGGACTCACTTCCCTGGGATATTCTCATGGCTGCCCCTCCTTTCAATAAGATCCCTGCTCAAATATCATCTTTACAGAGAGGCCATTCCTAACCAGCATGTCAAAAACAGCACACACAGCACTCCACTCCTTTGTTCTGCTTGATTTTTCTTCAAAGCACTTATTAACTACCTGACATCACATTGTATGTCTATTTGTTTATTTCCTTATCATCTATATCCTACAATACAGGGATTGTCAAACTTTCTGTAAAAAGCTAAGTAGTAAATATTTTAGAATTTGTAGGCCATATGGTCTCTGTCTTAACTACTCAACTCTGCCATTGTAGCATGTAGGCAGCCATAAACAATGCATAAGTAAGTGAACATGGTTGTGTTCCAATAAATCTTCATTTTACAAACATAGGCCATGGGACAGATTTAGCCGTGGGTCATAATTTGCTAATCTCTGCTTCACTAAAAAGCTCCGTGAAGTTAGCAACTCATCTATCTTGCTTACTTTGGGTTTTCCAGAGCTTGGCACATGGTAGGCGCTCAATTAGTAATTTTTAAAGAATTCATATGTGAACGAAGTCCTATGGAAAATGAAAGGGATATAGGAACACTACACCCATGTGAATATATATACACTCCCTTTGTGATGGTTAATTTTATGTGTCAAATTGGCTGGTCCATGGTGCTCAGAAACGTAGTCAGACATTAATCTGAATGTGTCTGTGAGAGTGTTTTGGGATGAAATCAATATTAAAATCAGTGGACTTTGAGTAAAGCAGACTGCTCTCCATAGTGTGGGTGGGCCTTATCTAATCAGTTGAAGGCCTGAAGAACACAAAAGTCTGACCACTATTGAGCAAGAGGGAATTCTGTGAGCAGATGGCCTTTATACTTGAGTTGCTGTATCAACTCTTCCCTGGTCTCCAGCCTGCTGGCTGACCCTGCAGCTTTTGGACTTGCCAGCCTCCATAATCACAAATTACATATGTTAATACCTGAAAATACACACACGCGCGTGCACGCACACACACACACTATTGGTTCCGTTCCTCTGACGAATAAACATGTAAATATATACAGATTTACTCCATTGGCAAAGTGGGAAACCAACGGGTTCTAAAGAAGTAGACGACTTACACATGGTCAAGGTCAAATCACTGTCATGCAGAGCTTTCAGTGACGCCCTGTGGTCTTCAGAGACATGTTTCTAGCATGAAGGAGCTTTCTGAGCCTGACTTCCACCCACTCCGCCTCCATAGCCAGTAGTGTCAGCTTGGGTGAGGATCGTAGATACATGAGGGCCACACGGTACTGCACCCTGGAGGCCAAGCACACTCAATCCCCACACCTTTGCATACGCTGTACTTTCTGCCTGAAATGACATCTCACCAAGTTTTCACCTAGCTATTTCTTAGCTATTCTTCAAAACTGTCCCCGGGATCCCCCATAGGACAGGGCTAGGTGAACGTCCTAGGAGTCTTTGCCTCACGACAGCGGGTCCCCTGTGTGATAGTTATTGGTTTGCTTCTGTCTACCCACCCCTCAGCCATCACGAGCTCCCACCTTCCTGAGGGTAGAGACTCCCTGTTCATCTCTCTACGCACCTCCCCTTACCTCCTGTGTCTGTTCCTGACATGCAAGGCATTAATGGGCAATTAGATTAATAAACAAAATATTTGAAGAAATTAAAGCAACTAAGGTATGTCACTTACTTACAACCTGTGAGAATACAGCTTGGTGTCACCCAAGGGAGATGTAAAGCCAAATCCTAAGGGTGTTAAGAATCCGCTCTAGGGGCCTCTGGCTGGGCAGAACTCCCAGTGACTTGAAGAAAGATTGCTCAGAGTGAGCACCAAAGGTGGGAAAGTACTACAAATGCCCTCTCAGCTCTGCACTATTTTTCTTCCCAACTTTTCAAAACACTAATGAGATGGGAACAGGTTGGAAGGTGTAATGATTAAAAAACAGCCAGAGCCCGGGCAGCCACTTTCAGTTCTCCCATGTGAAAAACGCTCAGCTCTACCTATGGGAGTAATTTGGGGTCCCATGTGTCTAATTTTTCAGTAGACACTAATAGGAAAATGGGATTTGCTTTACAGCAATAAACAGACAACTTAGCTGAAACACATCTGATCCATCAAGCCAGCCCTACCTGGTTGACAGGAGCTCTCGTTAGCATCCATGTCCTTAGTAGACGGCTCCTAACTAGGCTGGATTTAGTTCAGTCAGATTATTAAACTGTAGGCCTCCTGGTTCTATCACTGACTTGCTCTAGAACGTTTATGCTTTGCGTTTTTATTTCTCAGTGCCTCAGTTTCTGCATCTGTAAAACAGGGAGAGTCATTCTTGTCACCTACCACACAGGAGGGTCATGGGAATACACGAGCAGGCATCTCCGAAGCACTTTGCATTCCCATTACCTCCTCTCTGTGGATCTGAAGTAGGATTATTATTACCGAAAATGTCAGCTGTCATCTGAAAGGGTTATTTCCATCAAAAGGCTTGTTCAGGAACATTTCATAAAGGGAAAGCGAAAGTGTGCACAATCTCTTTAAAACTATCATAATTAGTCTCCGTAACAGTTGGGCCTTTTTTCTTTTTTCTTTTTTTTTTCAGTGCATTTAAGAGTCAGATTCTATAAAATTGAACACATCCAACATCTGGGCTGAAAAACTTGTACAAAGCCAGAAAGCCCCCCAAATGGGTGTGTGTGGGCTTCAGTGGCAGAAGAGCCAGATGTACTTTTTGCTTCAACTACTCTTTTCAACCTTTAGGAAAAAAATTATAATTGAATTTTCACCCTTAAAAAAACCCTTGGCTTCCGTCTCTAACTTTTTTTTTTCGTCTCTAACTTTTTTAAAGTATCTTTTCTTATTTGTTGTGAATTTAAGATTCTCCCCCAAACGATCAGAAATTTCTAGAAAAGAAATCTTTTAATGAATGTATAGAAGCATTTGGGGGTCCAGTTGTAACCATGTCAACTTTTACAGGGACAAATAATAGTTAACATTTATTGTCCCTACATTACGGGCCGGCCCTGTTTTAAGCACTTAAAGGGCATTATCTCATTTAATCTTTGCGTGCACTCTGTGAAGTAGGTACTATTATCTTCTCCATTTTACAGCTAAGGAATCCAAGGAACAGATAGATTAAGTAATTTGCTCAAAGCACCATTAGCACAGAAAAAAATCAAAGTGTTGTGGTTGCATCTTAATGCTTGAAGGAAATTTTCACTTAATTCAGACTCAATATAGCAAGACTCTAAGACAAACTTTGATATAATAAACTTATTCCAACCATATTAAACACTCTGTCTTCTGGGAAGAGCTGCACAGAGCCTTTAATACATGTCCGAGAGATCAGACAGTTTGGGCTCCAGGAAACAATTCCAACTTGAGAATTTGCCTCAGTTTCTGCCATCTTCTTTGATATTCTGGGGGAAGAAAACACACACACACACACACACACACACACACACACACACATTCATAGGAACATATTTCAGCTATTTGCTGAAGAAAAGCTGTCTTCAGTTGCTGTTGTTTTCAGCATGTCATCCAACAGCATCTAGAAGCTTCCTTGAGGAAGCAGGGGAATTTGCTGGATTGCCAAACAACCTTAGAAAATCCGCTGGGGACTCCATGGAAGGAGTCTGTGAACAAGGATAAAGAGAACGTGTTAGCGTTGCCTTGTTTCATGAAAAAGGGAACACACACAACAAAACCTGATTACAAAATCTCATTTTACAAGCTCAAGGTGAGACGCACAGCCCTGAGGCAATGGCCCGCCCAGGGGACCTCTCCTAGGTTCTAGCACCACGTACTTCCTGAGGAAAGACCTGATTCAACTGCAAGAGCTGGGCTAGATAAAACCGGGAGGGTTTATGTGCACAACATTTAACTTTAAACATTCCTTCATGGACATTTACAATGCACATAATTTACATATTCAATACCAGTGACAATTTACTTCTCCCATCTGAACAGGGCTTTCAACTGTGCCACTTGAACTAAATTAATAAACAGTAATTACAGAATGTTGTGTGAGCTAGCTGTTGATGTTGAGCAGATTCTAATCAACACCTTCTTTTAAGGGCCAATTAAAGCTGAATGTATGCAATATAAACATCTTCGAGTATTTAGACATGAACCGCAGAACAAGGTAAAAAAGAAATTAAGATCTGAACAATTAGACGGGAGATTAGCCAGTCAAACCTGGATAGATGGACACTTTTCAGATGGTCTCTAAGGTCATGTTAATTTCTTGAAATGATGAGATTTTTGTAAAATGGGGAGGGGCTCCAAGGACTCGTTAGACAGAACCCCACCCGTTTTGAGATTTCTCCAACATCTTGTACTATTTTCCATATGCTTTAAGTTTCGTGTCACTTCTTTTTCAATTGCCTCAAACACTTTCCTCCTTAATTCATGTGCATCACAGCGAAAACTTAATCTCCATATTTCTGACTCATTTATGTATAAAACCTCTATGTGCTGTTTGGTATCTAAGAAACCTTTCCCTAGGCCCCATCATTGGCCATCCAGGGGCTACAGAAAGCACAGAGTGTGCCCCAGGCCCCTCTATGGAGGTTTACATCTCAAATAAACAGAACACACACAAAACACTGGGGGAGGAATCAGAAGATTGGGGAGGAGAAATCGGACAGCCTCTCAGCAGAAGGTGTCCTCAGACCCAGTTGCCTCTGCTTCCTAACACGGCAGCATCCCGGGCTGGCTTCACGGCTTTGGGAAAGGGAATGAAAGGGAGACGTTCCAATAATGCTAAAATGTTCTGGATAGTGTACGGAACTGCAAAAGTGACCAATGTATATGGTAGTGAATGGGTTTCTCCAATAGTTGGGAGAAATCGGTAACTATGGTTCTTCCAAACTAGGCATCTCAAGAGGTCGGAATGAGAGCAAGTTGACTGTAAATATTACTTTCTGTGGGGCGTAAGATGGCATCCCTATGAAAAGTCTAGGAAGAGCCTAGCCCCAGTGGGTAGTTGAGGACACATTTGTGGGCCTCTGACCTGTAACCCTCCCTTCCCCTTTCTACCTTGGCCCCCAAGGCTGCACCTTGGCAATGCCCTGCTTCCCTCAGGCTACCTGACTGCTGCTTTTATAATACACCTCAACCATCTTTCCTTCCCCTACTGGGATCTCACTTTTCTCCCTCCTGGACTTGCCTGTTCTCTGACTACCCAAATCATAACCAATCTCAAGGCTGGCTTCAGGCTTCCTCTTCCAGTGTCTGTCTATCTGTCTGTCTGTCTCTCTCTCTCTCTCTGTTTCTCTGTCTCTCTCTTTCTTTCTCTCCCCTCCACCCTTCTGTAAACTATGTTGCCTACAATTTAACCATAAATTGCTTTGCTAACTTTGGTTAGTTGCCCACTCCATTTACAGGTATGCTTATCCTCTCCCTTACCTAGATTACAAATTGCCCAAGGACAGAGATTTTGTACTTACAGGGCTTTACCATAGCACCTAGCATAGGACTATTTATATGAGCAAGTGCTAAATGAATATTTGTTGGGTGAATATGAATGAAGCTTCCTTTAAATTCAACAAAATGAAAGTCTCTGTTTGGCTTCGAATATTTCCTCAATAAAATTTGGAAGTATAATGATAGCTTCTGTGCCAGACATCAAATTTCAAGATAGTTCTTATTCACTAGTCAACATAGTAAAGTGAGAGAATTATGGAGCCATGGGGCCGGGAGGGACCACAGGAAATCATTTTATCCCATAGTCCTGCCTCTGAAGAGGACTGTACTAAACGTACTCTTGAAAAATAGTTGCTGAGTTCTGCTCTGTGCATAATCATAACCACAGTAATCATCATCATAATAATAGTGATCATTTAGTGAGTGCTCACCACAGGAAAGAAAGGACCCCTCACTGCTGCCTCTCAAGCCTGTCTGAGGCCTGGAAGCCACATCTCTGTGGGTACAGGCCAGGTGTGCCCGTGGACTCGTGCCACCAGGGAAGATGCCCCAAGCTCTCTCATCTCTCATCTTTGATCCATTTGACCATTTCCTTCCTTGTCTTTTTTCTCTTCACACTCATACTGGTTCCCTGGACAATCTCAGCTGCTTCCCATGGCATCATCACCCAAAATTTCAGCAGTAGGAAGAAGAAATGAATTCTAGGATGGGCTCTTAAGCCCTTGTGCCTCTCCCGAGCTTTGATTTCGCATTCCTAAGCACGTATAGGTCATCTTCACCCGTGCTACCTCAAACATCATGTGTCCCCAAATGAATCTCTGCTCTTTTCCTATTAAAGCCAGCTCTTTTCTCTCTTTTTTTCTTTATAAATGATCTCAGTACTCATCTTCCTGCGTCTACCAAAAATCTGAATTTTATCCTTGATAACGTGGTGTGTAGGAAAGAATGGGGGTTTGGGGGTCTAAGAGGACTGAATTTGAAACATGCCTCAGCCATTGACCAGCAGCTCTGGGACTGGACAATCTTTTTAACTTCTCTGAATATATTTTCTCACTTGAAAATAGAAATATCAATATATTAACAAGGCTATCACATATTAGATCTTCAAAAACGTTCGTTTCCTTTCTTTTCTTTCTTTTTCTCTTCTCTTCTCTTCTCCTCTCTTTTCTCCCCTCCCATTTCTATCCCTTCCTTTCCTTTCCCTTCTCCTCTTTCCCGCCCCCTCCCCCACTACAAATCAATCACCAAGTCCTGTCAATCATGCATCCTAGGTAACGGCCCTCTTCTCTCCACCCCTACTCTTATCAACATCTCTCTCACAAGAACTCACAATCCAGTTTTTCTGCCTTTGTTTCCTCCTACTCTAATCCGTCCTGTTCTGTGCTACCAGTTACATAAAGACCTAACTGCCTTATATAAAATCTACAATTATTTCCCAGTTGCTTCCAAGAGAAAAACCAAACTCCTTGGCAATACATTCAAGGCCCTTCATGATCTACCCTCAACTTACTTTTCCAGTCTATTCTTTAGCTAGTCCCCAAAGCTCCCCCTAGATTTCAGCTGGGTTATTTCCATTCCCTGACGATGCCAGGTTCTTTAGTATATGCATGCTATTCCCTCTCGAATCTTTCCTACCCCATCCAACACACATACAACCTGGCAAACTTCTATAGAGGTTCCCTGACACTGGTCAAAGGTGAGTTCCTCTTAAAAACCTTCCCTGAACCGCAGAGGCCAGTTAGGAGGCTCAGACTGAGCTTTCAAAGACCCTAATTAATTGTGGTGTCTTGGCCTCTTTCCACTCCCATTGTCCCCTGGGTCTTGGCTTTGCTTCATATATTCTTATATTCCTATAGGTTGTATTTTCCCTGAATCCCAGTACCTTCCATCCTGGCATTCTCTGCCTATATAAATCCATGCCACAGGAGTTCCTCCTGGGACAACAGAGTATTAACTTTCTAGCCTGGGGCTTTGGTATCAGAAAATCCAAATTCCAGTCTTTGATTTGCTGCATATTAGTCACAAGATCTTGAAGAAAGTGCTCAAAGTCTCTGAGGTTTTAGTAGTACCTTCCTCATAGAGCTGTTATAAAGATTAAATGACTGGCATAAGGATAGACATATAGGTCAATGGAAGTGAATTGAGAGTCCAGAAATAAACCCTTACTTTTTTTTTTTTTTTTTTTTTTTTTTTTGCGGTACACGGGTCTCTCACTGTTGTGGCCTCTCCCACTGCGGAGCACAGGCTCTGGACACGCAGGCTCAGCGGCCATGGCTCACGTGCCCAGCCGCTCCGCGGCATGTGGGATCTTCCCGGACCGGGACACGAACCCGCGTCCCCTGCATTGGCAGGCGGACTCTCAACCACTGTGCCACCAGGGAAGCCCAACCCTTACATTTTTTAAGGTCAGTTGATTTTCTACACGGATGCCAAGACAATTCAACAGGAAAAAAGTCTTCCAACAAATGGTGCTGAAACAACTGAACATCCACATGCAAAAGAATGAAGTTGAACCCTTACCTCACATCATATATAAAAAATTAACTCAAAATGGATCCTAGACCTCAATATAAGAGGTCTAAAAACCTAAAAAACTCTTAGAAGAAAACATAGGACTAAATCTTCATGGACTTGGATTAGGAAATTATTTCTCCATATGACATCAAAAGCATGAGACAAAAGAAGAAATAGATAAATTAGACTACATCACAATTAAAGAATTTTCAGCTTCAAAGGACACTATAAAACTGAAAACACAACCACAGAATAGGAGAAAATATTTGCAGATCATATACCTGATAAGGAATTTGTATCCAGAATATATAAAGAACTCATAAAACTGAACAGTAAAAAGACAATAACAAATAACCCAATTTAAGAATAGGCGGAGGATTTGAATAGACATTTCTCCAAAGATAACATACAGATGGCCAATAAGCACATGAAAAGATGCTTAACATCATTAGTTATTAGGGAAATGTAAATCAAAATCACAGTGAGATATCCCTTCACACCCACTAGGATGGCTAAAGTAAAAGACAGTAACAGTCCAGCAGTTGTTTAAAAAATTAAGCATAGTTACCACATGATTCAACAATTTCACTCATATAAATACCCATAAGAATAAAAAAATATATTTCCACCCAATAACCTGTACCAATGTTCATAGTAGCATTATTCATAATAGTCAACAGGTGGGAGCAACACACATGTGCCTCAGCTGCCGAAGAAACCAAATACGGCATATCCATACAATGGAATATTATTTGGCAGGAAAAAGAAATAAAGTTCTGATAGATGCTACAACGTGGATGAACCTTGAAAAGATGCTAAGTAAAATAAGCCAGACACAAAAGGCCATATATTGAATTATTTGTATGAAATGTTCCAAATGGGCAAATCCACAGAGACAGAAAGTAGATTAGTGGTTGCCAGGGGCTAGAGGGGTGAGAGAAACAGGGAGTGAATGTTGATGGGTAAGTGTTTCTATTTGGGGTGATCAAAATGTTCTGGAATTAGATTGTGGTGATGACTGCACAATTCTGTGAGTATATTAAAAGCACTGAAACATGCACTTTAAAGGAATGGATGTATGATGTATGAATTACATCTTAATAAAGCTATTATAAAAAATTAAAGTTAATTAAAAAATTTAAAAGAAGATTAAATGAGATACTTGGCCCACCATACTTACTATTATAACTTGTGCCTCTGTTGTTGCTGTATTGTCCTTATCCTGCTGTAATGTCCAGACTGCTATAAGATGAGCTCTTTGAAGATAGGAGCCATGACTTCCTTAAAACTTATGCCTTGTTTATTTCTTTGCAGTCCCTACAAAGATATTTGGCATAGGGAAAACTGCACGTAACATAACATAAAACTGTAGATAAATTAAAATGAATGAGTGAGTGAGCAAGTGAGGTTTTCACAAACATTTTCAGCACCTCTATATTATACTGGGCTTTGGCCAGTACAATCTGCAAGGATGCTACCAGTTCCAAGGACCCTCCATAGCTATTTGCATACCTGAGTTTAGAGGGAGAGACGGAAGGTAGAAAACAGAGATGGGTGAATCCTGGTGATAATCCTTGAGGCGTCACTAGGCATGACCCATTCACTGAGTTTCTGTCTGTTCTCCTGGGTTAAAGTTCTTCACAAATTAACAGATCCAAATTTCAGAATGCAGAAAATCTCAGAGCTAATGAAAAGCCAAGGTTTTTATTTACTTTTATTCTAAGTCAAAACTTTCTCACAAAAAGTTGCCAACAGTTCCTTCTGAGCTCTGCTGAGATAGTATAAATTGTATTTTTATAATTCCAGTCTCTTTTTACATAGGACTCCACTCTCACTTTCTGCTCCCATGAGAGACTGGCAATCAGTCACAGCATATCTCCCACCAAGTCTGGGTATGACCTAAAAATCCATCTTAAAACAGTACACAGAGAATCACTATCAACCCGCTTGACTTATCTATTGCTGCATAACAAATCACCCCAAAGCTTAGTGACTTAAAATAACAACCATTTTATTATTTCTCACAATTCTGTGGGTTGACTGGGCCCGGCTAGATGTTTCTTCTACCCTATGTAATGAAGTCTGGGTTGCAGTTATCTGAAAGTTTACCTAGGCTAGAACATCCACAATGACTCATGCACATGGCTGACAGTTGGTGCCGACCTTCTGATGGGAACTCAGATGGGCTATCAGCTGGAAAACCTCAGTTCTTCTCTACCTGGTTCCTCTGTATCTGGTTAGAGCAAATCAGAGGAGCAGCCTCCATTCAAGGGGAGGTTACACAAGGGTATGACTGCTAGGAGGAGTGATTCATTGAGGGACACCACTATAACCAACTACCACACAGTCTACAGTAACTGGAAAGGGAGATGAATTCTGTCCGTCATTCCTGACCCTTTGCTATACCTATTCGTTCTAGTCTGAAGCACATCACAGATCAAAAACAGATTTGACATCACATAACAACAGTGCCATATGCAGGCTGTGAGGCATCTCACGCTGATACACGTCCTTCTTCCCCTCCCTTTACCACTAACCCCCACGTATCCCTTGACAGACTCATGTACGCCATTCGTGTTTGGTGTGCTTCCTCCACTCATGTTGCCCATAGAGCATTGGGAGAAAACTGTTTCAGATGGCCTCAGCCAAACATTCGCTATCAACAGCAGTTCCTATTTCTGGAAGGCCAAGCGTTTTGCACCAAAATTACACAGCAGAGATACCAGATAACCCCCTACCCAGAGACAGGGATCACTTGGGTCTCATCTGCTCTGGGGTAAATGGCAACTGAAAGCTGGATTCTGGGATCAGATGTAAGGGACACTAAGAATTTATCGACCAAAAGGGGCCTTGCCACAAAGTCAATGGATGGGCTGCAGGAGTCTGTGAACCCCAAAATTACATATAAAATTTTGGATGTCTGTGTTTTTTTCTGGAAAAAAGACCTATTAGCTTTCATCAGATATTTTTTAAATTGAGGTATAATTAATGTAACATTATATTAGTTTCAGGTGTTCAACATGATGATTTGATATTTGTGTATATTATAAAATGATTGCCACAATAAGTCTGGTTAACATCCATCACCCTACACAGTTACAATTTTTTTTTCCTTATGATGAGAACTTTCAAGATCCAGATTATTAAAAGGGACCCTATATCCCAGAAAAGGCTAAGAACCTGATCTCACATAGAATTATGTGATACACTTTTCCCATCACTCAGAAGGCTGACTTGCAGCTTACGTGAAACCACATCTTCCCACCTCAGATGCAGAAGTGTAGGTTTGATCAATCATACACATCACAGGTAAGATCAATGCAGCTCTATTAGTCTCCATTGCCTGGTCCTTGTCTCTCCTTTGTTTCTGTCCTCCTCTTGCCCTTATTTTCTTTTCCTCTCCATATCCTTCCACTCATCTCCTGAAGATTCTATTTTTTAAATATTTCAGCCATATCCCTGGGCAAAACATTACCTATTTCTAACATTGAATGGCCTGTAATAGATAGAACTTTATAGCTGGAAGACACTGGATTACCTTATACCCATGGTATAACTCAGTCTGAGATAAGAACTAGTAGATTATAATGAAACACTGGTGCACACTCCTGAGGGCCCTTTTGTCTCACTCAGAAGTATGTTTTCCCTTTAACAACCATAAGAATAGAATTGACAGGTTGTAGTATATCACTTTGATTAAATTATTCCAGTGGTTTCCTACAGTATCATTGCGGAAGTGCAGAAATCTCCCCTTTAGTTTACAGTTTTCCGTTTTTTATTGCGTATATTCCAAATGCGACCAAAGGAGGAGAAAGGGTTGACTGTCCCATTATCATGGAATAGTGGAGTTTCCTTACATGGATACATCAACTCACGGACATCATCAACTATTCTTGCCGGGTCAATTCATTAAGCATCAAATGAACCAGGCACCAGCTATGTCCAGGTGAGTACAAAGAGGACCAAAACAAATTGTCTGCCCTCAAGTTGCTTATGGTCTAGTGGGAGAGACAAATGAGAACACAGACAAATAGGAAGAGGCAGTAGAGAATTGGACTCAAGGCCTAACATCATCAGAGTGAAAGTGGAACAAGAAATTTATTCTTATCTCCCACCTCTACCTTCAACTCCTTCTAGAACCGTCTGCTTTTGATATTGTAGTTCTCCTTTGTTGCTTTTCTTAAACCAAAAGAGTAAAAAAGTGAAAGTAGGAGAAGAGCCTCTCCAGCTTCTTGTCCTTTTTCCCTTTTCCTTTCTAAGCATCTTTCCTTCTCTTTCTGTTCCTTGGTCCAGGCAGTAGACACGGGCCCATTTTGGCTTCTTCTGCTCTAGCTTTCTGTCTCGTCCTCCATTGCTTCACCTCACAGACCCCCCTTTTTTACCGCGGGCCTCTCACTGTTGTGGCCTCTCCCGTTGTGGAGCACAGGCTCCGGACGCGCAGGCTCAGCGGCCATGGCTCACGGGCCTAGCCGCTCCACGGCATGTGGTATCTTCCTGGACCGGGGCACGAACCCGTGTCCCCTGCATCGGCAGGCAGACTCTCAACCACTGCGCCACCAAGGAAGCCCTCACAGAGCCGCTTTTGCCCAAGAATATGTGCTGATCGGCTCACATGTCCACTCTGTGCTGGGCCTTAGAGACACAAGGATGAATCCAATCACTGTCCGGAGAAAGATTGTTTACAAAACTCTCCACCTCTTAGGGATCTAGGTTGCCTCCATCTTTCTTTCTCCCACTATCTCTCCTTGGACTATTTTTATTTCCATGTCAACTGCGGTTAGAGACCTCCTATGAGAAGGAAATTATCTTTAATGCAACAGGAACATTAAAAGCCTCAGTTTTCTTGGAAATTATTAAACTCATGAGGGGTTCACATTAGGTTTTGAATTTTGAGAACTAAGTTATAAGAAACTTTGTTTTTCGAACTGAATTATTTTAACACTTGCCCTTTCTAGCTCTTCTTCAGATATTGTTTTTAAACCTCAGGCTGTTAAAATTTTCTGTAAGCTCCAATCAACGCCAGATTCTGAAGGAAAGCCACTTCAAAGTCCTAAACGTGAACTAAATCTGTCGTAGGTAGGAAGCCTGGAAGCAGCTGATGCCCACATCTCTGTGTGTGCATATGGGACAGGGTGTTGCTAAAAGGACTCAGCTGGTCTGTGTGGTCTGCTGGGGTGCTGCCCAAGTTCAAGGGAACACTAATAAGAGTTGTCAGTTTTTGCTCATTCTTTTATCCACATAAATATATTCTGAGTACCTTCTATGTATTCGGCATTAAGCTGGATGTTGGGATTATAATCGTGAACAAGACAGACACAGTTCCTGCTCTGATGGACTTTTCAGTCCAGCTGGGAATATGGACAATCAAACACGTACAGTAATTCTGATAAAGTGTCCTGCACGTTAGGATAGTGCTGACCATGTGCTGGGCCCTGTGCTAGGTGTGCTGTATTCTTATCTTCACCTAATGTTCCTAACACCTCTATGAGTTAAGCACTGCTATTCCCCCCACTCTAAATCTAAGGAAACTTAGACAAAGTAGTGAAATAACTCACTCCAAGTCACAGAGCTCTGAACCCATAACTAGAGTGTCTGACTCCATAACCAGAGTTCTTATCCCCACACCACACCATCTCACACAAAACAGGAAGACGGCATCATGCTCGACGTCATGAACCTACTGCTGTCAGGACTGGGAAAGGATGAAATAAAGCAGCATTTGCAGTGTCTTAAGCTACGTGTCTGTAGGGAGGTCTTTTTGGAGAATTAGGAATAAAATAACAACATGATTTCAAAAGGTCATTCTCTGTGACCCAAACCATTTTCTAATTCTAGGAGTGAAAAGAATCTCTGCAAAATGAATAAAAGCGATAAAAGAATTGTTTTAAAAGAAGATTCTCACTCATCTTCACAAAGGCTGTATTCATATTTCCAGGGCTTTGTCAGAAAATCAAGGCTAAAAAGAAAAAATAAAATAAAGACTAGCTCCCCTTAAGAGGAAAAAAGAGAGAGAAAGAAGAGACTGTACATAAAAGCACAGTTTAAAAATTCTATCTCCGGCCAAGGTCAGCAGACTGCCCAGGTCTAGACAATCTCACTGGAACCCCAAATTTGTAAATGCCCCCTAGCTCACTCCCTGGAGTGTGAGGGGACATATTCCTACAGCTGTTATTACCATTTAGCAGCTCAGAGGAAAGCAGCTATTCTTTGACTTTTCCTGGGAAGATTTTCTTTTACTAACAGAAAAGGAGAAAAACGTAATTCTTGCAAAAAGAAGCGGTCTTGAGAAAGTAGACCTAAAACAATAATCCTCTCTGACAAAAGTTGCTTCATGAAGAATTTTCTGCTGTACATTTACTTGCAGTTGTGCACGATACCTTAAGGTAACTAGCGCGTAGACTGCTTGTCTGACTGCTCACGTTCTGCTTCCAGCTTTGGAATAACCAACAGGGTCGGATTTTGCAAGTCATTTCACTTCCCTGGGCCTCAGTTTCCTTTTCTATAAAATGAGAACGTTTGGACTTTAGACTTCTCCTTCCATCTCCAATACTCTGTGATTGTAGTCCATGAACCCAAACTAGATAGTTGCTTTTCCTGATGAACTTTCGAACAGATGCAGTCCCATGGGAAACCAGACTCTCTGAGCATTTATAGCAAGCCATATTTATATCAGTGGGTGGCCACCCAGCTTCGACGGCCTCCCTCATGCTAGGAGAAGTTTGAGATAGGGAAAAACTCAAGAGAAAATTAGGGTGAAAGATGGTTTGAATAACTTTCTGACCTGGAAAACAGTGAGATTCATACCAACTGAACCTAAAGGGGAGGAAATTATATATAATGATCTATGTCATGAGGATACTATCTTTAAAATATTAATCCTCTGTATACTTTTTACCTCTTCTTCTAAACTGTGTTTCATAGCACCCACTCTATATCTTGATCACAAAGGAAGTAGAGAAAATGAATGTCATTTCAGGCAGGAGGAAGTAATGATGTGTGCGGTAGGGGGTAGGGGAGAGGGAGAGACCTCCCACCAGACTGAAGAGGAAAATTCAAATCTGTCCTTTTGGCCCCCAGTGAATTGTGGGAAGCATAAGGGAAGAGAGAGAGGGGATAAATGATGAGACATGCATGCTGTGAACAGTTTCTCTCAGCCAAAGTTCTTGAGAGTTAATCATTGCTGCACAACAAGTTACCACACACTTAGCAGCTTAAATCACATGCATTTATTATCTCATGGGGCCTCTGCTTAGCATCTCACAAGGCTGTTATCAAGATGTCAGCCAGGCTGTGTTCTCATCTGGAGACTTGACCGAGGAAGAATTCACTTCCAAAATCACTCAGGTTTTTGACAGTTTTTATTTCTTTGTGGTTGCAGAACTCAGGTCCCTTGTTTTTACTGACTGATGGTTGCTGGCCCCTCAGATTCTGTAGTTCATCCACAATTCCCTGTCACATGGGCATTACCAGAATGGCCCCTTCATCAAGTCAGCAAGGAGAGTCTGTAGAATGATCTACTAGCAAAGTGGGATTTTATATAATGAAATGCAATCACAGGACTGCCCACCCACATGCAAGAAGAGGAGATTATACAAGGGCATGAAAACCAGGAAGTGGGGATCATAGGGGACACCCTGGAGTCTGTCAGTCATAAATATCAAAAGCAAAGAGGCCCTTGTCCTTATCTGAGTCTCTGGGGAGAGACTGTCTTGCAGAGTACTGTCCCCATCCCATACCCAGCATGTGATGGCCATATCAGAGCAAAATCATGGTTAAGCTGAGAGAGGGACTGAGTTAGTTTCCTGGAGTCCCCTCTCTTGTATAGAAAGTATTCAGAAGTTCCTGGATGCTCTAGAGAAGGAACTGGAAGTAACTGACTTGTGGGGCAGTCAGTTCACCAAAGGGGTTCTCATGGCAGAGCAAAATGACCCTGTGGACAAGGGTAGCCCAAGCCAGTATGCAAGTGGGAGTCATAGCCAGAACTTGGAGGACTACACAGCACCAGCTGGGTCAAAAGAAAGGCTCACCAGGCCATTACCAAGCTCAGAGAAAAGAGTCTCAAGTTTCTAGCAGCAGATGCCAGCTGGGCAAGCGCTAACAATACAGGGAAAGGACAAGGTCCAGCAAGACCAGTGAGGACTCAGAGAGCAGCCAAGAGCTTGCATGAAGACCACTGGGACCACTTCCCGTTGCCATGGCAACAGAGGAAACTCCCCCCATCTACCATCTTGAGGAGGAAGATTCCAAAAACCTAAGCATTTACCTGAAAGAGATCATTTTAAACCAAAGGAGACTGACATATTTTCAATTGGCTCACTTGAAGTTCATGTTTGTTTCCCTGCTATCCCAGGGCTGAAGGATCCTGAAGAACATTTAGCCTGTTACAGAGAATAAAGAAATTACACTTTATTTGCACAATTGGATTGCGTGAGTAAATTTGTAATCTTGCTACACCTGCTATGTAACAGACACTATACACATACGTTTTCATAGAGTTCTCCCACAATCCTATGAGGTAAGTGTTATTATATTCCCATTTTACAAATGAAGTTGAAACTCTGAGAGGTTAAGTAATTACACAAGGTCACACAGCTGGTAAGTGGAAAAGTTTGTGTAGAACCCAGAATTGTCTGATTAATTCTTACGCTCTATTCACTGTACCTCAGTTTTAGTCAGAGTAAACTAAGTGCCGTAACAAGCATTCCCCAAATCTCAGAGGCCTTGCACAATACAATTTGGACTCTTGCTCGTTTCACAGTCCAGTGCAGGTTGCTGGGGGAGGATTTGCTCTGCATAGTCTTTGGGAGACCCACACTCTTTCCACCCTTTGGCTCTACCCTCTTCTAAACCCTCAGCGTCCTCTCCACTCAGTCAGAAATTATAAGAGGGGAGACAACCAAGGGTGTGTAGGGTGATTCTATAGGTCAGCCTAGAAATGGTACACATCACTTCTGCCAATATCTATAGGCCAGAACTCAGTGATGTGATGCTGCCTAACTGCAAAGCAGGCTTGGAAATGCGGTCTAGGTGTGTGCCTCAAAGACAAAGACGTGGGATTTGTGAACACATAGTATTCTTTGCCACAATCCCATAAACTCATAACCTAAAAGATGTATATGAAATCTTTCCTACCTCCCTCACTGCAGAAGAGTCAGATTTTCCTATCATTAGAGCTGAAGGTCAAATTCAGAAAATTAATCTGATAATAAAATGGTAAAGATAATAGATGCAGCCAGAAAACTTTATGTTTGTCTTCATGGTACTCTAAATTTTGCTGTGAGGTATCTATGGTCTCTTTTGGTTTTATATAAAGGAATCCAGCAGCTGAGGTCCATGACTGGCATGTCCTCTGAGTTGTCTGTAGGAAGAAAGTGAGCTGTGGTTGATTCTAGCTGCTTAGTGAAATCATAGAGTAACCTATGTTCATGGTGTGTCTATGGCTTGGATGTTGGAGTTCCTGAGGGAGGAGAAATCTAAGACAGCATGGTGGTGGTTATTTTACTATAGATTTGGAGTGGCCCTAATTGCCTGGATTTAAATCATTCAGATAACTGAGAATAATAGTAATTAAATTATAACTTAGAAGTTACCATGCCATACTGAGTTTTGGATTCCCAGGACTGATAGGCACTAGACAAGTGCTTATTGATTTGGTCTTGCCAAGAAATTTATTTTAATGATATCTATGGAAAGACAAGCTTAGAAAATGTATCGTTGCCTGGGATAAGGCCAATACTTTTCTTTTCAAAACCATTGATGTCTCAGAATAATGTTAGGCTGGATAAATGCAGAAATAAGATAAATAATTATCAGCTTGGGGATGGTTGTCCTGTGCCCCTGACTTAGGATGAGATCAGTGATATTGCAACTGTGCTTTCCGGTGTCCTTCAGAATTTGATGGAGGAGCTGAAGAAACCATGGTTCATGGAAGGTAGAGCAGGGGACACAGAAGGGCACTGTTTTCTACCCTTAATTCAAGCACAACAGTTTTGTCTGGATCTCTTGTACATACTGGGTTACCATATAAACTCTGAAGAAAGGATACTAAGGTTAAAGATATTGGCAAACCAATGTACTAAACCACTGGATTTGCTTAGGCATTATATGTGGTATATATAATTCTGCCTGTCTCTCTCTGCCTGAGGAAGAAACAAATGGGCAGGTGATGGTGGGTCATTTGGAGTCTATCTTCCTCAAAGGCAATTTGGAGAGTGGAAAGAGCATGGACTCTGGAAACAAACAGACCTGAGATCAAAATATGGATCTTAGTAGATATGTACAGTAATATCCTGACCTGGCAGGATGGTTTTGAAGAATATGGAAGATCACAGATTTAAGGGGAGACTATATATGGTAGTGGTTAAGAGCATGGTGCAGAGAGTTGGACTGCCTGATTCTAGGCGCTGCCTCTAACTACCTGGGTAACTTTGGGCAAGTTAACTAACCTCACTGATCTTCCATCTTCTCATTTATAAAATAGATTTAATAATAGTATTCATAAGCTCATTACAAAGATTCAATGAATAAACGTCTATAAAGCACTTAGCACAGGACCTGATACATAATAAGTTTACAGTGATGACAATTCTTACAAATAATTGTTAATAAAGTCCCAAGCAGAGATCCAAATACCCAGAAGACATTCAATAAATCATAGCTATAACAGTTTTAACATTACACCTCCCCTTAGAAAATGTAAAAACAGAGTGAAGAAAAAGAAAGGGGGCATAGATTGCCAATAAAGAGTGAAGGAGTGATTATTTTTTTACAGAGTTGAAGATGGGTAGAACAATTGAATGAGTAAATAAACAAAAGAATGGGGTTGTTCATGGGCTTAGAGACGACCATGGATACACACACTTGGGACCAATTTCATGCTCAGATGTAGGCATTACCATGTAAGAGGAAAAGCTAAGAGCTCTGGCATGATTCAGTGGGCCTCGTTCCGAAAGCAGGGCAATACCTTCAGACAGGCTCAATAAAATGCACATGAAACCTGGAAGCCAGCTAACGCGTCATCACTCTACCAGCTCTACTAACCCATTCCACTCATACCTGTGTCCTCTGGGGATGACCATCCAGCTCAGGACCAGATGTAGGCAGGCAGCCAAGACAAAGGCCAAGAAAGGAAGAATGGTTAGCCCAGAAGGGGGCAACTCTCTAACTGGGGCTTTTGCTTTTCAAACCAGCTCCCACATATCATTTAATGGGCAAGTGTATGGTGTCCAGTTGTGCAAGGTTCGGCAGTAAACAGACAAAGAGAATAGCATATATGTAGTTCCTGCCCTCAAGTACCTTGGGACCCAAGACTCATCAGAGAACCCTTTTTCTAGGCAGCCCATCAGGCAATAAGATCAGACGGCAACTTTGCAAACTCCTGTTCTATCTTCTTAATATTATAAAAGCCAATTCCTTCAAATTATCCATTAGAGGCAAAAGAGAAAGGGAAAAAAAAAACCCACCCTACAATAACTTCTAAAATCCAAACTGATTAATTTCTCAAATGAATAATTTAGATCTTAGACATGAAATCATTTGGAAAAGAGCTTCTACTTTAAGTAATTTCATTCTATACCTTTCAACACCAACAGATGCCACTATTTCACAAAACCTAATGCTTGTCCCAGCTGCAAGATGTCTTCCAATATAACCAATCAAAGCAGGCAGAAGGCTGAGACTAATGGTGGGCAGGGTTCCCTTCCAATTCTGAAGAGAAAGGGGCAGGACAAGGGTGAGCTATAGGCAGGTCAATCCCTTCAACCTAAGCAAATAGATACTTGCGGATGAAAGCTCAGGATTTGAGATATTAATCTAGAAATGTTATCTGGAGACTAGATGGACTACCCATCTCCAAAATGCTTGAGTACAGTAGACTGCATCTCCCAACAAAGACATGGTGATTACATTTTAATCTGTCATTAATGATCAAGGTCATGATAATATAAGTAAATTGTCATTATACGGTAGTTGTGTGGAAGCAAATGCCAATAGCAGAGAGGTCAGATATATGTACCCAATAGAGGTTAGGATCACGGATTCAAAT
This sequence comes from Globicephala melas, assembly GCF_963455315.2. Lineage (NCBI taxonomy): Eukaryota > Metazoa > Chordata > Mammalia > Artiodactyla > Delphinidae > Globicephala > Globicephala melas. Next base: position 111,515,568 of record NC_083314.1, read on the forward strand.
CCTGACTCCATCTTTTATTACCTCTTGACCTTGATTCCTCTTTGCACCTCAGGTTACTAGTCTACAAAATGGGAATAATATCACTTATTTCTTAGGGCTGAAATGAGGATTCAATGGTTGATGTAATCCCGGTATATAACTTAATACAGTATCTGACACACAGTCAGTACTCTTTCTCAGTTATCATTTTTACTGGCAGACAAAGCAGCGTGGGTAGTTTCAAAAAGCACCATTATCTCTCTTACAGCTCACCTTTATGGTCTTCTTTAGACACTTGAGATTGAAAAAGAAATGTTTTCTACATAAGCAATTATGAGCTACTTCTCAAAGGTCTCAGAATCTAGAATCCACTAGACTTGATCGTAAGTCCCAGTTAGGCCCACTACTGGCCACATGACCCTGGCAAGGTGTTCAACCTCTGTAAGTCTCAGTTTACTCATCTGTAAAGTAGGGATAATAGCGATAATTTTTCCGTAAGAATTCGTGACGATTAAATGAATTTCTACACTTGGGGCATTCAGTAAAGTCAATACTATTATTAATATTATTAGAGTAACAAGCTCCACCTCTCTGGCATCAGGATCCTTTTCTCTAAAATAAAGAAATTAGACTAGATTAACCCTAAGCTTCCTGTCAGCATTAACGTTTTTTAAACTTCTAAATTTTTGCCACTTGACAGATGCAAATACTGAGTCACCGTTCAAAGATAACAAACGCAATGGTTTCCCAGACCATTACCCTCATAACTAGACTCTAAATACTTTCTCCTATTTTAATTTACAAGCCTACCAGAGGCCTGGGCCTTTTGAATGTTCAGCTGGAATGTTAATTATGGGAAATTCCAGAATCCGTGGCCTAGAGACAAATTCTCATTTACCCTGTTCCCTGGCACTGGGAACCCTCTTGCCTTTCTTTCAGAACACCAACTTACTTTCCAAAGCCCACGAGACCAAAGCCAGATGGCAGTGCCTCCTGGTCCCTGCTGCCTTGGGCCCTTCCCACCCTGCCAGTCCTCAGAGCCCCATCCCTTAACCTGGGTCTCGGGTTCCCACCTGTCTTCACCCCAACCCCAGGTCTCTAAGTTGGCTCTGAAAAAGCCTTCTTTTATACGACTTCCGGAAACACATTCTAGACCCTTTTCTGGGCCTGAGCCACTACTAACCAGGAAGAACTCTCAGGTTCGCTTGTTCCTTATGAGATTTAGCCACCATCCATTTGTTGGAGAGAAATCATTTCTTTGTTTGCCCAGGTTTTGCTTTTGCTTTGCTTGTCTCAGAGGCAGTGGCATTTCTCACACTGTAACAAGTGCATTTCATCAGCTGACTCACTCCGTACGTACGTAGCACAAAGCCTGGGCTCCTGGAAGCTCTGGTTGGGCTGGGCTCCTGTCTCTCCTGCCCAGCCACCTGACTTCAGACGTGAACGCGATTCAGAGAAAGGCCGGGGCTGCTCCGTGATGTGAGGCTCTGAACATCCATCCACTCAGTGGTGGGAGGGTCGGGCAGACTGAGGTGCTGGGGGTTCAGAGAAGGGTGAGGGAGCAGTCAGAACAGTCAGAAAATGAAAAAATAAACGAAAACCCCTCAGCATTTCAACGCCCTGACTCACCATTTTCTTCTAGGCAGTGATCTTCATGCCCCAAGGGTAAGATCTTGAAGGGTAGGATCGTTTTCAAGGGCAGAGGCACTAATTAACCCTGGTGAGTGGATCAATGGAGAGACTGTCATCGGTCAGGTGGCACTCAGTTCCTTCAAGTGAAGAGATGAGAAGGCAGAGGGGGGCATGGTGCTTGCCCCTAAATGAACTGAATAATTTATGCCTTAAGAAATCCTATGGCCTTGTACTGTCTTAAACAGTGCATGACTTTCACAAATGCTTTCAGTTTATCCTCATTTTACAGAAAAAAAAAAACAAAAAAAAAAACGTGTAGGCATTCAGGGATCAAAGGATTTTCTTTAGGTTATGTGGCCAGTTCAGCGCAAGAAAGGTAGGATGGCTGGTTCCTGAGCCCCACCCCGGGCCTTGCCTTGCCGGGGGTGGGGGCTGGTCACCGTGTCTGCTCCAAGCAGGACAAGAAGCCTCAGGGTTTGGGACATTGGCCTGACATGTGCAGGTGGGCTGCTTCCCTCCCTTCCTGCAGGGGACCTGTCCCCTCAACAAGGGAAAAGGAATTTTGCTAGGACACCAGCCAGAGTCTTGGAAGCCTTCATTTTTGTCCTCCAACAGCTTAACTCCCAGAGAGTCAAGCAATCTGCCTAGTGTAGCAGGAAACCACATCCATTTTTATTTGGAGCTATTTAACACGTATTAGCAACATGCCAAGCACTGTTCCATGATCCCCAAGAGCCTTCCTCCCCACTTTGGACTGATTTATGCTAAGACAATTACACACTCTGGAGCTTCACTCCAACTCTGGCTGTGAAGTTCACCCCACGGGACCCTGTGATAAGTCAAAGTGAGAGAGCAGCCTCTCCTTGTCATTATTAAGGTTAGGCACCTCAGGTGACCTCCAAGGCAGATCAGCTTGATATCGAGTTTGCGTGACACGCATCAGGCATGGCTGAGGTTTCAGCGTGCTGTGGTAAGAAATGCGAGTGGAACCCAGGAAGCTCACCCAAGTCAAGATGAACCAGATCCCCGTTTCACAGGCACGCTCTCATCCCTCTGGAGGCCACTGACTGAGACCCTGGGCCTTCGAACACTTGTAGAGCAGAGGCCACTCAAGTTAACCTGTGGGTCTCTACTCCTACAATCTAAATTAGGCGCTTCTCAAGAATCAGTTGTGTTATTTCTTAGGCTCCTTATTCCAAATTTCCTTGTAATTATAATTGTGTCGTTTTGGTCAATATTATGTAACCTGATGAATATGAGCCTGGAAAAGAAAACGTCTGTTTCTATGAAAACGAAGTAGAATAATCTGGAAAGAAGTGGTAAAAGCAGTTGCTAAAAAATAATTGCTGCCTAATGAAGGTTTGGGCGAGACCACTGTAAAGGATTGGGGCAAAACAGTAAAAATCCACAATGGTTCCGATTCCGATTTCTTCACAGGTGTCTTTCAGTTGGCCTCCCAGGTTAAAGGAATCTCAGCTGGAAATCGTAGCTATGGGGTTGTGGGCGTGACTCATACAAAATGATGGGGGGAACTCCTATCAGTGGACTTCTACTCGAAGAAAGAGCCTTGGCCCTGTATATTTTTAAAAAATTTAAAAAACTGGGCTTCCCTGGTGGCGCAGTGGTTGGGAGTCCACCTGCCTATGCAGGGAACACGGGTTCGTGCCCCGGTCCGGGAGGATCCCACATGCCACGGAGCAGCTGGGCCCGTGAGCCATGGCCGCTGAGCCTGCGCGTCCGGAGCCTGTGCTCCGCAACGGGAGAGGCCACAGCAGTGAGAGGCCCGCGTACCGCAAAAAAAAAAAAAATTTAAAAAACTAGTGAATAAAAGTCCATTTATTATGTTAAGATAAAATTAAAACATTTAAGGTATAAATGCATACTTCTCTATGTGTCTCCTCTTCAACTGATTTTTTTTCAGGTAACCAACTACTGGTCTGAAAGGGGGCTTCTACTGTACCAGGAGATAAATACGCCAACTTACAAAGTGTCCAGAGGGTGAATTAGACAAAAGAATGTGCTACCACGAACCTGAAGACTTTCGCCGCCTTAATAAAGGGATTTTCATTCGTTCTGTTGTTGAGTTTATCAATATCCTGGAGCAGCTCTGTGAAGGCCCCATGGCAGGGGCTGGGAATGAGGTAAAAAGCAAGGTGGATGCAGCGCTTCCACGAGGCTCATTTTCCAAAAGGCCCCTCCTCCAGCCTGAGCTCCCACTTTCCCCTCCACCTACCAGCCTGACCAGACAGCTCCCCTGCCACACTCCTCTGCCACATGCCACTGGGACCCCTTGACTTTGCCGCTGCTGTGTCCCTTACCTAGAACCCTCTACCTCCACCCTCACCCTGCCCCGTCTTCCCATCCCATATGCCACCTCCTCCTCGGAGCCTGCCTTGGTCTCTCCAGGCAGATGTGATCTCTTCCCACTTTAAGTCCCACAGAATTTTGTTTGTTGCTTCTTTATCAATTTACAAATTTCTGCCATAAACGTAATTCCTTTCCTGATTTTCAAGGCCACTTAGGTCAATGGCCAAGACTCATTCATTTTGGCATCTCCACAGTGCTTGGCCCAGGGTTTTGTTCATAAATTTTAACTGCTACTTTGGTTACTTAACTACTACATATAAAGATCAACTACGTACAGGAGATGATCGAGGAAAAAAATGCCTATTGACAGGTTATGAATGTGTTTTCTTATCCTTAAGATACACTTTTAATTGACTATGCAAACTTCAAAGCATCTTTTATTCACCAGCTAGCTTGCAAGTAATACAATGAGATCTGCTAAAAGGAAAATTCTTTTGGAAGTTTTATTTGTTTGGGAAACTTGCATTCTATGGAAATTTTCCTTCTTGCTGGAAAACATCTGGATGTAAAATGAAGAAATTAAGTTTTTCCTCATATTTCTAGAAATATTATTCTTCCAGGGATTTTGTGTATTCTCACACGCCCAGATGGAGAGGTAAAGGACTATGAAGCACATGATACCTCTTTGGAAAGTTGAGAATCCTAAAAGCATCACTATAAGGGCTGTGAATCTGCCTTGTCATAACCCAGGCAACTGTAAATGAGAATGACCTAAGGCATTGCCCAAGATGGCCATGATTTCAAATCACTATAGCCTTTAGCCCTACAAACCAAACACATCCACAGGTGCCCAGAATTGCATGTCTCTAAAACACAATCATTTCCAAAGGAACTTATCACAACTCAGTAGTGCTCTTTATGTTGTTAATAAGAGTTGGTCAGTCACCATGCTGATCCAAGCTGTGTCTGTACAGCTTTGGCTAATGTCCATTGCTTAGTGTGCTCTGGAAGTAAATTATGCCTACACAGATGTTAGTTGACCTGCCTTTATAAAGGACTTTATAAAGGAGGGAAGCAGGGTCACACAATAGAAAGATCATGGGCCAGGGGGCCAGACATCCCAGGCTAACATCTGGCTCTGTTCCTTGTGAGCTATGTAACAAACTGGCAGAGGCTTAGTTTCTTCATCTGCTACATGGGGAAAGAATATATACTTAGCAGGGGTGTGGTTAGAAATAAGATACTGTAAGTAAATGCCTGTACCTAGAAGATAGCTATGGATGTCCAAGTCACTTCCTCACTTTGATTCACGCTTGTTGCTCATAAAGCATTTGTACACTCAACTCATTTGGATCTCCTAAACTCCCCATGAGAAAGGCAAGGAAAGGTCTACAGGTTGAACTGTCTGAAATGGCTAATATTTGACTATTTTGACCCACTAAAATGCTTTATGGATCCACCTAACATTAACCTCATCTTATAGATAAGGAAATCACAGAACCCAGTAGTTCTGTCTCCCAGCCAGTGTCTGGTTCCACCAAGTGGTCTGTCACCAAAGTGTTGTTCAAAATGGAAAAGACAGACACACCAAAAGAAACATAGGCAAAGACTAATGAGCAGACACTCCACAGAAGGAACACAAATGGCCAATAAACACACACACAAAAAAATGGGCAAATTCACCAGGAAGCTGAGTATATAGATTAAAACAAAAGAGAGAGGACAAAAGCAAAAATAAACAAATGGAACTTAATTAAACTTAAATCTTTTGCACAGCACAGGAAACCATACACAAAAGGAAAAGACAACCTACTGAATGGGAGAAAATGTTTGCAAATTATATGACCGATAAGGGTTAATATCCAAAATATATAAACAGCTCATACAGCTCAACATCAAAAAAAAAAAAAAAAGCCAGATTAAAATATGGGCAAAATACCTGAATAGACATTTTTCCAAAGAAGATATACAGATGGCCAACAGGCACATGAAAAGGTATTCAACATCATTAATCATCAAAGAAATGCAAATCAAAATCACAAAGAGATATTTCCTCACACCTGTCAGAATACTTATCATCAAAAAGACCACAAATAACAAATGTTGGCAAGGATGTAGATAAAAGGGAACCCTGTACACTGTAGATGGGAATGTAAATTGGTGTAGCCACTGTGGAAACAGTATGGAGTTTCCTCAACAACCTGAAAATAGAACTATCATTTGATCCAGAAATTCCACTCCTGGGTATATATCTGAAGAAAATGAAAACATTAATTCAAAAAGATATATGCACCCCAATGTTCATAGCAGTATTATTTACAATAACCAAGATATGGAAACAATCTATGCTTCATTGCTAGATGAATGGATAAAGAAAATGTGATACACACACATGCACACACACTCGTGCGTACACACACAATGGAATACTACTCAGCCATTAAAAAGAATGAAATTTGCCATTTGCAACAACATGGATGGACTTGGATGGTATTATGATGGGTGAACTAAGTGAGATAAAGACAAATACTATATGATATCACTTATCTGTAGAATCTAAAAAATAAAACAAACTAGTGAATATAACAAAACAGACTCACAGATATAGAGAGAAAACCAGTGGTTACAGTGGGGAGAGGGAAGGAGGGAGGGACAAGGTGGGGTGGGGAATTAAGAGGTACAAACTACTATGTATAAATAAATAAGCTACAAGGATATATTGTACAGCACAGGGAATATAGCTAATATTTTATCATAACTATAAATGGAGTATAACATTTAAAAATGATGAATCAGTATGTATCACCTGAAACTTATATAGTATTATAAATCAACTGTACCTCAATTTTAAAAAAAGGAAAACAAAACAAAACAAAAGTGAGATACTTGTCCCCCCACATCAAATTAGCAATTTTCAAATGTTGCTACTCAGTGTTGGAGAAGGTGTAGGGAAATATACATGCTTATGCCTGCTTGGTAGGGGTGTAAAGCAGTATAACATTTCTGCTATTAACTTAAATATGTATAAAAATTCCAAAACAATTAAGAAGTCAATGTCTGGAGATTTACCTAAAAACACTCCCAAAGATTTGAAAAATCAAAGATGCATATTATAGTTTTATTTACCATATAAAATTGTAAACAACCTAAACATGCAAAATAGAGAATTAAATAAATTTAGTAGCATCCATATATTATATGAACTCTAAAGCCATTAAAAATCATGTTTTAGAAGAATATTTAGTGACACAAGAAGTATTACATGTTAAATTAAGCAAATTCATAGGTTTAAATGATATATATAGAATATGGTGTCATTTTGTAATTAATTAAACACACATATACACATACTAGTGCATATTTTAAAATCCAGTAAGAAATAAACAACAATTTTAACATTTATTCTCACTAGGATGAGGAAATGTGGATTTTTTTTCTTTTTCACACTCTTCTGTATTATCCCGATTTTCCTTAATGAACACATATTAATCATCAGAAAAAATTTTGCAAAAAATTAATATCTTTAAATTGAAAGTTTACTTCAAGCAAAATAATTTTTAAGAGAACAAAAAAGCAATCATAATCCTCAAGCAGCGTCTTACCAGATGAAGCACTATCTTGATGTACCAACATATCCAAAAATTATGCTAAGCATTACATCAAAAACAGAGGTGCTAACCTTGCCCCATTCAGGACACAACTGCAACCTGACCCAGGAATCAGCAATGGGATGTGGCAGATGGGGAAAGACAAGGATGTGGGATTTAAAAACCACCCACCAAACCAACAATTAGTGTTATCAGGGTATTGAACCCATGGCACCTGGGTTCAATGATTAGCAATCTAGGAAACAGGGAGGCCAGGCAGTTGAGAAGCTTCAAGTAGGGGACAGAATGGTCATTTATTGAGCATATTTGAGGAACATAAAGGGCAAAAGCTCTCCATTCCACATAGTCTGATAGCTTTTTTAGATTGTTTCTGTTGTGGACATTTATTTTTTACTTTTCTTCCTTTTATTCCTCACCCATTCTGTAATAATATTGGCTCGATCCATGCATCTCAAGTAGGGCCAACATGCCCGCAAATTGCCTCCCAACAACATGTGGCAGGGCCTTTGTGTCAACTTTAATCTAGCTAATAGAATCCTCCAACCCACTGGTCACAGTGATGGCTTCAGAGGTGGGCATATGAACTCAGTCAGACCAATCAGTCTTTCCTGGTATTTTATCACATTTCTTGAGAAACATAATTATTGGGGGCTGCCAGCCGCCATCTTGCCTATTCACGGAGAGAGACTACCTGAGAATTAAGCCAAGCAGAGGCAAGCAAATAAGCCAAAATTATGACAAACACTGTTTGAAGTGCTGGACCCAACTATTCCTGAAGCCAGCTGCTGTTCATGAACTTCCCAGGTACTTGAGCAATTAATATCTCTTTACAAAAAAAAAGTATGAGTTAGGCTACTGTCATCTGCAACTGAAATACTCCTGATTAATACAGCTTCTTTCTCTTCTTCTCATTCTTTTCAGTTTTTTTGACTGATGCAATTAAATAGACTTTGGTCTTTTTCCTCTCAAAAGGAGCCCCTGTCCCTGGAAGAAGTAGCAGTAAAGAGGTCTTAGGCTTCATGTCTTCTTTAGCCATCAGCACCATGATATCTAAAGGACTCAATAGGTGCACGCGTATAGGGGAAAAAGGCTTGATCTAAGTTCATAGATCCAAATTAGTCCTTGTGGTTCCACGGGCTCCATCCCAGTTTACCAGGGGAGTAAATCAGACAGGGAATTAAAGCCGTAACTTAGCTATTAACAAAGTCTTAATCTGCTCCTTGGGAAAACATTAATAGCTACCAAGAGAGGATATAGACAGGACTCTGGTATACCCCACTAACCCTGCTCTCATATTCCTGGACACATAGTTACACTATATGTTGCAATCTCCCTTGTAGTCCTATGTGGTGATATGACTAGGTTCAGCCATTAGAATGTTAGCAGAAATGCATTTCATTTATTCATTCAATAGTTATTTCTGAGCAGCTAAAATAGAACCGAGGGTGGGGACTTTGAAAAGCAGTAAAAGAGCAATTTTCAGGACTTGGACACAAAGGATAAGGGTGGCATTATTTTGACTCAAAGATCATGGAAAGGAGCTCCTTTTATCCCTTCTGCTGTGGTCAACATTGTTCTAGGCTCTTGGTGGAGGGAGTGCAGGTATAAGTCTGCAGAAGCTGAAGGAGCCTCAGAAGGAGAAGAAGGTTGCCGAAGTCAGGAGCCAGAGAGGGTCTGACAAACATGAACATGAGCTGTGCACAGGATCTTTGTTGGAGAGTAGCCACCACCTCTATCACTAGTCAGCTCTACTAAAGAACTAAGCATATATTCATTCACATAGTGCCAAGCACTGAGGAGGCACTAGGACCACAACGAAGATGAAGACAGTCTCTTCCCCTGCAAAAAAAGTTACGCACAAAGTGTTCTGGGAGCCCAGGGAAGGGCCTGAAATTCCCAGGAAGGCTTCACAAAGAGAGGTCATTGGGGCTGACTCCTAAGTAGAAGTCTACATTTGGACAAAGGTATGGAGAGCATTCCAGTGAGACGGAACAATAGCAGGAGAAGTCTGGAGGTGCAAAAGAGCTGGACATATGCAGGAAATGGCCAGAACTTCTGTGGGATTGGAACATAAATTCATTCCAAGAGTGGCAGAGAAAGACTGCATGAGAAATGACAAGCTTTACATTATACAAGCCAATATTGTGGAAATTAGGCCAGAAGAAAAGAATCAAGAAAGCATGCACATGGACGGCACCAGCAGGTATTCATTCATTCAGCAAAGGTTTCTTGAGTCCCTGCTCTGTGCCAGGTACTGTTTCAGGGGCTTGGATACATCAGTGAACAAACTAAAGATGCTTTCCCTAAAGGACCTCAGAGCCTAAGGTGGGGACAGGCAGTTAACAATAAACATATAACCGGAAAAGACAAAAACTCTAAATCAAAAAGATACATGCACCCCAATGTTCATAGCAGCACTATTTACAATAACCAAGACATGGAAGCAAGCTAAATGTCCATTGACAGAGGAATGGATAAAGAAGATGTGGTACATACATACAATGGAATATTACTCAGACATAAAAAAGAATGAAATAATGCCATTTGCAGCAACATGGATGGACCTAGAGATTATCATACTAAGTGAAATAAGTCAGACAGAGAAAGACAAATATCATACGATATCACTTATATGTGGAATCTAAAATGTGACACAAATGAACTTATTTACAAAACAGAAACAGACTCACAGACATAGGAAACAAACTGACTCAGTCAAACAGATAATACCTAGGAGAAGAGTTTCCAGACAGAGAAGGAAAAAAGGCCCTAAGGTTGAAGGACCAGCAAGGAGGCCAGGGAGCCTGGAGTGAAGTGACCGAGGGGAGAGACGTGGATGATGAGGTCAGAGAGCTGTTGGGGAGCTGAATTATGTGGGGTCATGCGGCCAGTGTAAGGGCTTTGGCTTCTAATCCGAATGAATTTGGAGCCATGCTGATGGGAGAGCTGCAGTGGAGAGTAAGTTACCAAAGATGTCAGAGAGAAGGAAGAAGTTCTGCAGTGACATCCTTGAGTAGAAGAGGGGAATATGGCAAAGTGCACGGGCAGAGGGACTGGCTTTACACGGGAGCATGGGTAGTTAGCGCACCTGCTGGAGCAGCCTGAAGGCCAAGTCTGCGGGTGTAGATGGTCATAGGTGGGTGGATGTGGGGTGGGAGTCTGTGGACTTCCTCCTCTGATGACTTCAATTTTCTCATGGAGTAGGAAGCAAGGTCATTAGCTGAGAGTGAGTGGGGGGGAGGGGAGAGGAAATTAGTTAACTGAGAGAACAAAAGGACCAATAACTAATAGAGTGATTGCCTGGCAACATTAAGGACCCACTAAAGGTTCATGGTCATGAATTTAAATTAAGACCAGTCTGCGTGCCTGTGTGCTTTTCTCCAGTCATATTCAGCTACACGGATGGAAGAGGAAGAGAGTTGGATTTAACCAAGACTGTGGTTTCACCAAATAAGTTTGAGGAAATGAGAGGGACAAGAGCATCAACAATATATATATTGTTATATAATAATATATATATTATTATATATATAATATATATATATTATATATATATATATATAATTATCATGATTAAGCATGGAATTTAAGCCAGTAAGGAGAAGAATGAGGACATCAAAGGGTTGAGGGACAGTGTAAACAGGGAAGAATCAATAGAGTATGGTCCTGGTGGCCAGGAGATTGTTTGGGCTGGGGTACTATAAGAGAATGAGCTGGAAAGATAGGAGATGGGGACCAAAGGTAAGTACATGAATTTGAGATTATAGAAGAGCTGTCAGCGTCGGCAATGACAAGGCACAGGAGTGAGTGGCTGAGGTGGGGTCAGATAGTTGGAAAAACCACATCTGGGCAAGCCACACTAGAGGTAAAGATTCATGAGTCATGGGGGCTTGAAGCCATGTTAATACTGAGGATCCCAGCAAGTGCAGAATGAGGAGAGAACAGGGCTGAGCTCAGAGCACTGGGGAGGTCAGCACCGGAGAGAGGGGAGGCCAAGAGGGGAAGGCAATCACAAGACACCAACAGAGGAACAGTCTGAAGAGGAAGTTCGCTGGCAGAGTCAGACTCCTCAGAAACGTCAGATAAGGTAAGAACCAAACATGGTCCTTAAGACTTCGCAGTAACACATCATTGATGAATTTAGTAGCAGCTGGTGGAGTGAGGAGGGAGGAAGAGGTAAAGAAATCAGGGCAGCAAGTGTGGACCCCGTTCTCTTCGCAGAAGCTCAGGAGCAAATCAAGCCAGTTGTTAGACTACATCAGATAGTTAGTCCCCTCTGGCTATAAGCTGAGCCCACTGATAGGTCCTTCCCTGGAAATGCAAAGTGAAAAGAGAAAACACAAAAATTACTTCATTGCTTTAAATCATACAGATCAGTATACACATGTCCGTAAAACACCACTGCCAAGACAACAAAGTCTGGAAAGGCCACCCTTCACTTCATTCATCTCTCACCTTGTTCTCTCTGTTGCTGTTAAATAACCTTAATTTAGATGCGGACCTGCCTGTCTCAGACACAGTGAAACCGTTATCACTTTTGGATTGGAATATTGCCTATTTGAGGAGGGAGAGGTAGTGAAGAGGGCCTGAGGGCATGTACCAGATGTAGGTGTGACAGTGACCCCACAGGCTGGAAAGCCCAGTCACAGTCCTGGTTGGGCCACAGATGTCTGAAGAATTCAGACATGAATTCCTCAAAATACACGTATATATTTTCTTAAGGGCTTACTACTTGCTTATTTGAGAAAATGAGAATGAAGGTATGAACCACCAACTTCCTATGATTGTTGGAGAATATGTAGTTGGTAATTATGAAATATGCTGAGGGCAAACAAGGCCTTATACATGATATTTTAGTTATTGTAGTTGTTTTGAAACCTTCTTGGGCATTCACTGGGTTTAAACCATAAATATTAAGGAAAACTGACTTCACCTAAGTTACTGACAAAGGCATGTAATAATAGGGGACTTCAGGGCTTCCCTGCTGGCGCAGCGGTTGAGAGTCCGCCTGCCGATGCAGGGGACGCGGGTTTGTGCCCCAGTCCGGGAAGATCCCACATGCCGCGGAGCGACTGCGCCCGTGAGCCATGGCCGCTGAGCCTGCGCGTCCGGAGCCTGTGCTCCACAACGGGAGAGGCCGCAGCAGTGAGAGGCCCGCATACCGCAAAATAAATAAATAAAAATAATAGGGGACTTCAGGATGTTCAATTGAATCATCTTCTAAGTATTCTATTATATGAAGCACAATCACTAATTTTAGGCCAATGTCTGGAGTAGGCAAGGAACCCTAATAAATTCAATAGATGAATGCTACCTGGGGAATCCCAGATCGGCTCTGTCTTACCTGTATTTGATAGATTAGAAGGTAATGTAAATGGCCAACATCACACAACTGTAAGTGCCAGAACCAGGATCAGAACATACATCTATTTGACTCCAGCGCTGGCCATGAGTAAAATCTGCAGGCCAACTCCACGTGTGATGCCCTCTCCAACCACCACTCCGGACATCCACGCTGGGGCTTCCAGGCACCCCCCAGGAGAGACCTGAATTAACCAACACAGGTGAGGAAGAACCAAAACCCCAGACACGAATGAATGCCTTCTAGTCTGGAATGTCTTAGACCTTCACATTCAGCCTTGTCTTCTCTCAAGTGTGTTCAGCTTATACAATTATACTTGTCACCTGATGTCACCTGATGTTCCGATCATGCACCTTTCAAAAAATTCTCCTCCCTCTCTATTTTTTTTTTTTTTTTGCGGTACGCAGGCCTCTCACTGTTGTGGCCTCTCCCGTCGCGGAGCACAGGCTCCGGATGCGCAGGCCCAGCGGCCATGGCTCACGGGCCCAGCCGCTCCACGGCATGCGGGATCCTCCCGGACCGGGGCACGAACCCGTGTCCCCTGCATCAGCAGGCAGACTCTCAACCACTGCACCACCAAGGAAGCCCCTCTCCTCCCTCTCTTTATGCCCTTGTATCTGCACTTTCCAACCCTTCCACAGTTGTCTTTAGTTGAACGTGTAGATTTTTGTCCATTCGTTTTCCACAAGCTCTGCTCTTGGATCACAAGACAAAGGGAACCTGCTCACAGGAGTCATCCAGCTGTGCGCACATGTTGTTTACGTTCTTCTTTGCTTTTCACCTTTGGGCACCTGCTTCAGAAAGCCCATTTGGGTCATCATGCTTACCTGGGTTCATGTTCATAGGCCTTGTCAATTCTTTGTGAGTACCTGAGTTTTATGCAGACAGAATGGGCCATTCGTCCAATGAAGTCTATGGCCATTTCAATGGCTTCTATAGGAGGAGCTGGAGTGTCGTGTGTGATTTCAGCTTTTCTTGTGAGGAGCTTCAACCCAGCCGTGGACTAAATTATTTTATCAGTTTTTAAATTTTTTTTTAACGTGTCCCATTAAACTACAGAACTGGAACCTACTCATGAATGGTTTCTTTCTGCTTTCACTCGAGGAGTTCCTGACATAACAAAACCTGCTAATTAAGTGGCTCGGAGACTTTTACAGTAACCTCTGTAAATGTTCCAGCGTGCAGCCCTCGCAGTCCCGACTCCACCCTGCTGATCCTGCCGCAACGCACTCTGTATTAAACATGCTACCCCTTCACACACCCGGCCCCCAGCTTTCACCACACTGCCGTTCTGCTTGGAAATGCCCTCTTCTCTCCCCGATGTTCCTCCTTAACGAAGTCGTTCCCTGGGGGTGTGACGCCTCTGCCTCTGTTCCCAGCCAGGTTCCTCAATCCCACAAAATTCAGTCTCACCAGCATCCTTACGGGGACACGATGTCACCTTGATATGGGCTCTGAGATTGAGGGGTGACTGAACCTGATCTGTCCTCGCTTCTACTTTGCACTGCCAGCCTCGGCAAGGATGATACCAACTTCTTTCTGGAAATAACCCACTCAGTTTAACAGTTAACACAAAAGCCCCCTAACTCATCTTCCTGCTTCCTAGCCTGCCCACTCTACACCTCCACCGCCCACCCCTGGCCGCCATCTCCTCCTACACAAAGCAGCCAGGGAGCGCTTCCCGAAAACGTAAGACAGGTGTGTCTCTCTCTAAGATGCCCGTCAACCTTAGAATAAATCTAATTCCTTACCAGAGCAACACTGTCTGGGACATGCCCACCTGGCCAGCCCCTCTCTTACCACTATCCTCATGGTCACTGTTCTCCTGCCTCCCCTCTGCCCCTCAAAGCCCAGCTCCTTTCTGCTTTGGGGCCTTTGCCTCAGGGGCTCCCTCCACCTGCAATGATCATCGGCAGATGGCTGGTTTCTTCTTACCTTCAGGTGTCAACACAGAAGCCACTTCCTCTGGGAGCCCTTCCCTGACCACCACACACACACACACACACACACACACAAACACACACACACACACATACACACACGCACAGTCAATCATTCTATGGCATCCTCCAATTTTATTTTTAATAACAATCTTTGGGGGAGGGAAGGATTGGGCGTTTGGGATTAGCAGGTGCAAACTATTATATATCGAATGGATAAACAACAAGGTCCTACTATATAACACAAGGAGCTATAGTCAATATCCTGTGATAAACCATAATGGAAAAGAATTTTTTAAAAAATTAAAATTCTAAATCTAAAAAAAAATACCTACTCTGCAATTATCGCTACAATCCTTTGCTTACCTGTCCCTGTGTCTCACTCATAGAATGTAAGCCCCTCTTGAGCAGGGACCTCGTCTGTCTTGTCACATCTATTACAACAGGCACATAATAGATGCTCAGAAAACGTTTCTCTGTTGAAGGCGTTTGTGACAGGAGCTGTGCTAGGCACTGAAATGACACCGGTGACATTTCTGGACCAGTGGAGACACTGGTCTCCACAGTTTAGAGGTGGAAACAGACGGGAAAATCTCACTGAAATTCAAGAATACTTTAAAAGTGCCCTGGTGATGCACTCTGGTGGAGTTCCACGTGGGAACCAAGCCCTGCCCTGGAGTTAAAGCACCGTGACATCCAGAGCAAGGAGAGGTGAGCTTCGGCAGAGATTTGGTACTGAAACCAAGTGGCTGTGTCCCGAAGTTAAACACTGAAAACCAAACTGAAAATAAGACGAGCCCTGGTTACATACACCAACCCTGTTACTAACTCACCCTGCTGTGCAAATTTATTAAAGCAGTCTCCAAATAAACAACTCCTGAAACTAATCAGGAAGTAGAAAACCATAAAAATAATCCCTAGCCCACAACACACACCCATGAAAACAAGAAATAAAGAAAAATGTTCTACATAAAACCCATGGGGCCAAACTCTGTCCTCAATTAGCGGTGCAGGCTGCCAGCTAAAGTCAATGGAGGTTTTCAGTCCAGTAATAGAGGCAGGATTTGGGGCCCACTATGCATTGCATTCACTTTTAGGTAACAAATCAGGAACGTCAAGTGGGTGTGTGTTGGCCTCGCTGACACAATAATTAAAACGAATAGCACTGTCTTCCACTTTGAGATCCACTGGAGCTCATAGCGGCCAAGGAGGTTCTGAAGTGTGTGTGTGTGAAGAGATGCCCCTGCATGAACTATGTCAGGCATCACCTGGGGTGGGGGAGAGAGCGCTTCCCCCCATGCCCTTCCCATGTTCAAAATAATTAAAAATTTCAAGATGGTGACAACAGAGCATTGAACCAAGTCCAGGGTCCTTCTGAGCACAGGGTCTTATATGGCTGCACAGGTTGCACACTCATGAAGCTGATCCGACAGTAGGAGTAATTCTGAAAAGGAATTACTTTCCAGAATTACTCATCCCAAGCTCGGGTTGAGGTTTAGAGCTCTCCATCAGCATCACAGCTGACAATTTTTGAGCACTTTCTATATGCTGGGAACTGTTCTAAGTACTTTACGTGTATTAACTCATTTATTCTTCACAATAAACCTATTAGATAAGAAGCGTAATTATCTCTATTTTTTTGTTGAAGAATTTGGGCTGCCCGAGATCATGCAGCTTGTTAGTGGCTGAGCTGAGATTCGAACTCACAGAATCTAGCTCTCTTAACCACCTTCTCACCATGTTAGTCAATGCACATGCCATTCTATGTTTGTCTCATTCTGACAAGCTTCTCACCCGTATCTCCTGAGACTATATCTCCATCACAGACTGTCTGAATTCAAATATCCACTTGGTGGCTTGCTACTTCTGTGACCTTGAACAAGTACCTTGACCATTCTAAGGCCACATTTCCTCATCTGAATAAAAGTGATTAAAATAGCACCTATCTCATAGTATTGTTGTGAGGACTTATTGAGTTAATTGAAATGAAGTCTCAGGTGCATAGGAAGTACTAGTAAATGTGAGTTGTTGCAATGATTATTATTACTATTAGTAGTAGTACTATTTGCAAACCTTACATAGAAGATTTCAAGCTAATTGCAGCTATTCACTCTCTTTTCTTCTATTTGCTGGAATTTCTAGTAAAAAGGAACTATCACCTATCATATTTTGCTAAGGAGTTTACCCATTAGCCCAAGAAAAACAATAAAAATAATAATAGCTACCATGTATTGAAACTTATCATATACCAGGAACTTTACATAGATTATGTTATTATTCTTCAAAACCTATTAAAGAGAGTGTCAAGATAGTTAAAAAGAGAAAGAATGGTCTTTTTAACAAATGATGTTAGGGCAAATAGATATCCATCTATATATACAAAAGAATAAAGGTAGACCCCTACCTTACACCATATACAAAAATTCAAAATGGATTAAACCTCCAAATGCAAGAGCTAAACTACAAAACTCTTAGAAGAAAACATAGGAGTAAATCTTCATGACCTAGGGTTAAGCAATGGTTTCTTAAATATGACATCAAAAGTGCGAGTTACAAAAAAGATAGATAAAATTGAACTTCACCAAAGTTAAAAGCTTTTGTGCTTCACATGACATTATCAAGAAAGTGAAAAGATAACCCTTAGAATAGGAAAAAATATTTGCAAATCATATATCTGCTTATATCCAGAATAAAGAACTCTAAAAACTCAACAATAAAAAGAGAAACCCAAATAAAAATCAGCAAAGCATTTTCTTCAAAGGAAATATAGAGATGACCAATAAGCACATGAAAAGATGTTCAGCATCAGGGGTCGTTAGGGAAATGCAAATAAGAATCATAATGCAATACCATTTCACACCCAATAAGACGGCCAAAATCAAAAGGACACACAATAACAAGTGTTGTTAAGGATATGAAGAAATTGGACCCCTCATTTATTGCCAGTGGAATTGTAAAATGGTACAAATGCTTCGGAAAACAATTAGGCAGGTCCTCAAAAAGTTAGGCATAGAGTTTCCATATGATCCAGCAATTCTACTTCTAGGCATATAGCCAAGAGAAATGAAGACATATATCCACACAAAACTTTGTACACAAATGTTTATAGCATTATTTATAATAGCCAAAAAAGTGAAAACACCCCAAATGTCTATCAACGTATCAGATGAATAAACAAAATATAGTATATTCATACAATGGGAGAGTATTTAGCAATAAAAAAGAATGAAGTACTGATAGATGCTAAAAATGGATTAATCTTGAAAACATTAAGTAAAAGAATCCAGTGACAAAAGACCATACAATGTATGATTTCATTTATATGAAATGTCTAGAATAGACAAATCCATAGAGACAGAAAGTAGATTAGTGGTTGCCAGGGGTGAGGGAAAAGGAGAAATGGGGAGTGACTGCTAATGCGTATGGGTGTCTTTTGGGGGTGATGAAAATGTTCTAGAATTAGATAGTGTTGATGGTTGCACACTGTTACATATATTAAAAAACACTGAAATCATGTGAAAAGTGTAAATTTTATAGTATGTAAATTATACCCCAATAAAAGCTGTTAATTAAAACAAAATCCCCCAGTCCTAATGAGGTCAGTCTCATTTTCCCTGTTTTGTGGACAAGGGAACTGAGGTCCAGAGTGGGTAAGTAACTTGCTCAGGGTCAAAGAGCAGGGCAGTAGGTGATTTAAATCACCGTGCATCTCATTTCCACCTCTATGCCTTGACTCAACTGCCTCCAACGCTTTGGAAATGAAAAAAATTCCTCCTCAAAAGAAGGAAGAGCCTCCAGCCACAGCTGGCTTAGATCTGAGTTCACTTAATTCAATCCTCATTTTCCCAAGTCCTTTATGCCAGCTTGATCCTAGGTTCCAGGCAGATGGGCATGGGGCGAGGCACACAGGAAGCCTCAGAAAGGTCATAAACCTTATGTCAGTGTGACCACCGACCCAGACTGTGGCCCACTAGCTCCAATCGAGAAGTCTATCCCAACAATCGATAGTAATGGCAGAGGTTCAATTCAATTGCTCACAAATCCCCATCCATCATTAGGACAGCAGAGTGACGGGGCTGGCATTGCTAGGACCTAGTCTTTCACATTCACAGGCTTAATGCAAGTAGATGGTCCTTTATCCCTTAATGATTCTCCATTTCAAAGCACTGAAGCTTTCCCTGAAGTAGTATCCAATACATCCTCCCAGTAGTTATTATACATAGTATTTACTATGTGCTATATATAATAATTATCCACTGACCTGTCTGTCTCTACCACTTCCTCTGTGCGATGCTTAAAGGACTGTGTTCTATTCATTTTAAAATTTCCCACACCATGGAAATTTCCCATCACTTATTAACAAAAGTTCTAGTACCATTTCCTGAGTGTATACTGTGCCAGGCTCTGGGCTAAAGTTTTATGAACCTGATCACATTTTGATTCTCCCAACGACCCTGTGAGGTAGAGACTTTCACAACACCAATTTCACAGCTAGTAAATGGGAGCCCAATAAACCTCTTTGAATTTCCCTAAAATTTATTCTTAGTCAGTGTAAATATTCTTCTTTGTAACTCACAGACATGGTAAAGACATGGCTATGTTTTCATTGATTTAGATCTTGTTGTATACACCTGGCAAACAGAGATGCCCGGCAGGGTGGCGGCCACTGGAACATAGCGGACATAGAGCACTCTCTTGGATTTGATCATAAACGCCATCCCCAGGGTCAGCTGCCTAAATTCCAATCTTTCCATTCATAAGGCAATTTTATACAATTGTGCCCTTGAGAATGACCTTTGCTAGAATTTCTATTATACTAAAACCAAGTGAGGAACGGTGATGTGTTTTTAAAGTCTGAGTAATTTATTTGAATGTCTTTGTTTTCCTTTTTGGTGAAGGTTGAAATGTTTTCCTACTATTTGGGGTTATTTTTCTGACCAAAGGCTATGGCACCCACATTCTGACAGTTGGTAACTATTTTCTGGCACTTAGGAGATCACCTTCAGTGACTAAGGCAACTCAAAACAAATAGGACTACGGTGCTTCTATTCACAATAGGCTAGTTGAAGAATCTGAGGTGTTTTACTTACATCCCAACCACTCATAGAATCAATTTTTAAAACCAGCTACCCACTTCAAAATCCATCAGCCAGGACTTGAAAGGTGACCTCCAGTTTCTTCTTTGTGATGGCAGCCGTGGGCAGGATTCCCACACCTTTACCATCTCTCCACAGCACTCACAAAGGCCCTTTTTTTTTTTCTTTTTTGCGGTACGCGGGCCTCTCACTGTTGTGGCCCCTCCCACCGCGGAGCACAGGCTCCGGACGCGCAGGCTCAGCGGCCATGGCTCATGGGCCCAGCCGCTCCGCGGCATGTGGGATCTTCCCGGACCGGGGCACGAACCCGTGTCCCCTGCATCGGCAGGCGGACTCTCAACCACTGCGCCACCAGGGAAGCTCCTACAAAGGCCCATTTTAAAGGGCCTTCCAGTTCCAACTTCACACTCAGGGACAGAATTTAAGACGTCAGTTCTCACTGGCATATTCCTGAGAATAACCGAGTAAAGCATGAACTCTCCCCGTGGCCACCTTCTGTTGGCCCCGCGCTCCTTCTTAGATTACCGTTTGTACCCCAGGCAACCAGGTCGCCAAGGCTGTACTGTTTTTGCCTGTTCCCACCTCACTTTCCCGCCATCTAGAAGGTGCGGCTTTCTTGTTGTGGCGATGTGGCTTTTGTGGGGGGAGGAGAGTATAAGGTTTCTATGTTTGTGTCAGTTTGGGCTTGGGGTGTGTATTTGTTTTGCTTTATTCCATTTGGCAGAGGGAGGTTTATGAAATGCAGCTTCTTTTTTCTTTAATGATTGCCCTCTTTTCTTGGATCCCGCCTCCCTTCCACCTCTTGATGCTCCTTTCCTAATCTCCTTGCCCCCAGTAACTCAGCACCCCCATACTACCAACTGGATCCCCTAAGTCTGCATGTGACCCTAGGGGAAAAAAATGAGGAGATGGGAGAAGAAAATATTTGATGTCAGTCAAGACAACAGGCAGGGTTAGTTTGGAGAAGCCATGAGCTATTGGAAGCTAGGGTAACCCACATGCCAGCCAGAGGCTCCCCAGATCTTTGGAGGTATGAAGAAAACTGTCCACAACCCAACTTACCCATTCTGTGGCCTTTAGAAACCCAAACCTCTGCTCCAAATTTCTGCTCATTCCAGGGACCCCTCCTCAAGGTCTTTGGCTCCAACTCCTTAACTAGCTGTCCCCGTCCCACACACACCAACCCTGGGATGGAATCCTTTGCCTTCTTCATTTTCCATAATCAAAATGTAAAACTCCATCACCCAACTGTTTCACAAGTTTATAAACTTTACCAAGACATCCCAGGCAAGTTTACGATCTCTCTCCCTCCTCCCACCTCTGCTTTTCCTCACCCAACTCCTACATTCCACCCACCCAGCTCCAAACTCTTCTCCACTTACCACGCAGAGCAGCTTCCCTTCCCTTTGGTGCCTGTGGCAGGAAGACACTGCTCCCCTATCACGCATCAGGACATCTCTTGAGCCAAAGATGCTTCTGCCTTCAAAGAACGTCTGTTGCCAACTTACTAGAATAATAAAATTTTATCTGCCCTGTTACGCTGGGAAACCCTGGGATTGGTCCAAAAATGGGAAGAAGTCGTGTTCTGAAATGCTGTTGGGAGCAAAGATGAAGTTAAGTCATAGGGAGGGAAAGCAGGCAGGGATTGAACAGGTAGATGAACACTTGAGCTGCATGGATGCTAGACAAGGAAGGAGAGGAAGAGAGAGAGAGGAGAAATGTTCAAGGGGAAGAAAAATCAGTGATAGGAGGTCTGCAGGAAAACCTTGGTGACAAGGACATCAAGGCCAGGGCAAGAAAAGCCCTCGCTGGAGTTAGGCTCTATGGAGACTCGTGAAGGCTCACTCCCAGTAGCTGGGAATCTGGGCCTCTTGGACCGCCGGAGTCTTCTTATCCATCGCTCCTGAGCCATGGGCAGGCTCTGCTGCAGAAGTGAGGTATTTGACAGTTCAGCCTCTGAACTTTGGGACCCTGGAGTCTTACAAGAGCCTTCAGAGTACTTTGGCTTCCCTCAGCATCATACGCTCTCTGCAGCCTCACAAGCTGATCTCAACAACACTTGTGCTCACTCACTGCAGGCAGGGAGTGTGGGTTCAAATCCTGATTGAGCAATTAACCAGCTGTGTGACCAGAGGCAATTGTGTAAGCCTCCGTCTGAAACTCAGATTCTTCACCCTTCTAATGGAGACGGTAACACCTGCCTGACAGGGATCATCTGGAGACTAGAGACAATCTATAAAAGGCACAGGCCTGACACAGAGTGGCGCTCAGTGAATGGCAGCTGGTTATGTATATGAACGTATATGGGTCATTTATGTTTAATTATCATCGCAAACGGTAATAAAAGTCGCATGTCTCATTAATTTTGTTGTAAGTTTTATTTAACTATGACCAGTGGTGTGTTGATAAATATACACCACTCATTATAGTCAAATTATAACCAGATGGAGGGGGGTGGGTAGCAGGAGTCTGATTTGTAGCATTTGCTGACTTCCGTGGTGTCAATTCTCCCACCATGGCCGCTTTTGAACCACCAAAGTGACATCACTGAGCGCGGGGTTGGGGAGAGGTGGGGACCATCAAGAGCCACGTGAGGGCCTCCAGCATATCTCTGACTATGATGCTCAAATCACTTTGGATATGTCCAAATGTCACTTTTTTTTTTTTGCGGTTCGCGGGCCTCTCACCGCCGTGGCCTCTCCCGCCGCGGAGCACAGGCTCCGGATGCGCAGGCCCAGCGGCCATGGCTCACGGGCCCAGCCGCTCTGCGGCATGTGGGACCCTCCCGGACCGGGGCACGAACCCGTGTCCCCTGCATCAGCAGGCGGCAGATGTCACATATTGATGTTCACAAATTACAGTCATGCACTTACAACTAATAAAAAGAGGAAACATTATATAATATTCCCACTAAGTCTAGAATAGCCTCTTAACAGGAAGCAGGGCTTGCTCCTTAAGCTTCCTGTGTTCCCCTGATCCCACATGCTGTCACTTGTTGTCAGTGTTTGTGTTTTCATACTTTTTAAAGAAACAACCCCCTAAGCGTATGTGTGTGTGTGTGCACATACACATGCGTGTGTGTGCACTGGCACGGAGGTCTAACACCCTCTTCTCTGATGATTCACATGAATGTGGATTCTATTTGAAAATCAGCCTTGACTAAACCAAACTCATCTAACAACTTGTAACATCCATTTAGTGGTAGATAAAATAAAGGAAAATTACATCCTCCTTCATTTAAACACTAAGCTCTTTTAATTGTTTTATTTAAAAAAAAACTAATTTCCCCGGTGTAATTATCAATATATTCCCATAACCCCAGGAAATAAATAGACTCCTTTCAGGGTCATTTTTAACACCTGTAAATTCCCCAGATGTTAGAATGAGTCTGTGAGAGCTAAAGAGGAAAGGCGCTCGTTTTGTAGGCTGACGGTTTCTCAGTTTGCTTTTTATTTTTTTAAATCCTTTCATTGTATTTCTGATTAGTACTGAATAAATAATGTTTGGATTAAAAATCCCTACGGTATGATTAAACTCAGCATTCTTGCTACTAGTTTCCCAGATTGAACATTTGATAAAAATGCATCAAGTTCTCAATATTAAGAATCAAGATGGTCATACATAGAACGGAAGGGGCCAAGAGGTCATCTCAGTTTCACTTTGCAAAAGAGCAAAATGAGGTCCAGAATGCTACCATAATTTTCACACATGGGGTTGTATGACCTTTTACACTATTCTGGACAAACACATCTACCCCCAACTCCCATGTCCTCATCCCCCTGCACACACATACACACACACACGGTGGGATGTACTGTCAAAACTAAAACACTGGATATGCTAAAAAAACACAAAAGTGAGAATTTTAATACTAATCATTTCTTCTTCAACAAATATTTATTGGACACCTAAATCTATCTGATGGGTACTGCCATTCTGATACTATATATTTTAAGCTTATGATACTCTTTTCCTCTCAGGTGGAAAGAAAGAAAGCACTTGTAGACTTGCCCATTGTGATCAGCAGACACTTTACTGCCAAGATACCGCAAGGTTCAGATTTATGTTAATAACAAAACCTGGGAATTTTGCTCTCTGTTGTTTGCTAGTTTAACTCTGGACCTTACAATGACACCAAATGATTTGCTGAAGTGATCAAACCCTTACTGTGGAAGGAGAACACACTGTGGTTTGCTAGGCAGCTAACTGAAACATGATTGTGGACCATAAATTGTTAAGGTTTCCCCCCTAAGTCAGGCCACCAATGGAGAAAGAATGGTTTCTTGAATTAGACAGTTCTACGAACATACTCAGGTCCAACGCTTACCTGCCGGGTGAACTTCAGCAAGTTACTCCACTCTTCTGAGCCTCAGTCCCCTCATCTGAAAAAAATGAAAATGATCTCACTTAGCTCCAAGTCTGGTCAGGAGAGAAAATGTAACCATGTACGTAAAGCTTCCAGCACACCCTCCCCCTGCCCACAGGAAAATCACCCTGAACATGAGCCCCTTTCCTTTTACCTTTCCTACTCCCCACATGGAAGGGGAGTGCACAAGAGTAAGAGAATTCAGGGGGATGAACAGGAGGAGGGGATAGATGCAAAAATACAGACGTGGGGGAATGGAAAAAGAACGGCTTAGATATGGGGCCCAAAGAATAAGAAAGGGAGACACTGCCAACGAGCAGCAAGGAGAGAGCTCTCTAAGAGCCCTCCTTATGCGATGCTGGCCCTCAGCAACTTCAGGAAAAGGCCTTAGAGAAGCTTCAGGCTTTCTCTAACTGACTGTTGACGGTCACAAGGTATCACTTCCACTGTATCCTATTGGTTACAAGTAAGTCATGAGGCCAGCCAGATACAAAGGTGGGAAATTAAATTCCTCCTTGAAGTCAGAGGGCAAAGTCACTTTTAAAAGACATCTGGGGTGGGTCTATCACTGCACAATACAGTCTATACCTGGGGACTTGGGGAAAAAATCTGATGATGTCCCTGTAATATGGTACCTAAAACATCCAGTTACAGCTCTGAGGTCAAAAGTGCCTTTGTCACCATTGAGGGGTTCTTTACCCTCGTTTGTTCACTCAGTTCAATCCTAGAATGCCTGCTTCCTGCCATCCTAGTCAGAGGTCAATGGATGACTCTGGCTGTCCCAGAAAGTTAGCAACTTGGGGCATCAATCTATAAAAGTTTCTAAAATAACACTTGGATCTAAAAAAAAACAATCTCAGAAGTCCTCCAAGGTAGCATGCTATGTATCATTGGAACAAATGACTCAATAAGCTCCCAGCAGTGGGAAATGCTACTCAAAAAGGGGTATGCTTAAGTAACCACAGAGGGTCATTGAATTGCCTTCTCAGGAAAGTGGGGCTAGCCAATGCAGAATTTGCTTTCCTGGGTGGATTATGCAAGTCTGGGGCCAGAGCTGAATGCCTCCTGAGAGTAGGAAAGAGGCAGGATGCTGCCACCAGGGGTCCTTCATCTCTGCCCATCCTTCAGGGAAATCTCAGCCTCTCCTCTAAGGAAATATTAAATAGATAATTAAAGGGCAATAGGCCACTGTCTTGACCTTGGACTCCAGATCCATTATTCCAGCCATCAAATCCCCCTGCCAAAGTAACCTTGGGTCAATGTTGGGTGACGGTTCCAAGGCTGGAGCAATGGGCTTAAGACTTGGGTCAGTTCTGCCTTCTACAGGCTTTGCTCTCTGGAGTTTCCTCTGCACTCTCAAAGCTTTCATCCCAATCTTGATGCATTTTTCTTACTTTAAAATAGGGATAATAAGAATTCTTATCTCCATAGCATCGTTGTATGAACTCGATTAGATAGTGCCCACCAGAAGTCAGTGAATACTGGAGGTCACGCTATTGCCATTGGGTGGTAGTGGTTGTGGTGTCTTCATCCCTCTTCCTAAGCACTTGCACGCCTGCATTCACCGGCCACAGTACAGTCTCAGAAGGACACAGGGTTGATCAGTGTCACCTTCGCCATTACAAAACTCTCCCTGTCTACAGAGAGTTTGGCTAATGGTTCCCAAATTAAATAAAACACAAAAGATAATCTACCATCTCAGAACACACAGTACTTGATATTGCAGAGCAGAAAGCTTGCATTCTCTTGGAGCCATCCTTCTACCTTGGCAACAGAGGCATTTTCAGATAAATGTAAGTTTCGATGGGGGCAGTGCCAAGACTCAGTTGTGATGAAGCTACCAGCCAAGCCAGTGGAATTATTAGGGATGATATCTTAAGAAGAGAACTAAATGCTGATTGAATGTGAAAACTATGTGATACTTGAGCTTCACTTGACGGCATGGTTTTCTTTAGGATTTGGGGCAATCCACCTCATTTCAGATGCCTGAATGTCTTCAGAAGTCAAACCACCCAGGCTTCTCCTAGGAAAAGTGACAGACCAATGGGCTGCCCTGAAGATGATTCAGAGGAGATGTCTCCCCACCCCTGCATCTCCTGCTTGTTCTCCCCTTTGCAGATGTAAACACGCCATGAAATGGGGCGAGACAGTTGTGAACCAGCTTTGCAGCTGCTTCATTACTCTGCTAATATCAATATTAATTTTTGTAGGCTTCCGTTTCCAGAGCATCAGGCTAGAGGTGAGGATTGTACACACCCTGGTGTTTGGCAAGGGGATCTGTGAGCCTGCTCTAGAGGCACCTCCCCTGCTTCTCCCCTCGTGACACCATGCAAAAATCTGGTTCAAGCCCAAGAAAGCAGGGAGAGAGGAGGGGAAGTAAAGTCAAGCCACTTCTCACAGGCCAAATCACAGAAGCTGAAAAACAAGTACCTGGGCATTATGCGCCTGCCTCTCTGGTGTTTTCGCCGCCAATTTCCCACTTGGCCACATGTGCACATTTAATTAATGTTCTGCTCGTCACCTCCTGCAAGTCATTAATAATGATGCTCTGTAGATACCGGCCCCATCTCAGAGCCTGCCAGAAGCACGCCACTGGCCACCATCCCCCAGCCAGACCACGGCTGCCCACCGGCTGCTCCCGTGGGCTTCCAGCTGGGTTTCAATCCCTGAGACAGACCTCACAACCAGCTCAGTTGAATTCATTTTTCAAGTGAGATTTCTGAATGCATCCATTTCATTTCCTTCACCCACTAATGTTGTAGAGGTTTTTTTTTTTTAATTCTATTAAAAAATGCAATTAAATTTGTCTCATGGAATTTTCTCTTTAAAAATCCAGACAGCTGCTTGCTCATGGTGGCATGATGCTCTTGATTCTTTCGCATTTTTTTTTTATCTCCGTTCCATTACTTTACTGAGGATTAAAGACAGGCTTACCAGATGGCAAATGCCAGCATCTCTTTCCAGCCCCACCGCCAATTCAGAAGAATAGTATCATATCGGCCATAATACACAGCCCAGCTTCCTCTATGCAGCTCTTGGAAGAGACAAGCAATTGTTTCATTTAAATTCATTAGCTAATGTCCAAAACACAATTAAGAGGCAGGAGGTTAGCAGTGATTAAAGCTAAGTACTGCTTACAGAAACTTCCTGGGGACGGCGCAGGTTCCCCCCGCCCCTCCCTGCCCCGCCCCGTGCCTCAGTTTCTTCCTCGCTTCCATCTTACTTGCTTCCTTCACCATTTCTCAGCCATAAAGCATTCATTAGGCTGGGAAGCAAATGAGGTAATGTCTGTGGCGAGATGGCTGTGCGTTTCCAAAGAAAGACACCATATGAAAAGCATTCTGATTGCTAACAGTCAGGGATGTTGAGGACTTGGCCTGGCTCACTTTACAAACGATTTAACTGCCTGCTTCTTGCAAAAACTATTTTTATCAGTTAATTACACAGTTTTCTTATTAAATAACAATGTGAAAGCATTTCTCGCTCATTTCCTTGTCATGATTAATTGAATCTGCTTCCTTTATTAAAAGTCCAGTTCTCATCCTCTGGTCTCATCCAGCCTGCTAGACTAGTCACAGCCCCACGACGCTTCAGCTCTTTCGAAACATTAACCCATCCTACCTCCAAATCTTGTCTTTTTCCCCGGATCCCTGAAATAGTCTCTTTCTCTCACTAAGATGTGTGTCTATGTCAGACGTTGCCCCACCAAATGACTTCCCTTCTGTACTCCTTCCACGTGCCCTCCACCAAAGGCATGCTCTCGGAAGCAGACGGGATTTAAAGGCAGCCCTGGGTCACGCATGGGGAGGGGACAAGAGAGTCAGACAGAGAGCACTTGTGGTGCTCAGTTTTCAAACAGGCGTGTGTGTCACGTGACTCGGATTTTGGGGAAGGAATAAGACGAGAAAGGCCAACGCCAACACCATTCACTGCACTGTGGGGCTTTTCTAATATTATTAATTATTATAATTAATGCTATTTTTAAATTATTATTATTATCATGTGCTTAACCCTTGACATGGAAAGGGGACATAGGATAACGCTTCGTGGTATTGCTTGAACCCACAGAGAAAGACTAGAACCTTGAGAAGAAAAACCACAATTTTTGAGGCCAAGTAGTTAACCACAACAATTACAGAAATGGTAACAGAAAAAGTAATTTCATGTGTTTTTTTTTTTTAATTTACCCTGTGGTAGGTAGGCAGCCTCTAAAATAACTACCTCCTAACCCGCATCTCCTGATATCCATTCATTTGTGTAATTCCCTCCCCTTGAGTGTGGGCTGAGCTTACTGGTCCACTTGCAGTGAATACATTGCTGCATGGATAATGAGATGTCACTCCCAAGAATGGGTTACTAAAAGTCTGTGGCTTCTTTCTTGGATGCCCTCTCACTTGCTCTTTGACTCTAAGGAAAGCCAGTCACCATGGGGTGACCTGCCCTACGATGAGACCCAGGCAACAGGGACCTGAGACATAGCCAGTGAAAAACGGAGGCCCTCGGTCCTGTGGTCCAGGAGGAGCCTAAACCTACCAATAACCGCAAGAGTGAGCTTGGAAGCAGGTCCTCCCCCAGCCAAGACCGTAGATTAGATTGCAGCCCCAGCAGACAGCTTGATCGCATCCACATGAGAAATTCTGAGACAGCAGCGCTCAGCTAACCCGCACCCATTTTCCCATATCTCATAGAAAATGTTCGGTTTTTTAAAGCTACTAAATTTGGGGGTAACTTGTTAGTCAGCGATTGATAACTCATACACAACTCCTCCCCCGCCACAGAGTTAATCCAGAATTAACATGATCTATTACAATGATGGGGGAAAAAAGAGTGTGCTGCTTCCCTATCTTTTACTCATGAAATTATTAATCAACCGAAACACTTTTTCTTGCTAGATGTGGTCTTAAAAACTTCTCAGCACAACTCTCCAAGTAGCCATCCCCCATTAACTGGGTTGGCAAATGAGAGAAAGCCTATTTGCCATTCTCTGAACAGTGTAAAGAGAAGACTCAAAGTTAGAAGACCTGATTTCTACTTGTAAGCCAGGAGACTTTAGGTGAATCATTTATACTCTTTGAATTTCATTTTCAGCTTCAGTAAAATGGAAATAACCTGTTTGAATGCTCTGAGGTACAAGGAACAGAATATTCAACAAGAAATAGTCCAAAGAGGATCCGTCTTCTTTCCAGGCATCCATCTTCAGTGTGTTGGTATCTCCCCTTACGGCCATGAGATGGTTATAGCAGATCCACGTCCTCCCAAAATAATGCTCCCAGGCATGAAACGGAAGCTTTCTTGTCTCCTGGTCTATAACTGAGGAAAAATTTGCCCCCAAAATCCCCAGCAGAATTCCACAGACACCGCACTGGCCAGACTTGGCTTACATGCCTAGTCCTTAAGTAATCACTGGCTGGGGGGATCTAGATGACCATGATCAACTTGGACCATCCCCATTCCACCCCTGAGGCTAGAAGAGGGCCAGTCTTTCCTGGAGCATATGACATCTGGAGAAGTGCTGGTAAATGTTGAGCTTCTGTCCATGTAAAAAGAAAAGGGGGAGGTTGCTGATAGATAAGTGGTGGCCCATGTAGGCGGGCCAGGTTCTGCTGGAGTATAAGACATACAACACTTAACCCAACAAAACCTTATTTCTTGCTCACAAGATACGCCCAGTGCAAGTCAGTGAGGGCCAGGCTGGCAGAGAGTTCTTAGCACAGGGCCTTAGGACCGGCTGCAGCAGCACAGAAAACCTGGAGAGACCTTTCCTGCTGTGTCACTTTCACTCACACTTCTTTGGCCAGAACCAGCCAATGACCCCACTTTACTACAAGGGGACTGGAAAGTATAGTCTTCCATGGACCAGCAGGAAGAAAATGGAATAGGAATGGTTTTGACCCCAGTAAGAAAACAACACTGTCTGCAATAAAGCCTTATCTCCTCATAAGGTTTTTGGGGGTTCAAATGAGATAGTTTATGCATTCGTTTCTCAAACATTCATTAAATACATAAGATCTACCAAGATCTACTGGACTGGGAGAGTTCAATAAGACAGTCACCACTCTCCTCGCAGATATGACCATTGAGAAGGTAATCAAACAAATGAATGTCCTTCAGAGTTTGTTTGCCCTTTTCTTCCCCTTTCAGGTCCTGAGTGCTTACCGCACATATTTTGTCTTCCTGTCATAGGTTTCAACTTTGTCTTTCTATTGTTAGTTTCATGGTCATGGCCAGAAAGGGGACTAACCTGGAGCGGCACAGCGTCCATGGATGTGCAGCGACAGCTGTTGGGACAACTCTGTAGGGGATTCACAGATGCCGTCTTTTCCTTGATCTCCCGCAGCTCACAGAGTGCTTGAAGAACGAGGTTTTTTTTTTCGTTTGTTTTGGGGCGTGGCATGCGGGATCTTAGTTCCCGCATGCGCCGTGGGATCCTGACCAGGGATGGAACCGGTGCGCCCTGCAGGGGAACGGAGTCGTGGCCACTGGACCACCAGGGAAGTCTCAAGAACGAGTTTTTATCTTGCTTCTTTCCAAATTTCTTTCCCATGACTTTGTTGCCTTGTGAGAGAGAAGAAATTCCTGCTTGAGTCTAACGGTTCATTCACCTCCTTCCTCCTTTAGCCAACATTATTATCGCTGGCTTCACCCCTTTCACAAGTGTCAGCTTCTCAAAGAAGGTGGCATGGTACTGTTAGGGTTGGCTAGCCTACAATTACAGAAAGGCCCCACAACTTCAGTGACTTCATACAAACTACTTGCTAGGATTACCTGCTTAGTTCAGGTCCGTAGTGAAAGCCTTCTCCACGTGGCCACCAGAAACCCAGTCTGATGGTGGTTTTGCTTTTTTAACCATGTTTTCTAGAGTTGCCCTGGACATTGACAGCTCCACAAACCAGAGAGGGAAGATCATAGACAGTGTGCGAGGGAGGTTTTTAGGTGGCTGGGCCTGGAAATAGCACCTGTCATTTCTGCCCACGTATCATTGGAGAGAACTCAGTCACATGAGCATACCTAACTGCAAGGGAGGCTGGGAAATGTAATTTAATTTTGTGCCCAGCAAGAAAAGAGAACAGATTTTGGTGGATAGCTAGCAATCTCCCCCACATGCACCCACACAACTTCCTATTTTTCAACTTGGCAAAAGCTGAGATCACAGAGTATTTCTATACAGCAGTGTACTCTTTGGCCTGCCAAGGCAATGCTCTTTCTGGGAAAGGATTCACAAACCTCATGATGCAATTAATGGGCAGAGACCTGACCCACCGACCATTTTTCCTGCAGTATCCCTTCACCTAAATTCTTGATCAGGTCCTCTACTTCTTGACAGATAATCTTGAGGATATGAAGTAATCTAAACATTTCCAGCATAGAGAGAAATGAGTGGATGTTTCTTATGTAAGAATCACCCTTTTCCAAGCAGTAACCAAAGGATAGAGGCTTATATGGAACACATTTCAACCATAAGACTTGAAGGGAAGGTACTTCTCTAAGTACTTCTATCCACTCATTCACTGAACAAATATTCATTGAACACGCAGAGTGTGCCAGGCACTATGTTAGGCACTGATGAACCAGACTGATGTGACCTCCTGAACTTTATAATCTAGATTTATAAAAGAACATATATATGAACATAAAGTAAAGGTGTACGTCATGATAAGTAATTATAAAAGAAAAATACGGCCAGGGCAGAGAATAACAGCAGGGGTGGGAGGGGTGACATATAAGACCTGAAGGTTAAGGAGTTAGTCATGCAAAGAGAGTAGAGGCACAGCATGTGCAATGGCCACAAAAAACGAAGGAGCTTGGCCTGACTGAGGAATAGAAGAGCAGCCTGTGTGGCTCAAGATGATAGAGGAAAAATTGGTGGGAGATGAGACTGGAGGAGTGGAGGGCCAGATCGTGAAGAGTTTTGTAGGTCATGATGAGGAATTGGAATTGGAATCTAAATAAAATGGGAAGCCATCTGGGGCTTTAAGTAGTAGAGGGACATGGTCGCACACTGCATTAATCTGCTAGGGCCGTCATAACAAAGTACCACAGACTGAGTGACTTCAACGACAGAAATTTATTGTCTCACAGTTCTGGAGGCTAGATGTCTGAGGTCAAGGTGTCCATAGGCTTGGTTCCTTCTGAGGCTGGGAGGGAAAATCTGTTTCCTAGCTTCTGGTGGCTTGCTGGCAATCTCTGGCATTCCTTAGACATGGTGTTCCCCTTGTGTCTTCACATCATCTTCCCTCTGTATATTTCTCTTTGTCTCCACATGGCATTCTTTCTATAAGGGCATCAATCATATTGGATAGGCAATGACCCTACTCCAGGAAGACCTCATCTTAACTAATTACACCTGCAATTACTCTGTTTCCAAATCAGGTCACGTTCCAAGGTACTGAGGGTTAAGCCTTCAACGTATGACTGTTGGGGTGGGAGCGCAATTCAACTCGTAACACACATTTTACGATTACTCTCCGTAATGAATGGGGAGAAGGGGTGGTTAGAGCAGAGGTGGACAGGCAAGTTGAAAGGGTGATGTCATTGTTGCCAAGGTGAGAGATGATGTTTACCTGACCCAGGAGCCCAAGAAGACTTAGGGTGTATTTTGTTGATCAAACCAGCATGACTGCTGGTAGATTGCATTTCACTGGTGAGGGAAAGGGGTGAATCAGGGATAAGTCTTAAGCTTCCGGCTTGAGCAGGAAGAAAGATGGTGATGAAATTTATGAGATGAGAAGGAATTGGGGAATAGAGACACATTTTGGGATAGAGCCCCACAGTTTTATTTTGGATATGTTAAGTTGAAGATATGTACGTACCATCCAAGTAGATAGACCAAGTAGGCAGTTGCATATAAGAATGTGGAGTACAAAGAAGTCTGTGCTACAGATATAAATGTGGAGTCATCAGCATATAGCATATTTAAAATCACTCAGAATGGTTGAAGTAGGGAGTTTCCTCCTACCGGCTCATCTTTTGCTCCCCAGCTGGCTCCAGCAGTACCAGCGTCTTATCTCGGCATCTCCATGGCGCAGCCCACTCCTACAGGACATTCGGAACTGGAGGATCTGAGGCTTTGTTGCCCCTTCTCAAGGGTGGCAGAGGCCTGGGGATCCTGACTGTCTAATGTGCCAACCTCGGATTGTTCCATCTCAGGCTCTACACAGATTCTATGGGTCCTCGGTTTCTGGAGAAGATGAAGACGGTGCACCCAACACTCTCCTGGGTTTATACCAAGTGTTCACCCACCACCACACCCCAGAACAAGCACACAGCCCAATGTGCGTGGCCACCTAAATCACGTGAACAGGCACACACACACCTCGTCCCTTCGACAGAAATGACCTAAACTTTGTGAGGTTCACATGTCCCTACAGATGATCTCATTTGCCTGCTTCAAAAGCGCTTTGGTCTGCACAGCCTGTAGCAGCAAATTTACACTTCAAAAAGCAGACAGCTTTTTCCACATCTTATTCACTTAATGGGTGAGAATGTAAAATTAGTTCCGTTGCTGATGAGGACCTTGAGCCAAATGAAAAGTGTTCATTTGTCAGCACAGACTTACAGCCTGAGACATGATTATATAGCTAATCCAATAATGGGTTTTGATGCTGAGCATTTATTTATATACAGTATGTCTTGTTATCTGTTGATAATCAGGACCCACAATTTACTCTTTCTTGTGTGCGTAGTGTGAAATAGCAACGTCTTCCAGACATATTGCATTTAAGTACCAACATGCAAACACATACAAAAAGCGCCATCATCAGCAAAATATCTTATTTGCTTTCTGTTAAACTGAAAAGAAGAAGAGAGACCCAGTGCTTAAACTCAGGCTTTTTTATACTCTAAAATGTAAAATATACATTTTACATTTTAAAATGGACTCAGGACTAAGGGTTAAAAAAAAAAAAAAAAACCTGAAAATGAGATTTCCTTTATCCTCTAGAACCACCCTAATCAAGTGATTTCTTCTTGTTGCTCTCTAAAAATTCTATCTGCAGGTCAAATCCTACACATATTTTTACATATAATGATAGAAACCAAAAAGATACCTGGGGAACATCTTCACCATGCCACCCCCTGACTCTCTGGCTACCTGAATCTTACAGACACTGCTGGTTGCAGAGATGTACATTATCACCATGTGAGCATGGAAGCAGTGATAATTATCTCAGGCAAAACCTTTCCTTAAAAAACAGTAACTTAAATATCCCACCACCACATTTCTATAAACTCTTGCAGAGGCTACATACTGCAGCATTATATTGTTTCTTACCCTGTGGATGAGTGTAAATGCCTATCACTAAAATATAGGGACACTTTCGGCCTAATATAAACATAAAATGCATAAAATCCAACATTTCAAACGAGCAGGCATTTTTATAGGTACCTTCGTGTATGATGCATTGTAACATATTCCAGCTACAATAAAGCCTTTGGGGAAGGAAAAGCACGTCAGGATTAAGTATTCTGTTAATCGCAAATGTAAAGCACACCTGCAAAACCCGTGAAAAAGCCTCCAACACTTGGGGAACGTCAGTGCAATTGCCTTTCCTTGCTACCGTCTCTTGGACAGGCCTAGAAAAATCCAGAGCGAATGCAGGGAAGCGTCTTCGATTGCCACTTTTCTCCACTTAGTGACCTCCAACCCACACGAGGCTGAAAGGACCGGTCACTCTGTGATATACGAGAAGGGAGGGGGGCAAGTGCACATTTTTAAGCTGAAATTTATTCTGCAATAAATACTTCAATGTTGGTGCGACATGATGTTTTATCGGATTACACTGGTTTGCGAAAGAAATCACATTGGGAGCAGCAAAACTTGCGGTTTTGTGGGTAATGCGTCTGTAATGGGAGGGCTTTACAACTGCAAGAGTGTGGGAGAAGGATAACAAGGCAAATGAGGAAATGGCTAAATGCATGCAAATCTATATTATGGTAATACTTGGCTGCCTACGTCCAAGAGGTTTTTGTGGTGGTTGTTTTACCTAGGCTGGATAATTCATTAGGTTTTGACTCGGGTAGAGAATAAATGAATCTAGCGCACATTACATTCTTACTTTCGTCTCAGAAACAAATCTTTCTTGTACCAGCCAGTGTAATCTTCAGAGTTTTCCTTATATAAAACACCGCAAGAATAATGTACCTCAGTAAGATTTACACTTTATTTCTCTAATGATTCCACAAACACTACCACAATGTGATGAAAGACAGAGCAGTCCCGGACTGATTGAGAGCTAATAAAAATCAGTCCTGAAAACTGAAAAGAGCACCCTTATCATCTTTCTTTCATTTAGAGCTGATTACTAGGGGATTATAATGCAATCACAGCTATGTGTGAGAGGTAGCTATGGGAACCAGTTTTAACTGTTTATCTAGCCAAAGATCTTAATTTAAGTTTGAACACTCTGATTCATTTATATGTAAGACACCAAGGAGACAAAATGCAGAAGAAACAGATGCGCACTTGTTCTTTCCATTTAACTTCATAAGCTACCAGCCAATTTGTCTTTCAGGGACAAAATTAATTTCTGATGACAATGTGAGCAAGTAATAAACTAGAAGTTCCTGTCCTGGGAAACTTGTTAATGCCATGTAATGTTCTGGAGTTATTGAGAAAGGGAAAGAAGAGATTTGCTCCTGGAGTTACGGGGACATCTGTAACAGGCTTGCCTTTGTCCCAGCTCTTTGTCACTCCTACAGAGGTTTATGACACCTTTTCTACAGGTTGAATTGGGAAAGTGCAAAAGAAACCATGTTGCTTACCATTTCTTTCCTATGGGGTATTTTTAAACTGCTCATTTTCCTTCATATTGTCTCCATGATTCAGGTTTGCTCCAGCAAACCTCCAGCCCATTGCTTCCCAGCCCTGGCATAGGAGTGAGGTAACTCATGATGAGATGAAAATGAGTCACAAGACCTCCTCTTGGGGCCCAGGTTGCTACTAGAACACAGCCCTTTGCCTGCAAGTGAGCTCCATGAGGAGCCCGGGGCCGTGGCAAACACTCACCCCAGTGATGGGGTTAAATGTGTGAATCCACCGCAGGCAAGAGAGAAGGATGCCAGCGTGTTTGACAAAACACAGGCACATACAAACTCAGAGGGGGAGTAGGACCGGCCACTCCCTCATAAGCAGTCTATGAAGTTGTCTATGTCTTTGTGTCAGTGATAATAACACTAATGGTAATAATAATAGTAGCATTTACTGAGCACTTACTGTATAC
This sequence comes from Globicephala melas, assembly GCF_963455315.2. Lineage (NCBI taxonomy): Eukaryota > Metazoa > Chordata > Mammalia > Artiodactyla > Delphinidae > Globicephala > Globicephala melas. The sequence continues at coordinate 111,552,076 of NC_083314.1, forward strand.
CAGAGAAGAAGTTGAACACTCAGCATATGTTATCCCATTTAATGATCACAACCACCCTATGCAGAAGTTATTTCTATGACCATTTTACAGGCAAGGAAACTGAGTCACATGAAAATCAACTTGTTTGATATCACAGCTAGCAAGCGGAAACGTCAACATTTGAACTCGATTGGTCAGACTCCAAACTTCTATTTTGCTCTCTCCCAAGGTGAACCTTGGCAATCTCCTTCATCTTGGCCAGTACTATTTTCCCATCTCATTATGCATCCAGGTTTTGTAGTATCTCTGGACCATCTTCTTCCCTTAATCCATGGCTTCTGCGCTCGGTATCCCCCGCCGACCTCCCCAGCCTGCATTTTTCTGCTCTCTGGGGGAACTCTGCAAGGCATAATGGCTGTCCATTAGTGTGTTTTTAAAACCTCGCTCTCTCCCATCCTCTGACAGTTTTCATATGCTCCACATGAAGGATCCTTTTCCAGAAATACTTTTGAAGAAAGTCTAAAGTAAGCTGAAAAGTATTACATTTTTCATCTCAACGGGGAAATGGATTTAAGAAAAGGAGAGAAGAGCCTGCAGGTCTTTCAGATTTTTAAAAGAATTCAACACACTGCTGCATTGGCACTGGGAACACATCTATCACAGAAACCAAGAGAGCATCTGCATTTACACGCTGAAACGGTTCCTTCATCCTTGATCACGATAATGACTTTGAGTTCCGCTGAGCCTTTCATCCAGAGGGACACCGTGGCCCCTGCAGAAGCCGGCCCGGAGCACCTCCTTCCACCATGGAGGCTTGCGCTCCTCCAAGGTGAAGGGGGGAGCAGCTCTATTGGGGGAGAATTGAAAAGGACAAGGGAGCCCTGTAAATTCCATTTCCAAAGGCAACTATAATAACGGTCCTACTGTCCGGCTTTAACTGCCCCATCTGGAACTCGGTCATAACAAGGCAGTCCTAAAGAAACCATTTTGGGCATCAGTAGCGGTACATGAAAGAAGGGATTCTTTCAGGGTGTAGAGAAAGCCTTGTGCTGTTAAGCACCAGGACATTTTACTAATTGCCCTATTTCCGGTTTCTAAAACTATTTCAGGCAACTGGGGGACATTCCTTAGGACAGTTGTCACAGGCTTCTTCTTACCCTCAGGAGTCATGCTTGATGGAACAAGCGAGAAAGACAGACAGGCTGGTTCGTGGTTTGTGGAGAATGAGATCTAGCACAGAGCTTCCGGCTTTACTGAGTACAAACAATTGTGTGAAATGTAACAGAGGTCGCAGGCTGTGCTCCATGGGTTTTAAAATCCAGGATGAAAGTCGGACTCACTCCCAGCAGGACTCATTTTTGGAGGTGCCTTCCTGCTGTGCAATGAATCGGCCCTGAGCTGCCTGCACACGTGTTAGGAGGCACTGCTGGCTCCTCTGCCTGGAATTCCTCTCTCCTCTTTCCCTCTCATTCCTCCTTTTGCATCACCAACTCAAGTCATCTTCTCCAGGCCGCCTTCCATAAATTCTCTGAAACTGGGCTAAAGGTCCCCTTTATATGTTTCTATAGCATCATATACATCACTCAGGAGCAGCACTTTCCACGTTGTGTGATAAATAGGAATCATTTATTGAACACTTATTATGTGCCAATCACTGTGAAGTACTTTACACATAAATATCTCTTTTCATCCTTATGATCATCCCAAGTACTATTATCCCCATTTTACAGGTAAGAAAATTGAGGGTCAGCAAGACTAAAATCTCATAACTAGTAAATGGCAGAGCTGAGATTTGAAAGTAGGACTTCCACCTCCCAGGCCCATGTTCATCCCCACAGTTTCAGCACTCGGAGACTGGAATCACTGTATCCATTTTAGTATCCCCAGCACGAGTACATTACCAGGCATTTACAGACCCGTGACACACACTTGTTGAGCTAAACCCCATTGGAGGAAGAGTCTGGGGAGATAACTGACCCACAGCATGGTAACTGGAGTAAACTGGTCTCATTGGCCTGGCATTCTACCATTGACTGTTCTGACAGTCAGAACAGCCTGGCTGACAGTGGAACTGTGTTGTTGTTGTTTTAAGTGGAAGCATTTAAGCAGAGGTCCTTGGTGTCATGCTGACAAACCAGAAAATGTGTTGTCCTCCTGAATTCAGGTGTTCTTTTCACTGAATTCTGTCAAAGTAGTTCTGCATATTGACACAGAAGGTGGAGCTTATAGCGAATCAACTGCCATGCATCACTGCATAATCACTCTGTCGTCCATCACTGTCCTTCATCAACGCTGCTGCCGCCACTGTGACAGCAACTGCATGTTTCCTCAGGCAATAAGCGTGGCTGAACACTCCAGTGTGAGGATTGTGGTGGGAGAGCACAGTCCTTGGGATAACAAGAGTCTGTTCTGACTAACTGAGCGGCAGCCCTGCTCAACCTACTCCTTCCCTCTTCACATCCAAGGATTCAAGTTCCTCTATTTTGTCTTCACAAAGGGTCTCCCTTCCATCCTTTCTCATTGTCCCTGCTACTGCCCTAGTCCAGGTCTTGATCAAGTATCTCTGGCCTTCCGCCTCCAGCTGGCCCAGGTCTTCCTGCACACCCCACCAAATCGTGCCTTAACATGACTCGCTGGCTATCTCACCCCTCCTGACACTCAAAAGCCATCCATAGGGCTTCCCTGGTGGCGCAGTCATTGAGAGTCCGCCTGCCGATGCAGGGGACGCAGGTTCGTGCCCCGGTCCGGGAGGATCCCACATGCTGTGGAGCGGCTGGGCCCGTGAGCCATGGCCGCTGAGCCTGCGCGTCCGGAGCCTGTGCGTCACAACGGGAGAGGCCACAGCAGTGAGAGGCCCGCGTATCACCAAAAAAAAGAAAAAAAAAAAAGCCATCCATGGCTCCTCACTGTTTTCAAGATACAGTCTAAAGTCACTAGACACTCAAGCCCTCCACAGCTGGCTTTAACCTCCCATTCCTACCTGTGCTCCACTTCTCCCTACTTCAACCCCCAAACCACACAGCGGGTCTCCTCACCGGTCCCCACACTGGACCTTATGTCCATCCACCCATACCCTGCCCTTTCTTCAAGCCCTGTCCTAGTCCTTCCTGCTCTCTGGAATCCCCAGTGCCCTTTCTCAGCACCTCATGTACCTCCTGTCCCCCTCACAGGCACTGATCAACTTACTGTGGCTGTATGTTGAGATTTAACTTTGTGGATATTGGTGTCTAACATCCCTGGTGAAATGATAGGCTCCCTGAAGGGGAGCCTCTTTTCCGCTACAGCAGTCAGTGTTTTAATGATTGTTCCATTAAACAAGACTTAACAAGACTTGCATTCAGCCTCACACTATCTGCGCACTTTCCACTCCAGGCATACCAGAGTCCTTGTAATTCCCCAGAGGGGCCATTTCACCTTTTATTTCCAGGTATTCTCGCGAGATGTTCCTTCTGCCTGAAACCCTTAACCTCGAGTGCTCTCTCTTCCTCCAGCTCCAGTTTTCCTGGAAAAATACTTGGCCTCAGCTTGGATGTCACTGCTCCCTGAGAGTCCTCCCTCAGCCCACAAGACCAGTTGGTTCCCCCAGCAGCTATGTTAACTCCAGTCATGTTGTCACACTCTGTGTTGGTCAGGACTCTTTCGGTTCTATGTAATATAAAACCAACTCAAACCAAGAAAAAAAAAGGGAAATTTATCATCTCAAGTAACTGCAATGGCCAGGGTAAAGCTGACCTCAAAGTACATAGTCATTTTACATTCTCTCTTGGTTTTTCCTTATTCTCTTTCTTTTTTCTTTATCTACTAGGTTTACTTCACTCTGTGTGGGCCTCATTCTCTGTGCAGCAGAAAATAGGGGAGCTGAAGATAGGATAGGGAACAAACTGACTGAGGAGGATACCGGATCTATATCACCCCAATGACCTCAGAGAAACAGAGCTGCCTCCTTCTGGCAGCCACAGATTAAACCCCAGGGAATTATTCTGATTGGCCTGGCTTGGTTTTACAGGTTTATTCCTGGGATAATCACTATGGCCACAGGCCTGGAGGTCAAGTCTGAGTCACCTGCCCCCCAAGTTCCCATGGTGTCGGGGGGCGTGGAGGAGAACTCCAATGATTAATGCTCTCCCCAGACCACTTAGAACTGGGAAATAGAATTTCCCCATAAGAAGGAGGAACCTATATATAAATAGGCTTTCCCAGCCAGAGCAACAGGGGCTACAAATGGGTTCTTGGAGAACCTGCACTGACTGCTCAGCAAATCCATAAAGTGTTCAAAGAAGGACCCAAAACTTTTCATAGAGCTGGCAGGAAATGAACCCAAGGTCAGCCACCTACCTCCTTAGGTCTGAGCACATCCAATACTGCGATTATAAAACACGCAGAGCAGCGCATTATCAAGGAAGAGGCCAACAGGGGACATGTTTCAGGAAAATCAACCAGAAGACTTCTGCATTTCTCAATGGATGAGAGCAAAGAGAGCTGGCAAGTGGGTTGCTTTCTTTGACCATCCTGTTAGTATATGCTCATAACATAAGACTAATTCTATTCAGGGATTATAATAAAATTGACTTTTATACCCCTACTGGATAATAAACTCTTCAAGGAGAAGAGCCCTTTCTTTAACTCCATGTAAGCCCCCGCAGCAACTGGCTCAACATAGCCTCACAAAGTGGAGGCTGGAATTAAAATACCTCAACCCATCCAGAGTTTTTGCAAACCTAATTTTATAAACCTAAATCTGATGAGATCTTGAGACACGGAATCACCATCCTGGTTGACTCATTGCTTCTAGAAGAACTTCAGAAGAACTTCACTTACAGTGCTGGAGTTCTTCTCTCTCTTTATAGGTTCTGTAATTAATGTAAACAAAAATGCTTTTAAAATCCATTTTTAAATGTGGGACTTATTTTCCTGTCATCTGCCAAAAGTCCGTAATCTTTTTCTAATAAATTAGGCAGAATGAATGTGGTGATCATACCCAATGGTGCTTCATTATATAATTTTGGCCTCACACACACACACACACACACACACACACACTCTCTCTCTCTCTCTCTGTTATTTTTAAATAGTAAGTCCCTTTGCAATCCTATTGAATATGATAGGAGAAAGCCATATCACTCAGTCTTAAAATGCTCAGGGCATTCACAAGAAATTTTGAGGTAAACTTTAAGGTTTATTTTAATTTTTAATTCATTAAAAATTTTAATCTACCACTAAGTATATCTCGTTGCTAAATAATTGCTAATACTGTCATCTACTTTACTTCCCAAGGCTTCGGTTAACATTATATCTAAAACGGTAACTTTTTTATTAATATCATTGATATAAGTAACTGTTAGCTGTCTTTCTGTGACATCTTTACACCATCATTCTCTCCCTACCCTTCACAACTTTGTTTCATAAACATTTCTTAAACACATTGTACCTTCTCACGTGCAACTGTAATCATGTCGTCTTCCTCAAAATCTGGGTGGGCTAAAATTCAAATACCTTAGCTGGCATTCCAGAACTTTCACAAGGCCCCAGCCCCCTTACTAACTCTTTCCCTCCGTGATATAAGACAGACACTCACCAAGCACCAAACCAGCCACCAAGCACTGCACACAGCAGCCTCCTGTCTCTTGGCCACAATATCCTCTTCACCTAGATTGTTCAGCCTGTCTTCTCCACCGGTCCAAGTCCTACTCTTTCTTCAAAGGTCAGAGTATGTCTCCCAGCCAGGAGCTGCCTTCTGTGAATCTCCAGGCTGACAGAGAGCTTCCAGCCTGTGAAATCATGACCCTGGAAGGCTGGCCTCCAGGTACTCACATGTGACCTGTTCTCCATTGTCCCCTAACTTTCCCTACATATATTTTCAGGTTTGCTGGGTAGTGAGTCTGTGGAGGGCAGAAGTCTTCTTTGTACTTGTTTCTGTCCCCTACACCTCTTAGCCCAAAACTGTAGTTGTTTCTCAACACATATTTAATTTTTGTTCAATTTCAGACTCTTTTCTCACATGTCCAAAGAACGAACAAGAAATGATCCTCTATGTTATACCATTTAACTATTCCCTCTTTAATTCAGGATAGGTATGAGCAGTGAATACAGTGAACTAGAGTAGAGTTTTAGTTAAGAAAGTTCTCTCTTGAGAATTGATTCCTTCATAGAGTGTTGGGCTAAGAGTTTATTAAGGGAAGGAGAGGACAGAATAGAAAAGGTAATAGTCTCCTAAATGGGTTCTTCCAGTGTTACTTCATTGTTTACGGTGAAGTGTGTGTATACCAGGGAGAGCTTAGATTCAAAATCATGGAACAAGGAGCTAAGGTTCATGATGATGTCCTGAGCACATGTACCTGCCTCCCCTTCCTCCAAAGATCCAATAGAAATTTTAGAAAAGAGATGTTTTAAAATGGTTCTGAAGAACCTAGGGGCAGGACAGGAATTAAGACACAGACGTAGAGAATGGACTTGAGGACACGGGGAGGGGGAAGGGTAAGCTGAGACGAAGTGAGAGAGTGACATGGACATATACACACTACCAAATGTAAAATAGATAGCTAGTGGGAAGCAGCCGCATAGCACAGGGAGATCAGCTCGGTGCTTTGTGACCACCTAGAGGGGTGGGTTAGGGAGGGTGGGAGGGAGGGAGACGCAAGAGGGAGGAGATATGGGGATATATGTATATGTATAACTGATTCACTTTGTTATACAGCAGAAACTAATACACCATTGTAAAACAATTATATTCCAATAAAGATGTTTTAAAAAAAAAGAAACGTTTTAAAATACTAAACTTTTCAGGAAGAGTAGAATGCAACATCCACAGACTAGAAATGGAGGCATTCCTGGAAGGTAGAAAGCACATGGAACTAGAATGACAGTGAAATGGGAACTGAGGAGCTGCAAAGAAGTCCTGGACAAGCTCCAAGCTCAGAGTCAACAAATGCAAAGCTGGAGGGAAGGGGAGATGGAGGGGAGGAGAGTGAGAAATCATAACAGCAATTAATTAGAAGATCTACCTTTGGAACAGCTGAACCATTGAGGCAACACCCCTCCCCCTACCTGTGCCTGAATACCAGCTAATAATTAGTGGCTTTTGCCTTCTGGGTAAAGCCTAGAGAATGGTTCCCTGGAGAAGGGGAAGGATATTCCTAGAGAGGGGTCCTTGATGCGGCCTGGGGAGTGCAGTAGAGGCAGAGCAGAGTCAGAGACAACTCTGGACCCCTATAACAGCTGCCAGAGAGAAAACTAAAAAATAAAGCTGCTCATCTTGGAATAAGATGGCCAAGCATCCTGGGTTGCCCAGACATTTCCAATTTATGTTATAATCCTCACACAGTTATTAACTTTTCTTTTTATGCTCAAAAATGTCCCAGTTTGAATAACAAATTATATAGCCATCTTATCCATAAGTGAAATATACTGAAGCCATGTTTCTCAAACTAGTGCTCAGGCACCATGTGAGGATTCAATCTTCCCCAGACTGGTCTGCCTGTGCAAATCATCGTCCATGCACAGGGCTCATGTTATTTGGGCAACACGCAACATGGATGCCATAGTAAAAACGCAAATGTAAATGCAGGTTCTGACACTGCTTGTCACACTTGTTTTTCAGGATCTGCAACTGATATTTTAAAAGATTATCATTAAAGTGAAAACCAGATTTTAAAATTCTGTTAGAGGACTAATGGACTCCTAAGAATATATAGAGAGACAGTTTCTAAGGATTATTAAATATTAAAGGATATTACGCAAAAAGGAGAAGGAGCAATTTACTTCACGGGGAACAGAGATTATTCAGAAAATTAAAGGTAACATTTTAAAAAAAAATTCAACTAGTTACACAAGAGATTCGAGAGGACAATGTATCCAATAATAAAAACAAGGTGCAATTTTTCTTAAAGTTTTCAGAGGATGCAAAAAGAATTCTTTAAATAGAAAAGCATAGTGTCTAAATACGAAATTCAGTGGACAATCTGCCTAACTGAGTGTGTGCTATACACGACAAATGGAGATCTGAAAAACTCCCGGTATCTCTCAAAATATGACACAAAAAGACGAGAGAGCAAATATGAGAAAAAGTAGATATTTACAGTGTCAGGAACAGGCTAATGGGAATTCTAGATGCATAAGACAGGGACTACAAAAGGGAGGAGATAACCAAAGACATAATACAAGAAACTCTGTATTACTGAAGGGAGGACATGAGTCTTTAGATTTAAAAGACCCACTAAATGATGAGCAGTATGAATGAAAAAAAAAAGGAAAAGAGAAACCCATTTAAAGATACATCCTAATGAAATGTCAGAAATCCAAGTATAAAAAGAAAATCTCAGCTTCCAGAGAGAGAAAAAATAGGCTACTCACAACAGAATAAAATTTGGATTGACGTTAGATTTCTCATCAACAGCACTAGATGCTAGGAGATCGATATGGTAATTAATTCAAAGTTCTAAGAAAAATTATTTTAAAACTAGAGTTATATATCCAACCAAACTGTATAGAGAATGGGGACAAAATAAAGATATTTGCAGAAATGTAAAGCTGAAACTTTTGCCACCATGAATCCTATGTGGAAAATACTCAAGGACATGTTCCAGGAAAACAAACAAACCAAAAGGAATCAAGGAGATGACTACATGAGAGTTAAAAGGAGTGCAGTTGAGCCAAAAGAAATAAATAAAGCTAAAAAGACATTTTTAAATAATCCATTTGACCTTAACACACTCAGAAAGTTCTCTTTTGAGGGAAATTGTTTGGTGACCCAGGATTAGTTTATTTCTCTTTAGTTCCAACCAGACTCCTTGGTTTGCAGTGAATAATATTTGCATAAGCATAGGACTATTTGTATTGGTTTTACTTTTTTTTTTTTTTTTTTTTGCGGTACACGGGCCTCTCACTGTTGTGGCCTGTCCCGTTGCGGAGCACAGGCTCCGGACGCACAGGCTCAGTGGCCATGGCTCACGGGCCTAGCCGCTCCGCGGCATGTGGGATCCTCCCGGACCAGGGCACGAACCCGTGTCCCCTGCATTAGCAGGCGGACTCTCAACCACTGTGCCACCAGGGAAACCCTGGTTTTACATTTTTTTAAATCAAATTACAAACTAAATACAGAAAACATCATAATCATAAAACAAAATGCTAATATAAACCTTAACAATGTGAAAATGACATGATTAATCAAAACTGGGAGAAAAGAGGGTATAAGTAAACTAATCTAATTTTTCATAGCAGGAAATAAATAGAAGTCTAATTTCAATAAATCAAGAAGTAGAGGTATTAATTAAAATTACAAAGATATTCTTTGTAATAACTAAATATAACTAACAAAAACTGAGAATGTAGTGGAAGATGGGAAATGAGTGATATTGCAATTGCACATAATGCTTCATATCCCATAGTTAGGAGTCAATAGATGTTACCCAAAGTTGATAAATCAATAGGGAGAAGTTGTAATGGTAACTATGATAAGGGTTAAAGAGAGAAACTTTCAACAGTGATTACCTATGAGTGACTTGTTGTATTACTCCCTTTCTACAATTCTTTACATGTGCTTGTATTACTCTTCTAATTTAAAATAGTTTTAAGAGATTTGGATATGTCCTTCACAATCCACAGAACCAAAAGAAATGATCTCTTCTGAAGTATCTGTTTGTGCCAAAGATAGGTTCATCCACCAATTTGGAATTACTCACTTTAGCTGTAAGAAAAACCCATCGCTGACTGGGTAGCTTCCCCTCATTAGGCTGTATAGCAGAATGAAAGCTATTAGAAGGTCCAGACCACTTTGCATGGCCAGCTTCCATCTAACATCCTTCCAAATTAATGTAGTAACAGGGCCAATGACCAGTCACAGGATGGTTCTAATGGCGAGACTCTCCCTATTTCAATGCATTGTATTCTCACTGTGCAGGTATTATCTCACTGGGGTAGGTGTGAACAAGATTTTATTCCCACATTATGGATGATCGAATGGGGGTTTCAAGAAATTGACTTGTCTCAGGTCTTAAACCCAGGTACTCTAATTCCATCACACTTCCTCATCACCTCTCAGATGGAAGGAAAAGGCCTTTACATTGTTTAAGGCAAGGAAATGAAAGGCTACAGCATCTATTTATAAGATGACAATGAAGTTGAAGAGAAAGCCATCAATCTCCACCATGTACACATTTCCACACTGTTATAAATTCAATTAACCAAAGTTTGGAAGAGAACAATATAATATTCCTCTTTCTTAGCCTAATATCTTGGTCTCAACGATGATTTCAAAACCAGAACGTTCTTCTGTAATTTGAAGTGAACTCAGTATTTCCATTATACCCCTTTCTCTATTATGCACAGATGTAAAATCATACTTTTAGACATAGCCAGTTTATAGTTATCCATTGATCAATTATGTAGTTGGTGCATTATTCAAACCTTTTGCAATTTGTTCTTTTATCTGTTTTTAATTTTATTATTTTGTTCTCTACTCTCACACCATCCCACTTTCCTCAATTATCATTACTATTTGTCCTGTTAAAATTTTTGACTGAAAAAAAGTTCATGGAGTTTGTGATACTTTCTCGTAATTTCATCTGCCTATTATGCATCCTCTCACATCAACAAAAGAAAGAATCAATGTTGGAAATATTCTGTTTCTGCACAATCATATCAGATTTGAATAGCATTGACTTAACTTGAAAATAAATCTGGACCTTTAACAAGGGAAATATTTTGGATAGAGAAAATTTTCTCTAATATTGTTATATGATTTTAATAATAAAAATGAGGGTAGGAATGGAAAGATATTGCATATATTCTCTAAAATAGTACTTGTGGGTCTTCCCTGGTGGCACAGTGGTTAAGAATCGCCTGCCAATGCAGAGGACAGGTTCGATCCCTGGTCCTGGAAGATCCCACATGCTGTGGAGCAACTATGCCCGTGAGCCACAACTACTGAGCTTATGCTCTAGAGCCCACGAGCCACAACTACTGAAGCCTGCACGTCTAGAGCCCATGCTCCGCAACAAGAGAAACCACCACAGTGAGAAGCCTACTCGCCGCAACGAAGAGTAGCCCCCACTCACTGCAACTAGAGAAAGCCAGCACACAGCAATGGAGACCCAGCGCAGCCAAAATAAATAAATTAATTAATTTTAAAAAAATAAAATAAAATAGTACTGTATCCCTGATCAAAAAGTCTGCAGTTACTGAATGGACAAGATCTGTCTAGAAAAATAATCAGCCAGGGCTTGGTGGGTCCTTTTCTGAACCAAGCCTCTGCCATTCCTATCTCCTTTTCTCCAAAACTGTTGGCTTCACAACTGGAGACTTGAGGGGTAACTGCCAATGGAGTTTGCCTTCCTACCCAGTTCTGCACCACTTTGCAAAAATGAACAGACTGTGGAGGGTTTAAAACAAAGGAAAGAATAAGAGAAGTGGAGATGCCTGATAGTAAAACTGACGTGGTTACAGGGTGGAAGAAAGTATAAGCTTCCCTGACCTTGAGAGTGGCCGAGTCTTGAACTGGGCTATGGTTTACTAAGGTTAAGGGCTTTCACACAAGAAAGCAGGAGGGCCTCCAAAAAGTCATGTTCTTTTCCAAAAACTTTCCTCTCAGACCCCTATGCTCCCCTCCATTACTGGGACTGAAATCTGTTGTTAAAATTTCAATCCTTGGGAAAGAGATATGTGCTTTACCAGAGCTTCCTCTGAAATTCAAATATCCCTGAAGCACCAACAAATGAAGTTGTTGTCCCTATTCTCTGGGATGAGTTTATCAAGTTGCCTTCTCCAAAATATATTGTGAAAGGAAATGGGCTGGATAGAGAGAGGGAAGTTTTGATGACTGATGAAATTGGGAATATGCCTGGAGCTTAAGGCCCCGTCCAGGGAAGGGAAGAGGAAGGAAACTGACATTTATTGAATAATTATGTCTCCCAGGCACTGTCTTAGGTACTTTACATACAGCTTCATAGCAGTCTCATGAACAGAGATTACTGTTTCCATTTTCCAGATAAGAAAATAAAGGCTCAAAGAGGTTTTTAACTTGCCTATTTTAGCTGTCTATTATTGTGTAACAAACCACCCTAAAATACAGTTGCTTAAAACAATAATTCATTATTTCTCACAATTTTGAGGGTTGAATAGGGCTCAGCTAGACAGTTCTTTTGATGGTCTCACTTGGGTCTCTTACGTGGCAGATAGGGCTGGAACCTCCAAGATGCCTCACTTACGTGACCAGTGCCTTTCTGGGAGCAGCTGCAATGCTAGGGGCAGATGGGATGGTGCAAAGGCCAAGCCTCTCTTTCCATGTAGCTTTAGGGCCCCTCTCTCTCTGCATGATCTCACCAGCACGAAAACCAGACTTCTAACGTGATAGCTCAGGGCTTTAAAGAGGAAGAAGCAGAAGATGCCAGTCTTCTTAAAGGTTAGGCAGGCCCAGAACTGGTAGAGCGTCACGACCACCATATTCTCTTTGTTAAAGCCGGTCACAAAACCAGCTTGGATACAACACTACCTCTTAAAAAAGAGGATGACAAGGAATGTGAAGTCATCTCTAATCTACTATATTGCCCCACATCACACAAGGGCAACAGGCCCAGAGTTTTGACCGGCCTTGGTGCTCCTGGCTGGAGCTCCTTGGCCCTCTGACCTGTGAGGTATGGGATGGGAATGATACTGTGATGAAGACTCAAGGCTGTAAAGGAGTTTGGGGATGGGGAAGGATGAAAGACAAGGACAAGGGCAATGAACTTCTGGGGGAGGGAGCTACTGAGCAAAGTCCCCAGGAAAGCTAAGAATCCGTACTGGCCTGAACAGATAAATAAAATATTATGCATCTGGACCAAGGCTTCAGAGCAGACTCAGATCTCCAGAGGAGATCATAGAATCAATGGAGCACCAGGCTCCATTGTGGGCAAGCATTTTGAGTAATTGAACACATGCAATTTCCATCCCCACTTATGGAGCCATCAAATGGCAGGTGAGGCAGAAAGATACACAAATGTGTCTGGTCCTATTCTTTGAGCCTAAATATACTGAACATGTCGTACAATCACACTCATTCACCTGATACCTTCAGGGTAACCCTTTTCCCCCATCTGCAACTCATTCATACACTTATTCACTCATGCAATAAATTATTATTGAGCACCTACTGTGAGTCAAACACTGTTCCATGGGCTGGGGATACAGCAGTGAACAAAAACAGAAAATCCTGACCTCCATGACGTTTACATCTTTTTTGTGAGAGTGAATGACAATACACAAATAAACAAGTAAGTTACATAATATCTCATAGTGATACAAAGGGAGCTAGAAAGTGTGTATTGAGGTGGGGGGCAATTTTATTTAAAATAGAGTAGTCAGAGGAGGCCTCCTGTAGGAGACGATGTTTGAACAAAGGCATGAAGAAGGTGAGGGAGTGAGCTCTGCCTAGACCTGGCAGAAGGGCATCCCAGGCAGGGAAATTCCTGAGCAGGAGTGTGCCTGGCTACTACAGTGCTGAGAACAGGGAGCAAGGGTAGAAACATTCACTCTTTGATTCATTAATTTAACAATATTTATTAAACGCCTACTACTCACCAGCATTACATTCAGCACTTGGTGTACAGAGATACATAGGTCACTACCCTGGAGGACTTGACAGTCTAGAATGGGAGACAGGCAAAAAGTCTCCTGACACAGGCTTTAAAAGCATGATGATGGGGCTTCCCTGGTGGCGCAGTGGTTGGGGGTCCGCCTGCTGATGCAGGGGACGCGGGTTCGTGCCCGGTCCGGGAAGATCCCACATGCCGCGGAGTGGCTGGGCCCGTGAGACATGGCCACTGGGCCTGCGCGTCCGGAGCCTGTGCTCCGCGGCGGGAGAGGCCACAGCAGTAAGAGGCCCGCGTACCGCAAAAAAAAAAAAAAAAAAAAAAAAAAAAACAACCATGATGATGGGAGTAAGCAGTGTCTCCGCAGGCACGCTGCTCAGCTTAGCGGAAAATGTCTGTCCTCAGTCCATCTGTTGATGGATCAGAAAGACAAGAGTTGTGTTTTGTACCTGAAATAGAATCTGCCCAGATGCTCAAATATTACAGAATCATAATTTTTTATTAAATGCAAATTTTATTATTGCACGTTAAAGCAAAAGTACCGGGTAAACTGCATAATATAATTGCCATATGAGTATCACTTTGAATTAGTATTGCAGATACTTCTAACTACTTAATTATTTATTTTTAAAATATATTCCAATATTTTAATTATGTTCAGTTAAGTGTACTTGAATATTTGCGGCACTCTGCATTATTTATATTAGAGAAAAAGCAGCCTAAATCAACGTGCTCCGGCATTCCGTAATTTGTGCTTGCATATCTCTAAAGTAGATTTATATATAGCTATCAAATGGTTATTCTGGATATGCTATGATTTAAAAATTTTATCTGAATTTTATTTTAATGTACCACAAAAATAAAATTTATTGGTTTCTTTATACCAGTAAGTATCTTATCTGACTATTCATATTCAATATTTGCAGAATACTAACTAGAGCTGCACACTCTTCAATTAGACACAAATGTGTAGATTTCAAATCCTCCATCCTAACCCCCTGCCCACTCCATCCCCCATCTCTTTCCTGGAAATATTCTAGATCTGGATGATTCAAATTCTCTAGCAGCTCAAGGGTAAAGAGTAAGGGAAAATGTATCACCTTAGAACAACACCATTACAAACAGAGAAAGGGGAGAAATTAGAAACCCCGAGGGAATTTACTATCTTGTACCAAGGAGCACAGCATATTACTGCTTAAAGGGAAGAATATGGATGGAGAAGCCTACACAGATGTGGGCTCTGCTATAACTGGCCTGAAAAATAATGAGAGCTGCTCTGTTCTTTGGTATCTGTCCAATGTCTTTCCTAGTTTCTAAATTCATTTAAGAGTCATTTCTGCATAGAGGATAAAAAATATTAAAGTTTACAGTATTTCAATAACCCTCTTTATGTCATACAAATCCAATGGACAGACGCCCACTAAAGAGATTACAGCTTGAATACTTAATCCCAATTTGGATGGTTTTAAACAAGCCAAACCTGGCCTTAAATGCAATGTGCACAATTTAGCTAAGTAAAAAATATTAATGCACAAACATGACCATAAATGTAGCCACAGAATCGGGCAGGTGGACGCCACCCAATAGCCATCTCTGCACATCACTCTCTGAAATCAAGGGCTGGGTGAATAATGAACGTGCCCATTTCCAGGTCGAAGGTACAGGTGGCTTGTGACAGACTGTCTCAAAGCCTGGGCAGGGAGAGCTGCTTAGAATGACAGTCATTTTAAACACTAGGGCTAGGTTAGCAGTTTTATTCAGCTGGGGTTTGGACTTCCAACCTCTCCTACTTTCCTTGGACTCCCTCTCTGAAAAAGGACCAGTATATTCTCAATGCTCAAGAATGTGCTTTGTACCCAGGATGACGTAAAGCAGTGACACAAGCGTGGGCTCAGGAATCGGATTGCCTGGGTTCAAATTTCTCCCCCACCACTTGTTAGCTTGGCCACTTAGGTAAATGGCTTACTTTCTCTGTGCCTCAGTTTCTTCTTGTGTTCATTTGACACATAGTAGTTGTAATAGGGCCCATGATGTAAAGTCATTTTGAGAATTCAAAAGCACTTAGAGCAATGCCTGGGCCCTGAGAATAAGGTCTAGTTATTAACATTGAGGTTACTATTAGAAAACCAGAGGCCAGGGCTTCTAGCAATGTCCTCTGTATGGTGGTGGTATGGGGGGGGGGTCATCACCCCTCTCCAGTCTGACCCTGTTGTCTGCTCTCATCTCCTTCATTTTCCTTGCCCTTTGCCTTCCTCTTCAATCACTGTTCAAAGTAAGTTACCTCAATAGATATTTGTTGGGTGAATAAGCTCCCAGGCTACTAACCCTCAAGAACATCTAGGGCAGCAAAGGCACCATATCCTTGAGAGACAACCTGTGAGGGAAATGCGCCTATAGCTGCTTCTTGCACCTATTCTGGTGAATAAAATTTTACTGGGTAAAATATGGTAAGAAGGAATTGGAGAAAAAAGAAGGAAGGAAGGAAGGGAGGGAGGAAGGAAGGAAGGAAGGAAGGAAGGAAGGGAGGAAGGAAGGAAGGGAGGAAGGAAGGAAAGAAGGAAGGAAGGGAGAGAGAAGGGCAGGAGGGAGGAAGGGAGAGGGGGGAAAGGGGAAAGGGATGGAACACGCCTTCCTGTCCTTGTGGAAGCTAGCAACAATAATCACAGTATCAAGATAAAAGGGGGTGGTTAAAAGAACATACTGTCCTTTGTTTAACTCACAATCAAGACCTATTTTCATGTCATACTGAATATGGCAATAAGATTATGAATTTCACATTTTAACATGTCTTGTTATAAGAACTTCACAATAATAAACACTTCTTCTCTTCCACAAGTGGAAGCAAAATCCTCACAAGAGCTTGAAATGCCATTTAAAAACTCCCAAGTGTTTTGTTTCTTGCTCCGGAAACTTCAATAATTTCATTAAACATTGGCCCTATTAAAATATCACAGTTTTATCTTCACAAAACGAAGACTCATTTTTCCCACCTTCACAAAAAGAGAACTCAATGTTCCCACTCAAGGTGGGAAGATCAAGGCCAAATCAGTGGCCTTGATTTGGCCACTGTCTCATCTAACTCAGACAGTGGGCAAACCAAGCTCAGAAGATGTATCTTACTCTTCCGTCTCTTCCCCACAATGAGAGCACTGAACAATCCATGACCATACGGGAAGCCCGCACTAGTGAGTTCTCATCCCATCTCACCTACGCTTCCCTGACTCTTTAACGAGCTCCCTTAGTTATAAACTAGAAATAAGCTCTGCCTGGTAGCTTGTTGCAATGATTAGGTAAGGAAGGACTACGTTGGTGGAGGGGTTAATATATAAAAAGGGCTCAAAAATTGTTAGTAGCAAAATCATTACCACCATTAGTATTTTTACTAAGTAGAGAAGTGATTTTGGAACAGTCCTTTAACCTCTCTTATCTCTTTTTCCTTATCTGTAAAGCCAGAGTTAAGACAAGATTCTCTCTAAAGTCATTGCTGCCTATAAAACTGATAAATGTGTGAAGAGTTTTATATTTTACAAAGCACTTTTGTGTACATTCGCTCATTCATTCTCTGCTATCCTTTGTGGACAGGTGGTGCAGTTTCCCGTTTAAAGATTAGGAAATAGAGTCTAAAAATAACTAAGGAAACGGTCCAAAATAATTTACATCAATGGTTAGAAAAGTCAAGACTCAGACCCTGGCTTTCTGACACCAAATCCATGTTCTCTTCAGTGCCCGGTGCTAATTCTCTCCCCAAAGCTGCCTGCATTGATCCCGTGTTTCCCATTCCTAGGGCCACCATCACTCTTCAGACTCCTATTTACTTATTTATTTACTTACTCATTCAACCAATATTTATTGGGTTCCAGGAACTGAAACGTATACTGAGAACACAATGGTGAGCAAAAAAGACATACTCCTTCCCTCATGGAGTCTACAGTCCAATAGAGGAGACAGTCGGATTGTCACGGAAATAAATGTTAGATTAAAACCATGGTAATTAGGTGCATGTAAGAGTCTGAAAACATATAATACTAAGATTTGGCCTAAATGAGAGAAGTCAGTGAATGCTTCCCTAAGAAAACGACTGTTGAGCGAGTCCCAAATGATGAAGTGTGGTAAGAGGAGTCTGCCAGACAGAATGAGCAACATATGCTAAGGCCCTGCGTTGGGAGGAAGCATGGCACATTCCAAAGACTCAGAGAAGACCATGGCAGGGAAAACTACAAGAGTGAGGAGAAAAGTGATTCAAAATTATGCTGGACAAGCAGACCAAGGCCAGTCCACATAAGATCACAACAGGCTGTTTACCTTTACCTTAAGAGTGGTGAGAAGCAGAAGGATGCCATGATTAGATTTTAATTTTGCCAAGACCATTCCCGCTGTGGTGTCTCAAAGGTGGATGGGGCAGGGCAAGAGTGGATGTAAACGGACAGGTTGGGAGGCTGTTGCAGTGTCCAGGTGAGAGAAGACCAGAGAAGCTAGATCGGTAGCAGAAATGGAGAGAAATTGGTGCATCCGAGAGGCTGATGATAGACTAAACCAACAGAGTATAATGGTGGACTAGATGTGGGCTTATTTTGACAGGTTCTCAACTGTTCTTCCTGCACGTACTCTTTCCAGTTTATGAGCCACTGCAAAACAACCCATCTTTCAATTGTTTTTCCTCCAGAGAATACTCATTGCACATTTTCTATATGTGGTGTGTTTTTCTATTATCTAGAATTCCCTCTCCTCTTTTCTACATTTATGTACAAACTATATCCATCTTTCAATGCTCTGCTTAAGTCCTTCCTCATTCGTTAAAAAAAATCATCAAATGTTTATTGAACATCTACTATATTCCAGGCATTGTTTTAGGTGATAGGGATACAGTGGTGAATAAAAAATATTCCCTGACCTCATGGAATTTGTGTTTTAGATCTCTTTGATCCCCTGTATCTTTCCAACATGTACCAAACTTAGAGACCATATTGTACAAGTTGGTGTTGTCATTTTTTTTCTATTTGTCTCATAGTATTAATCTTGCCTCTCAGGTAAAATTAAACCTTCTTGAAAGCGGAGACAAATGTTTTTGCTGCCTCTCAAATTCTCTTCATCACCACCTGCAACATAATAAAAAATTAAATGACTCGAAAAGATTGGTTGTAATATAAAAACCTTATGTTTTTAGAATTGCAGACGAAGTGCTTTCACATTCATTATAGCATTAGGACATCTCTAAGTTATAAAGCACTTTTAAAAATGTGTTGTTCCTATTTTTAATGTTAATATTATTATTACTACTACTGGCTCACAATATCTGCTGACTAGACTGTAGGTCTCTTCTCAGTCCTGGTTCTGGTGGATTGTGAATAATAATTATTTCATAATTGAGAATCTACATGTAAGATAATATTTCTTTGTTAGAAAATCCAGTTCCCACCACTGAAGAAGAATGGACATCCGTTGATAGTAATCTAGAATAACAGACATCAAAGGTATATAAATCCTCATTTACTCCTCTGGCAGGCTACAAGGAGGCAAAGTTCCAAAGGAAAACCTCCCAATAGATGTTCCATCTCACCTTTCATGATAGCCCTTCTATTTTTGAAACTGTAATTTTTACTAGTTGGGAGCTTGTCCAACCCAGTTCCAAATACACTGTGATTTGATGCCCCGGACTCAGGAGGCTTTGTGATATCCTATCTGCAATGGTTAATCCATCCTCAGCTCCCTAACCTACAGAGAACGAGGACAAAGACAGCCACCTTTTATACAGATTTAACTTTGTGGAAGCCCACAGAATAACAGATTTGGAAAGAAAATGAAATGTAATTTGTTGACAAAGACATGTTTTTCGCCTCTAGAAACAAGCATTGAAATTCAGTGTGTTAATAAAGCCTTTACATTTTCTTCCATCACAACTAATATTTCCCAGTGACCTGACTTGATTGAGGGTTTTGCATGAATCTTAAGTGAGAACAGAACTGAAAAAGCTCTAGAAATACCAGACACCTACAGTTAGCACACTTCATATAAAATAACCGAGCAACATATGCCTTCAGTGGCATATTGTTTCATATTTTTCCAGAGAAATATTGGGAGTGATTATCAAGGATTTAAAAATCAACACAAAGAACCACATTAAAAACTATAAGGACCCCCAAAATCTATGAAAATTAATTTTAGAGGCACGTGTTTTAATAAAACCTATTGTGGCATGAGATTGAAAAGTCATTTAAATATAGTATTTTACATATGTAGTTTAACCATGTAAACTCACCTCCAGTTTGGCATTTAAATTACTCTCTGATTATGTAATCACCATGGCCACGTTTGGAGATGTCTGCTTTTGCCCTGTTCTCTGGGAATTTCTGCTGTTCTCCTTGGCTATAGGTGATTAGTCCAAAGGTGGACATTTGACTCCAGTTAGGCCAGCCAGATTCTCTACTGGGTATTTCAAGTTGAAACCAAGAGAACATTTATCTGTAAATGTAGGTACCTGGACATATAACATGTAGTTTCTTCATGTGACCTGAGAAAACAGAGAAACCCATGGGGAGGGAGGGAGGTTGGAGGAGAAGGAAAGAGAGAAAGAGGGAAAGAGGGAAAGATAAAGAAGGAGAGAAGAAGGAAGAGGGGGAGGAGAAGGAAGTGGCAGATGAATACACAGGAGCAGAAATGAGAAATGAAGAGATCTTTTTAAGTTTCTAGTTCCATTCCGGTCCTAGAGTCTGGCTGCGTTCCTACACTTTGGTTCCATGAGACATCTTGGAACTCATAACAAATTCTCTCCTTTTTGCATAATCAAGCTCAAGTTTGTTTCTGTTGCTTGCAACCAAAGAGCTCTATCCAAAACTCTCTTTAAAACAATCAAATGCAGCCTGGTCTAGAAAGCCATGCATTCATTTACTCCATAATCATTTGCCAAACCAGGCACTGAAAACACAACCATGAATTAGTCACAATATTTGACTCTAAAAAACTCATGGTTAGTTGGGAAGGCAGAGAAATATCTTTGAAAAAAATATACAGTGTAGGTAAATATACAATGTAAGTGATAGATTCAGTGATGAAGAAACGTATAGTGAACAGTGGGGTAACAAAGAAGGGGTGGTAAACTTGACCTGGGGAAATCAGGGAAGGCTTCTCAGAGAAGGTGATGTTGACAGGAAATGTTGAAAGATGTTTAGTGCAGACAAGGAGGTAAAGCTTATCCCGCAGAAGGAAGAGCCCACACAAACATGAGAGGGCTGAAACAGCCTGGTACGTTTAGGTGTCTGGTTCCATGAGGGACTAGTTGATGAGACGAGGCAGACTGATCACAAAGGGTGCGTGGATTCAACATGAAGAATGCTAAGCTCAGGGCACTCGTCTCTGAAGAGAATGAGCTCAAAGGTTTTGTTGCCCCCGCATTAGTGCTCTCACTTTCCTGAAGATAAGGAGATGGCACCTGCCTCACTTTTCAGATAAGAAAAGTAAGGCACTTGACAGATGACAGGACTCGCCCTTGAGATCATCCGGGAACTCTGGATTTAGAGCTCAAAATACAGTGACCCCTCTCTGTTCTCACTCATAGTTATGGAAAACCTCCAAAGAGGATGTACCTGAGAAAGTAACCCCAAAACTCTGGAGTCTGGGGAAGTAAGGGGCTAGAGGCTGAAAACTGGATTTCTTGAATATAGGTACAAAATTATATAAAATGACATCATGAAGAGTCCTTTTGGATGTTTCAGTAAGTGCTTTTCTGCTTTTTCAACATATCTGTGTTGGAAGGTTAATGGGAAAGAAAAACAGGAAAATATTTTGGGAGAAATAGTAAATATAATGAAGAGAACCCTAAAATATCATGGGGCTGAAAGGAAGAAAGGAGTGAAGGACAAATTTAAAGACAACAGAAATGTAGACAATAATGAAAGCAAAGTTTAAAAAAAAAAAGATAGATTGTGTATATTTGTTTAGGGGGAGCAAATATTGAATTTTGAAGGAAAAGTTATACTAGGATTAAATTAGATAGAATCAATACCCAAAGCAAGATGTAAAAATAAAACTAACTTTCCTAGTTCAACTTTCCACTCAAAAGTTTTAGTGGAAAAAAATACTTTCAAGAGGGAAACAGAGCAGGCGAGACTAAGAGTTTCCATTCTTAACTATCCCAAAACAATTATTGATAATTGCCTGTCCTGAATTAAATTATTTCATCCTAGAGAACCAGATAGTCCAAGCTAGTCTTTTATTTGGAAGATTTAGTGAAGTTCAAACAAACTTTGCCACCACACAAAAGTTTAACAAAGTCAGAAGTCATGACTAGTACTTTCTCTGAGGATCTCTCAGGAGCTCTAATCCAACAGCTCTGGCAGGCTGGCCTTGGTGCCCGGCCTGCTGTCTTTTTATGTTGGTTCTTGGTTGCAAAATACCTCCAGCTGTTGAAGAACTTATTAACCCTTTCTCATTGGAACTGTGCAAGAGCAACAGAGCATCCCTCTGGGCCTGCTCAGCACTGGGTTAACTAAATCTCATCTTAGAAAGGTGTTCTGCATCCAGGAATGTTCAATATGATCCCTCAAACCCACCTAGCCAGGAGAGTTTCCTCTTCCTAAGGGCCTTCTCAAACCTTAATCTGCCTCTGAATCACCTGGGGATCTGGTTAAGCTACAGATCTGATCAGTGGGTCTAGGATGGGGCCTGAGACTCTGCATTTCTAACAAGTGCTGTTGCTGTGGACCAGACTTTGCAGAGTGACGTCTTAGAGGGTTCCCAAAGACAAGCATCTGAGCAATTACATAAGAAACTGAAAACCTGCAGCAGGTGAGTCCAGAGCAGAAATGGCCATAAGATATAGAAACTTTTGTAAAGCTTTCACATCAGCTGCTGCAACAATATCCCCAAAACAGTGACTTTCACAAAGCACCAGCTGGAGGTTGAGATAATCACAGGACTTCAGACGTGGACTTTATTGCCAGGGAAGATAATCACACCAAAAAGGGGAAGAGAGCCGGAGGCATTCAGATCTCTGTGCAAATATGACTTGCAATTTATTATCATGTGAAAAGCATAAGTGGCAGCAGCATTGTGATTTTTTTGCAGGATATAGAAAAATTGATAACGTCTGAGTAGAGCTATCTCCTGCCGGTGTCCTCTCCTGCTGCTGTCCCATCCTCTGCAGATCTGGAAGGCCTTTCTCATCTTCAACTATCAACGGGGTCATGTGTGATTACACAAGTTAGATAGAAAGATTACAAAAGGAGCGTGACGGGGCCATGGACCCTCTGCACCGCAAGAATAACGTTTGGAACAACAGACAATTATTATCCCAGAGGTAGTGTTGTATCTGGTGTCCCTCCATTCTTGTTTAGACAGGGGAAGGTCGCAGAAAGGGTGACAGAGAAGCAGGTTCAGGGGAGTGGCTGGGATGCCGAGGCCCAGGTCCTCTTGCCCTCACACGGAGCCTTCCGTCGGCTTCGGCACCCTGGATAGGTCCTCCTCACAAAAAAAGGTGTCGCAGCTCATATCATTAAGAGGCTTGGCTGTCTTCAGGCAGTCGCTCAGATTTTTTTGCCTTATTACCAATCTGCCTTTCTTAGCAAAGGTCATGAAATGGACAGGGGACGTCTCATCTTCCTTATAATCCACTGTTTGAAATATTTCAATTAAGCTTCAGATCAGGCCCCAGAACTGAGGCTGTTTTAACGAGGAGAAGTAATGACCTTCTGTTGCAGGTGGTTTCTGGCACACCATCAGTTTTAATTCTTCTTGATCTTTCTGCACCCTTTGATAGCCGGGATCAAGGGTTCTCTTTATATGCTTCAAGCGCACTGGAGGACTTTCAGGGACTCCACTGACATGGTTTTCATCCCTGCAGTCTTAGCTGAGCTGGTTGTCACCAGCAAGTTCTCCACGCTTGTTCAATTTATCAAAGATTAAAAGACAGCTGAAAAGATAGGGCCCATGTTCTAAACTGTGAGTGTCTGCATGTGTTCCCAAAGCAAGTGAACATCAGGCAGATTCCTCGGAGACAGTAGGGTAACCCCTTTGATGCCTGCTCCCCAGGAGGAAGGAAGCCTCAGAGGACATGAGAGCAGCCGTGTGGGCATGGTGGGTTTAATGGGGTGCACACCAGGTGTGGGTGAATGTGAGTGCGTGTGTGCGCGCGCGCGTGTGCGTGCAGGTGTGTCTGGAATCGAGACTTTTGAAAGCTGCACTGGTTTCACATGGGAGGGTCCTGGCACTTCTGAAATTTCATTTCCTTAACAAAGACATGGATATTTTAAGGAAAGTAATCCTTTTGAAAAGGATTTATCCCATTTCTCATCCTGGATATAAGACAGGAAGGACAGATAAAACACCTACTTTCCTTCCAGTACTGAAGAATTTCACTCATTTTACTTATTCTTTAACAATTCTTGAGCCCTCCTGTGTGCCAAGCTCACTGTCGGGCTATCACTGAGGGGGTAGCCATGAATGACACAAATGGTCTCTGTCTCCAGGAGTGTATGGTCTGTTCTGAAAGACTTATATTCAAAAACAATTATGCAAATAATTGTTTACAGAAAAATGTGAATGCCGTGCAGGTTCCTATGGGCAAGTGTGTGAGAGGAGCCAGCCCAGTCTGAACAGTCACATTTTTGTGCATGTTCGGGGGGAAGAGCAAGGTTGTCAGCTGGCACTGTGGTGCTGAGGCAGGGCTTGGAAGAAAACTGAAGGCATCTTCACCAAGACCAGGATATTAGCAGGTGCTTGTGGGCCTGGATGTCAGCAACAAACACCCTCATGAACCTTCAACATTTATTCCAAGAAATCACAGTTAAATATCTGTGCACTTTTTAAAAAACCACTCTATTGAGGTAAAATTGACATGTAAAAGCCTGTACACAGTATATACAACTCAATGAGTTTGGGGATAAGTAGATACCTGTGAAATCATCACCACCATGAAGGCCGTAGATTCATCCATCACCTCCTAAAATTTCCTCCTGCTCCTATTACTAGTAGTAGTAGTAGTAGTAGTAGTAGTAGTAGTAGTAACAGTAGTAGTAATAGTATTGTTCTTAGTATTTTGTCTGTGGGTGGCAAGAACACCTACCATAAGATCTACCCTCTTGGAACTTCCCTGGTGGTGCAGTGGTTAAGAATCCGCCTGTCAATGCAGGGGACACGGGTTCGAGCCCTGGTCCGGGAAGATCCCACATGCCTCGGAGCAACAAAGCCCGTGCGCCACAACAACTGAGCCTGAATGCTGCGACTGCTGAAGCCCGCACACCTAGAGGCCGTGCTCCACAGCAAAGAGTAGACCCTGCTCACCGCAACTAGCCCGCGCACAGCAACAAAGACCCAACACAGCCAAACATAAATAAATAAAATAAATACACTTATGAAAAAAAAAAACTAAAAAAAGAAAAAACAAAAGATCTACCCTCTTAGCAGTGTTCAGTCTACAATACAGTATTGCTAGCTATGGGTGTTATGCTGTATAGCAGGTCTCCAGCAATTACTGGTCTTGCGTAACTGAAACTTTGGACCCTTTGATTGTCACCTTCTTGTGGCTCCCACCCCCCAGCCCCTGATAACCACCGTCCTCTCTCTGCTTCTGTGAATTTGGCTATTTTAGTGTCCACCTCTAAGGGAGCTCATATACACTTCTGTGACCTGCAAGATGGGACAGCCTAGAGGCTAAATGCTCAGGCTTTGGATCCCGCCAGGACACTGGGAATGGATCATTTGAAAGAAATGGCTCCCCAGGCCTTTTCACTCCTTAAGCTGTTCTCACTTGCAACCAGCCTGTTTATCAGGAAGGGTATCAGAAAGTACTGTGTGCTTTACTGCCGTTAGACGGCACTGGCATCGAATTGAAAAAGCCTTAAAAATGGCCATCAATCATTTGCTATACGTAGCAGTGATCTATATTGATACGGCTCCAGCTGCCACCTGAAATGGTTTGTCTTTCATTTTATCCTTTATATGAGGGTTATTACAGTGCATGCCACTTACAACAGACATGGTTATTATGGACAATTGGTTATAGTGGACAAAAACTGATTTCCCAAACCAAACATATTAAATCCAATACATTTTTCATAGGTTATAACCGACAGAAACCTTGGTTTCGGCTGACATTTTCCGGGGACTTTAATGACATTACTATAGGACTCCAAAGAGGGAAAGGAAGGATGGCAGGTATCAAAATGAGGCCAGGGGACACCAGAGGTTTCATTTCTGACATAATAATTATCCAGGGTGGGAAGCTATTTTGGAGTTAACCCCCAGAGTGCCCCTGCTCAGGTGGCCAGGTGTCCGTTAGCAATTTCTCCGCACACCACCACTCCAGCCACGGGCCTCCAGTCGCTGTGGGTGGGATAAAGCCCAGGGAATGCACAGCCTGCCCAACGCAGGCTGCCTTCTGGAAAACAACTGGGCCACAGCTAGTCATGTGTTATCCATGAAGGTCACTCAGCCAATGAGCACTTTCTTCTTAACATACTCAGGTCATCAGACTCCCTTAAAAGAGTATTTAGGGCTTCCCTGGTGGCGCAGTGGTTGAGAGTCCGCCTGCTGATGCAGGGGACACGGGTTCGTGCCCCGGTCCGGGAAGATCCCGCATGCCGCGGAGCGGCTGGGCCTGTGAGCCGTGGCCGCTGAGCCTGCGCGTCCGGAGCCTGTGTTCAGCAACGGGAGAGGCCACAACAGTGAGAGGCCCGCGTACCGCAAAAAAAAAAAAAAAAAAAAAAAAAGAGTATTTAAAGAGTTCAGCAGTGGCAGAAAGATAAACGTAATGGCCTTAAATTCTGTTTCTCCCTAAACCTAAGAGGAAGGTGCGTGGAAAACACCATCAGACTGTGCCATGCCACAGCTCAGCACACAAGGGCAGTGAGCTCTCCTGTCTGGGAATCTTTGCTGGCTCCTCAGAGATTTGGGCTAAAGATGAGCAAAGTGTACTAGTTAGTTATCAGAACACAAGGTAACTCCCATTCTGCAATGCATCTGCTCACCTTTGACCCAAAGCCCACTCTTATGCCCTTTCTGCTCTCCCCCTGTACGAGGGAGAAAATGAGGTTTAGCATTCATAGGTGGAATAGATAAAAATGACTTACACTTTGGTGCCTCAGAACGCAGATGCTTCAAGCAGCGTAAGCTTTGGAGTCAATCAAATTTGTGTTGGAATCTTTCCTCTCCCCCTTATTACCACGTCACCTTAAGCAAGTTTCTCAGCCTCGCTGAGCCTCATTTCCTCTTCTGAAAATTGAGTGGTCATACCTATGTCACAGGATATGAGGCTACTCTGAAGTATCGTACATGACGGCATCTAGGAAATTCTGGCACAGAGTTGGCCCACAGGAGTATTTGGTGCCCCTCTTCTGTCCTCTCCTAGCACCCTCCCTGCATTCCTCTAGTTTATCCTGTGCGGTCCCTTGTGTCCTTGTCTCTCTACCCACCCCCACTCTCACCACAGCTTCTGAAAGGACTAAGACCTTATTCATCTTGGTGTCCCTGGTGCCAGGGGCAGAGCAGTGCCTGTGAAAGTTTGTTGAATGAACATATGGATGTTAGTTTCCTTTCCCACTGAGGTTCCTTCCCTCAGAGGTGGTTAAGATCTCTGATTCAGGGATTCTGTCTTTAGGGTTTTCCCTCCAGGACTTTGAACATGACATTTCTCCCCCTCCCCCGCAAAAAAAAAAAAAAAAATGACGGACTACCTCTCTGTTCTGAATTCTTCCTGTTGCTCTATTCTCCCTCTCCTGCTCCTCCTGGAGGAGCCTGGCCATTGGTCTCCCCAGGAATTTCAGCCCTTTTCAAGTTTAAACTCCCTACTTGTCCCTGTCTGGATCACCCTGGCCCTGCTCATCAGAAGTGAGGGGGAGGCCCTGTGAACACAGTGCAGCATCACAGAAAGAACGTGTACCAGGATGCAGAGCACCAGGCCCAATCCTGAGACCTGTGTCCTTAGTCCATTGACTTAAGTTCCTCAACTTCATTTCCTTATCTGTAAAATGCCCTTCTCTCCCTACTGAGTCTGTGGGATCCAGTAACACATGGGAAACTACTTTGAAAGCTGCAGAACACTAGACAAGGACCTTTACACAAAATTACACTTACCCTTTAAGGGTGTTATTTGAATCCTTCACCTCTCAAGTGACTCTTAGACCAAATGAGCTATCAAGATCATTCTTATAGGATTGAAATCTGCAGAGTGGAGTGCCAGTTCCTCATTACCAGAGCCTGGCACCTCTGCTTAGGCCCACCACCTGGGACCACATACGCAGACGGCCGTAGATATCACAAGTTCCGTCTCAGAAAAGACATAGCCAGACACGCTCCTCTGACCATCCAGTTCTACCTCTTCTGCATCAACACATTCAACAAAAGGACTTCCTTAAATTATCTGCAGGAGGTTGGTGCTCCAGGGAAAGATATTACTTGGGCCATCGCTAGAGAGGTGCTGCTCTAACATCTCCCCCACCCTTACCCTTCCTCTTCTTCCCCCTTCTCCCACCCTCGTCTCCAGAGCCCCTACCACTCACCACAGCTCTGAAAGTCAGCAGAGACAAGAAGTCATCAGTTGAAAACTATCATTTACCTCTCTTTCAACATCAGTTGTTAAACATGAAATTTAAACATTTCCTTAGGTCGGTCACTATTAAAATTTTTTCAGTTTGTGTGAGTTTTGCAAACACATTCCAAACAAATGTCAGTACTGAATCCTTAGATATATTCACTGGCCCTTCCTGCTTCTGTGGCTTTTCTCATGGGAAGCAGGAGAACAATTAAAAGTGAAGGAGGGCTCTGTTGACAGTTCTAGGTTCTAATCCCAGCTCTGCTCCTCACTTGCTGGGTAAACTTGGGCAAGTTACATACCTCTCTGTGCCTTGGTTTCCTCATCTGTAAAATGGGAATAATAATAATAACAGTACCCTCTTCAAAGGGCTGCTTTGATGATTAAAAGACTTAATCCATGTAAAACACTTAGCAAAGTGACTGGCACACACTAAATGCTTAATAAAAGTTAATTATTGTTATGATTTGCATTTGGGGAAAAATAATCATTCTTCATTGGGTCCTGGTGAAAATTAAATGAGTTGGATGCATATGAAGTGCTTACCATAGTTCCTGGCAAAAAGTAAGTGTTCAGTAAATGTAAGCCCCTGTCTGGAATGCCTTGCCCCCAACTCTGTCTATCAGATTCCTCCTTAACACATGACCCAACCTGAGCCCCACCCTCCCCTTCCATGAAGCCTTTCTTGATTAGCCCAGCAGCAAGAGAGCTTGCTTTCTCCTGACTTCACCATTCACACATGGAATTTATTATCCTCTGTCAAGTAACATAATATTTGTGAACACACCATCTCTCCAATCTAACTAGAAACTCAGAGAAGACTGGCTGTGGATTAAAATTATATGACCCTTGACCATCATAAGTCCTCGATAGATATGGGTGGATTTATTAAATAAATGAAAGAATGTTCTGATGAAACCGTGAATTTAGTAATTTAATGAAAAGATAATACTTAAAGGTGGAACTTTTTTGATTCATTTCTTTCGAGCCTCTGTCCATTTGGGTGGTCGTAATCTTCCCCTTGGGCTGGATAGCATGAGGCATCTCAGCCTAAATCATTTTTGAAGCAAGGCAGAGAACAAACAAGTTTAAGGGATCTGTCCTTCTTAGCTTAGGACGTGGAAGCTTTAGCACAAAAAGATTTATTTAGGGTGAGAGTAAAAGAAAAAATCAGAAAGTTCTTTCTTCTGGTGAATGAGGAGAAACTGACCATAGGTCTCAATGCTTGGGCTTATAAAAGTACTCCTTCAGCAAGTTAACTCTTCGTTTAGGGGGAAGCTAACTGTTCTCTTCTGTCTTCATTTGCAAGCTGCTCTTTGCTAGTGGGAGGGTGCGGGCCCACAGCTGGTTTGTGAATCAGTCAGAACCTTTGGTTTGGGGTGTGCCTCTTGCCAACCTGGCCCATTGAGGCCTTTCTTGGCCATGCCATGGGCAGCAGAAGGATACCACCAAAGCTCAGATCAATTTAGTTCATGACAGTAATTCTGGTCCAAAGTTTGGGGGAGAATGGGCTTGAGTGAGGCTATTGGCTGAAACCAAGATTAGGATTATCCATGGATTTCACTTAGCCCCAATTATCTCTTATTTTTCCTTTCTCTCTCACACATACCTTCCCCTGCAGTTACTCTGGAAAACTGAGAATTTGTAGTCCATTTGTATCCTTTGGAACTGGATTACCTTGAGCATTTTCCATGACAAACTGGTGACCTTTCTGGGACCCCACCTGTCCAGATGGAACCTTCTAAGAAGGAAGCCCAGGAGATGGGATTCTGATCTAGGTTTTTTTTTGAGGCACTTGTAAGATCTGCCCTCTAGGGAATTCCCTGTGCTTTGAGTTCAAAGAGGTAATGTATTTACATTTGGTGTTTTTATTTTGTGTGAGCATCTTGTACACAGTAGCCGCTCACACATCACTCCTAAATGTTTGATAATGAACAAATGATTGTTCCCCCTAAACAGATCAGTTACAAGTCTTTTCAAAACACAGGGGCTGTGTTCTGGTTCAATTATTACTTATTCCCCTGCACTCAGACCGAGCTCAGCCCTCATAAAGCCTCATTTCATGAGTGGAACAAACAGGAGATGGGATTAATCACTAGTTACAGCCCTCTCTGTCTAGTGCACCCAAGACCCACAGGGCCACCCAGTCTAGCTAAAACCCCTGTGCTCAAGGCCATCCTTCAACCACCTCCAAATGCTACTGTGCTGCCCTGGGGCATAGGTGTCAGCTGCAGTGGGCAGAGGTGTAGGGAAACTGAGGCAGAGACGGAAACTTCCTTTGCTTTCCTCTTCCCTCTTAAGTATTGGACCATGTTGTTTCCCAACTAGCTGTTAACTGCTCCACCTTCTGCCAAAGGTCTGGCCCAGGAATTCAAGACCCGGACTTTCCCATGCAAATTCCCTGGGGCCTCAGCACAGACGCCTCTGCCCACCCAGGAGGCTGGAAAGGCAGTCATCGTTACTTAGTGAGACAGACCACCCTATTCAGTTTTGCCATTTGAAGGGCATGTGAATGAGCTGCCCTCATCCAGTTATATTTACTGACTTATTAACCCATTATTTAAGTGTTCCATAATTTAAAAACTTCCTTGCTTTGTAAGTGGTAAGAATTTCCAGTTAAAACACTCATTGTAATCCGAACACCCACTCTGTTCCTAATTAGCTCTGTAATTAAATTACCAATTAAAGAGAGCAGAAAAAACCCTTCATTGGATAAAGCAAAATGTCCTGAATTATGATATTGTATCCTCGATGAACAGAAGCAGAAATATATATACATACACACTCACACACAAGAAATTAAATATATATACCCATCTATAAATGTCATCTTTTCATAGACTTTTCTGTACCAGAGCTTCACACTCAGCTCCACGCCAAAGTTGTGACTCTTCTTGGTTTTTTTAAGAGGGTGGGTGGGAGAGAAGAGGGACGAAGCTAGACAACTTTATTGGTTTATACTTGCCTCGTGAAAATAATGATATTGATCAAATTTATAGGGCCTGATTCAAAAGGGAATTGTTCAAGCTACTTCCAAACGAGAGCAAAAAAAAAAAAAGTCACCTAAGATGTAACGCTATCATCTAAAGGGCTAACTTTTGCTACCTAGTAACCCTGCTTTCTCTCACCCAAAGGCAGTTAGGATGGTCTATAAGATACAGGAGTGATTTAGAGGAGTCCCTAGATATTACGCCTTAGTGGGGACCTAGGGTTGGGCTCTATAAAGCTTCATGTGCCTTTCATATTTTCCTAATGCATAACATAAGAGAGGGAATAAAAACAACTATGAACAGGAAGGAAAGAAACTTTCTCCTTTTTTTTTTTCCTGTATTTACATTTTACAAAATTTACTATTTTTTCCTGAGGGTGCAGAATCACTAGTGTGTTAATTAAGTTCACAACTGCACACACCAAGTCAGGAAATACCAAAAAAAAAAAAAAAAAAGGCTTCTTGCAGCAAAACTGAGTTGGTGCTCGGGTTGCCCATGGCATATAATGAAGTTAGACACTGCCCTACTGTTCAAGCGTTCCAGATTCTGAATGCCAAATACACCACTTCTTAATTATTGGGGAGTTTAATTCATTTGCCGCCTCTCCGAAGCCTCCCTCTGCCCACTGCCTCTGCCAGGTTACCCTGCATATCTGTGCATTTCGGTGCACTATTTTTTAAGTCTTGAAGCTACATTTTGTGTTGTATACTTCAATCGGGGAGAAAGGAATTTAGCACAAACATTCCAAAGGAAATTCTAGTAGGGCGATGAAACTTAGTGTGGAAATTTTTATCTCAAAGGGGACATGGGTTTGGGAAAGTTCTTATTAAGCAGCAATTTTCCAGGGACTAAAACTGAACTCTTGTCGCTGCTACTGTAAGCATAATAAGAGCCATAGTTGTAAATATCCTTTGTATATCTATTCATTTGTAATTTTGAACGAGTCCTAGAAATTGAATCTGACACTTGCTACTTTAAGGTTGGTGCATAACAGATCACAAACACAAATGATTGCCCTTCCTCCCTTTAAAAAACAAAACAAAACACCTTCCTGGTATGTCCTGGCATTTTCCTGATGAAAACTCTAAAAAGCCCAGAAGAGGATATGGAAGAACCACGCCTCTGTGGTTTGTAGCTGAAACTCAGACACAATTTCTAGTGGCCGGCACTTTCCTCCTCTCAGTTCTCAGAAGTGATGGCGGATTGTGACTTCCATTTTACAAATGAGGAACCTTCAACTATCAGTGGCTTCCAAAAACAGTCACAGAAAATGATGTGCTGTCAGGCCATGCCGGAAGATAAGAGCAAAATCAAGATCTAAACCCTTAAACTTGATCATCTTGACTCTGAGAAACTCATTAAAGCCATTCGGGCAGAGTTTGCTCAAGTTTTAGAAAGTCAGCCTCTCGTCACATCGGAGAGATGGTACATCTCCCAGAGCATGTGATGTTCTGTTTTTGGCTGAGAAAGCTGTCCCCTATATCACACAGCTCTGCAGCAGGACCTTTTTCTACTAAACACGCTCGCTTCCCACATGAGCTGCCATATGTCTTAGCCTTCATAAGAAGTTGGGTGTGAATCCATTTTTATTTTAGCAAGGACTCTGATTCTGTTCGTCATTAATCTTCCCCCTTTGTCTCATCCCTCATCTCCTGCCAAATGACTTTTCAAGTACTCACTGAACTTATTTTAAAGGACAAAGCCTTCGTATACTCCCTCTGTGAAGAGATGCCATGAGAAATGGAGAAAATGGCTGGAGGACTTTTTTTGGTTAGTGAAGGATTTGTGGACAGGCTTTCACGTTTTAGAAAATGCCTTTCACTAAAGGGAATCCATTAAAGAAATGCAGGGAAGTTTACTCCTGTGGTCTCTAAGTGGACATACATACTTAGATTCTCAAACTTTAGCACGCTTATAGAATCTTGGGCAATGTGTTCAAAATGCAAAACGCTGGACCCCATTCCTCTCTGGTCCAGTAATTCCCGGGGCCCAGGAACCTATATTTTTGAAAACTCTCCAGGTAACCCTGACGCAGGTGGTCCCTGGACCACACCTTGGAAAACACTGACCCAGTGGATGTTTACCCACATCTCAAAGATAATTTGCAGCCTTGTCTCAGGCAGGGCCTGGCTTCAGGATATTGGAATGTTAAGAGGTCAGGGCCGAAGGGCTTGGGCTGAGACAAGGGGGCCTGAGATGTCAAAGGTCACCAGTCCACTTCTTTTCTGAGTCTAACAAGTAACTTAGGTTTTCTTGTTTCCTGAGTTCCAAACTCACCCATTAGCAAAATAAAGAGTGGCCTGTTCAAATTCTTTCTGTGAATCCTTCTCTGGGTTCCTTAGAGCAAAAGGCCTGTGTTCTCCCAGGAGTTGGCGTTGCTCTTTGTATAGCCGTGTTTTCTTCTTCGCCTCAACTGTCAGGACTCAGCCTACACAAAGCAGTTTTCGCGTTCTAAATCACATTTTTCTTGTGTACCATAACTAATCTGGACTTGAAAATCAAAATGGGAAGCACAACATGTGATCTGAATGCAATTTTTTCCAACAACTGGATCTCTTAATATTTAGTTTTCCTTAAGTTTTGTCTTAATGACCTAAGACACGGATCCACAAGGATTACACTCTTTCTGCCCCACTCAATTCACACAACGTAGAATTCACGTAACCTGGCTTGAATTTTTTCATATAAATAATTAATTCTACATTTAAAAACACGTTAAGATGTTTTATTTCTTAATCAGCTAATTTGACTGGGAAACAAAGATGCCTTTTATACACATTTTCTTTGAGTCGCGTTACTGTAGTAAAAGTTCCCCGCAAGATTTGGCCTTCGCTCACGAGTTTCGCGGCTGCCAATTAGTTTCCAGAGTTGCTATTTTACAAAAATGCTTCTCACTTTTAAAAAATGTAATTGAATGTCTGTTCATCACAGAGTTTCTTGTGTTCAAGCCCAAGGTGTTAAACATTTTTCAGGTTGACTTGGGTCAGCTTTGAAAGATTTCAGACAGTGAAACTTGAGAAGGGACCGTATGCTATAGCGCGTCCCTCACATTCTGTTAAGTATTAAGTGGATATTTAAATGGACTTGTTGCACCGCAAGACTGCCTTAAAGTGAGCCATATAGTTTACAAGACCATTAATTAAAGGAGAGGATTGCATGGGATGCACATGTATTTTCATAATCACTCACATTGGCCCACAGTAGCCCTTTAATTTTCAGACTAATTAAAGTAAGCGGCTGAACTGCAAACGGTGGTGGGCTGTGTCCCTTCACGGACGCTGACACTGATAGACGCAGAATGGCACATTTCTCTTTCTTAAAGGAAGGAAAAAGAGAGGGAGAAGAAAGAATTCGCCTGAGCGGACCTGACTCCATTCCATTCATGGCTCCCTATTTGTTCCATTCCTGGATCAAGTTTTTCATTTAGCAAGGCTGCATTTTGGGGGAGTTTTCCACCCCATCTGTTTGGGGCCAGAGTGGACCCCACCTGCTGGTGCCATTGATTTTTGAATTAACTGGGCTTTATTTCAGCACAATAGAGTGATTGTTGAGCTGCTTTTAAGCACTAGGATTCTTGGAATCTGATGGGCAAAAAAATAAATCAGAGTGCAACGTGCAGCCCTCTCGGCTGCTAATTGCATTTGACCCATTATCCTCCTCGGCCCTGGTTCAGACCCTGATACAGCTGACTTGGAGTTTGAAATGGAAATGGAAGGGCTGCTTTTGCAGGTCATCACACTGCAGAAGGTCCCTTCCTGGAACACCCTCCGAGGCCTGGAAAAGAGAAGAAACAGATACGAGCAATTATCCCTGGATTGTGCCATTGCTGGCCTTGGGGGCCGGCGGACACCACAGCGCGCCACCGGGGTGTGGAGTGGGGACTGAGCAGCCCTGCAGGTGTGAGAGGTGCCAACCACCCATGTGTTCACCACCCTCACGGAGATGGGGCTGAGGGGAACCTCCTCTCCTGCCTCCCATACCCCAGCCTCAAAAAGCACGTCGCGGGCTTCCCTGGTGGCGCAGTGGTTGAGAGTCCGCCTACCGATGCAGGGAACACGGGTTCGTGCCCCTGTCAGGGAGGATCCCACGTGCCGCGGAGCGGCTGGGACCGTGAGCCATGGCCGCTGAGCCTGCGCGTCCAGAGCCGGTGCTCCGCAACGGGAGAGACCACAGCAGTGAGAGGCCCGCGTACCGCAAAGAAAAAAAGAAAAAAAAAAGCACGTCGCATTTGGCTTAGAGTTAGCCATTCTCTTCCTGCCTCTCCAGCTTCATCCTCGCCGTGGTGGCTATGCCTTGCCACCCAGCAAGCCTCTTTGAAAAGAGCACGGGGTTCATAAAGCTCTTCTCTTTACAAAGAAAAGCTCCTCCGTTCCAGAGAAGCTCATCCAAAAGCAACAGCTCACACCGCTCAGCAGCCTGGGTCTAACTCAGGATGTGAGTGTTCAACCTTTGCTCCTCTCCCCTGGAGGCACAGCTCTCTCCCTGAGAGGCAGCGATCCTGAGTTGATTCAACAGTGACTTTCCAGGCCCTGGGAAGGGAGAGGAGTGGGGAGCACCATAGGGAAAAGGGTGATTCCCAAGTCGGGAGGGGTGTCGGGAGCTCAGAGGAAATTACAGCTGGGACGAGGAAGTGGGTCCAATCCCCAGCTCTCCAGGCTGGAAGGAAAACTGGCCCTGAAAAGGCAGGGGATGCAGGGCCTAGGGAGCAGGGCCGCTGACATCAGAGCCACCTGTGCAGGACTGGCCCCAGCGCTGGCATCTGCAGTAGCCCTGGGAGCTGCAGCCAGGCAGCAGTCTAGAAACGGGTTTCCTTCAATGTGATGGCCATGTGCAAATCCCAGCTTTGCTACTTACTTACTGTGTGAGATTGGCCAAGTGACACCACCCTTCTGCCTCAGTTTACCAAATGCTCAAACAGAGGCAGTATTAATAGCAGTAATAATTCCCCATGATAGTGTTGTGAGGAATTCAGAGCGAAAGCTGGTGCAGAGGAAGTGTTTGGTAAGTTCCAAGTAGTGTGATCATTAGAACCAAGGTTGAGCCTTACCTTGTTTGCTGAGGGAAGGTCAGGGGAGCACAGAGGTTCAATCTGCAGGGTCAAGGCAGCACCCTTCTAGGGAGCCTGGCTTCCAGCAGGCTGAGCTCCTGGCTTGAGGGAGCTCTCGACCCGGTGGAGGGGACGGACGAGGCAGCTGCACCTGTAAGAGAGCAAAGGCACTGCGTGTTACACCCTCAAAGCCCCATCGTCCTTCTCTCTGTTCCTCCACGCAGAGCTCTCTGCTCTGTGCATCGCCCGCTCCGTGCCAAGGCGACAGAGCCACAGAGCATCCAGGGCAGGCTGGGGAGGGTGCCCTGTCCACCACTGAATTTGACCTCTCCCCAGAGATTGAGAGTCCAACCTAATCTTGTTATTTGCTGGATTTGACCCCGGTTATTTTTCTCGGTGGGAAATCAGAAGATGATAATTTTGAGAGACTTTAATCATAGCTCCCACATGTATTAAAAGGCACGTATTCAATAAAAGCCCCTGACTTTAGAAGTACTGCAAGAATCATCCCACCCATGTTCTCGGCTCAGAGATGGAGAGATGTACTGTGTTTGGGGCCAGGTCTACACTGCACCTGGATCCCTATATTGCCAGTAAATAGAAGCACATGGAGTTATTAATTAGCATTTATGAGCTCATTAGTATTCATAAGTAATGTCAACACAAGATGATGAACTAAGCTGGATTGTTTGGGAAAGGGAGATGAGGGAGAAAACTTCTCCCTCCACTTGGATTCATATAAATGTTACTTCCCTGGAATCGATCCCCACCTAGGAGTCAGCAGAAATAAACACAAAATACACAGGGCAAGACGGTAAATTCCCTGTATATGAGGGTGGCCTTTTAAGAGTTTCTGGTTCCTATTACTAATCTACTTCATATTGAATGGATTTGAGACTCAGTTTAAAGAAAACATACAGTAGCAACATTGCCATCCAGGGTGGCCATATGTGATTCTTTTTCATGAACTTTTCAAGGTGAAAGGAAACTCAGAGATCATTGCAACATCAGGTAAAGAAACCCAGGTCCTAAAATTGGTAGCTGAACTGGGTCTGGACACTCCACATCTCTACCTATTTTTCTATAATTCAAAAATGGATAAAACTGGTCTGTCAGATTTGGCGCTAAAAAAAATCCATCTGGGTCCAATGTCATCACTATGTTTAAACTGTCCTTCTCTCCACCCAGAAGGCATGCTTCTTTCATTCTAATGTCTTTTGGGAACCAAGAAGCACTCACGTTCCCTTTCAGTCAATCTTTCAGCCCAGTCAACAAGCGTCAATGGTAGCTGATGTCTTTGGTCCCTTCTGGGCAAGGCAACCAAGTGAATCACTGTGGGAAACACCCGGCTTCTATTAGAAACAGGATGGAAATTATACTGGGATTAAAGGGTCCAATTTACTAGGGACTGAAAGGGGACTGAAAGGGGCTTTTACAGGGGAGAGTGTAGCAATTGGGTGAAGGAGGGAACAGAGACATGGTTGGAAACCTAGAGACCCCTAGAGGACTTTCAACTAACTCTCAGTTCTTCCAGCCATTTGGA
Source organism: Globicephala melas (assembly GCF_963455315.2). Lineage (NCBI taxonomy): Eukaryota > Metazoa > Chordata > Mammalia > Artiodactyla > Delphinidae > Globicephala > Globicephala melas. Next base: position 111,589,718 of record NC_083314.1, read on the forward strand.
ACTTTGACCATTTTTATGCAGATCTACAACACTTGAATTAAATCTAACAGTAGATTTAATAGGTTAAGAAGAAACCACTTTGTAAAGCTTCCCCCATATTCAATTCATACCAGGTGTTTTGCTCACAAAAAGCTACTCACAAGAGGATGGTTTTGGTTGCAGCCTCACGATTTACTGTCGTCTTATCCAATATTAGCTATATCAAAGTGCTATCTAATTTCTAAAGGGTACTCGTACTTCTCAGCTATGATGGCTGATTTCAAACTTGATTTTCCAAAGCAGACCGTCTAAGCCTCTGTGTGCAGTGTGTAGGTTGACACCTTGGGCTATGTTGGAACAAATTTGGTGTTAGATCTATGCGGACTAGATGGGAAATGAGGGAAGACCAAGTACTGACCCAGGATACGAACTGTTCCGTTAGTAGAGGTTTTATGGATCCCTAATTTGGAACAGCTTGTCCAAGTGGGACATCCTAGTGACATAATTTTTCAATAATACCACATTTTTGCAAACAAGTAGTTTTTCATGCTGGTAGACTGGCTGTATTTCTTAAACTCATTGTTGATTATTCCAGTCCATCATTTTGTGTTCTGTATGGTTATTAGTGAATAAAACCACCAAGAAGCCAAAGGTGACCTCTACCTCATATTTGAGTTCACCTACGGAGAACGCTGGATTCTACCTGGAATTCAGTGTTGACTTTTAACTTGGTCAGGAGCTTGTTGCCAAAGTAATTTACCTGTCTTCTTGTTTCCTAATCCATGATGGCCTTTCTTGACTTTTTTCCTTCTTGGCTTCTCGGTTCGTTACTAGATATAATAGTATCTGATTATTAGAGTTCATCACCTTCTTTAAGCTCCCATGGGCTGCTGAAATCTTGGGTTTTGTGACTAGGATTGGGTCGCAGCCTCATGTGAGTTCTCTGTCTTCAGAATGATCATCAGTGAGTTTTACTGACTCAGCAAAGTAGCCCACACCAAGGCCTTTCCAAGCACCAACAATGTGAGGAGCTGCTGGACGGTTATCTCAAAGTACCAATGTTCTCCTGGAGCTCTGGACCTGTAATCAATCACTGACTTCCCCTGCCATGCCTTTGGGCATTGCTGTTTGAAATAAGTTAGAGAAAATGGGGCAGCTTCCAGCAATCTAGAACAGCTGAAAAGGCGTCAGCAACTTCACTGCTACAGACCCTACCAACGGAAAGTGATCTCAAGGAGGTCTTCTTAAAAGCCACTTTGAAAAGATAGGTTCCAATCTTCATAGCAGCATTATTTACAATTGCCAAGATATGGAAGCAACCGAAATGTCAATCAACAGATGACTGGATAAAGAAGATGTGGTATGTATAAGTATATGTATATGTATGTATATCTGGTACGTGTATATATACATACCACATATGTATACATACCACATACGTATATATATATATGTATGTATATGTGGTATGCATATATATGTGGTATGTATATATGTGTGTGTGTATATATATCTCCAGTCATCTGTTGATGGACACATATATACACAACGTAATACTAACTTAACCATAAAAAAAATGAAATTTTGCCATTTGCAGCAACATGGATGGACTTGGAGAGCATTATTCTAAGTGAGATAAGGCAGACAAAGACAAATACTCTATGATATCACTTATATGTGGAATCTAAAAAAATATAACAAACTAATGAACATAAAAAAGAAGCAGACACAGATATAGAGAACAAACTAGTAGTTGCCACGGGAGAGAGGATGGAGGAGGGGCTATAAAGGGTAAGGGATTAAAAGGTACAAGCTATTAGGTATAAAATAAGCTACAAGGATATAGTGTACAATTCAGGGACTATAGCCAATATTTTATAATAACTATAAATGGAGTATAATCTTTAAAAATTGTGAGTCACTCTATTGTACACCTGTTAACTTATATAGTACTGTACAGAAACAATACTTCTATAAAAATAAAAATAAATTTTAAAAAATAAAAACCACATTCACTAGTATCTGCCCAAACTGAAATCGGCTGTCAGAATAAAAGGCTTTTGTAAGGTGTCATACACGGTGACCAAAAGACACTCAAGCAGCTGCATTTCGGGGCAGCTGCAAGCAGGACACTGAAAAGACTGAAGGATGCATTAGAACCCCATCCTCCACTGAGACCCTGTCAATGACTCCATATCATTCACAGGATAAAGTTTATGTTGCTCAGCATGGAATATAAGAGCTTCCATTACCTGACCGCTGCTTTCCCTGACCTTGTTCTCTGGTGCTCCAGCAACATCCAGCCAAGCTATTTTTCATCTTTGCTCTGCCTGAAGTATTCTCCTACTGCACCCTGATATTCTTTCTCTTATTTTATAAGACTAAGCTCAAGCATCAGCTCCTCCTGGAAACTTTGCATTACTGTCCTTCCTCTCTGATCACCAAATTGGGTAAGACATTTTTCTTCTGTGCTCATCTCTACCACTCCAGTTACTGTAGTATTTATAATAGTTTGGTTACGTATCTTTTTCCTCCACTCGACTGTGAGTTTCTTAAGGGCAAGAGCTATGTTTTATTTTTCTTATTCATTTTCTTATCCCCTATATGAAGAACAAAGCTGAAGTAGAAATGTAATAAATGTTCAGTGGATGAATAATAGACTTTGAATAATATGAAAAGGCTATGAAGAGATGGTAAATACCATCCAAAAGCCCAACCTGGTGAATAAGAAATGGAAGCACTAATTTTGAGCTAAACACTCAGACAAAGAAACTGAGCCCTTAAGAGTAGCAGTATCTACCCCACCAGCCCAGCCCCTACTACTGTAGCTGGAGCAAACTACATCTGCAGTCAGATTCAAGATTGTAACTGATATTATTATCTCCCTCTTTTAATGACCATTTTAGATTCTCTTTATCCTCAGGTAGCATCTCTACCAGTCTGGATGGCTTACCTGGTGAGTGACCCAGACCCTCATCCTTGAAGGATCTTCTCTTTTCAGGCCATGTCCATTTATCAACAAAATTGGGTAAGCGAATACCTAAAGATGCCCGAGTGGTTCACCTGGGTTGTAAACATAGGTTCCCCGGCCCCCATTGTTAAGTACAGCCCTACCTCTTCTTGGTTAGGGTCAAATCCTGCCCTGAGATGGTGGTCTCTTGCACATGAAATCCATCCCGTAGCCATAGCTTAGAGTTCAATGGGACTCTTACTGTGTCCCCTGATGTAAGCATTCTCTGTTTGGAAACCAAGATGTCTAACCCTGCAGAGCCCAGAGCTGTGGGGAAAAGGGAAGTACAAATTCCCCAAGTGGTTTATTGGGAGTAATGGAAAGCAGAGCCACACCTACTCTCACCCCTTGGTTCTTGGACACATGTGTTCTTCCTTCTGGGGCACAACTCCAAATGATGGTCGCTGATTTAGAGTGTACACTGCATCCTAGAGGATAGCGCCTGATCCTCACAGATACCATCCCCAAGCTGGTGCTACAGCTTCACCTTCAACAGGCCATTCAATAACTCCAGGAGACCAGCTTCTTCTGGGTGGTGCTCTATGAGACAGGGTGAGTAGAAGCCATGGTTCTGTGCCCTCTGGTGCACCTCCCTTGCCATAAAGTGTGTTGCTTGGTGTGACCTGATGTGATGTGGGATCCCTGTCAATGGATCAAATACTCTAAGCCCTCAGATGCAGATGGTGGTACAAGCTGAGGCTCTGCAGGCAGTACAGGCAAACCCTGGGATATCACTTTCTCAAGTCAAAATAAATTGCTGCCCCTTCTAACAATGTAGCTAACTTACCACCGAGTGGCTGCTTGGTGATCTCCAAGGATATTGCCATATTGGGAATCATTCCCTATTACTGACAGATTGGACTTTTGGGAGCACCAATAGCTATATTAATTTGGTGAGTGGGAGCTGTGCTGTAGACACATGCATGGCCTCCAACCCTACCGCCATGGCTACTCCATTTATGCATCCACTGTGCCAGCCCTGGGGTGATCGATGGCAATGGTTGGCTGATGTCAGCTTGCCTAGACATTTTATCTTCTCTGTTAGATGCTCTCTGGTGGATGTTAACCTGTTATACAAAAATCGTCATATTTCCTGCCCATTCCCACAGGAATGCCTCTTCCCAGACTTCCCTGTCTTCCAATCTTTTTCCTTCCAGCTCTTGATCATTCAGCCAAGCCATATGCCATTTTGCACAAGAGTTTATCAATATTCTCTTTCCCCACATAGTGGATAAGCAGGTACAACATTTGAAACTACACTCATAGGGAGAATTTCCACTGATCGGTCACTTCAAGGTCACCCCTGAGTAGGGATCTAGTACAGCAGCAGTCCATTTTTAGCTTGCAGCCATGTACCAGGACGACACATTCATGAACCAAGCTCAGCTTCTTACATTCTCCATCAACTGGTCATAAGGGACCCTATGCAGCCACAGGTGTGCACTGAGGGAGAGGCAGTGCAATGGTGGCAGATGATGACATGGGGTCTGGGCCACCTGATCATGCAGTGTACCTGGCTCTGCTCATGTTCAATCCTACATGTACCCTTTCCATCTTGCAATGGATTACCTCTGGTCTCACCCACCCAACCTTATGACTTGTTGGATCTAACAGAAAATAGATCATAATGGACAGTTCTAGCCTCATAATCATTTGATAACTAATATGCAGGGTCCCAGGGCATACCAGGAGCTGCTCTTCCAAATGTGTATAGTCTATCCTCTGAGACCTGCCAGTGAACACAATTATTTTGGTGACATTTCTGACCTTATGTGATATTTCCACTTTGTCATGCCCATTTCTCTGGGCCTTTTCATCCTTTCTCCCACTGATTATCATGATAACTCATTTCTACTTCACTTTATGTAGACTATTACTTTCTTCAGGTGTCTGAGAGCCATCTTAACAGAATGTTAGCAGCATCCCAGGATCCTTGCCAGATGCCCTATATCCCAAGAGAGTGTTCCAATATTGATAAGTGCTCTCTTATATAACTTTATATTCCACCCACCTTGATTCAGTACTCCCAGAACACAGTCCCTTAAGTAGTGTCCGGAATCCTGGCAGCATCGTTGGCTAGATCCTGCAGTTCCTCCAGGTATAGGACCTTTCTTCCCCTAGCAAGCTCAGTACTTCCCCAGCTGGCAGTGTTGTGATTTCCCCTATTAATTAGTCTGGCTGCGAAGAGAGGGGACGTGGGGGCAGATCTTCAAGCGAGGGAGACACATTTGTCTTGCAAGGCAGAGGCCTATGCATCTTCTTCAAGCAAGAGAGGAGCAGTATTAGCCTTTAACAGAGAAGCATGGGCCCCTTCTGTGGGCCTGGAGGGTTCAGGGGAATCTGGAGACTTGAGATGCTCCAGTGCATCAACTCAGATGTCACTATCTCTTATCTCAAGGTCCTGTTCTTTCCTAATCAGAGCTCTGGGCTCGCATAGCACACCTGCCTAGATGAGCATTCAACCTTCCCTGGAACTCCGCTAATCTTATATCTTCAACTTTTTCTGCCCTCTAACTACAGGAGATGAGGCTCGCTTTATAGCCAATCAGTGAATTCTTCTGGTTTTCACACAGAGCCTTTAACTGCTAATTAATTACTCTTTTTTTTCCAAAGCACTGATTGCCCACAGCAATAGCTATCCAACGCCATTGTTCTTATAATTAATATTTCCCTGTATTTCTCAAATGGCTGATACATTCTCCCACTAGTGCATCTCCTTCCACGAACACACCAACCCAGGACCTCTGCTACCTTGTCCCAGGATGTATCACTGTCCCACCTACCCCCACAAATGGAATCCTCATTAGCGGTGGTCAGCAGGTGGTCAAGCTTCAGAATCCCATCTTAGCATCACCTTTCTTGGACCACTCCTGGTACCAACTGTTTAGGTTGGGTTCCCTGAGAATCAGACTTTGAATCAGAGATTTGTGTACAGGAAGTTTGTTAGTGCGTACTCTCGGGAATCACCATTTGCAAACGAGAAAGCAAAGGGAAGGAAATGGGATTGGGCCAAGGGAGAAGTCAAGCTATGATGCAGTCACAGCAAAGGCCTCAGCCAACCTCAGAGCTCTGAAGCTGGTTTGCACTTAGGAGGTGTCCCAAGTTGGGGTGAAATGGACACAACTTCATATCCCTTAAAACCAGTGTTCGAATGCAGGCTACCCCAGCAAAGGAGTGTGACACTGAGTGAAGAGACTTGCTTACGCAAAGGCAATTAGCAGAGGGCTGACAGGTGAGGACTATCATCCAGCAGCACTCCTACCAACTGGAGGGGTAAGTCTTTCAATTCCATGAGGGATCTGGGTGGTACGGTGTAGTGACTACCACAGAACCCAGCTCTACCTCTTATGAACTGTATGATCTTGGGCAAGTCAGTCATGCTCTCTGGGCCTTTGTTTCCTGATCTGTAAAATGGGAATAACAATCATGCCTACCTTGCAGGGTTGTCATGAAGATTAAATGAAATACTAATGTAATGTACTTTAATACAGAGCCTGGTACCTCATAAATACTGTAGCTTCTTGTAGCTACAAGAAGCTTTGGGTTTATATGGGACGCTAAGACTAAACTACAGGGTAGAACAGGAAGAGTTGCTAGATTGTGGGCAATAGAAGTTTAGAAGAGGTGAAGATCAAGGAAACAAAAAAGAACAATTTCAGAGAGGATCTGGTCAATAGACACATGAAGTTTAGAAAGGTGCCACAGGAGGAGACAACTTCCAGATAAGATGTGACCAAGAGCAGAGGCCCAAGAAACCAACATGGCACTGGAAGTATGATGAGGAAGCCAGTCTTGTTCTTGCAGTTCTTCCTGCCCAGGGTGGATTGGAAGCAGGTGGGTTATGAAAGCTTAGAGATCCAGGCAGAAACATTTGCTCTGGAGACCCCAACAGATCATAGTACAGTTGGGCTCGGTAGTGGTATAAGGAGCATCCCTGAGGAATGAAACACCTTGGCAGGAGAGGGAGAGGGAGAAGGATGGAGGCCAGGAGGAGAGAGGGACGAGGAGAGACAGACACAAAAGAGAGAGACTTGTGGAGGAGAGAGAAGGCTGAGAACAAATTAGAATCAAAAGCCAATCCCGAGAGTGAAAGAGAAAACCAGAAATGAAGAAGAAATGTAGACTAGAGCTTTAAGAAAAGATGGTCTTTTAGAAGCTCCAATCCAAAGAGTTAGAGTATTGTAGAAAATAATAATAATTTAAAGCTAGGTCAACTGTGCTCCTTCCTTGGGAAACAATACAAATATATTTATTAAGAAGCCCAGTATTTTTTATATTATAAATAGCTCTGAATTAATGTCCCTTCCCCAAATGCCTACTTTTCCAACAGGTGCAGTATGACACCATCTGCCCAACAAAAGAATCTGAATGTCACTAACTTCATAGGAAAATATAATTGGCTGTTTAAGACCCTAGTTTATTATGATGATATTTAATAATTTGTACTTACATAGCATGTAGGGGCATAAAATGAGTTATAAACGCTAACTCTCTAGCTCACAGTAGAAAGACAAGAAACATGGCACTCCCCTTTCAACAGATCCATTCATTCAACAAACTTTTATCGGGCTCCTACATGCCAGGCGTTGTAATGATGCAGAAATCTGGCTACGTGGAGTTGGATTCATGCTCTCTGAGTGCCTGCCCCACCACACCCCCTCAGCAGAAATGAGAGCCTCCCAAGAGCTCTCATGGCTTATTCTCTCTGAAGTCTTAGGGCCCAGCACTGCACCTGGAAAGGGGGAGTTCTTCCATAAATGTGTGCAGGTTTCTTAAAAATTGAATACCCAGCATTAGCTATAAGTCTAAGCTGTTATTAAAAACATAAACCCAGAAACTCGACTTCTGAGCCACTACTAACCACTGGACCTTTACTTCCTGTAGAAGCCCCCGTCTAGTGCTCTGTCTGTTCATTTAGACGGTAAAACTTCACTCATCCTCTGAACACTGTGAATTTTCACAATCCTTTACATTTACTGGGGACAAGGTCAAGGCTAAGGCTGGGCCCCATACTAACATTTGCCTTTTTCTTAAAGTTTTTGGCTTCTATGCAGATTTTCATATTGAGCAGAAAAATAGAATTCTACCTCTAGAGATCACTCAAGTCAATATTCTCTTGTTAGTCTGGGTTGGGTGTGGGATTTGGCAGTTCTGATTAATAACAAGGTCCGGACAGCTATCAAATGGCCAGCAGAAAATAGAAATAAATCGGACACTGGGCTTCTCTCTGACTCGGGCCACAGGATCTCAGTGTGGGAGGAAAGACCGCACTCCAGCAAGATTCTTCGCAGGTGTATGGTAATTTAACCCCCCTCCCAAGGTCCAAAGCAAACCTATCCTGTGTCATACCAAAACCCTGGTGAACTGGAGAAAAAGATAAAGTCACACATTTGCGCCCAAATCTTGCACACCGTCTCCCTCTCCCCTACGCCAATGTGGGATGAAAAGCTGGATGGCTAACATCAGGAGGTGCTTTCTCTCAGAAGGAAGGCAATGCCATCAGCTGGCCCAGTCATGAGCACAGAATCTCTCCAAGTCTCAGGAGCCAAGTGGCACCAAAAGGTCCAGGAGCTCCTCCCCAGGAGCCCTTAGGACATCACCCTTAGGACACAGCAGAAGGTCCATTTTCGCAAATGTCAAAAACCAGGCCCTGGACACTCATTTGGCCAAAATACACGCTAACTAGGTTGCTGGCCGTTTCAATAGTACAGGTTATCATCTCTCTTTAACTTTTGCTCCCTACCTTTGCTCAGCGAATGACTGTATAAACCTACCGCTCTCTAAAGATCTTCAGATGATTACACACAAGCAGTGCATCTGAAGAAGTCCTGAGAAATCAAAAGAAAAGGACTTGGCTTCTTTTATTCTTTGAAAAATAAGTCCTATAACACTTGGCTGAAATTTACAGGGAAAAAAAAGAATCTCAGAGTTTCTTTCTTCTGTGTTCCAAGGGAGGAGGGCAGCACAGTCTGTCTACGGCTGAGCCCACAGTTGCACAGGAAAGTTAATATTTCCAGGGCCCTGCGTGGGATACCTTTCCCAGAACTCATGTTCTCAGTGGGAAACTGAAATAGCACGTGAGAGTTACCCTAAGTAGATTTAAATAATTAAATTCAAAAATTCTCAAACCCCTTGCTGTTTCAAATTTATTTCTTTAATAACAACTCAGACTCAGTAACAGACCAGATTAAGGCTTCATTTATTCGAAATTTAAGGTATATCCAGCGCCCGGTGTTGTTTTTAAGTATTTAAGGGGAAATTCGTGCGTGGTGAAAATGAAGAGACTGCAACATTATAAATTCATTTCCTCTGTTAGAAGCAGGGCCGCGCCTGCCCGCTGCAGCTGTTTGGAAGGCAGGACCGCCAGGCTGGAGGGCGCACCCCGTGAGCAGACGACCCTTTGTCTCCCCACGAGGGGAGACGTGGCCGGACCCACACCCTTCGCAAGAACTATTTCCTCAGTGGCGCCAGGCAGTTGGGCAGGATCATCTAGGGTGGTTTTCATGTGGCAAAGCAAAGCATCCTCTGGGATTCCAGGGCAACTTCTAAGGATCCACTTTCATCCGTGACCTCAAATCAGGCCTTGCACCAGGCCCCAAAGATGGGAGGCCACTGTGCCCCGGGCAGGGTTCGATGACCTCTGAAACCACCCGCCCTGATCCATCCAGCAAAGCCAGGAGCAACTCAGAAAACAGGTGTTACATCGCAGGTAACAGCCCCACGGTACTTACTATGCATGCTAACAATTTTACAAACAAGTGAGTTTCTTATACATTCATCGCCACCCCCAGGCATTCATATTCTTTTTAAGTACAGAAACCTTAATTAGATTTTGACCACAGACCCGGATTTGACTTACCCTGACAGGGTTTCCATTAGTGTAATCTGTGGGGGAATTCAGTGTTTTAACATCTGTGTGCCTGAGGCCTATCTCACATTTACTGCAAAACTCTGAAAAGCCTCCCTTGTATGGCTGTATGTTTCCTCACGCTCCCAATTTCACAGAAGTCATTTCAGCACCAAGCGGTAATTAGCAAAGGGATGGGCCTCAGCTGACATGAATGCAATTTATTGTTTTCCACGAGGCCCTGAACCAAGCAAACAAAGAACACAGCCTCCCTGTCTGGCATTTGATTAACTTGTATTGTGCCATGCACCTTACTGAAGGGAGATCTTGAAGAGAAATTCAGCAGTTTGTGTGTGGCAACACACAGGCTTTGGAAGAACATTTATTTCGGTTCAATTAGGCAACTTTTGTAGTACCTCAGCCTGTAATATAGGACAGCCACTTTTATAATTATCTTCCATATTAACTTTATCATCACCAGACTTTTGCATAAATGCAACCTTTCATCTTTAAAATGCCAACACTTCTTCAATTTTGGCAACCGTACAGCACTGCTAATTATTTGCTCATTATGTGTGGTTAACTGATGAATCATTAATAAATGAATGAATGGCTAATATATTTTTATGGTAATTGGAGATATAACTGATTGCAGACTTCCTTAGTTTCTCAAAGCGGCACTGAATGAGCAGTGGCTGCCTAATTGTTTACAGATGATATTTATGCCTCCACCCAGCGTTTCCCACAGTTGTGGTTTATCACTGGCATATTCTCATCAGTCTGGGGTGGTGGCTCGCCGAGGACCAGTCTGGACAGAGGGGAGTGGGCAGCAGCACGACCGGGCTTCCTTTCTTGTGTTTCTGTCACCTCATTTGTTTCAGCTCAGCTGACATGTAACCACGTATGGGCCTCTTGGCCATTTTGCTAGCCATCTGAAGACTCCTCATGGACTCTTATTTGCTTAGGCATTGGCAAGGCCACAGCTAGAACACTGCTGTGGTTACCCCTACTCCAAAACTTATAACGAGTTGAATGCTGACACACAAACACGCACGCCATCCAACTGCCACTTGTCTTGCCTGGCGTATGCAAGGGAGCTGTGGCCAGTGGCCACCCAGCCTGGTGTCTCTGTGGTTGAGTAGCTAAAGGAGACTCTTTGCGAAGCTTGGTTAGAAGCCTGGAGTTCAATTTGCACCACTGACAGAAGTCCAGAAAATAAGATCAGCCAGAGATCCTTAATGGCATTCGCTGACGCGCCATTCCATGGCTGGTTAATGGGTTTGGAAATAACTGCTGCATTAAAAAAATGATACCCGTCACACTGCAAATCAGTTATCACCTATAGGTTAATAACAAAGAGTCCGTATTTGTTGACAATTCTTATGAAAATGAAGGCTAGAATACTGGCCAAATATGGCTTGTTTAGCTACTTACGAACAGACGGAAGAGCAAGTTAAAAATGCAAAGGAGATTACCAATTCTTAATTATAATTATTTAACCAGGTGGGTAGTTTCTCTTAATGAACATTTCCATGAAAACAGAATAACTAATGACAGTCTTAAAGAAGCCTTTGTCTTTCCATGTACTAATGATCACATTTATAAATATGCAGCAAGGCCCCCGTGTACATTGCTAATGATAAGTAATTAAGCACCACGCGTGGGAAGCCAGTGAAAAGGGTCATGTTAATGCGAGAGGAAATTAAAAATGCAATAAAATAAGTTGCCTAGAAAAGATTAAATAAACTTCTGGCTTCTCCTCATTCCAGAAGGAAAAGAACGGTGGTTTCCCCACTCTCACAGTAAAGCCGTGTCAAGCCGTTCAACAGCTGGTTATAAAGTCAGGCAGTACAAGTGCTCAGTTTGCTTTCTGCCCACATCCCCGTTTGATCCTACGGGTTTGCAGGCAGAGGGCGTGGCTTCAAAGGGCACTTTGGGTCACTGGAAGAGAAGATGGACCCCTGGAAAAGGAAGCACTTGGCCAGAAAGGATGGATATTTGCCACTGGCAAATTAAACTGGACTTTGGTTGTTACTGTTGATGTACCGCTTGTTCATTAAACTACGTTGACCAACCTGTTTTTTTCTCATTTTCTAGAAGAAAAAGAGAGGACAAGATGAGTGCCTTGCCAGTACAGTAGAATAACCTCTGTCTCTCCTCACATGCTTCCTGACCAGACAGCAAGCTCCTGGAAGGTGAGACCATGACTCTGTTACCAGACATTGCACAAGATACGGGTGAGTGCTTAGTAGACGCTGAGTGAACGAATGAAGGTTCAAATCAGATCAGCTCTAAACATCACTCCCAATCCAAGCAGCCCTGCCACCCAAACACTCGGGCTCAGTGGAAAGATCTGGGCCAGTTCCCTCTCTCGTTCAGGTACTAAGAAAGGCACCAGTTTTTAATTCCGTGTACCATCACCGAAAGGAACAGAAACGTGAGGCTTTAACAAAGGATTGGTCTTTGCAAAAAATCATAGAGTTGGCTGTAAGACTCTTGTTTGGGCATTGAATAGGAATCCCAGTATTTCTGTTAAGCATTAATGACACATAGACTGAATCAGTTGCCTTATTGGCAAAAGAAAAGGGACTTGTATTTAGATCTCCGAAGCTCTTTAATAAGGGCAGTTTTGATTCTTTTTTTAAAGTGTCTTAGTGAAGCTCTTAAACCACTGAAGCATTTTTCTTTCAACATTTCAGACTCGATCTCAAGCCTCTCAAGGCTTCTCCAGCCCCTCACTCTTCTCTGAGGTTAATCCCTCAGTGAGGGGAATCGAATTTTCTGCAGCTGCATCTAGGGTTAACAAGAAGGCGAACTTGATCTGAGGAAAACAGCAGCAACAAACAAAAATTAAAGCTCGGTTGGACATTTGGGGTGGTTTTTCCTTTCTGGGTTTTTTTGTTTGTTTGTTTTCTTTTTTCTCTGTTTTTTTTTTTTTTCCTTAAACAAGTTCTAAGAAATAAGGCAGAAAATCCGGGGCTTAGATCTTTCCACCTTGTTCTAATATTCCTTCTGAATTCAAAGGAATCATTTCCTTTTACGTAACATCTTCAACAAGGCCACACTTCTTTTGTTATCAGAGTGTTGTCATCTGCAAGCCCGCTTGACCCTCATAAAGGCAATTTAGTGCCTGACAGTGGAACAACTTGTGTGCAGGCCTAGATCTGCCTTACAAATAAGGGCTGTCAGGGAAACCTCTAGGGAGGAGGCGGCCGGCTCCAGGGACACCCAAGGTACATCTCTCCCAAACTTCTCCGCAGGCCTCGGGTTTCTGGAGGGCAGGCCTGTTCTCTCCTGCCGAGAAACTTCAGCCGGCGGCGGGGACACTGCGAGCTTATCCTGACCCCCAGTGGCCGGCCCTGTCATCCGACCCACACCGGCTCCCACTCTCTCACCGCTCCCAGGTTCCCCACCTAGATCCCTGGGACCCAGGCAACCATGCGCTTTCATTGACAATTAAAACAAACTTCGGTTCATACCAGAATCAACTGAGTGAAATTTCGCAACTGCAAGTTTCACAATTCAATTCCCTTGAAGCAAAACCAACAGTTTCCCTGAGGTTTCACTCCACACCTCTCCATTTGTTGTTTACTTCCGCCTCAAGTTTCTCTTCCCACACAGCATTTTATTTGAGAGTCAGGCACGGAAGCGGTTTAATTATGTTTCTGGGGGTCCCCGCCTCGTGCCTGCCCTGGCGCTGAATCAGCATCTGCGCGCAGCCGGGATGGGAAGGGAGCCCGCGGCCGGGCCCGGCCCGGAGGTGGGTATTTATGGCTTCGGCTGTGCCAACTGCCCGGTGGAGCTGGAGCTGGTTCATTTCGTCAGCCACCGAAATCAAACAACCTGAAATAAACCTTCTGTGCCAGTGAATAGAATGCAGTCAGCAAACACGTCTGACCCCGGTGGTAGCGATGCCGGATTTAGCCAGCGAAAATACGGGACGCCTTGAGACAGCTTTATACTGAAATCGTTGTTGTTTATCTGAAGTTCAGATTTAACTCGGGCTTCTCCTTTTCATCTGAACCCCAGCTCGTGAAGAAAGGAGAGGCTCTGTTTTATGGTTTTACAGATCAGCTTCTGATCAGACCCTCGGATAATCGAGGGGGTCTGGGTACCCCCTAAGAGTTAGGTGAGGATTTTTTTTTTTTAATCGTTAGGAAACTAGGAAGAGTATGGTTTTTCTGGTGGCCTCTCCGGAGGCTAGGCATTGGCCCATTTCTCAGACTTCAGCCCTGTTCCTCTTCTCCTCCCTCCCTATTTCTCCAGGGCAGAGGCAGGCCCCTGTCCTGAAGCGTCCCTTTCCCACAGTCAGCCTTAAGGAACATCCCCGCTGTCCTTGCCCACAGATGTTGAAACAAAAGTCACAACCAAGGTAACTATTTTTAGGGAGTAATAGATTAAACTGCAGCTGGGTCTTGAAGGGATAAAAGTGGCTACATTCTGAACTGCTGTTTGTATCCACTGACATGTAAAAAAAGTAAAAAGCAAACAGGTTTTGCATTACCGTTACCTTCCTTTTAAAAAAAAGGGGGGGGTGGTGTGTGCTATAGCCTTGGGAATACTGTCTGTATCTGTTACGGCAGCTCTGAAAACCACCTCTGCAAGCTTGTCAGTTAAACCAAATGTTAAATGGAAAAAATTTGGCGGGATTTAAAATTAGACCCGCACACATTACTTACAGATGTTTCCATGAAAAACACTTGAAACTGAACCACACCAAGTAATAAACCCCACAATGGTGTATTTTTTATACTCCAAGTTAATTTTTATTATATAAGTAGCTGTATGAAGAAGGTATTGCATACTGCTTAAATTAAATACGGAGGAATGAAATCAGCAGTATCCCTTTACAGCATATGGCCCAGCAAATCAAATTACAAAGCTTTCCACATCTCATTAACTGCAATGAGTACAGTGAGTTTTCTAATAAGTCACATCTTTTTCATGTGAGTGGTGAGCAGCGACTTATTGTAAGAATTCACAGGATGACCCTTGTGCTGAAATTAAGAACTAATCTAAAATGGGCAGGGTCAACTGGTCAAGACTGATCATAACATTTCCTCGTTATTGTTTTAGTTGGCATTGAAGCATATGTTTTCCTGGTGCCCCAGCTGAAAAATGCCTTTGATAATTTCACTGACAGCAAATAAGCCACACACTGCCATTTAATGAGTTCGGGCAGGATTAGCTGACAATAAAGAACACAGTATAAAGGTTTCTATTAGAACTGATGTATTTTTTAGCTGAAAAAAGTCACATGGAAATGCTGAGCTGACTTCTCCCTTGTGATAGCCCTGGCGGTGATGCAGGTGAAGGGCAGGAGGTGCACGGAGTCTGGGGCTGGCCAAGACCGTACTTTGGGCTGCAAACGGTCAAAGGCAAATACCAGCTGGAACCCGCACTCAGATGTCGGTTCCTCTTTTGCACAACAAGGAAAAAAATACTTCCACAATTGCTCATCATGTGGCCTTTGGTTGAGATGAATTACCAATTTACAACCTCTTGTGTTTGGAGAGAAGCAAACTGTGCTCTTTTGAGGCAAGAATCAGGAACCTAAAATCATTCAAGCCTTCTTGTTTATAAGGCCAGAGTGAGGCCAAAAATCCATTTCCCTCTGTGCTCTAAGCCCTTTCAATGACAAGTCTCTCACCATCTGCACTAATAAATATGGACTGGTGTGTGTATAACCATACACTGAGGAGAAGGGAAGAGTGAAAGGATTTTAAATGGTTGCAAATTGCTCTCCTGCTGAGATAACAGCAGTTTGCATGTGAGCCTCAGTTGTTACACATTAAGAATGGGCATTTGGCTTCTTTTCACACAGCTGTGAGAGAAGTGGTAGGTTTCTGAATGACCAGAGAGAAAAGGGGTCTGTTGTTCTTAGGGACACAGGCTTGCTAGTGGCATCTTGCCCAGAAGCTCTTTCTGCACAGCTCCAACCATGGGGACGAGAGACAGGATAGGCAGACCAGCCCCCAGCAACTGGAAGCAAAGGATCCCTGGAACTGGTCAAGTGAGCCCTGAAATGGGAGCCACAGCCCCAAGGCTCAGCAGAGACCAAAGGGACCATAAACGGAGGCCAGGTGGAAGGTTGATGTAGCCTAACGTGTAGAAATTTATCCTTGAGGTCAAGGTGAGTTTCCTGGGAGGATCTGGGGGCTTAAAACTGTCTCTTAGGCCCAAGTGGTCGTAGGGAAATCTTAGGAAGATGCAGAAGACTGCATTAAGAAGGTGGTGTAGAGTTGGTGAGGCCCAGCAGTGTGTAGCAGCCTAGGAAAAGCACCCAGACCTGAGGCTCAGAGGTCGCCCCCCAGACAGAAAGAAGCGACTCCCTATTCTCAGCAAAATGTAACAGGCACCTGGGGGAGCTTCAGCGTGACTCACCAGCGAACCATGGAAGAGTCCCCGGAGCCAAAGGGTAGCCACGGGAAGTGGAGTGCCCTGCACATCAGAAAGTGCGGGTGACAGGTGCTCAGGACCACGAGAAGACCTTCTGTCCAAATGCTTCTAAAGATGTGCTCCCACAGAAGGCGGCCTGCCCCAAGGTGGGAAGGTGGGACACCAGTAGCCCACACCCCCTGCTCAGGTGAGGAAGATGTGAGAGGAGGGGGCCCTGGGAAGCCAGGGCTACTGAAGCATGGAATCCAAGGAGGACATGGAAACAGGAACCGAAACTGAGCAAAGGACCAGCCACTGGGACCAGCCTTGGAAGACGGAGGCGAGAGAGATCACCGAGGAGGGGAGACTCTTAAGGAGTACCTGCGGCTAAACCCCTGGGAGAAGAAGGAGCTGTTAGGGGGCCAAGCCTCCAGGAACATCCAAGGCAGAATGCTGGGGTGGGAGGAGGAATTAAATACAGTCTCTGGTATAAAATACAATCCTCCTCACCTAATCCCTGGTGAGAAGGAGTGAATGGTTACCACCCAAAGCAACTGTTCAGCAGCAGTGTACGTGGTTCACCCACCGTGTTATTCTAGGTCTTCCCAATGAAGTCCGTACTAGAGCCTCTATCATCTGATTTCACCCTTCAGTTGAAACCTGACCTGCCAAGCCTTCAGTTACACAGACCCTGGCTACTTACCTGGAACCTAGACAAGGACAATCACTGAGTATTGCTAGCTAAAATACAAACCAACTAATATTTGCACAGCTTTACAGTTTATCTAGTGCTGTCATAACCTTTCTCATTTGCCCTTTATTACTACACCGTGAAGAATGCAACTTAGCCATAGCTAGGAAGTAAACGAGCCAGATCAGACCTAACTCTTCAGAGTCCAAGCTCGGTGTAATTATTTTTTACAGCGAATAGCTTTTATGTACTACACAGGTAACACTTAAATGCTCTGGCAGCCTGAGGGAATACCTGGGTTCTACTCTTGAGAGAATATAGTCAAGGCTTGAGGCAAAGTTCTCCAGAAGAAAGCATCCTCTCCTTATCTCAGAATAGGTCTATATTTAAAGTGTATGTGATGGGTCTTCTGCCTTTATTCCTCCCTGACTAGGACAGTCAGAACAGTGTTGCCAAGATAACACTCTTAGGACAGATGACTTCTAGGACCCTGCGCCCCACACCTGCTCATTGACTGTGCTTGGAATCAGAGCCATAGTTGCTATTGTGTCAAAAGAAGAACATGAGAAAAAAATCATGTCCAGACCTGAATGACAGACAAAAGGACCATAATAAATGACCAGCATGGCTTTTAAGGCAGCATAAACCCGGGGGGGCAGCTGGCCCCCCGGGAGTGGAGCTGCTGAGTAGTGCCCTCTGTGTGAATCTGCACCTTCCTTCCCCCATTTCTTCCTCTTTATTCTGGCTCCACGATGATGATGCTCAGCATACGGTCATGTCTAAAAGGAAGCTCTCCTCTCTCTTCATTCTTGCCCCCAGCTCTAGCGGGTGACCAGGACCCAATTTAAAGTGGGTTCTGGATGAAGACATAAAGGCTCCAGATGAAGGTTAAAAGTTGGTTGTGCAAGTAGATTATAAAAATTCCGGTCCATGTAGGAGGTTGGAGGCCTTGTCTCTACCGCGCTTCCCTGAACCATGAGGCAGAATGAGGCAGCTGTTTTATTGTGCTTTGCTTTATTGCGCTTTGCCGATATTGCGGTTTTTACAAATTGAAGGTTTGTGGAAACCCTGCGTTGTCAGATGATGGTTAACATTTTTAACAATAAACTTTTAAAATTAAGGTACGTACTTATTTTTAGACATAATGCTATTGCACATTTAATAGACTACGGTATAGTATAAACCTAATTTTATATGTACTGGGAAACCAAAAAATTCGTGTGACTTACTTTATTGCAATATTCACTTTATTGAGGTGGTCTGGAGCTGAACCCACAATATCTCCGAGGTATGCCTGTACTAGACACTCCTTATCCACTTCCCGAAGCAACCAAGCATAGTACCGAAAGCCCAAGGCACCGTTATGCAGATAATTGGCATAAGACATGAGTCTGGTGTTAATGAACAAGAAAAATGTTTAAGCTTAGGGAAACATTCTTCCTGTTCTTCCTCCTCTTCTTTCCCAAACTTTCCAAATGCTACCCTTTGGCCCCTCACTATTTCTTGCAGCCCTTCTTCATCCCAGCCAATAATAGCTTCTGGCAATCCCACCATTTTCTTCCATGTCACCTCCAAGCTCCTGCCCAAGTTTCCCCAAGTGCTGGGAGTGTCTCCTTTGTGTTTTCTGCACTGCTTTCCTGTCTTTCTTTGAAGGTTCCTCTTACTGACTCCAGGAAGACTTCGTAGTATAGTTGTCCTTCCATATCTGCGGAGGGTTGGTTCCAGGGCCCCCCCCCCCCAGCTCTCTGCAGATACCAAAAACCACAGATGCTTGAGTTCCTTATAAAAAATGGTGTAGTACAGCCGGCCCTCTGGAACCCATGAATATGGAGAACAACTGTACTCAATTTCCAAACTAGCAGATCACCAAAGCCCCAGCCTTGTATGTTACTTATGTATTGAAAACTTCAACAATCATTTCCAAGATTCATACAATATTCCAGGCTGGAAAGGACACGTGAATCACAGAATCTGTCAGTTCTTCAAACATTTCTCTAGCTATGACAACTTTCATCCGTAAAATGAGGGATCTGGGCCTTCACTTCTCATGTTCTAGAAGTCTGCAGCTTGCTTATAGTCACACAGCTCAAGTGTACTGAGATCTGGGCCAGAGGTACAGCTCCCTCCCTTCTTAAGGCTACCCTCCGCTACATCACACTGTGTGTGCACGTGCAAGCATAAGCCAACCTGTCTGCCTCCGAACCTCTCTTACAATGCTAATCAATTTGAGACCAAGGAACAATTCTGACCTTTTATATGCTTAAGTACTTAATACGGTGTTGGCTACTGGATTGCATCTTCCTAACTGCAAACACTCTACATTAACCATCTCTTGTTCCACCAGCTACCACCCCGTCCCTTGATGTTTCGCCTATGAAGATGCCTGATAAATACTTTTGAATGACTGAATGAATAGAGGCCCTCCCATTTGGGGTTACCTCAATCAGTACTGCTCACCAGCTGACTAGAACCAAGCTCTCTAATTCCCAGGCTGGGTTTCCCTCCAGATATGTTCTCCTGTGGTCTCGGTTCCACCGTTAAATAGGTGTATCGCTCAGAAGTTACAGAACCTTGCTGCACCTCCATTTCCTCATTTAAAATGTGGATAAAATAGAACTTACCTCATATGGTTGCAGTCAGGATTCAATGAGAGAATCTTCAGAAACACTGAGAACATTGCCTAGCAATACATAGCAAAGTACTGAATAAATATTACCTACTGTTATTTTATACTTCACTGAGCATAACCTTCACATCACATCACTGTGATCCTTGCTGAATTTGTTGACTTTTCAGAAAGATGGTAACCTCATGTCTGTCTTGGTCTTATCCCCAGCATGGTGGTCTGGCAGGTGGTAGGGGGTCGATAGATGTCTAAATGCATCCATGCAAGGATAGGAATACCTTATGGCTGACACAAATTTCTACAACATTTGGACAACCTTTGTGCTTGCAGGAAAACATTTTGCAGCAAATACAGAGAGTCCATGGGATGGCTGAAAGGCAGTGCTCAAAATACACATGACGCTGTGCCGTGACAATTTAGTGCCATTAATATACTGTTGGAATATTTTAGATTCACACAGTCAAGGCCACATTTGAGGGTAGGGGGCTATGGGAGAAGGGATTTCAGAAGTGTCTGATTTGCAAAATACAAACACTGCCTTGCCCACCAACTCTCACCACAAACCCTCCACTCCAATTAGATAGAAACACACCTGCGGCCCAGCACCAATCCTTGGGTCCTGCTGTGGCCAGGACCACTCTTCCCTCCTTGACGGCTCCTGCTAACGTGGGTTTTCTCATCATGCCGCAATTCAGGGACCCTCCAGAAACCTAGGGTGGCTGTTCTCTTCTTGGCTTCTGTGTCTCCAAAGCCACAGGGCCTCAGAGAAGCCCGGCTGCCAAGACGACAGCCACCTCCTCGCTGGGCCTCACCATCGCTGGACCACAGGTCACCAGGGATGTCTGAGAAGGCGGCAGCCAGGCCTCTCCCAGGATCCACTCCAGCAGAAAGTAGGCGGCCAGCTTCACCTGCTGAGTGAGGAGGGTGGCAGGACTCAGCTCTGGGAAGACGTGGGACTTTGTAGCTCTAAGAAACTTCAGGAGAGGAATCTTAGGTCTCAGAGCAATTGAAGAGCAGAAATGGGATGGGAGGAAGGAATGCGAGAGCTTTGTGTCTTCTGTTTTTTCGTCCATTTCACCACAATGGCTTCAGCCACCCCTGCAGCCCCAAGCAGTAAGGTGACTTGAAGACCACCACGTGTAGCCACTGACTGATTTGAAAATTATTCCTGATTTGCCAGCTCACCACTCTCTACCTGCCTCAAGATTAGATGCTGCCCCTATCTCACAGTTCTCTTATAAGGGGCTAAGATCAAAATCTCTTCATGAATGAAATTTATCTCACTCTTTGTGACTACGTGCTGTGGTTTGATATCATAGAGTTCTTTATTCTAGTATTTGCTTAATCTACCTATCTAGTTTATTACACGCATTCGTTTTTATACTGCAAGTCCTACACTAGGTACAGAAAGAAAATGGCAACAGAACCTGTCATGGTTCTGTTAGTATTACTATTATTATTATTTGTTGCATATCAAGTCCTTTTGATGTTTAATATCCAGCCTGCCCTCTTATGCATACACACAAACTAATATGGGTCTCTGAAGATACATCATAAATGGGTCAAATTTGCTCAAGATTCATGATTTTTACATAATACTACTACTAAACACTGGTATACCTATTTAAATAATTTTAACGAGATGTTAATAAATGAATATTATTTCCTTGGGATGGCCAAACTATCACGTCATGATCACAACATGAATGTAGACACAGAGGCCTGGCTGCTGACAGAAGTTAAGAACTTGACATCTGGAAGCGTCTCAGGAAGGACCCAGAATGTGGTCCATGAGGTTTCTCACTTGATAGAGCAGCAGGAGAAGCTTCACTCACCTAGTTATGTGCTCATTGCATGACCCTGGTGGGCAGAGTCCACCAATGTAACATACAATTTAAAACAAATTTTTAAAGGAGATGATGTCCCTCTTTAAACTGGCCATGCAACAGTATAAAGGCTGAAATTAAGATTCCTCATGGCCTTCCCATGAGCGTCATCACACTCCTTGGAGAGAGAGGCAGAGGAGGGGTGGGGATGTGCGTGAGGAATGTGCTGGGCCCGTGATGTGATTCTTCTGGAATACAAGGCAGGCACAAACCTCTTGAAGCCAGTTGGAGTCTAAGGTAAGCTGCTTCGCAAACCCTCAGGCAATAATAAAATGTTTTGAAAAGCACTTGAACTTCATATGTTGACGTGTTAAGTCAGTGGAAGCTTCTGTTCCTATGGAGAGGAACTATGAGAGAGCAGAGCAGTGCTGAGGGGCAGGAAAGGAAGAGGCACGCCTCACTCAGCAGGTACACAAGAAGGCCTCCTGCATAGCAAGGCCACCAATCCAGCCCAGAAGGATGATGGTGCGCCCAAGACAGGTCCGCTTAGTACCCAGATGGTCTTCAGATCCCTTCATGCCTCTTGGTTTGAATCAGGTTTCTTGATTCATCACTCTCCCCAGACCTACTATCGACCCGACTTTCTAGAAACAACCCCTATACTTATTCCTCCACCCCCCTCTTGGCTATCAACTCTGAATCCAGGGACCAGGCCGAGACACTCTGGAGTGGAGAGACTGTTTGCATCTACTAGGACCACAGATTTTCATGTTACGTTTCCCATAGAGCCTCTCACAAGCCATAGAGACATCAACAAGCTCAGCAAGTTCTCCTGCGAGAGTATGATTTTTGTTCCCCATGACTACTGCTTGGTGATTAATCTTTGTATAATGTTGTTTCCTGTCAAATAAAGCATTGCCCATAAAAGGATTTCAGTCTCCAAACTTCCCGTAGTTGCATCATACTCTGAACGCTCGTGTCCCAGCACCTGTGCCATCTGGCAGACATTCTAGTTCAGGGGTTGTGCACCAAGGCAGAAAACTCGTTCATCCTAACACCATTCACCACACGCCTTCCTGCGGTCTTCTACAGTGCGAGGCATAGGGAGGGGCTGCGTCACCGGTCAGTTAGGTGCCTCCCTGACCCATACTGTTGAGTCATCTTAACACTATTCAGAACCGTTGCTGTTGGCTCAGCCACAATTTAATACTATATGAAGTTTATCCTTCAACAGGATTATCCAGTCTCCTAGCCTGAGATTTACAATGCTCTTTGAAACAGATAAAATATTTTTTTAATGAAAGAACAAAACAACATAATTATTTACCTATAGAATGGGACAGACCTCTGCCAGTCCAGGTAGAGATGACAGGCACTAGGGTTTGATTGTTCTAATTACACAGACTCTTGGATAGGGGTGGTCCAAAGGACACTTTATTCCCCTCCCTGTTGTCATGATCGCTCTGTTGCAGCTAATCAAACTCTAATTCACTAGAAATCCGGGACAAGAAACAGAAGAGGAAAACAAAGAATGGCTTCTACCAGCCTTCAAAGCCCCATGGGAGTCTCTGATTAAATTTGGCACCTGGGCCGAGCTAGAACGTGCGCTCCATGAGAGCAGAGGCCTTGTCTGGATTGCTTACCAGTGTCTCTCCAGCTCCTAGATGAGCATCTGACACACTGTGGTCACTTAATAAATATTTGCTCAATGAAGCAATGAATGAACAAACGAAAAAAACGAACGAAAAACCCAGGCCAGAGTCTTCCAGAGCAGCAGAGAGGCCAAATGTCACAGTGGATAGAATATGTAATTGGAATAAAATTCCTTGCGTTGAATGCCAAGTCTTCTGACTGGAGGCCCTTGGGGAAATTATCTTATTTCTCTGAGCTATTTCCCCACCATAAAATGGAAAGAACAAAAATATATGTTCCACAGGACTATTTTATGGATTAAATGATAAAAGTCATGTGAATGTATTTCATAAAGTACCAATGCACACACTTGAAATCTGGAAGTCACCCACTGTATCCCACTGACTTGCCCACCCCCACGCTCCTGATACTTCCCATCTGCACTTCCTCTCCATTCCCACCACCACTGCCTTAGCTGTGGTTCTCACGACTCATCACCCAGATGGTTCTGGTCCCTCCCTAATGGGTTTCCTGCCTTGAGGCTCTTCTATAGCCCCCTGCTGCCAATAAGCTTCACAGGTGAGTGACCACTACAGAAGCACAGAAGGGCCCCCCACTTGAGCTTTAAAGTTCTGTGGTTGCCATCTTGAAATTCTTAACTAGTGTTTTGGAAGTGAAGTCCGTGGGACAACAGACCATGCACTGGGGGCTTAGGGCCTTGGTTCATCTGGGCCAGGCCTTCTGCCACCTCCCACCTCCTGGAACAGGTTCTCAGCCACTCACTCACCTGAGCTCTGGCACCCTGGGCTCTGCCCCGCCTCCCTTCTCTCTAAGCCCTCCCAGTGACCACTGCCAACTCCACCACAAGCAGGGGTCCGGGCACAGGTGTGAGGAGGGTCAGGGTTGGGTGAGCACACCTCATGGTGTCTAGGGGTGGACGGGGTCGTGGCTATCTCCACCCTAGGCTGATGGTGTCCCAGTGCATTTGGCAGGTGACATAATGCAGGCAAGCCTTGTGACCACCCCAGACCCAGATACCTATTGCATCCCGACACAGACACTGCAATACCCTTGGGGGCACCGGGCCTCTGGGAAGGAGAGATGCCGGCCCTAGGTGGGTGACTTTCCCACCCCTAGGTGGCCACAGCCCATTGGTCTGGCAGCCCCTGGGGGAGAAGCCCAGCCACCAGTGGGCCACTAGTATCCCAAGTTTTGGGGGTAGAACCCCAGGCTCCTGTGAGGGTCTGCACTTGTCCCACGAGTGTCCCTGTGCCTGAGGAGGGTGACATTAAATGGCAAATTTTAAAAAACACCACGACAGGTTGAGAGACTGAAGAATAAAGGGAAAAGCTCTATAGTTCAGTATCTTTGGCAGCACTAATTTTTGTTGTTTTGAATATTTTTCTTTCTGCACTGGGCCCCAACGGCTGGTCCTGGCTCCTGGGATGCGTCTTCCAAAGCTTGATCATCTCGCTCACCTGTGAGACTCCAACGCTTTCCCATAACATGCAGCATCAAATTTAAGCCTCCTGGCAAGGCCCCCTTCTCTTCCTCATCTGACACATGCTGATTTCCTTAGCTTTATCCCCTTCCACTCACCCACTCTCACCCTCCTTCCTGGTCATCTTGAAATATTAGCAGCTTCCTGAACGTGCCTGCCTGCTTTATGTCACGGGTCCTCACATAGCCTTCTCTCCATTACTGCTCCCCTCCCCGCCCCACTTTTATCTGACCATGTCCACTCAAGCTTCACCTTCTTCCATGACTTTTGCTGACCACCTCCAGCCCCCAAGGCTAAGTTGGGTTCTCCTCCACTGTGTTCCCCCAGCAAACCTCCTCCTCAACCCCAAGAACCTTGTCATGGCCCTTATCACTCTGTCCTACAATCACCGATGTTTCCCCTGAATGTCCACCAGATGGTTTGGTAAAAATTGGGAAGAGGAGGGCTTCCCTGGTGGCGCAGTGGTTGAGAGTCCACCTGCCGATGCAGGGGACACGGCCTCCTGCCCTGGTCCGGGAAGATCCCACATGCCGCGGAGCAGCTGGGCCCGTGAGCCATGGCCGCTGAGCCTGCGCGTCCGGAGCCTGTGCTCCGCAACGGGAGAGGCCACAACAGTGAGAGTCCCGCGTACCGCAAAAAAAAAAAAAAAAATTGGGAAGGGGAGGGATGAGAGTACTGATAACCATCTGTGATAAGACCTTACAGTTTACTTCACTAAAATATAGGGGAGCCCGTGATGAAGAAACGATCCTTGTTGACATGTAGCATTGACACGGCAGCCACACAACCCACATTCAATATCTGTCTAAAGCAGCTGCTCACTAGCTTTTGGGGGCAATGTAATTGCTTCTACCATGATCTCATGAAGAACCCCCTCCTTATTCCACCACGTTAATGGATTAGTTACTAAACTTGTAGGTTTCTGTTCCAGGCGGAGAGCAATCCACAGATCAGAAGCTTTCCAAATAGGCTGGAGATGGGTAGTTTATTGTATACATCCCCAGTCACCTTGCTTACAGCCCTCAGATTTCAGAACTGTCATTAGATATTCCTTTCAAGAAACACACGAACCCCTAAATCTGACCTACCTCCTCGCCACCCCCTCTCCACAGTGTCTCCATTCTTCAGGCACACTCTAAACTTGGA
The DNA here is from genome assembly GCF_963455315.2 of Globicephala melas. Classification (NCBI taxonomy): domain Eukaryota; kingdom Metazoa; phylum Chordata; class Mammalia; order Artiodactyla; family Delphinidae; genus Globicephala; species Globicephala melas. Next base: position 111,615,354 of record NC_083314.1, read on the forward strand.
GAAACATGGTCAGGAGAGAGTTAGACTGTTTCATGTGATGCCATACAGCCTGCTCAACTTTTGCATAGCAATTCAGCAAACACAGTTTTAAGCATTCAATTCTACTTCTACAGCTTCTTAAAATTCCCTGCAATATAATTATACTGATGGGAATGCAGAAAGATAATTGCTTTTAGAGGAAAGTTTCTCCTTTGTTCCATGTTCATCTGGCTTCCAGAAATGGAACAAGAGCCCTTGAACAGCAGAAATACGCATCCATGTGTCTCTAGTTATCATTTATTTACAAAGATAGACCTTGACAAATGTAATTTGTTCAATAAAATTAAAAGGATGCACGATAATTCACTTAGACAAAGAGACTTGAAAGGGGAACGTCATCGGCAGCAGTGCCGTCCATCATTCCAAATGATCAGCTGACTTTGAAGAAGTGGCAGGTGCTCCCCTTTTGGAATGCGGCATTGAAATAGTATTTAGAAGGGGGGAAAAAAGAAAGAGAGCTAGGAATTGGAGCAATTCTTTATTCAGGCAATAATTATACAAATTAGATCTATGAAAGCCAGAGAATGACTGTGCCTTGAACCCTGTCTGTGTGCATAGAACAATGGGAAAATTAATAATTAAATCTATTACATATGCTCATAATTCAATACAAAAGATACCTCAGTAGTTCAAACACTCCTGTATTTTCATTTGAATAAGGCTTTCACACATTCTCCTCATTATATATGTATTATATTTTAAATTTAACAGCTTATTTTGTTGCCTTTATGTTTGAATTAATAAGGGCACACTTTAATGCACTAATGGGGAATTGCATTAGCTGGCTTTGCAGACTAAAACTTTGAAAAATCTCCAGTTTCCCAAGGGTGAAATCAATTTGCCCCAGAACGTGTTGTCTCACAGACACATCTGGAATCTGGGAAGAATAGCTCCCCTCTACAAGCTTCTGATTTGGACCTCTGTATCTGAAAGAGGATCCCCAGAGTCAAAAACCTTTGCTGAATTGAACAGACCCATCAAGATCAAATTCTGGCTTTGGCAGCCTCTTAGCCAGCTAACATGGTTTCCATGCCTGGCCCACGTTATTTTTCCCGAGAGCAAAAATAATTTTCTTATGAAAAAGTAAAGGTTTATTTTGAATCCAATCATTCATTTTCTCTTTTTTGTTTTCTCACTCCCTCTCTCCCTCTGGCTCCCTTCACATCCCTATGTTTAACTCTTCACACTACATCTGAACCCCAGAGAGCAGCGAAGAAAGAGAAGTTAGAGAAGGAAAGAAAGAGAAAGGAAAGTATATCATATAGTGGGTAATGCGGGGTCAGAGGGCGTCACAGTTGCTGGGGTGTGAGATGCCAGTTAACAGCTCCAGAATTACTGGAGTTCCAGGACAGGGGGAACATCGGTTGAACTGGAGCACTGAAATCCGAGGGAGAAAAGTGAGTGCACAAAGCAGGGGCCCCAATTACCTAGAAAACGTAGTGACTCCACTGCGGGACTGAAGGCGACGGATATAATCTATGCACAGATCCATCCCTCTGCAACTCAGAAAAGAGACAAAGAAGTCAGTAGCTGAGAGACAGAGAAAGAGAGGAAGCCTAACCAAATGCTCCTATTTCGGTGCGAAGCGGCTGCCAGCGCCCCAGGCCGCCCAGGCACGCGAGGAGGCGCTTGCCACTGCTGCCACCGCAGGATGACAAGGAGTTTTGTGCCTTCGGAGGAGCGCCAAATCCAATGATGCTAATTGCATTGCAGATTTCTAGCATCATTAGCAATTCTTAAAATTACATTTGCCCTGCTTAAGTTCTCTATTTCCAGCTTGGTATACGAAGAGGGCAGGTCTCTGAAGGGGATATGGGTTACAGAGAAATTCAATTGGACACACTGGCTTCAGGTATGCAGGTGGAGGCTGGCCTGTGGGGATTCACAGACCAGGAAAAATGCTTGTTTGTCTTATTTTAAATGCTGATTGCCGAGAGAATAAACAAAACCCGCAGCTAAATGGGCCTTAAAGGAATGCTGGGAATTTTGGAAAGAAAAAAAGCCTTGCCGAATAACGGTGGGAACTAGCTCTGTGGGTCCTACGGTGACAAACACCGTCCAAACATCCCAAGCGATGGAGTAACTTGCATTTGAAGTAGTTGGTACATAAATAACCACTTCTCTCTCCTTTTGTTTGTATTTAAAACAAATGAATAAAATCCAGATGAGTTGATGTTTTTGCTTTGTTTGTTTGTTTCCTTAAAGAGAACACATTTGCTCATTAGGAAAGCTAGACAGCCAGCCCCAGAAACAAAAGCCCGAAGGCCACATCTCTTTTTGCACGGACACTTTCCCCAACACTTCCCAGCTCAAGCATCTCAGCACTGCTGAGAAGGAAAAGGGACGTCCTGAGAGCAGAGCAGAGGTCAGAATCTGCCTCTCCTTAGACGGTGGCTCTCTGTGCAGCTGGGACTTCCACTGTGGAATCAGTGAGAAGCCACCAACACCACACCCTCAGGAGGTGGCCTCTACTCTGATCTAGCAACAGAAAGGCAGCTGGATCCTGGGTATTTTTCCCAACAATTTACACCATGTAATTAGATTACTAAGCATATGTGTGTGTGTGTGTGTGTATATATATATATATATATATATATATATATACCCACACACATACATATATGCACATGCACAGACATGCACATACATACACACACTTAGCAATATATGTTATATATACTGCTCCATGTATACACACACATATAGGAGGAATGTATAGTTTTGATTGGGCCCTCTTTTAATAGTAATTAAGCCAGTTTTAATGAAATACTGTTTAAGGCTCCTGGCAAGCAAAGGAGCCATCTTTTGCAGAGCATGAATAAATTGAGTCACACGTACAAGAGGATGGCTAGCTGTATCAGTCACGTTTGTAGTATTTATTCATAAATGAGCTCAGTTTACAAACTCTGACTTTCATCAGAAGCTAAGCGATGGACTTGCTGCCACGTGCAGGTCCATTTCAATGAGATGGTACAGCAATATCTGGTGTCCCAAAATATTTTTTGAAAGGGAAAGGCCTGTATGAAATCCCCGTGGTACACGTGAGGAAGCTGACATGCCCCTGAGTTACACCATTTATCTCCAGTGGTGTGGCTACATCAGGAATCCCTCTTCAAGAGTCCTGGGAAGGAAAAAAAAAAAAAAGCCAGTTACTCTCTTTTCCTTTCTAGCAAGGAGAGGACATCATAGCCCATAAAACAAAGGCAAACACTCGTAATTCAGAGAAAGTTACTCCTAACCCCGAACAAGGGGGGAAAAGCAGGTACTTCTGGATGTCTGTAAAATCAGTTTGGTGAGAGACTACAGCAATGGCTTCTATTTGATCATGCTAACAGCTATCATAGTTTAGCCTTCCTTATCTGCCCAGAGAGCACTTCACATACATATTAGCTCATAATCCTCACCACAACCCTATGATGTAGGCAGTAGTATTCCCATTTTACAGAACAGGAAACAGAGGCTCGGGAAGTGAAGTAACTTACCCACAATCCCAGAGCTCTCAGACCCAGAAACAGAAATCAGACATCGCAAGACCCGCAAACACAGGGCCCTGGTTCTTGTAACCCTTCCTGGTCCTCCCTTTTCCTTTTTCTTCTGCCAACTCATCACTCTCTATCTAGTGTCGATTTGGCCTCACAGCTGAGGCTTAATGTAGTTGAAATTTCCGTCAACTTGCCAGGCCTGCACTCCTAGGACATTGTACTTACTAGTAAAAAGGCAACTTCTGGGGAAGGAAGGGAGGGAGGGAGAGAGGGAGGAAGGAGAAAAGAAACTGCCCTTATCCTCAAATCCCTTCCAGATCTGATGGCCCTAGTAAACAGGAAAAGAAGGATACCTGAAGTGTGCTTTCCGCCCTGAGAAGGAAGGAAAGAGACCAGAATTGGCTTATTTCCTGATTCTCCAGAATCGGGGAATGGAGGGATGCCGTGGTGTGGGGAGGAGCCCGGGATCCGGCCTAGATCAGAGCCCCGCAGGATCAAGACCCGTGAGGGGTACTTGGAGGAAGGAGCCGAGAACTGGAGGAGCGAGCGGGAGCTGGGACCACCGGAGAAACCAGCGGGGCCGGGAAGCCATTTGTGCAGATGGGGCAGAGGAAACGGGCGAGGTGGAAAGGGCGATGCAGACAGGGACGTGAGAGGACAGCAACTGACTTTGAAGTGGGGAAGCTTTATTGTGATTTGAGAGGCAGCTGGGCATCCGTACGGGATCCCGAGGAGAGGAACCGAAAAGCGGAGGCGGGCCCTGGGCTGCGGCGGCCGCGCCCGGGCCCCGCTCCCTGCCCGCCTCCAGGGGACGCTCGCGGCGGCAGGGCCGGAGGAGACGCTGGTCCGGGACGCGCCGGGCTGAAGAGCATCGTGACACCTTCGGCAGGCAGACACTCCCTCCTGCTCCACGGTCCCCACGGCAACCTCTCTAGGCCGATTCGGAGGCGCCCGTCATGCAAGCGTAATTTGTATCACGTCTGCAGCCTTTTAAAAATAGAAAGACGGGGAGGTATATTTAGCGCCCCCAAACCCTCGTAACGATGGCACTCAAAGCAAATGCACCGTTAATGACATAGGAAGCGGGTGGGAGGGGAGACGACGGATGAGGAACAAACAAGCTTAGCCCCTTTGGTGTTTAAAATGCTGAATTGGAGAATCCTAACACCAAATGGAGCATGACTCCCATCGCCAGGCAGGACAATACCAGGCCTTCCCCCAGAGAGGAGTCGTCCTTTTAATGGGAGGACAGTGTGGCGAGAGGTGGCCAGCCTGACCCTGTGTGGAAACCCCGAGAATTCCGCGGCGCCCAGGCGAGTTCTCCCCGGCTGCGACCGCGCCTGGGGCCGCGAGGATGTTCCTTTGGCGCCACCTAGTGTCCGAGGCGGAGACAACGCCCTGGCGAGAGCTGCAAGGGCAGGCTGACTCCAGTCCTGAGACCTCAGACTCAGGCCCCGACCTTGTCGTCCTGTGGACCAGTAATACCCTTCGGCTGAGCAACAAGTCTCCCAAGACTCCTGTTCCTGCTGCTACCAAATAGAAAATAAATAGAAAATTTTCCAGAATAAGTGGAATAAATGACGCTCCCTCTGGATGAGACATCCACGAGGTGATGTCTGGTTTTTCCTAAATACAATGGCAAGTCGATTATTAATTCATCCCGAAAAAATATAGACGCTGTCATCGTATAAATATGAGTCCGGAGCAGAACTGAACCTCAGACCCTCTGGAGGGGCTACCTCTGAGAAATACTGAATTAGAACTTTGGGTGGGACAAAGATGACTTTTTACTTTTTATTTAATGGTAAATTGAAGGCCTCCAGAGAGAAAGATCCTGCAGTGTAATGGAAAGAAGAGAGATCTGGGTTCCAGGATACTAGGGTTCTGACGTTAGCTCTGCCCCCAAGTATCTGTGTGACCTTGACCAAGGTCAACCAGTTTTTACCTCTCACAACGACGCTCTGAGGTTCAAATTGTTGTCTCCACATGATAGATGAGTCAATACGGGCTCCTGGAGGTTACTCAAGGTCAGAGAGCAGGTCAGCATCAAAGCCAAGCTTCAAACCCAGGTCTGCTCAACTCTAAAGAGCACATTCCTTTCACCTAAGACCTTGAATCCCTCTGTGCTTTGGCTTCCCCATCTACAGTACGAAGGGGCTGTGTCAGGTGGTCACTTGTTCCCTTCCTCAATCAGCAAATTCTGATCTAAGGTCTCTCTAGTCCGTTAAAACCCACTTTTAGTGCTCACAAACCCTGTGGTGATAACAAAAGGGCCTTTAAAAAGGATTCATCCATCTATAAAAACCATTGGATTTTATTTTCAGTTATGGGCAAGAGAACACCAAAACAGACATGTTGGAACATCGAACCTCCTCTGAAATTTAGGATGGTGGGGAAAGCGGAGAAACTCTATGGGGGCTGGAGTGACAACTTATGGATCTGTGACAGAAACAGACCTGCAGGGCACAGCTTATCTCTTGAGCCACTGGCCTCCCAGGGGATAATTGCCTTCTGGTCACTGTTTAGACTTGATAAATACATGAAATCAGGCAAACAGTTTATCTGGCTACCAGTTCAGATCTGGACAGAACTAGATTAAGGAGTCAGGCATATTTGCAATAACCTCAGAGATAAACCCTTCCTATCTGAGGCAGTTTATCTCCTCCTCAAGGGTTGTTTTGCCCAGTAACTACCAACACCAAGAGAACAAAGGGAGAGACACACCAAAGGGCTCCAAATCAGCTAGGAACCCTCTCTTCCCACTGACCCTCGGCAGGTCACTAGCCTGAGAGCCAGGGGATGGGGCTCTGCCCTTGTCTGGAAAGCCTGGGGAAACATGTGGGCGAAGTAGCCAATCCAAAGCCAAGGTTACCTGACTCTGAGGTCAAAGTTTTCTGCACAGGCTCTTCCCCTACCTCAGAGGGGCAAGCCAAAGGAACTTCAAATGTCCCCAGCAAAGATAAGACCAGGAACTGCAGTTTAGATCTTGGACCCTACTTGGCCACAAACTTCCCATGTGACCAACGGCATGTTCAGACTTCTCTGGATTTGTTTCCTCAATTCTAACTCAGGGCTTAAAGCTAAATAATCTCTAAGACCCTATTGAGGCATTCCGTGGACCAGAATCAAACCCTGCCCTTTAAGGTTTCAGAGGCCACAGGCTTCACTGAAGTACCATCTCCCTCACTTACATTCTTCCTCAGTTCCCATCCCAGCTTAAACTCCTCTCGTTTCCTGGCATTCCCCTATCGTTCCCCAGTCACATGCCTCCATCCTCAAGCTCCTTCTGACTGGCTCTAGCAGGCAGCTGAGGAGAACTTTCCACGGGTTGCAGACACACCTTTTATTTTCCATCTGTCGTCAAGAAGTGAGGCCGCCCATTCCCTCCTCCCACTCTTCCACCTTCCCACCAGCAGACTCTTCAGCTCCTACAATGTTCTGTTGGGGGATGGCTGGAGTCTTCCTCAAACAAGATCACTTGGGGTCAGATACTGAACCAGCTGCCCTCAGACCCACCTCCCTCCCTCACACCCAGCCCTGAAGCAGGGGCTCCCTTTAGGAAAGCAATGGGCTCAGCGGGGCAGCAACTCAAAGTCTTTGTCACCTGCCCTGAAGCCCTGGCCTGACACCATCTCTTAAAAAAAAAAAAAAATCCTGTGGAGGGAGGCTTCCTGGGGACCCATAATTGAGCTATATTCCAGGAAAGAACTTGTATAAGAAAGGAATAAAGCATTGTTTTCCCAAGAGCCTTTTCTCCCTAATCTTGCACCTTATTTTCCCTGTGGTTGTAGGAGAGACAGGGAAAGTGCAGTCGGTCCTCTGCATCTAGGGATTCAACCAACCGTGGATCAAAAACATTCAGGAAAAAACAAATTCCAGAAAGTTTTGAAAAGCAAAACTTGAATTTGCTGCGCTCCAGCAACTATGTACCTAGCATTTACATTGTACTAGGTATCATAAGTAATCTAGAGATGACTTAAATTATACAGGAGGAAGTGTGTAGGTCTTATACAAATACTACTCCATTTTACATGAGACTTGAGCAACCGAGGATTTGGGTATTCACGGATTTGTGATCCACAGGGGATCCTGGAACCAATCCCCCAGGATACTGAGGGACGACTGTAAGAGAAAGAGAAATCCCAGAGGGTTGAGAACAGAGCAAACATTCTGTCATCTTTGTGGTGACAGAATGATCTCCTTCTCTCAGAGTTCCCCCACTGCGCTGGCCTCACCATAAGCATGTATCACATGCTAGTTAATGAGTGGAGGCAGCGTTCTGATGGAGTTACTCAGTATAGAGGATTACAAAAGTGGATGCAAGCAATGGCTACCTCACCCTTCAGGCCAGCCCGCAGCCCTCCTCCACCCTCCCAGCCCAGCCTCACACCAAAGCGATGGGAGGAAGCTAGGGTGTACCCTCTAAGGAAGCCGCTCTCCTACCCTCCAGGGCCAGTGTGCTGTCCAGGTGCCTCTGTTCTCTGCCTTCCTTCTGAGCAATGATTCATGGCAGATATTAGGGAGAAAACAGCATCCTGCAATTCTTTCTACCATTTCTCTTATCTTTACAGAGTTCTTATTAAGCAGTATCTTCAAACTTATTTATGTGATGTCATGCTAGGAAGCAGTGTTGTCAACATGCCACTTTCCATGAGCACTGAATTCAGTCTCAATAAGGGCCAAATAAATGCCACAGAGTCTCCACGCAGACTCTTCTCTATGCATGACTGGAAGCCTGGATATCCACAGACAGAGATAGGGAACCCCTAAAGATAATCAGATAACGGCAACTTTTGCTTCCTGCGCAGTTGAAGAGCTCTCCTTTCCTCTCCTCCTCTGGAGTGATTAATCCAGGGACGCCAGCTGCTTGCTGGAGCACAAACTCAGTATGCTCTCAGAAGCCAACTCAGAGGTGGGGACACAGAATCACGGGGGGTTGCCCATTGCCAAAGAGCTAAGTCATTACCCTCTACTTCACGTTTTTGTGAGCTCCTTTTTGTGTTGTAAAAGACACATATATGTCTTTTATCCCTGTTTTCATATTGAAAATGGGCAGGAGGAAATGGGAAGGGGAAGTAACTAGCCTTGGGACACGTCAAGTGCCAAGCACAGTGTTGGGAACTTGGCATTCTGCCCAAGCCCTCCAACCTTGGCCAGTGGGGAAGGGGAATGGGCATCGCCTCTTCTTTCATGTTTGAATAAATGCTCATATTTGAAAATGGCTTGAACCACAACCACATATAGTGGGGAGAGCGTCCCTCTGAGAGCATCCCTTTCTTCCGGTCAGGTAGACCTCTCTTCATCCTCTGTTACTTCCATCATGCCATCCCCTTGCCTGCAGTGCCTTTCCACACTCCACACCCTCCTTCTCAACCCACTTCCTCTTTTCAAGACTCGTTTAGGGCTTCCCTGGTGGCGCAGTGGTTGAGAGTCCGCCTGCCGATGCAGGGGACACGGGTTCGTGCCCCGGTCCGGGAAGATCCCACATGCCGCGGAGCAGCTGGGCCCGTGAGCCATGGCCGCTGAGCCTGTGCATCCGGAGCCTGTGCTTCGCAACGGGAGAGGCCACAACAGTGAGAGGCCCACGTACCGCCAAAAAAAAAAAAAAAAAAAAAAAAAGACTCGTTTAGACATCATCCTCAAGAAAGCTTCCCTGATTCTCTCCTGTCCAATTCAGTCTGGTTGGGCAGCCACATGCATAGACCTCTTGGACCACAATTGTCACCACTGTGTTGTAATGCTCTGCTTGTTTTTCTCTTCCCCAAGTTACTGTGAGCTCTCTGAAGACAGAGTCCGGTTCATGTTTGCATCCCTAGCATCTATTGGTTGAATTCTAGGCCACCATGTACCCCAACCACCCCCTCTGTATTCTAAGAAAAAGATGCCTTTCTGGAAGAAGGCAGGTCCATCCCTCCTACCCACCCCATATTATACTATCTGCCTCCAAGCAAGGCTTGACCAGCGTATGACTCCCTTGTTCAAATCAGAAAAAGATGCTCCTTCCTCCCAGTGGACGTGGCCCTACAGCAAGGGGCAAGGCTTGGCAAGGAGAACGTGAGCTGGACTTCTGTCTCCCCAGGCCCCTTTCTCCAGGCAACCTGGACAACTGCGTTGGGCAGCCCTGGTTGAGTCCATCACTCAACCGTGAGCATAGTGACGACTTCCCCTGACCTCTGGCTCAGGCTCTGAGATACCAGGCTGCCTTTCTACTCTGCTTCCCACCACTCTCCGCCTAATCACAGCCTCTTGTGAAGTGAATAGCGTGTGTGTCCAAATTCCCGTCACCCCATGAAACCCAAACACAGAACCCAGGAGGGAGGCTGAAGTGGTCCTACTTCTTCCAGGCCCGTTGCTGGCCTCTGTCTGGGCCTGGTCACGTGGACTCATTTGCTTTGCTGGTTTGGAGCCTTTGGCAGAGGTAAGTGCTCCGATAGTGTATATGTGTTGCTCATCATTAAACCTCCCCTTCAGGGTTTCTTGCCACCTTTGGTTTGTGTCTCAATCTGGAGCAAATTGAAGCAAAAGTTTAGGACACCGTGCTTCCTTGCTCTAATTAATAATTCATAATAAAAATTTAATCAAGGCATAAGCTTTCGTGGAAGGTTATAAAACACTTTTATTTGCCCTGGAGATCAGAATGACTGCTTTCTAAATCTGTGAAATGACTTTTTTCCCCCAAATGAGGAAATTTTACTCTCAACTGTAAATTTCAGCTGTTTGCCATATGTAACCACAGAGAATCTGTTTATTGACTTAGTATATTAGAAGTAGTTAGGCAGGAAGAAAAATAAACCCAAATTCCAGACAGGAGAAAGTGTGGGGAAGGAAGGAAGGGCTGGAGTTGGAGTGGAGCCTCAGAGAATCACAAGGAGACAAAGGGCTGAACTCACCTCCCAAAGGAAAGGAGGGGAGAGTAAGCGACTGGGAGACAAAGGAATCAATGCCCGGTAATCACAAGCTATTCAAGATCTTTAGAGAAATAAGCAGAGAATGTGATGGGAAAATGGGGCAGTGAAAGGATATCAGACACTGGCAGGGCCCCCAGAGGGACGGAGTCTTGCTTGTTAAAGTCTGTAACGTGGGACAGGTTTCCACCCACTTGGAATCAAAAAAAGGAATTTTTGCCTAGTGTCCAAGGGAGGGTCTGGGCAAGAGGAACTCAAATCCCCATCTGCAGACAAAACCGAACCACTAGGAAAGCAACTTAAAAATACAGATTCCTGGGCTTCCCTGGTGGCGCAGTGGTTGAGAGTCCGCCCGCCGATGCAGGGGACACAGGTTTGTGCCCCGGTCCGGGAAGATCCCACATGCCACGGAGTGGCTGGGCCCATGAGCCATGGCCGCTGAGCCTGCGTGTCCGGAGCCTGTGCTCCGCAACGGGAGAGGCCACAACAGTGAGAGGCCCGTGTACCGCAAAAAAAAAAAAAATATATATATATATATATATATATGTATGTATGTGTGTGTGTATATATATATATATATATATATATATATATATATATACAGATTCCTTGGCTTCCACGTTAAATGCCTCTCAACGCTCTGCATGTGCAACCATGTTTGGGAACCAGTGGTCCAGAAGACCTTTCAAGGATCAGCACTAACTCTGAGATTTTAAAAAATTAGGTCAAGAGAGGAAACACAAAATCGGTGCAGAAGAGCTGGGTAGCATCTGAGCATTCAGTGATTATGTATAATAATAACATGTTATTAGGGTGTGGTTACCCCCCTTAATCTGACAACAATCCAGAGAGAAGTTACCGTCCCCAGTTTACAGAAGCGGAGATGGAGTCTCAGAGAGGTGAAGGGACTGGCCGCACTGCTGGTTAACAGCGGGGATGGGTTTGGGGGTCTTCTGAATACAGATTCCCCCCTCAACCCTTACAGCCTATGTAGATCGGCCCTGCTTACAGCCTTCACGGATCACCTCCTTGCAGTCAGATGACGTATAATGAGGAGGTTTGAAGGTGGTGATGGTTATAAGGAGAAGCCCTACGGGCCCCAACCAGCACTGGCTCAGGCTTTGAGGACAGCTCAGAATGAACCAGAAGAAATGGACCCCTCAGGGCCTAATGGCCACCAACACATTTCTCACGTGGGAATATAACTCCAATAAAAACAACTCAGATCCTAGCTTGGTAGCATTAGCTTTAAATACTCCAACCCTGGCCTCAGTCCCAGTGCTATCCCCTAACTTCGTCTGCGCCCTGGTCAGTGTGGCTAGCCCACACCAGCACGCAAAGCACGTACATCTGAGAGACAGTGCTAAGTGGGGTCCCTGAGGGAGAGAGGTATTGCTAGTATTGGTGCATCTGGTTATAAGAAAAGGCCCTGGGCTTCTAAGCCATGGGCTGAATGCACTGCCTTCAGAGTGAGGAGGTCAGCGCAGAAAAGACCAGCAGCAGCCTGACAAGCTCACCAAGGCCGTGGCACCACGTGCATCCCAGCAAGGATGGACTCGACCGCACGGACTGGCATCCTGCTGGCCTGGAGACCCCACTTCACTGAATGCATGGCCCGACCCCCTAAATCCTTCCATCACCTACCGTGGGTATTTTTCAATGTGCACCTTTCCTTGTTACAAAGGGGGTTGGAGACACCTAACAGCAGAAACACCTATACGCTAAACTACAGGTAGGTTAGAAATAAAAAGAAAATGGAATAAAAGATGTGGCTACAACAAAAGTCCCAATCACATATGCTCGTTGTGCAGCAGGCATCGATCTGGCTTTGTTTTCTAGCTGCCGTGGCCAAACAAAAGGTTGAGGGTGGGCATGGAGAGGGTATAATTTGTTTGAGAATTCAGTGACCATCAAAAGAGCAGAACAAACAAGGCCTGTGAAATGAGCCAGTCACAAGAGGACAAATACTACAGTAAGTCCCCTGCACGCGAGTTCTGTTCCAAGAGCGCGTTCATAAGTCCAATTTGTTCATAAGTCCAACAGAGTTAGCCCAGGTACACAACGAACACGATCGGCTATATAGTACTGTACTGTAACAGGTTTATAATACTTTTCACACAAATAATACATAAAAAGCAGACACACACACACAAAATAAAGAAAACATTTTAATTTTACAGTACAGTACCTTGAAAAGTACAGTAGTACATTACAACAGCTGGCATACAGGGGCTGGCATGCAAGTTCGCATCTTTGAAAGTTTGCAACTTGAAGGTCCATATGTAGGGGACTTACTGTATATGATTCCACTTATGAGGTACCTGTAGTAGTCAGAGTCATCAAGACAGAATGTAGAATGGCGGTTTCCAGGAGCTAGGGGAGAAGGAAATGGGGAGTTAACGTCTAACAGGTACAGGGTTTCAGTTTGGGAAGATGAAAAGACTTCAGGAGATGGACAGTGGTGATGGTTGCATAATATGGTGAGTGTGCCTAATGCCACTGAACTGTAAACCTAAAAATGGTTAAGACGGTAAATTCTATGTTATGTGTATTTTACCACAATTTTTAAAATTTATAACTTAAAAATGAAAAAGAAAGTAAACACACAAACAAAATACAACCACGCCCTCAGGAGAAGCTAAACTACTTCTGGTACTAAGATCAGGAAGAAGTTTCTCCTTAGAGAGTCACCAAGGGAGACTGTAAGATCGTCAGAGATGGCCTCAAAACATGCTAACAGGAGATGCACTTCCCAGGCTTCAATGTGGGTTGACGGCTTGACAGTAAAATGCAGTTCCTATACAGTAGGGTCGGGGGATAGCATGCAGTCCAGACAGGCACACTGTTGGCTCAGGGAGGCCGGAGAAGCTGTGTGGCCCATGTGGCTGTGTCCTGCATGGCTCCAGCACGGGGGACCTTGTGGCAGCACCACGGTTGCCCTGGGTAAGTAAGGTTTGCAAATAATGCCACTAGACCACCCACTCGAGTTAACACTAATGTGAGGCTGGTGTCCCCAGGTTCTCCAGCCATCAAGGCTTAACTCTGCCCTTAACTCGGCACCCATGCCCGGAGGCTGCAGGAAAGCCAGTCATCAGTGTGTCCCTCCCAACCCAGGTAAATGCCCCAGGAATATGTTCACATTCTAGAGTTCAGTTCTGTTTGTCACTTGTCATATTGCCCTGGACTGTGTTCCATTCCTTCTCAGTCCCGCTGGATCCCCCCAGCATAAACACAGGCCCCCTCCCCTACAGCAGAACATAATCAAGACCAACCTATAACAGTGATCAAGATTTTCTGAGAGCTTAAAGATAGCACAAAATAGAAACAAAAAGCTTAAACCTTGGAGGTAGGGAGGGGAGTCTGAGCTATCTTTGTCCTTAGCCCCTAACTTGCCCCACGCTTCAGGGTCAGCCTACTTTCCCCCAATTAAATGCTATGTCTGTGTCCCCTTCACCTAGAACCTATGTTCCCCAGTTCCTTTCAGGGTCCAACAAGAAACAGAAGCATCTCAGGCTGGCCTCTAAGTCAATGCCATAGTAATCTCAGAGATGCAACTCTTCATACAGAGGAGACAACCCCTCACAGTGTTTTACGGAGCCACCTAGTTCCTCTTTAACTCAAATATCTTCATTCCGAATAGGCTGTACTTGAACATGATCGAATGCCCATTACAGCGTTTCCTCTGAAATGAAGCTCTATTTCCCTCAACGATGAATCAAAGAGTTGCAATGAGTATGTCCCCATTTCTAGTTACCGTGTGTCCAAAATTGTGGGCGCCATCTAAATTCCAGCAACACCCTCACCCCACTTCTACCGCAGTGGAGCAGAAGGGGCCGGCCTGATTCCTTCTGCCCACTTCTTCTGGCAGTGGTTAAGATTGCTTCCAGGGTTTGTGGCTTGGTAATTTTTGGACTCATTTGCAAAGCAAATGCAGACTATTAAAATTAAGGTTCAGTGATGTGGGGCACTAGCTGAGGATTTCTTTTGTTTGTTTTGTTTGAAAACCACAGTCTTACTCTGCAAGATCTAGCAGGAGGGCCGATAGCTTTTACTCACTGTGTTCTACTCCTTCCAGTGAAGCTCTGATGGACGTGTCCTAATGGAAGGGGCCACCGAGATGGGGTGGTTGGCTGGTGGCAGCGGAGTGCCAGCGCCATTAGGGACAGGCCAGGCTGGAAAGTTGGCCTGGCCTGGGTACTGGTATCTGTGCTGGTGTTATTGGTCATGGTCCCCAAGGGGGAGGCTTTGGGTTCTGATTCCTCATAGTGAAATTCGGTGTAGAGTGTTTGGTCAACTTCAAAGCCACGTGCAACTCCGTCAGATCAGTGTTTCAGACACAACCCAAGTCTGTCCAGATGTGGTGGATGGGGGCAGGGAGGGGCGCTGCCGTGTTCGATTTAGTTTACTCTTGGCAAAACAGATCTTCCCAAGTCTCATGAGGGAAAAGGCAGCTTAGACAGACAGAAACAGGCTCTGAGGCCCTTTGGACATCAAATAACACTAGCAAAACAACATTTAGATGAGTTAAGTGTAAATCAATCAGAAACATATGGACTACATTTCCCTGAAAATACACAGGGGTTTACAAATTACAGGCGCAGGGGTTTGGCGAAACGCAATTCAAGTTTTGCCAAACCTAAAATGTTTGGAGAAGATTTAAAGAAAGTACACTGACCCCAAATGCCTTCAACTCTGCTCATCCCTGACACTGATAATATCCCACACAACCACAAGCATTTAAGTGCATGGGTTTTAAGAGATTTATATGTTGAATAACCTTAACTACTCACAAGAAGCTGAGATTATTTTCCAAATGAAAAGAAAGCTGAAACTGCCCAGTGACCCGCTCACAAAATGGAATAAACATCTACGTTTTGAGTTGGGCCAAGGAGATATACCTACACGCTTAAACTAGCAACAAAATGGAGTCGTCTAGGCTTTCTAGCCTATAATTGCATATTCATGGAGCACTGGCTCTGCTTTTCCCCATCCCGGGGCTGCCTTCCCACGACTGGTGGTATGTGTCCATTTGCTGTGTATGTGGACAATGTGTTGATAAATACAGTAGTACCTCTGTTGCATGGTGACTCTCCCACACGTGGCAGTGAGCCAGGAGGCATTTTTGTCTGGAAGGAAGGTTGTCCCAGTGGAATCAGGGCACCCAAGATCCAAATGTTTAGGTTTTCAGACTCAAACGTGAAGCTATACAAGATTCGGTGGACCCCGCCCTGAGATGAGATCAAGTCCCCAGACTGGATGGGGGACAAGGAGAGCAGAGGGAAAATCAGAAGAGTCTGACGAGGGTCCCGCCTCTCAGGACCGAGGGGAATGAGGGAAACCACAGAGGTTTGGGGGCGGAAGAACAAAGGACACCTCCGCCCTTCCCCCTACGCCCCCAGAACAGCAACAGCCAGGAGACTGCCCACCCCGACCTCGCATGCACAGGAGCAGCAGAGTGGGAGGGACTCCTGGAGGCCCCAGATGGAGAGTCCTGTGACAGCACCCTGCCCTCCCCGCGCCCCCGGAGTTCCCACAACCCAGAGGCCCTGTAGGAGGGAGGGAGGGTTCCCCCCAGGCCCTCCAAGGAGGCGGGAAGTAGCAGAAAAGAGTCAGTTCAGTTCACATCTTGCCACAGGGAATGAGCTAGCACAGCTGCAACCCTGTGTCGGTCAGAGACAGAAGGGAATGGCTGGGAAGATGCAGACGTGGGAGGCTGGCGTGAATGCTTGACCGGGTCAGAGGTCCCCTCTCTACAGTCCCTGCCACCGCCCCCAGCCTCCCTCGCCCACTGTTGCTGTGGCAGTAACGAGCCATCCAGAAGGGGGACCCAATCCCCGGGGATAGAAAACGATCCAGCAGTAACCGAAATTGTCCGCCACCCAGCAGAATGGGATTTGAAATGGAACTGGCATTGATTTGAACAAAAAGTCACGTTTCTTGCACACTGGAGCTGTGGTCCTAGATTCATGCCCTCTCCCCGGGAGGGTGAGGTGACAAAGTTGGTCAGAGGCAGCGTGCCCTTTGGACTGTGCAGGACCCACCCTGACCTCTAGGAGGCGGTCAAAACTTCTCCTACCTCACTCCATCCCAAGGAGGAAAGAAAACGGACTCATCGGGGTCCTCAGCGGGGCGGAGGGGGTGGGAGAGGGCACAGGTGTCAGCTAAGGAAGGGACGGTCAGCAGAACTGGAGCATGTGGGAAACCCCCTTCCATCATCTCTCTCCTCACAGAATCCCAAGCCCCTGAGCAACTGATGGAGAGAGGCGAGGTCCAGAGACAGGAGAACAACACCTCCTCCCACCCTCCACCGCCCTCCTCCAAGAGAGGGCCTGGAAGCAAGCCCGCCCACACCCGCAGTACTCAGTGAGGCTGAGAAGCTGGGCCTCTCTTGTTTCCTCACCTCATTGGGACTGGAATCTTGCTTCTGCCTTCAGAGGCCCTCAGGGCTAAGGCCGGGCAGGGGCACAGGCCAGGGACTGGGAGGCCAGGCAGGTACCTCCAGCAGGGAAGATCGGCGCCTGGTATTTCACTGAACAGGGTGGGAGTTGGGTTTCCAGGCAGAGAAAATGCAAACAAGAGCAATAAAAAATACAGGGAACATAAATTTTGTGTGCATGTGTCACTTAAAATCCCATAGTGGGGGATCGCTGACACGGGGTTTGGGGAATTCTGCATGTTGGTGATTGGAAGTAGGGACAAACTGGCCACTCAAAAATGAACAGAAAATCGGCCTCCTTTGTCCATTAGGCAGAAGCTGGAATTTGTCCTTAGGACAGAAGTTTTCCTCCTTCTGGGGGTTCCCTCTAGTGGCTCTCTGGGTTGTACAGGTGTCAGTCAAGTGCCTTCTCTGGTTCTGGCCGTGGTGAAGTTCTCTGTATGCAAAGAATGTACTTCAGAGCAGGGTGTTAGGAGCAGAAAGTCTTCGTTACTGAATAATTGCAGACAGCCACTTAATAGGAAACTACTTAAGGGGCTCTTTTATAATAAATAGGAGGGGGGAAAAATGTGATTGGTGCTTGAACTTGAAAAAGAAAACTCAAAATTATGAAATTAAACTTTGAAAAAGCTTATATTGAACACAATTTCAATTATAATTACATATACACATTCTTAGGCCGAAAAAAAATAAGCCCTTTATTTTAGGAAAAAATTTGCAAATATTTGTACAGTAGCACTGCGTCCTTTGCTTTGTACTTTACTTTCATAGCCAATCTTACTTGATGGGCCATTTTTACAAAAGTATAGAAGAGCTTTATGAGTTTTCCCAAAGACTTCTCATAGTGCTTTGATAGATATATTTTTCCTTTTGAGGTGCCTCTGGGGTCACTCTCTCTGCTGACTCTCAATTTTTCCTGTTGTTAACTGGCACACCCCTATTTTTAATGGCTATGATTTGAGCAGTTCTCCAACTTCATTCTCCTCAATCTTTTGCAAGATTTGAAATTTGACTCTGAAATAGATTTGCTTAGCTTGCATTGTCCTATCAGATGTTTATAACAACCCACAGACATCAGGAGACTACGCCGAAAAGGGCTCGTGAGATGGGTGGGGGATAGGCCGTGGAGGCTGTCCATGAATAAATATTGTTGTGTTATCGTGACTTTCATTTCCCTACACAACCTTGTAACTACAGGGACTCCAATAATGAATATTTGAATAACCTCTCTAATTCTGTTTATTAAAAGAATGGGAAAAGCACGACATCTCTACAGGAAGAGATGCTATTTTGTGGTTTAAACTCTTCCCTTTCCCCACTCCTTCGTCTCCTGGCCTTTTAGAGGAGGATATCCAGTGACATCAGCCTCTAGTCTAGTCTAGGCCTTAAATCGGCAGTTTGGAATAATTCCCAAGTGTTTGCATGAGGTTCATGGAAGTTCACCAAGTAGGAGCTTGAACAATGATGGGAGGCTGAGGCTCTAGCTGAAAAGAGTGTTTGCTTGCCTGGGTGTCCATGGAGCCAGAAATGAAAACAGTGAGAATGACAACAGAAATAACATAATCGGTGTCTTTAACAAGTAAGAAATAAAGGGTGTCATTAGAAAATACTTGTATTTGTTCCCTGCCCCGCTGCCCATTTAGGCCAACCCTGTGAGCTATTGTGCCCTGCATCCCTGTGAAATCTCAGGTGCCCTATCCTTTCCGTTGAGATAATTACGTCTCTGGTCACTTCTAATCACAGGAACAGACACAGTTCAGGAACTAACATGTCCAGTTCCACCTAACAATTCAAAAGACCAACTCACTTCTCCCTCCTGCTTCCAGCATGGGAGGCAGAGGATGGAGGTCGAGCTCCAGGGGATGGAACGTAAGGGCTCTTTGAGACTGAAGGCGGGGGTGTGCGAATGACTGCCCCTGGGCTGGGCGTGGTTATCTTTGACCTTGGCAGAGCGAGGCTCTGTAATTTCTTGTCGAAGCCCCGACACCTTAGAGAGTGGAAGTAGAAAGAGGAGATCTGGAAAATCCCCTGGCAGTCCAGTGATGAAGACTCTGTTCTTTCACTGCCAAGGGCCCCGGTTCAATCCCTGGTCAGGGAACTAAGATCCCACAAGCTGCGTGGCGTGGCAAAAAAAAAAAAAAAAAGAAAGGAATATGTATATATATTTTTAAAAGGGTAGTTTAAAAAAAAAAAGAAAGAGAGGCTCTTGTGTCCTCCTCCACCCAGATGCTTACACCCCCCTTCAGCCTCTGGAGCTCTGCAGACCATTCCCCGCCCATCTTGGGGTCCCACTGCCCCTACAGAAAGTCCTCTTCGACCTGGAAGACAACTCCAGGCCTCCCTCCCATTGGAACCCTCAGGTCCTTGGGAAACATGCTCACGGACTGCTGGTGAGGGAGCGGTGCCATTGAACACACAAAAAATTCTTTTGAAAGAAATTTTCTCTCCAATCTTTACCAATGTTTTGGCCTCTGAATCTTCTGATGGTCAATCAGCTAATGGTTGGAACACCAGCTCTAGGCCAGCTCCTCTGCACATCCCGCTGTGGTGGCCAGCATCTCACTACAAAAAAGGGAAGAAATTGGCACTTGTCTTAAGCTGAAACTACAACAGAAAGGGTCCGTTTTACCATCCTTTCATAACAACAAAAATAACGATAGCAATAGTAGTTGTCCTCCCCTCCTGTTCCTATAAACTACTGACTATGCTAAGGGCTTATAGGATCATCTCATTTAATGCTTACAACGATTCCATGAGGTAGGTACTATTATTAGCCGTATTTTAGAGATGAAGAAAATGAGAGAGAAGTTAATTTGCTGCACATCACACAGGTGGTAAGAGGAGAGATTCACACTCACATATCTCTCACCACAGAGGATTTTGGAATTCAGAACTTTGACTCTGTCAAGGAGACTCTACTCATGAAAACTATTGGGGCCAATTAATCACACACTCACTCCGTGTGGTAAGTTTGGGACCACCTGAGGGATGAAAGCATCCGCTCTGTTGCTGGAAAAGCTGGGTGGGGGGGATGCAACTGAACTTATAACCAAACAAATCTTCCTGCCCCTTCTCCTCTGACTTGATCTTACTGCCCTCACACCCTTCACGCCCACCAGTCAGATGCTCACTAATGGAGCCCCCCCAGGTGCACTTGCCGTGGGGGGTGGGGGGATGCATGCACAGAGGGGTGGGCAGTCCCCCTGGGGTTCAGCAGATCTCAAAGGCAGACACGTGTTCCATTGCCCGTCCAATAGAAATCATGTTCCAGGCTTTCCGGGTTGTCCGACCAGCCAGTCACATCACCTGCTCTGGGAGGACAAAGGGAGGGGCTGAGAGACATGAGGAGTTCCAAGAGGGTTGGTGTCCTAGAACCAGGTCTCTGCTTAGCGAGGAGGATTCTGAGGTCAGAATGGGCCTAGAAACAAGGGAAGAAGTCGGAATCGTTCACGTATGTGCCATTGGCTGTAAGGGGCTGGCCTACAAGTAGGAAGTTACCTGGAAGAGAAGAGTCAGCAGCAGCAGAAGGAAGTCTAGGACTTTTCCTTGCTTATGTGACATGTAGGATGATGCAAGGTGTCAACAGCAAACTAGCACTTGCCGTTGGCACTTGCCAACTACCTCTATAAGGATTAAACCATGTGCTGCTGCAGCTGGTGATTTTCAACACCCCCTGGAAGGAGTTCAGGGTGGAGAGCAGAAATGAGGCCCTCTGTGCTCTGGGAAAACTGGCAGAATGGGTCTTCAGATAGTTAGATATTTTCAGGAGCCGATATCGTCAGCCCAATTCTTGTATCTCCTCAGATCTAGAAAAGCACTAAAATCCTTCATGGTGATGACTGCTCCTCGTGACTTAGCAGAAACCTTCTGCAAAAAAATGTGTGCTTGATTTTATGTACTCCCCCTTCACCAAAATCACCTATACACCGGCCTTCGCCCCTGTCTCTTAGGAGCAGTTTCTCAGAACTCTCTGAAATGCTGCCTCCCGGGCTATAGTCCTCATTTTGCCCCAAATAAAACTTGACTCACAACTCTCACGTTGTGCATTTTTTTTAAGTCAACAAAGGGTCAGGCCACAGTGTTCCCATTTTCCACTGCCCCTTACCTCTTGGTTAGAATGTGGTACGTGGCACAGGGACTGGTAGCCATTGAATGTGAAGTTGCATCCACGCTCACGGAAGCACTCAGAGGTTTTGCACATCTCCTGCCTCTTCAGCAGAGGCCCAGTGAGCTAGAGAACTGCCGCACCCTCAACCCCAGCCCTGTATGGCTGCTGCAACCAACTGCCACAAACGTAGTGACATAACACAGATTAATCATGTTATAGTCCTTGAGGTCAGATAGCCAAAATGAGTCTCACTGGGCTAAAATCAAGGTGTCATCAGAGCTGTGTTCCTTTCTGGAATCCATTTTCTTACTTTTTCAGCTTCTAGAAGCTGCCCATATTCCTCGGCTCATGGCCCCCTTCTGACTTCAAAGGCAGAAACAAGTCAAATCTTTTTCGCATTGCATCACCTGACACTGATTTTTCTTCCTCTTCCATCTTTTAAGAACCCTTGTGATTACACTGAGCCCCCCCTGGATAATCCAGGCTACTTTCCTGATTTTAAGGTCAGCTAATTAGTAAACTTGATTCCATCTGCAACCTTAATTCTCCCTTGCTGTGTAGCATCACACACTCACAGGTTCTGGGGATTAGGGCATGGACATCTTTGGGAGGTCATTATTCCCACTAGCTCACTCCCCTCAGCCTTGCCAAGCAGCAGCTGGCGTGCACGCGCGCACACACAGGCGCGCGCGCGCACACACACACACACACACACACACACAACATACCTAAATACTCCTAAAGAGGAAATTTGAACAATGAGCTCATTCATATCTACTGGCTTCTGCATCTGTTACATATGGTCCCTCCTCTAAATAAGGCTGATTTTTACTTTTTCAGACATTAAAGATTCACTGCTTGGTGATTTTTAATCTTATGTTAAGTTGGAAAGGCTTTAACCCAATTAGGAACAGCACGTCACATTCAGATGTGATCTCAAGCCAGTTCTTTCTTTATTCCCATCGATGTCCGCCGAGCAGAGCCCATCCTGCCTGCTCTCTCCTGGAGCTGTACTCCGGAGGGTCTGTCCCAACTCCCTGCAGCCACATCTACAGTTTTCAGAGCTGCTTCCTAGCAGTGGAAGTGTTAACTGCATGATTAAAGATCATGAGAAGAAAGAAATATTTTATATTTTTAAAACCGCACAGTTATCAATCTTTATTATAAAAAACATATGTGCCTCCCCTTCTGCAGTAGACGTGTTCCTCGCTGGGTATATGTAAATCAAATTCTTTATAAATTGAGTCATATTTTAAATGCACTAGGGGAGCTGCCTATTTAAAGGGATCCTGCTGTGAATCTTTTTGTCAAGCCAAGAGGCTGTTTGTGATGCTAATTTTCACCCCTTAATTTGTCTGCTTGTAGGTGCAGATTTTCATAAAATCCCCCCAATTCACAAACCGAAGCAAGGCACACCTGTATCCTATATTTCAAGGGTATCTTTTTCATAAGAGCTCAGAAAGCTGTCAGGTGGATTACCTCATTTATCTTCCAACATTCTTCCAGAGGAGTGTAGGGCAGTCATTATTATCCTCAGAGGAGGTGTGACTCTCTCTAGCAGCCACTGCCTTGCGGGAGGCCCCATGAAAGGCGAAGGCTGCTCAGCTGAGAGCCATTTATTTTCCAATTAACAACAGGCTCCGGTCTTGGGAGGAGTGCTTGGGGAGGTTTTCTTTAGAGCCCAGAATGTTCCTTTCGCTACTCTTTGTCACTACTGTCCAGAGAGAGAAACTGAGGAACAAAGAAATTAAGTGCTTTACAAATGTCTGAAATGTCTGTTGAATGCCCGCTCTGCACGAGACATGGTGTTGGAGTTGGGTGGGGTAAGCGTTCAAGATGGCCAGCAGGGCCTGACCTAGAGCTGACCACACAGTGTGGGAGACAGGCAGGTGCTAATGACGGCACCTAGAATGCAGCATTGGGAAACGTCGAGGCCTTCAGCTTGCCCACAATTTTCTTCTCCCAAGGATTTTATAGATATGACCTCATTTAATCCTCACAACACTATAAGGTAATGTAGGCTTTGGTTTTACTCTCTGTAGCACAGGAAAACTTAGAGATTGGTGATTTTCCGAAAGTCAAACGGCAGGTAACTGACAGAGCCAGGACTTGGATTCGGGTCTGTTTCATTCCAAAGCATGTGCTTCACACATCACTGTTATTGAACATAGGCGCAAGCAGTGGGTTGTGTGGGTATAGTGGCAGGAACAATAGATTCTGACCCTCCGGATTAAAGAAACTGTCCCAGAGAAATGCTGTTTGATCCAGGCCTTGAATGGTGAGAAGGATTTCCATAGAGAATAGGGAAAAGAAACTGGGCAAAGGCATGAATGTATATGTGAGTGGTCTGGTGTCCCCAGGTTACAAGAGAGCTACAATAGGGCTAAAGAAGGCTGAGAAAGAGGTAGGGGCATATCATAGAAGGTTTTGAATGCTTCTTTAAAGGAGCTGAAACCCTTTCCCACAGTGGCGGGAAGCCACTGAGACTTTTTGAGGGAGGGAACAGATTCTCTATGGAAGACAATTCTGTCATCAGTGTGAAGAATAAGTTTGAACCAGAAGATCAAATCTTGATAGATAGTATTCTCTCCTCCAACAGAGAGAAAACAAAACCTGGTAGACACTGCCCGAACCCCTGGTGAGAAAAGGGGCGGTCAGAACTGGACGCGATGTTGTCCAACTCCTCGTTTCTTGCCTGTCCTAAGCTGTATGGCGATAAGCTGGGCTCCGGAGGCACCTCTGAGGCATGAGAGGCAAACGTAATCATACTGAACTTCATCTCTTCTTCCAAGACACAAGTCTGTTAGACTACCCACATAGAGTTCCAAGGTCTTGGAGCTGCCAATCCAGAGAAAGAAGATGGAAAAGCTGGTGGGGTCTGAGGCCATAAGAAGCCTCAGGTCCCCTTTCCCCATCCATACCCACCTAAATTTATAAATCTTTTTTTTTTTTTTTTTCGGTACGCGGGCCTCTCACTGTTGTGGCCTCTCCCGTTGCGGAGCACAGGCTCCAGACGCACAGGCTCAGCGGCCATGGCTCACGGGCCCAGCCGCTCCGCGGCATGTGGGATCCTCCCGGACCGGGGCACGAACCCGCGTCCCCTGCATCGGCAGGCGGGCTCCCAACCACTGCGCCACCAGGGAAGCCCTATAAATCTTTAACATCCACCCTTCAAAGCATCCGTGCAAGGTCGTGAAGGAGGAGTAGAATTGGAATAAGGTGTATGTTTTCTGTTTCTATTTTTTGGCCTGCAGCATAATTCTTCCGTTTGTTAAAGACCTTGGGGCTCCTGGAAGAGAGGAAATTTAAGAATAAAAGCCATTATAATAATATTGCTATTAGCAGCCGTGGGTTTGGCATGAGGCCTGGGCCACCCAGACTCCAGAGGCCTAAGTGACTAAATGGGAGGCCCCATCTGACTCGGGTGGGTCTGATGTGTCAGCGAAGGAGGTGCTGAGAAACCTCCCCGACACACACAGGGAACGCTGGGGGCAGGGGAGGTGTGTTGCCGGGGGTCAGTAGGGAGAGGCGGTAACAGGGGATATAATCAGCTTCATAGGTCTCTGGACAGTTCAGAGCAGGTACCACCTACAAAGTGAACTCTGGGGGCAGGAGGCCCTCCTACTCACTTGCCAAGGTGCCGCCCCTTCCTGCCCCAGGGTGCCGGACTCCCACCCCATGAGGCAGAGGTTTTAGTCCTTTGGCTTCAGGCCATGTATACACTGCAAATTTCCAGCTCTGCATCCCCACCCTGGGGGGCAGGTGGTGGTTAAATTCACTAGCCCTGGATATCTCCAAACCCTTCTTTGCAGAAAGGCCCTCGGTATGGTACATAGAGGAAGAGAGTGTGGGAGAGCGCACAGACGCTGGGAGACAACTAGACTTTCCTGGGTCCCCACTTTGGATTGAGGACAAGTCTGCTCCAAGCAGCACGTGGAGGGAGGCTTTGCACCTTCCACCTCCCCAGAGCAGCCTGGACCACCTCCTGCCATGATGTTTGCTGTGCAAAGGCAAGGTTTGCACCTGGTGTCCCTACCAGAACTGAAGTGCCCTGGGAGAACTCCTAAGATGCCCTTGCTGGCCCAGGAACCCAGGACTCAGACTGGCCTGCACATTGAAAGCAGACCCAAAACACCTACAGTGATTTTCCAAACACTGAATCTGGTTACTCTTTAGACAGTAACAACAACAAACTACTGTTTATCTACTGGGGTACGAGGTATGAAGTAAGAAATAGAGACTTGGAGGAAGCATTTCAAAAAACCAAAATGGCCTAAGCATGCCCCTCCCAACTTCTAGTTGCAAGCCTTCCCAGTGGAGGCCTTTGCTGAGTTACAACCACAGCTGTGGCCCACATGGATGAGTGCCATAGCTCCAGGGTCCCACTTCTCCTGTTGCCAAGCCCTGTGGGGCTGGAGGAAAGAGGCTGAAATAGAATGTGGCAAGACTTTCAAAACAGACCTTCTCCCCCAGCATCACAGCTGTCAGAGCCTGTGTCCCACAATGGTCGAGAGCTAGAAATTTGCACTCAGACCTGGATTTGAATCCTACTTCACCACTTCCCAGCCATGCGATTGTGGGAAAGCGACCGCACCTCTGAGAGCCTCATTTTCCTCGTCTGTACAATGGGGCTAATAGTAGTATCTTCCTTGGAGTTTTAATAGCATGAAATGACATATGCAAAGCACTTAGCACAGTGCCAGCGTATAGGAAGTGTTCTGTACATGGACAGCACTTTCCTTCTCTCAAAAAGAATGTGTTGAAGAGAACAAACACATTGTACCCAAGGGCTCAGTCTGCTGCTTTGCTGATCTCTAGAGCCTGTGGAAGGAAGGCCTTGTTACGCAGGATGGGGACTAGTTCTGATTTCCCTGGAAGACCTCTGAGCTATGGACTAAACCTTGGTTTGGGCTCTTGCTTCAAGGAGGAAAGAAAAAAAAAAACGCAGACGAAATTCGTGAGAAACAGGTGGGCACTTTTGTTTACTCCACACAGCTGGAAGAGTCCACGTGTGACCACAGGCTATGGATCTCGGCCAGTGAAGAGAGCACTAGGGATTTCCAAGGAGCCGCAGGTATTCCCACTCTGCCTCAAGCCATGGCTGCACGAGTATCGCAAGGCAGGGAACAAGGAGCCCCCCTGCCATTAACTCCATCACAGTGAAATATCAAGAGTGAACAAAGAACTTGGGCCAGGAACGATCCGGGTGCCACGTGCTTACTCTGGATAGCTATTTTGGACCCTCAGCTGTATTCCCGGATTTCCTGACTTGGACATTCTAGTAGGCATTTTGAAGACCATCCCTCCTGTTCATCTCACCGAGAAAGCAGAAACTCATTAGATGGGGCAGAATTTGTGCCTTTCTCCAGAAGAACACATCCAGAGACCTTTGTCTTCTTAGTGGCCACCTCTCCCCTCCCCCAAAGGGTATTTCCGAAAGGAAGTTACCAACATGGAAAATCTAAGACTATAGTAAGGAACCCCAAATAGGAAGCAGGTGATGTTGGAGCCAGACAGACCTGGGTTCAAATCGTAGCTCACAACTTCTTTATTATGAGAGGCCTTTCACAGGTTACTGAACCTAGGTGAGCTCGTCCTCTCATCTTTAGACCAGTGCTCTAGTCCGGTGGGTCTTGAAATTTAGTCTGTGTCAGAAGCACCTGGAGGACTTGTTAACACGCAGATTGCTGACCCTACTCAGAAGGTCTGGCGCCTAAGCATCAGCCTTTCAACAAGTTCCCAGGTGATGCTGATGCTGTGGTCCAGAGACAGGAGTACACTTTGAGAACCACTGCGACTAACTGTTAATCTGTATCAGAGCCTTTGCTCACTTGGGAGAGACAGGAACATAGCAGGAAAGACATCAGAGTCTGGTGGGCAAGAATCATGAGGGCTGGGTTAGCCCCTCTTCCTCTCACTAGCTGTGTCAGTTTTCTCAGTTGTAAAATGAGGGCAGTGACACCCACCTTTCAGGTGAGAGTATAACGGGAAGATAAATACGCAAGTGCCTCGTAAAATATAACATGCTATACAATTGTAAAGTATTAATTAAATATGAGGATTATTCTAAGGGTTAAAGCTCATAGCGCACGGAGAGGTCTGTAGTGCAGTGACCGGCACATAGTGGGGCTCAATAAATATCAATTAAATGAAAAAAACCCAGTACCTAAAAATAGCCACTGACTCCATGCCAGAGATTTAGGTCTCTGTCATACGTTAAACAAAAAATGGTAATAAAGTTACAACACATGAAATTCATATTCCAGTCGTGGGTGGCGGAGACCTCCTTCTTGGCTTCTGATCCAATTCATTATTCAAATCCTTTTACCATCGAGTGCTCCACTGCTTAATGTGGAACCAACTGTGGATCTTGATAAGAGGAAAAGACTGGGCTCTGTTTCCACTTTGCTCTTGGCAGTCCTCAGGCCTCCAGGATAACTTTCTTGCAAAATGAATAGGGTTGGCTCCCAGAGAGACCAATCTAATCTCATCTTGTCCACTCAGAAGATCCGTATCAAACCTTACAGACTGTCTGACTGCAGTAAGGGGCACCTAATTCCATCTGGATTTGGACCAGTGTTTAAATAATCAAGTAGGGGACCATCAGCATGGTAGAAATAGAGAAGCAAAACTATAACTGGCCCACTTTTTAAACACTGTTCTTGTCTAAAGTTTTATTTGAGAAGCCCCCGTATGAGAGACAGAAACAGAGCACGAGTGAGAAAGCAAGAAGGGAGTTTAAAAGTCCACTGCCTCCTTTAAAAACACATATGAAAGAATCAACATCTTGCGTTTTCACTGTTTTACGGGCATGACGGTCTGATCAGATAACCGTGCTCTGCTGAGAGACCTAATTACCAGTCCTCTGGAGAATTTAAATTACTTTTCAAGGAAAAAAAGAAAAAGTCTCTGGTTACTCTTGGTTGAATAAAATGTTACTTATTTCCCCTCAGCCATTTTCAGAAAGGCTCTGCTCACTTCAAATGGAATTACTGGTGAGCTCTGTTACCCAGACAAGGTACACTTCAGCCAGTCAGTTTCGAGAGATGCTTAAAAAATATCGGTTTCTAACACGTAAGACTCTGAAAACACGCTGCATTGTTTTTTTATATCTCAGTCTGGCTGTGTTATTAAGGGAACACCCAGAGTCAGTAAAACAGATACAAATTGAATGTTATTGCCACAAACACTATAAATAAATCTCTAGGGATGCTATGTGAAATACCCTGATGTAGGCCAAATTGGTTCATATTTGCAAAGTAAAACCAAAGGTCGGATGCCAGATCCCTTGGGTACTGGAGGTCTACCTAGGCCAGATTCGAACACTCAATTAGATACAGGTTAAAGCTTTCATTTGCTACTTTTTGCTTTAATTTGCTACTGAAGAAGGTACAATCTTTTCAAAAATCACAAATTGAGTGTTTAGGTGTCAAGAAATTCTTTGATGTCAAGTTTCTACTAAGAGACTGAATGATTTAAATTGGAAAAAAGGAAGAAAGAAGGAGAGGGAGAGGGAGAAAGGGAAAGAACTGAACTGTGGTTCTAGAATCCCAGGATAATCAGTCTTGGATCTGCCTGACTCCAGCCTCTCAGTGGACTGCTCAGGGAGAGGAATTTCTTAACATTCTTATAGTTCAAACTATGTGTCATTATGTTTCCTGTTTATTGGCAGGGAGGAGGGGTAGTACTTAGCAAAAAATCTGGACAGAGTCAGTCTTACTGTACTTAGAGCTCATCCTGTTTCTTTTCCAGCATCACTGTTAGGCTGACAGCTCTAGTAATCTAGTTGCCCAAACCTTTGACTGAAACCCTAAAATGAAAATCAATCCAACCAGGTTTTCAATATTTCCCTATAAACTCTCTCAGTGATAATGATGTGAAACATTTCCAGGCATGACATTCATTTTGAAGCTTCAGTTTTAGGGAAGTCACACAGATAAGGGAGAGGCTAAAGTTGATTGGTGTGTTTCACTAGATGCCTTTGACATCAAACCACAGGGCAGCACGGGTGCTTTTAGGGAAATTCTTTGCCAAACCCTAACCCAGGTCACAAGATCTGAATGAGCAAAAGGAGGCATGGGAATGAAGCATTTAACAGTGAGACAGTGAATCCTGTCTTTGTGGTGCAAGGTTCTCTGGGCAGACACTGGTCTGTTTTATAAACTTTCACCTGGAAAACAATCACTATTGCATAATTGGGGCAAAGGCAAAGGATGTTGAGCATCTGTATAGATGCTGTTTTGCAAACCCAAATATTGCCCCCATTCTCCATTTACTGATCACATCCCATCTGTCACCAAATGTTGGGGTTTCTGGCACTGAGATGCATCTGCTTTTCCCCAACCTTATCACCACTTCCCTGACAACTGCAGTAAACTCCTTAGAGGTTCTCATGCCCCAGCTTTCAGCCCGAGAGCACGTTCTCTACACTGCTGCAACGATCTTTCAAAACTCAGTAGTTGGGCTTCGCTGGTGGCACAGTGGTTAGGAATCCGCCTGCCAATGCAGGCGATACGGGTCCGAACCCTGGTCCGGGAAGATCCTACATGCCGCGGAGCAACTAAGCCCGTGCTCCAGAACTGCTGAGCCTGTGCTCTAGAGCTTGCAAGCCACAACTACTGAGCCTGTGCACCACAACTACCAAAGCCCACACACCTAGAGCCAGTGCTCCGCAACAAGAGAAGCCACCGCAGTGAGAAGCCCGTGCACCGCAACAAAGAGTAGCCCCCGGTCGCTGCAACTAGAGAAAGCCCGCACACAGCAACAAAGACCCAACACAGCCAAAAATAAATAAGGAAAATAAATAAATTTATATATATATAAAAAAACAAAACTCAAAAGTGACTACCTCATCCTCTGCTTACAACCCATACAGGTTAAAATATGAACTACTTATCTTTAGCACTCAAGACTGAAAAATCTCCTTGGGGAAAATGGCAGAAAAACACAGTAAGCTCCCCCAAAGGACACAGCCCTCAGGTTCCTCTGCTCTAAGGAAGGGATAAATCCTTGAATGTTTAGATTAAACTAACTTTTGTGGGTTAGGCTGGCCCACATGTATGTTGGTTCCACATGGATTTCAAACAACCAGCTTATAATGGATTCTGAGAATACAACCCATTTGTTAGATTGGGACCACAAATGAAGTATTGTTTTATTTGTCTCTCTCATTGTTTAAATGACTTTGGAATTAAAATGTAATAGAATTAAAAATTATGTCTGAAGATCAACAATGTCTCTCACAGTAAAACCTTATCATTTTAACCTACGAACCCAATTAGGCGTCTAGAGAAGTGTGAGGACAGATTCATTTGTCATGAAATGAAGCCTGTCGTAGAGATGAAGATGGAAATCTACATTTTAGAGCAAAGTAATAGGTACTAGGTGTCTAGAACTTGATTACCCGAGTGAGGTTGGTTCTTCTGCTATTTCAAGGTTATAACTAAGAGATGAAGCTCTTAAGTGTTTTACAAGGTCCAGGGCACTGGGGGCTGGTGCAGGTCATGTATCCTCAACCACAAAAAGAGGTGGTTTATCAGTAAGAATGAGATTTTTGCAGGATGCTTTGTATTTCTTCTTTACACCCTCTCTTCTCAACAAAGGCCATGCCTCTTTTGTTCATCTTTCCTATTCCTCACGCCTAGCATATGTTAATGAGTGACTGAGTGGATACACACTGCAACACAGTAGGTCCAAATAGGTGGTTCCTCATCTTTTGCTTTCTTATTTAAATGTTAGCACTTCTTTAACACTTACTATATAACAGGAACCAAGTAAGTACTACGTTTACATATATATTATCTCAGTCCTCAAACTAACTGTTGATGTGTTATTCCCATGTTGCAGATGAGACAGTTCAGACGTGGGGAGGGTTAATTTGCTCAAGTTCAAATAGCTAGTAACTGGTGGTGCTCCAGAGCCCATATTCTAACCACCATACAAACTGCCTGTTTCTCACAGCCAGTCATAGAACTCTCTATACCTTGTGATTGCATCTTTCAAGTGACTTTCAGTTGTCCAGTTACGAGAATCTCCAGAAGCGATATGTATATGGTGAAGGACTGGGGGAAAAGGAGGCAAGTACTGACTCTTATGGAAATACGGGAAATCAAATAAAGTCTGAGACCTGTTTTCAAGGTAAAACGCAAAGATAACAAAGGTTTACAAAAATGGATATGGTGATCTCACCAAGCTGGTCATCTGGTTTTGAATAAACATAGGACCAAAAGGTGGGAAGAAAGGAGTAACAACTAGCCAACTCTTAGGGATGATCTTTTCATGAATTCCCATTGTCCTTGTTTTCAGACCAAAAAATAATCTATTCAAGGGACTTAGTATTCTCTCTCATAGAATGAAACAGGTGAAAGGAAAAAAAAAAATCTTTGGACATTTTTCCTTTTGCTTCCCCCTCACAGGTCTTACGAACTAAATATATTATCAAGAAATCCAGGGCTTCCCTGGTGGCGCAGTGGTTGAGAGTCCGCCTGCCGATGCAGGGGACACAGGTTCGTGCCCCAATCTGGGAAGATCCCACATGCCGCGGAGCGGCTGGGCCCGTGAGCCGTGGCCGCTGAGCCTGCGCGTTCGGAGCCTATGCACCGCAACGGGTGAGCCACAGCAGTGAGAGGCCCGCGTACCGCCAAAAAAAAAAAAAAAAGTAAAATTCAGTGGTATTCAAAAATATTTATAAAAACATCTTCTCTAAAGTGACAACCAGTATTCAGCAGGGTCAGAAGGGCAGGTCACCTTCCTGACAATAGTCTAACCCAGCCTATAAAAGCTACCAGTTATTAGTCTACCCTGGGCCAGCACTTTGCATCTACCTTGTCCAACCTTTACAAGGATACTGTTCTCTCCACTGACTGAAGTCACACTGCTAAATGCAGGTCCATTTGACTCTCAAATCCGTGCTCTCTGTTCTGCCTCTGTGGGTACAGACCAAATTCCCTGTTTAGACACTGTACCACTGAACTGGTATTTTATTCAACCCAATATCATACGATGCTTGCTTAGAACAATGAGTCAGTGGCTGAGAACTGGAAATCTATGTTAATTGAGAGTTTCTCCTTTAAGGGTGAAAAGCATAATTATCAGAAATGTGTATTCTCAAAGAAATATTATGGACGTGTCTAAACTGTGCAATAAATGTTAATCAGATTAACTTTTTTCTTTCCAATTTCCTTTTTATTCTAAGTTGATAGCCCTTTCCTCATTTCCTTTTTAATTCTAATTAAGAGTATATCCTAAGTATACCTTGTAAATCTTCTATCTGAAATTTCACTGCCAATGGTGAAGTACAAAGCAAAAAGCAGCAAAGGCCTGTCAGTCTGCAAGTCACAAATATGCCAGAAAACCACGACAGACCAGTGATGATGCGTACCTTTCTGGTGGCAGTGATATCTGAGGGTTAAGTTGATGACGCTGAACACTGAGTCCACTTGGAAAACATCCTTCAGCGTCAAGGCTGCGGAAGAAAATATTAAAACAGGACACCAAACCATTTTTGCCCTTCCCACTGAGTGTTTATTTTATAGCTTTTGCATCAGGTAATCAATTGAAACACTTCAACAACAGAAAGCTGGCAGAATGTTAAGGAAAAGGAGTGATTATCTCTCCAACAGATGTGACAAAATGGTTTCAAGTTGGAAACAGTATTGCATAAATGAATCAACTGAACAGGGGAAGGGGAGAGAAGAGAAAGCAGAGACACAGAAAGGAGTGAGCATCTTCCAACATGGATTGTGAGGAAAAAAGGCACTCTTCAGCTGTCTGTGTACTTATAAAATAAAAGTCAAAATATACAATCCATGTTTGTCAAAATTCCATTTGACACTGCTTTAGAGATGCTCATACACCTGACTCTCAATAGAAAGCTAAAGAAGCTGTCTGAAAAATAAGACAGCACCAGTGTGTCTAAACCATAGGCTTACCAGTGATGTGTTTTAAAGAGATCATCACCATCAGGGTCCTTTTATAAATAGTACTGGAAAGGTCACAAAGCTGCATGAACTTAAACTGTAGAATAAATCTAACTGATCGCCCATTTCATTCTTTAAAATTCCCACTCCAGGAAATCAGAAAGCGAGCTCCACTCCAGAGGAGCTGAATTGGCAGTGCATCTGAAACAGGGTTGCTTTTTCCCTCAAAAGGCTGCCTGAGCAGCAGTTTAGTTGGCATCATCCAGCAGCTTTGCATAGCATAAAGGGATGCAAAAATTTAACAGCAATTGCCTTGCTTCCTCTCAAAGCAAATAGCACTAATTTATGAAGAGTCAAATTGTCAACTCATGAAGTAGAAGCACCTGGGCCTCTTAAAGACAAACTTCATAAAAGGTTACAATACCGGGTGCTTCTCATAATAAAGGATTCTAGGACCGTAGGTGTGTTTGAGAATGATCAATGGGAAAACCCAGAGATGGTTTACACAGATGTTCTCTATGTAGAATTTGAATGTAAATTAAAATACCAGCTATGCATTTGGGAAGCAGCCTTTAGTTAAATTCTTTAGAGCTTTTAGAATTTTTATTTCATTTTATTAGAAAAAGAGAATCATTGTCTACAAACTATCTTCTTTCTAACTATGCAAATACAATGAGCAAATCATCTGCAATATCAAAATACTGTTTGTAAATCACTGATGGCACAAACAATTTTAGGAATCTCTGATAGGACATAATATTGAGAAAGAGCAACAGTGGACTTCAAATTATAGGCATTAATTGAATTTTAAGAATAAAAAATAAAATGCAAAGTTTAGAAGTCAGTAAGTTTTTCTCTGATTTTCAGTAATTTAAATCCAATCATCAGGAATTCAGAATCACCCAATATGTTCAAAGTTGCACAAATGCGTATGGATGATAGAAAAGTAATCCCCATGCAATATTTTAAGTGTTGCTATCAGATATATTTAAGTGATACTTTACAGATTAAAGTTGGGTAAAATCAAAATATATCCTCCCCATTACATTTTAAAACAGTCACAATAATTTATCAACAGTTGCCATTTCACAGCAATTAGAAAATAGGAGTTGATACAAGTTGAACAAAAAGGTACTTTTTCCTCTTTTAGGAAATAAACATATATAGATATATATATGTACACATACACATATAACATTATCTTTTAAAATTCAAAGGGGTTAATTTGCTTTTGTATTATATAAAAAAAAATTTTCCCTATGTTCAAAATACTGAAAAAGCACAAAGGCTGAAAAAAGAAAACCACATTTGCCACTTTAAAAAAATACATTATTGTCTCAGTGGTTCTATTTATTTGATTATAAAGTTAGGTATTATAAGGACTCTGCACTTGTCAGATTCCTAGGACTGTACTGGACCACATGGAATTAAATCTAACCCTTCCTCAGTCTCCAGGAAGGATACTTTTAACCCACTCTAAAAGATGATAGCATAAATGCCCCTATTCTGAACTGTTAAACCGGGAAAGAAAACACGCCCACCTGGAAACAATCGAAGTCGTAAAAGTTTATGAAACCGTGGGAGAGACTGCCTGAATCAGAAAGCTGTTCTTTGGATAGAAGTTAGTTTTTGGAAGTATATAAACTCTTTTAGGCCACTAGAGTACAGATTCAAAAGTGATTTCTCCATAAATAATAATCTGTTACAGGGGTTTGTAAAGTACAACTCATGGTCCATATCTGGCATGTCACCTGTTTCAGTAATAAAGTTTTATTGGGACACAGCCATGCTCATTCATTTATGTGTTGTCTATGACTGCTTTTGTACTAGTATGGCAGAGTTGAGTAGTTGTGATGGAGACCAATGGTGTGCAAAGCCTAAAATAGTATTTACTCTCTGAACCTTTATAGGAAAAGTTCACTGACCCCAGATCTAGTGCACTATGTGCTACTCTAGTTACCTAAAAGAGCTGATGCACCTCAAGGGGATTTTAGCTGGACTCCAAGAGTAACCTGCATACTAGGGTTCCTTAGCAGACAAATGTCAGATGCCCCATCCTGAGGTGGTGCTTTACTTTGGGCAAGGAAATCATTTGTATATATTCTCCACAAATACCTATAAAAGGTATTAAATACACCAAAAAGAAAGCCAAGTAAGAAAAGTATGCCTGTTGATAATCCCTTAATATTGTCCTATTATTGGGGGGAAAGGGTGCTACAATGACTCTTTCTGTCAACTTCCTTCAGCTTTTCTTTAAATTTGTCTATAAATGTCTTTTGATAAGTAGCGCTCCCTCCTCCTTCTATGCAATTAATAACCTTTAAAGCCACCTGACTAAAATGCTTACATAGTTTGGTGAGGCCTTGTTCGGGGATATTTATTTAAACTAAACATATTAAAGATTATCCTTTTAGAAAATGTTTCTAAAATTCTTTATCTCTGCTACTCTAAGAAGTGGAAGAAGGTAAAGAATGCACGGGGAGATCAAACTCTGCAAAGTATACCTTAAAAACCAGAGGTATAAAATAGCTACGCTTTCTGAACGGTAATGTAAAATAAAAACAGAAAAAATCTTCCAAATTTGAAGAGCAAATTTTCCCTTGCCCTGAGTCAGCTAATGAAATCTTTTTTCAAACAGGGAACCTCCTGAACTCAAGCAGCTGCTCAGGAAACTGTAAGAGTTCACAGGTGTTTCAATATTTCAATAGTTGTTGAAACAGGGAAGATAAAACACTGAGAAGAGATTTATTAGACAGAAATTTATATCAAGAGATTAACTGTTTTTTCAACCAGCTTATAGGTGGACTCTTCTCCTTCTTTGTTAAAAAATGAATGGTATGAAACTATATGTTAAAGATGTTTCCATAACACCTTACGTTTACATAGCGCCTTACAGTTTCAAAGTGCTTTCACATGCCATCTCATTTAATCCTCACAACACCCCTGTGAGGTAGGTAGGACAGGTATTATCATCCTCACTGCAGGATGAGGAAACTGAGGCAGAGAGCAATTAAGTGACTTGCCCAAGATCACACAGCTGGTAAGTGGCAGAGCCAGGACAAGAAATCAAGTTTTCTGACTCCTCATCCAGTACTCTTTCCACTATAACTACTGCCCCCAATTATGAATAATGTACTGTGTCTCAAAATTGAAAGGTTATTGAAGTTCACTGCAGTGATGTCTTAACAGTAAAGTTAAATGAAAAATACAAGAACAGTAGGTCTGATGGTTTTACTTGACATAATAAAATTGGTGCAAAACCACTTTTTGTCTAATTACTTATAATCTTTTGGTCCAAATACATAAAATATGCAATATTTACAGCATTTTCCAATTTTTTTCGTAAATGCAATGCTTTAAAACACATTATAAAGCACCTTAGTAAAAATAGTCTACAAGTAAAAGTACAGAAGAAGTAGGAAAAATCCTACCCATTACCACAGCTCACTAAATGGAGTTATAATATGGACTCACCAATACCTCAGTTTACACCTTTACAAATAACCCATGGAGAAACAAATACTAAACTTACTTTTTTGATATTAATGTGTGGAAGCCTTAACCAAAACTTCAGGCAATGTCAACATTCTTTGAAGTGTTTCCCCAATCTTAGATACTGGGGAGACAGGAATGAGAAATACTGCTTTGATTCTTTTTACAGTATTAATAATGGTTTAAATTGATTTTTAACACTAATCATCATTTTTTTAAGAAAATTAAAATGACCTACATAAATATGGGCAGTTCCAACTACAGCAGATACAGTCTTAGCAAACGTGATCAAACATTTCAGTAAATTTCATGGGACGTGATTCACAGAAACAAAGTACACACCACCAAACAGTTAATAACACTATCCAGTAGAGGCGTATAACCCAAACCTCCAGGTGAAGGTGGAAGTAGCAAATGGATTCATCTTCATTCATGGTTAGTTGAAAAAAAATGCTTTATCAAAAAGAGTATCAGAACTTTTTCTGAAATTGTATTTCATTATTTAGCCTTCAATTAGACCTGCTATGTGTTTATTTTAGGTGATGTGTAGGTTTTGTTCAGGCAGGAGGTTATAACTCCCACCAAAATTTAACCAGAAAAAAAAAAAAAAAGGCTGAAACTTAAACTTCCTAGACCACTGACATGTCAGCCAGAATCTACTTCCTTGACGTCACTGTCTGTATCCTAACTCAGTTCAATACAAATTATCTTACACACCCATCAGCAATCCAAGTTGTGGAGCTGAGAACTAAGGTGAAGACAGGGTCAAAGTTGTAGTTCAAGAATCTAACTGCCACACTTTGTACTCAGTTCGATTTAGGGTAAATCTTTTCATAGAAAAAGTTCTGTGCAAGGATGTAGAGGTCTCCATCTTTTTCTCGTACAGCGTGGGCTCTGATGAATTGGAACTGCTCTAGTGCAAACTCATAGAACTCATTCTCCATTTTCCAAATGTCAGATTGCTGTAGTTTTGCAATGGTTTGTTTAGTAGGGAGTTTCTTCTCTGTGGTTTTCCTAAGATGAGATTTCTTTCCTACTTACAAAGGAAAAAGAGAAAAGGTAAATAAATTCTGAGAACACACAAAAGATCAATGCCTGTTTATTTGAAGAGACTGTTTAAGTTAGTATGACACATGGAAGAGCATAATTGTTTTGTCTTAATATCATTCAGGCAAAAACAGTGCCCTAATCATACTAGAACTGTGATTTATTCCTTTGTAATGCAAATCCTTACCCTTGTTAAAGACTTAATGAGATGTCAAATAATAAAAGTAAGAATCGTGGACGTCCCTGGTGGCGCAGCGGTTGGGAATCCGCCTGCCAATGGAGGGGACATGGGTTTGAGCCCTGGTCCGGGAAGATCCCACATGCTGCAGAGCAACTAAGCCCATGCTCCACAATTACTGAAGCCCACGCATCTAGAGCCCGTGCTCCGCAACAAGAGAAGCCACTTCAATGAGAAGCCCGTGCACCACAACGAAGAGCAGCCACCGCTCTCCGCAACTAGAGAAAGCCCGCGCACAGCAACGAACACCCAATGCAGCCAAAAATAAATAAATTTATTTTAAGAAAAAGTAAGAATGGCCACTTGGTAAAGTGTAGGCTGTCACCTTACATGCTGTATTCTCAAATGCTTGGTGCTCTGACTAGTTTGTTTTTAAAGACATGATAAAATACCTATTTTCAAACTTAGTGCTGATTTTTCATAACCTATTCTCTATACCTATGTGTTAAAAGCTAGGGCACATGCATACTCCAGGAAGAGTTCCTCTGATTGTATCTTACCAAAGAACAGAAAAAAAAAATCAGAATTAGATTGAACCAGCACGGTCACTTTCAGATATGTAATACTGTCACAGCTGCTGAAGCATTCTTTTAGGAGCACTGTGACATAGCACAGGATCATTACCAATGTGACTCAGTCTCTCCATCCTACCCCTACCTAAATAGCACTAGACATGTCTAAAGGGTGGAATGTATGGCTGGCACTACTGAATATCACACATTTCTAAGGCTGGCCCTGTAGTTTGTATCTTTCCATTATACCTACAATGCCTTTTAATTATAATCTCGTGCATGTTTATTCATTAAACAAATATTTAATGAATACCGTCTGTGTGCCATGTACTGTTTTTGTATTGAAAATGGTGAATAGAAACAGACAATATACTTGCCTTTCTGGAGTTTTATTCAACAAACTTCAAATCACACATATTTTGCAAGTGGCAAACAAAGTTAAGGACAGCTTGAAAAAGAAACCCATCCTTATATACCTGTACGATAGAGCTCTGTAGCACCCCTGAAGAACCGGGGCAAAGCTGCCTCCAATAACATGATAAAATCTTCAAGCTCTTCAGTAACTCCCACCAGAAAGTACTCATTAACTAGGTTATATTTGGCTTGATCCATAGCCCACCTGCTTCCTACATTCCTAAAACCAAAAAAAAGGAATAAAAAAATTGATTGTGAAATCTGCTAAATACTTTTGATGCCTTTGACACTGTATATTATGGAAAAAACAGATAAACACATGTCCATCCAAAGCCTTAATGCCCTTTTATTAATGTCCTTTGGGAGGCACACCTGTTTCTAATTTCCTTTGCCTCTGCCCCCAGTTCCTGCTCAACTACGCAGGGCTAACCCAGATTTTAGTAGAGGACACTTAATTTGAACAGTTAAGAAATGTGTATACATATCCTCCCATCTGATCTAGTATGAGTGCATTTAATTTTTGTTAACTACAGTTGTCCCTTGAACAACATGGGTTTGACCTGCACAAATACCTTTCAATAGTAGATACTACAACACTACATGGACCATGGTTGGTTGAATCTGCAGATCGAAGGAACCGTGGATACAAAGGACCAACTATAAATTATACCGGGATTAACCCCCACCTTGTTCCAGGGTCAACTGTACTCTAAACTTCGTTCATTTTAAGAGCTCTCTAGGAAGGTCTAAGCAATTTTGTGTAGCGATTATCTTCATTTAATTTATGAGTTTAGGTTTTTCTGATATTTCTTAAAAACAGAAATAGGATAAGAAATGGCTCTGCTAAGAATCTTTTTATTTTTCATGTTTTTAGCTAACGGCTGTTAATAGAGGGTTGGCCCTAAATAAACTATGCCTTTGGGTTCTTTTTAGCACTGACATTCCCTAACCCTAATGCCAAGCTCTGCCTTTAAGCAGTGTGATATTGAGCTGATGACTTCGCCTTTCTGAGCTTGTTTTCTCAGCCATTAAAAAGCTGGCATGGGTGGTGGGAAGCTGGGGAAGCAAACGAGTTGATTTCTCAGGTGCCTCCCAGATTTCTCAAGTGCCTCCCAGTTCTATGAATCGAGGAGGCATACTAAAGAAGTGTGATTAAAATCTCCTCAGTAATGCCCAATGGAGAGATATACTCTCTATTGCTCTAAGGTAGGGGAGGCAACCTTTCCTCTAAAGAGCCAGAGAGTAAAGCCGGAGATGGGTCTGCAGGTCATATGGTCTCGGTCACTTGGTTACTTAACCCTGCTCTTGCAGTGTGAAAACAGCTACAGACACTAAGTAAATAAATAGATGTGGTTGTCTTCCAATAAAACTATTTATAAAAACAGGTGATGGGCCAAATTTGGTGTCCGGGTTGTAATCTACTGATCCCTGTTGTAAGGAAATGATTAAAAATTGAGAAGACATTCTTTCTAAGCTTCCAATTCTTACATTATTACAGTTGACCTTTGAACAACACGAGCGTTTAGGGGTTCCAACCAGACCCGATCCCCCATTCCCCACTTGAAAATCTGCATATAACTTTACAGTCAGCCCGCCATATCCCCAGCTCCACATCCGAGGATTCAGCCAACCACGGATCATGTAGTACTGTAGTACATCTTTATTTAAAAAAATCTGCATTTCAGTGGACCTGCGAAGTTCAAAGCTGTGCTGTTCAAAGGGTCAATTGTATTATGCGTTGATACAATCTACTGAGTAGGGCCTTAAGGTTCTCAGTAATCTAATACTATATCTCAAATAATGATGGAAAGAACAGAAGGCATTCCTTATATCGCTCATGGTTTTAAGGAAGCTACTAACTTTGAATGTGTTCTTGTTTTTTTCTACTTTTCCTATTAAAATGATTGATTAGAACTAATGCGTACCATTATTTTTTTAAACTGAAAACTCAGCACATTCTGAGGAAATAAACTCTATTAAAGATAAAATATCTTTATTTTACCTTGGCTTCTCTCAAAGTCAAATCAGTTTAACAGTAAATCCAGGTGAATAATTTACCCACTAAGCCTCTTCTTGATCTAAAATGGATGGCTCAAACAATAAGCTTAGGAGAAAATGAGGTTTATGAAAGGAACCCTGACCTCTAATTAAGACCACTGCTAGAACATAGCAAGACACATAACACCAAAAACAAAAAAGAATTAAAAACCAGCATCTGAGAAATCATTGCAAGCATGTTTTACATGAAGAATCTTTTTAATGCACTTAAAGGTAACTAAAAACTAGGTATTACTTAATTACATGTTATTTTTGGTCTGGTCTTTCACGAACTTCCTTACACCTAGTCCTTGACTAACACACTCACCCTTGTGAAATACAGATTATAGAGATAATAGATAGATTACTGATTGAAGCTAGCTTTATCTCCCTACCAGCATTCCGAGCTGTGGCCACAGAAGAATGGGATTTGAAGCCAGAGCTTCTCCGGAGCACAGTCTGAGCCGCCCTCAGCTACACATTCATCAAAGGTCTGGAAAAAAGACAAAGCAGCACATGTGAGCCATAAACCCGAGCCTCACCTACCAAGTATCTTAATGTGGTAAGTTATTAAATAAATGGCAGTGGATGGGACGAGTAGTGAATTAAAGTGATAGGTTACAAAAACATACTTGAGATACTGAGCAAAGTTAAACATGGGTTGTTCTCACATCGTTGTTTTATACCAGTGTTTATAAGAATTCTTCTACTATATGAATGGAACATCCCCCAGATAACAACTTATCCTTGAAATTAAGTACTGGTTTATGTTGAGTTTGTGTATTTATATTTTCTATCCCCTTACCGAAGTAAGTTAAATAAAAACAAGGTTAAAGATACTCTTTGTGAAACAATTATTTGAAAAGAATATAAAGTAGGACTACACTTAAGTCTTTTCCCCTTTTCTCATTAAAACAAACAAAAAAATCATTGTACAAAGCAAAAGTGACCCTGGACACTTATGACTTGCATGCCATCCTCTCCAAATGCATCTGACTAAATTAATTAAAAGGGCAGGAGACTCACAGGTTATGGATCTAAAATTAAATCAACTTCATTTTCTTTAGTACTTACTGTCTGTCACAGGCATTTTTACAGTAGGCGTTATCTATTTGAAATGATATTAAGATGCCAGAGAACAAACTTAAGAGCTCAGGCTGTTGGAGTAGACATCTATAAATACCACCTGTTATTTCTGAGAAGAGGGGGTATGTAAAAGTAGAAAGAGAACGCATCCAGAGTCCAGACTCCTGAGTTTCTAGAACCATGTGTGACTCTATCTTGAGTAAGTCTTTATGGCCTCCAAACCTCACTTTCTAATCTATAAAATCAGATAAATTCAAAGGTCCCTTTCAACCAAAAATCTAGTAAGAATAGGACCCCAAACCCTTAGGTCTGACTATGGCTAGAGGTATAGTGGAATAATTATCTTTATTCTGGCAACATTTAAGAGGCAACAGCAAACTGCAGCCCACAATTGATTTGCCCATTTCTTTTACAGATGACCTTCACCATGATATAGGAAAAAGATTTATGACTTGGGTTTGAATCTTGAACCCAGAAAAACTTAAGTTCTGTGTTAGTTTCCTCATAGGAAAAAGGAGGACATAATCTTACTTTGAGGAAGAAATAAAATCATGGATCTAAAAGAATCTACCACAAAGAGTGGTTCACTGTAGGCACTCAATAAATGGGATGTGTCTACGTCTGTCTTTCTCTCCCCACCTCTCCTCCCTAATAGTCAAATACAATGTTTTGTTGGTTCTTGTTCTCCCTGACCTCCACAGCGTTGTCTACGTCTTTGAACACTCCCCTTTTTGGCTTTTTGTTGGTTCTCTGTACCTTTCTGAATGTACTATCACTATCTTCTTTTAAGGCATGTTTTGGTCCTTCTACCAAGCATGGAAACTCAGCTGTCTTCTCTTTACCCACTCCCTTCCTTAGCTTATTCACACTTCCTTGGCTTCATTTATAATTTCTAGGCAAAAGTTTCCAAATTTGTACCCCCAGATCCATCACCTCTTACCTATCTTCTGATACTTAGTATGCCTTTTCATTTGAATTTCCAGTATTACCTCATATTCAATATTTCTGGCAATAGGATGACATTGCCCCTTGTAATTCAGACTCAAGATCTCAGCACATTTCTTTATTTTTCCTCTCCCTCACTTAACATCCTTGAGGTAATGTCTTTCCAATGCATCTTTTTTTTTCCCCAATCTTCCATCAGGATCTTGCCATGTCATGTCTCCATTCTTACAATCACTTCCTAATTGGGCTCCCTTCCCTCCCTTCCTTCAATCTGCTCTTAGACTACCAGGTTAGTCTAAGTAGTCACTTCTAACATCCTCTACTCAGAAAACTTCAATAGCTTCCAATATCTTTTTAAAAAGAGAAATACAAACTCTTTATCCTGGCTTTAAAGAATGCTTCATAATCTGACCTCAGTGTGCAAGTCTAGCCTTATCTCCATGTATAACTTCCATCTTTACCAGATTAACCTGTTTTACAGTTTCTCAAGCATGTCATATGTACCTGCAAATCCATATATTTTGCTGATTACATTTTCTTCCTCTGAAAGTGCTTCCCTCCACCAATCTAGTTTACATGAAGACTATCTTTCCAATGACTACTCTGGCCTAAAGTCACTCATTTTTTTTTAACTCATATAAATGAATTAAATACTGCCTTGTAATAGCCAGCTCTTAGGATCCAAGTATGTTATTTATATATACATCTTTATTTAAAGAACTTGCTCCATGTACTTTGGGAAAAAAATTGTATTATGTTCTCTCCTGAACTATAGAAAACACTTATTGGAGGGATCATGCAGTATAGTATGCATTTGTGTCCTCCACAGCATACAATATCTTGCTATACCAACTGTTTGCACAATCATTGTGTCCTCCATAGCATACAATACATTGTTATACCAAATGTTTGCATAATCAATATTTGTAAATGGCTGGAAAGACTGCACTTTGGAGATTTTGCATGAGCATTAAAGGTACAATTCTAGTTGAGATGAAGACAGGGGCAGTAAAATTTTTTCATGAAGCATTTTGACAGTTCCTTAGAGTTCTCTCAAATTCTCTTAGGATTTCTCCCCCAGCCGCCAATGTATACACACACACACACACACACACACACACACATACACACATCCATATCAATCTATTTTTTTAAGTGAAAACATCTCAGTTTACACTTAACAATCAACCCCATTTCAATGGCCATTACAGTATGTCTGAAATTTACTAGATGGTCTGATTTAGATTTGCTGGTCTAAGTCACTTTCTAAAAAGTGGTTTTACTATCATTTATGCCACCTTGCAGCTCATAAAAAGAAAACAACCTATGTATCTATCTCTACCGTATCTC
This sequence comes from Globicephala melas, assembly GCF_963455315.2. Classification (NCBI taxonomy): domain Eukaryota; kingdom Metazoa; phylum Chordata; class Mammalia; order Artiodactyla; family Delphinidae; genus Globicephala; species Globicephala melas. Next base: position 111,659,363 of record NC_083314.1, read on the forward strand.
AGGTTCCAATAAACCCAGTGGTGATATATCAGAAGGTTTCTGATTTCACGCCTAATCAGTTTCAAACAAATCCTAAATCACAGTACAGTGCTTCTGAAGTTCAGAAGAGGTGCTCTGCTTCATTATACCTTCATCTGAATAGAGTATCAGATGAAAAAGAAATGAATTACTAAGGTGATTGTGAGTGAACTCATAAACTGTACCACCACTGTGTGTGTGTATGTGTGCGTGTAAGATTCAAAGACAAAAAGATTTTGCTTAAATGTGTTGGGTTGGCCAAAAGGTTTGTTCGTTTTTTTCCGTAAGATGGCTCTAGTAGTGCTTAGTTGTCTTTAACTTCATTCGAAACAATTTTGTTAAATTGTATTGTGACAGCTGTCATATCAGCGTGCATTTTTAAAAAACATCAAAATTGGTGAATTTTTGTGTAGTCATTTTAATATTGAAGATGGAAGAAAAAAGCAACATTTTCGGCATATTATGCTTTATTATTTCAAGAAAGGTAAAAACGCAACCGAAACGCAAAAAAGAAAAGATTTGTGCAGTGTATGGAGAAGGTGCTGTGACTGATCGAATGTGTCCAAAGTGGTTTGCGAAGTTTCATGCTGGAGATTTCTCGCTGGACAGTTCTCCACGGTCAGGTAGACCAGTTGAAGTTGATAGTGATCAAATCGAGACATTAATTGAGAACAATCAAGGTTATACCACGTGGGAGATAGCCGACATATTCAAAATATCCAAATCAAGCACTGAAAATCATTTGCACCAGCTTGGTTATGTGAATCGCTTCGATGTGAGGGTTCCACATAAGTTAAGCGAAAAAAACCTTCTTGACTATATTTCCTCATGCTATTCGGTACTTAAACGTAACAAAAATGTTCTGTTTTTAAAACAAATTGTGATGGGCGATGAAAAATGAATACTGTACAATAATATGGAACGGAAGAGTTCGTGGGGCAAGTGAAATGAACCACCATCCACCTCACCAAAGGCCGGTCTTCATCCAAAGAAGGTGATGTGTATATGGTGGGATGGAAGGGAGTCCTTTATTATGAGCTCCTTTCGGAACACCAAACAATTAATTCCAACAAGTACTGCTCCCAATTAGACCAACTGAAAGCAGCGCTCGAAGAAAAGCGTCTGGAATTAGTCAACAGAAGACACATAATCTTCCATCAGAATACCGCAAGGCCACATGTTTCTTTGATGACCAGGCAAAAAACTGTCACAGCTTGGCTGGGAAGTTCTGATTCATCCACCATATTCACCACACATTGCACCTTTGGATTCCCATTTATTCCGGTCTTTACAAAATTCTCTTAATGCAAAAAATTTCAATTCCCTGGAAGACTGTAAAAGGCACCTAGAACGGTTCTTTAAAAAGTTTTGGGAAGATGGAATTATGAAGTTGCCTGAAAAATGGCAGAAGGTAGTGGAACAAAATGGTGAATACGTTGTTCAATAAAGTTCTCAGTGAAAATGAAAAATGTGTCTAATATTTTTACTTAAAAACCGAAGGAATTTTTTGGCCAATCCAATAAGAAAATAGGACAGTGAAAGAGGCTGCAGTATTAAAAGTTCCCATAGAGTCACTATACGGAAAATTTTGGAAATTTAAGTATCCACTATTGGAATTAAAACTGGTTAATGAATGAGCATGCAGGATGGCTATTTTGACCCAAGTTCTCTAGTTAGCCAACTCCTTCTTCCTGTGTTCTAAAATACTAAAAGTATTTTAGTATTTCAAACAAAATCTGTAGATAATCTTCAAGTTTATTTTTGGCCAGTAGTTTAAAATCTGCTAGCCTACTCTGGCAGTATAAGAGTTACCACCAAAATCCGTTCTTCCCTTCTTCCACAGTCATAGAGTTTAGCCTCTCTTGCAGTTAGGTATGGCCATATGACTAAGTTCTTGCCAGGAGACTGGGGGCAGAAGTGATGTGAGCAAGTTCTGGGTCACTTGGTTAAAAGGAAATTGGTGGGCCTCTAACTTCCCTCCTTCCCATGAGCTGGAAGACAGATGTCGTGGTGACCCAAATTAAACCGAGCACATAAGGGCAAGCCCCTGAAGGGTAGCAGAGTAACAATATGGCAGGAACCCAGCTCCCTGAATGACTGTGTGCAGCAAAGCTGCTCTAAAATCCTGGGCCCCTCACCTTTAGGTTTTTATGTATGACAGAAAAAAACTACCTAAGCATTTTAATTTCTTTGTTTCAGAAGCATCTACCCTAATTCACCTACCAAACATTTTATTAGATAATATAAAAGTGGAAAAATAGTTTGGGTTTTGCCTCCTTTGTAGTTCCTTCTTATCATTTGGCAAAGGTGCTTCACTCCTATCAACTTAAAAGAAACAGCCCAAAGACAGGCCATAGCAAGGAAGATGTAAAGAAAAAAAAAACAAATACAAATAATCAAAAATTGGCGAACATACATGATTGTGCTAGATCTTAATGTAAAACAGAAATTCTCCTTTTTCTATCTTTTTAAAAATTTTTTTCATACTTTATTTTTTATTTTATTTATTTATTATTATTTTTGGCTGCATTGGGTCTTCGTTGCTGCACGCGGGCCTTCTCTAGTTGCAGCAAGCGGGGGCTACTCTTCATTGCGGTGGGCGGGCTTCTCTCATCGCGGTGGCTTCTCTTGTTGCAGAGCACAGGCTCTAGGCGCAAGGGCTTCAGTAGTTGTGGCACACGGGCTCAGAAGTTGTGGCACACGGGCTCAGAAGTTGTGGCACACGGGCTCAGTAGTTGTGGCTCGCGGGCTCTAGAGCGCAGGCTCAGTAGTTGTGGTGCACGGGCTTAGCTGCTCCGCAGCATCCTTCCTGGACCAGGGCTCAAACCCCTGTTCCCTGCATTGGCAGGCAGATTCTTAACCACTGTGCCACCAGGGAAGTCCCTCCTTTTTCTTTATAAATATGTGATGCATAAAGTAAACCAAGCATTTCCTAGTGAGTGAAATCAAGTTAACGAAACTCAATACCATCTTGACCACATACAGCTCAATGAATCAATCCACTGGCGTCTTAATCAAGATGAACTTCTCCACTGACTCCAACAGTGACATCAGCCCTTGGGCTTCTCTACTCACAGCACAGGAGACGATTGTCAATCAAATGCTGCCCACCAGAACTTTCCCACTCATTTGCTAACTTCTATTCACTTTCTCCTGAACATTCTGACCACATTTCAGAAATAGAATTTTCTATAAATAAATGTTTTACTCTTATAAAATTTCTTCTTAAAATAAAAAGCAAAAACAAAACTCAGTTCAGTACACCACAGAAACAAAAAGTTATGATCAGCTTTTTCACTTAAACACCATCTATGCTTAGAAAGAGCAATTCTTTGTGAACTACATACAAATGTTTTTAAAAGCAGGAAATATCAAAATATTCTTTAGACTATTTAGATTATTAGTTTAAATTCCTAGAATTGTAGGTTAAAATAAACAAAATTTGATGCTTGATAGTGATGGCAATTATATTTACATTCAAACCCTTTTCTACAAATGACCTTGCTTCATACTTTATACAGAAAACTGAAGCTGAGAGTGAGCTCCCTTGATTCCTGCTTAGATAAAAGCTTATCTGCAGCCCCTACTGCCCTTATCTGTAAAAAAGTATTTCCTCCTATCTTTAAATACCCTTTCTCACTCCCTTCTGAGACCCTGCTTCACCAATTTTTCTCCAGTTTTTCCATCATAACCCCTTGCTCTCTTCAGGTACATTAATATGCCCAAGTATCTGTCGCCTTTAGTAAAACATTTCTCATATTTTTTGCTCCCTTCAAAGCCAAACTTCTATCTCAAGAGTAGTCTTTCCTCTCAGTCTTAACTTCTCACGGTTACTCCTCAACCCTTTGGATTCCACATAAGCACCTTCTCTGACCTCCCCATTGACAAGTCTAAGGGAAAGTTTTAAATTCTCAATTCACTAACCTCTTCGTGATTGAAATGATTTTTCCATGCATTTCAAGGACTCACCAGGTTTGTCTTCTGATTCTCCAACCTCAGTCTTCTTGGTGTGCTTCCCTCCCTTTGCCTACTCCTTAAATGTTGTCATTCCCCAGAGCTACATATTTGCACCCCCTTTTTTTCTTCTTCCTTTTTCGTTTGGTCCTGTCTTCATACTCTGTATGTCTCCCAAGTGCAATTTCATTCAATCCCTTGTTTCAACTCCCACTTAATGCTGATGACTCCCAAATCTATGACTAAGTTCAGATTTATTTCTTGATACACAAATACATTTCTAGTGGATGTTTCCATCTGCTTATACATGACTAAAAATAATGTCCAATTTGAACTCATCATCTCTTTCTTCAACTTCATTACAACGGACTTTTCTTTCCATTTTCTCTCTTTTGAACCACATATATAGTAGTTCGATCAGAAGCCTGGGAAGATGACAGGTCAAGGCTGACTCTGGATTGTACCTTTTACTGAGATAGAGAAACTGGTCTACAACAAAGAGTTATCAAACCTTTAAATATGAACTGCAAAGATATTATATTGCTTTCCTGTGGTGCTTTTTTTTTTTTTTTTTTTTTTTTTGCAGTACGTGGGCCTCTCACCGTTGTGGCCTCTCCCGCTGCGGAGCACAGGCTCTGGACGCGCAGGCTCAGCGGCCATGGCCCACGGGCCCAGCCGCTCTGCGGCATGTGGGATCTTTCTGGACTGGGGCACGAACCCGTGTCCCCTGCATCGGCGGCGGACTCTCAACCACTGCGCCTCCAGGGAAGCCCTCCTGTGGTGCATTGTACATATAAAACACTTTCTAAGCAAACAGTAATAAGTTCTCAAATGCTTTTGTGTAAAATCCATGTTCAATAAGCAAACCACAGTCAGGGGATTATGAATTGCTAAGGACTACTGAAGCAGTATTTTGTAAGCCAGTAGTAGGATCAGGTAGTGGCTAAGTATGGAATTCTTCTAACCTCATTAATATCTTTTATAAACTAATACATATTTTTAGGTATAATATTCTGAATTCATTATAATTCCTACAGCTGTCAATAAGTCTAGTTAATTTAGAGTAAGAAATACGAAAAGCAAATTGGGGTAGGAATTGTGATCTCTGAGATCAATGAGTACTTCTTAAGCAAAAACTCATTCTCCTTTAGATTGTTATTTACAGCATGTAACTATACACTCTTTCCATAAGTATAACCCCCTTGGTGTTCTGCTAATAAAACAATAATTAATAAAAATGATTAATAACCTATAGGATAGTACAAAACTGAAATATTCATAAGATAAATATTTACATATTTAGAAAACGTGAGTGATGAGAATTATAGGTATAGTTATTTGGAAGCTGTAAGAAGGCCTATGCTGAAAGAAGGCCTGAGAGACAGACTATTCAAACTTGGGTATTTGGTTAATGTTTTCTCAAAATGAACAAAGTGGGTCTGCCACTTGAAAGAAAACAACTGACAGTCTTAGTAGCCCAGCGGTTCTCAGCTGGCGCTGTTTTGACCCCCAGGTGACATCTGGCAATGTTTGGAGACCTTCTTCGTTCTCACACCTGGAGGGTGTAGGGGAGATGCTACTAGGTAGAAGTCAGAGATGCTGCTAAACGTCCTATAATGTGTAAGGCAGCCCTCACAACAAGGAATTCTCTGGCCAAAAGCAACAATAGTGTCAAGGTGGAGAAATCCTGTGGGTGCCAGTGATAAAAGCTAAGCTTTCAAACTAAAAAATATAAAAATTTAAATTTATTTTTACTTCATCTGTCACCATAAGCCTGACAGGTTCCCAATACTTACAGACTTTTCTGATGAGATAAGTGGTGACGTTAACGAATGTGAATTTTTGATATTGTATAATAAAATGTGCCAACACTTGGAAGATCCACGTAACTCAGTGAACTAATGTGTTCCAAATGACCAATACATGAGGTTAAAAAATTATGCTTGGTTAAAAAATCCATTCAAAGTATAAAATATATCAGTGGATTTTAATGCAGCAGAACATAAAAGGTTAACTGCTATGGTTTCAGATTCCACACTTCAATAACTTTAAGAAACTACTACTAGTTAAGTTTTAGTGTAATATTAAAGAAGAATTTCCACAATTTTCTGAAAAGGCTATTAAAATACTGCTTTTTCTAGTTACATATCTGTGTAAAGCTGAATTTTCTTCATACACTTCACCAAAAGAATGTATTAAATAGACTGATTCAGCAGCAGATATGAAAATCCAGCTGTCTATATTATATTAAATCAGGTGTTTTAAAAATTTGCAAAAATGTAAAATGCCACTATTTATACCTTTTTCTGAAAATGGTTATTTGCATTAAAATATATTATTTATGTTACCATATTATGGTTTCCTACTGTTACTATTAAATTAGTTACTATTTTAAAAGTTTCTCAGTCAATTGGCAAATTTACTGATATTGGTAAATATGAACAGAAATAGATATAACCCACATAGATAAAAGTTCCTTGGCGGTCCTCAATAAAAAGAGTAAAAGGAGTTCTGAGACTAAAAAGTTTGAGAACCACTGATTTATATATTGTAGTTCTTGAATGCTGACCTTTGGATTACTAAATATCCCTATTTTCCAGGTATTGGGACAGAGATTAAATTATGCAAAACTCTAGGTATAAAGTTTGAAAAACAGAGTATTTGAAATCTCCCAAATAAAACAAATCTTATGTTCCTTACAAGATGAACTGAAAGCTATCACAGGCATATACATATGACTAAAATGGCTTTGAAATTATTGACAGTGTAAACCAGAAACTGGAAATGAAGCCATTGTAAGGTATTTCCAGCCTTAGCCTTTGCCATCATAGCCACTTTTTAATCCCTGTTATCTTCAAATACCCTGCCATCTTCCAAAGTGCTATATGCCACGAAGTCTTACCAACTTTACAGATATGAGTTTATTAAAGAAAACTCTTGCCAGTTAAAGATATTAAGGAATTATTTGCAATATAACAACTTTATTTAACTCATTAGGTGCCAGAATGTTACCAACATTTATGTCATGAGAAACAAACCAAATTATTAAAAACGTGTGTTTCAATGTTTCAAGACTGAAAAGGTCTATTTTGCCTATCACAAAACAAAGTAATTCTTTACTTTGATAAAGCATTTGAAGATGGCCCTGTCCCCGTGAGAATTAAGGTAATACAATAGTATTTTGCTGATGTTACTAATATTACATCTAAATAAACAGGTGTATTAATATGTATTTTATAATGACATAAAAAAAACAGACCAAGACCTATCATCATTAGGGTGAAGAATGGTTAAATCTCCAGGCTGGAGAGGGCATACCTACCTAAAGCTTTCAAAGATGAAAGGGAGACTACGTTAAAATATCTGCCTAGGTTTTTCTGTGAGCATTGAATATACAACTTTGGAACATCTCTCATACAAAAATATCGAGTGACATGTTGCTTTCCCTCCCTCCTTTTTCAAGGGTATAGAGAGGTTAAGACTGTGAGCTCTGGAATTGGAGTGCTTGGGTTTAAATTCCTGCACCACCATTTACTGGTAGTATAACACTGGGCAAGGTACTTAACCTTTCTGTGCCCCAGTTTCCTTATCTGTAAAATGGACACAACAACAGCAACTATCCCATAAAATTGTTGTACAGGCCACCTGAAAAAATACATAATATGTGACTTAAAACAGAGCTTGATAAACAAGAAGCACTCAATAGATGTGAGCTATTATTGTTGTTATATTAAGTATTATTGTTACCTAATTCCCTAAACTACATAGGATAGCAACCACAAAACCACGGTATCCAGGGCTGACGTGACATGACAGATGTAGGAACCTACGTGACTGTGAATCTTTTCCTTACCAACACTAACATTCCTTTAGTTGAAGAAGGGAGATGGATACTAACAATTACTGAGTAAGAGCTAGTATAAATGATAGGGCTAAAATTAAAAAAGAAAGTAGTTAGCATTGAAGTGAATTTAGAAATAACTAACAATAAATTTCGAAGTACTAGGTCACAAAAGGGTTATATTACAGATTTTACAAAATTTTACAGACACTCCATAATAATATAATTATATATATTTTTTCTAGAAGATTATATAATACTAAGAGATGAGTGGACGCTGGAAAAAAAGGGTACTGTTTGGATCAGTACCTTCTGTCTAAAGCCTTGAGACTAAGGAAAGAAATAGCGATTTCTAGAAAACATAAACAGGTAAATAAAACAAAAGAACCATTGCCTTCTCATGTGACAGAGGGCACATCCAACTTAGAAAAAAATTAATTGTTGGGTGTTAATTACTATAATACAGCAAGTATCTAGCATCACCATTACACAACACTTTAGGTTTAAAAGGTGCAGAATTCCCTCACTGAGCTATTTGCTGAACGCTTACAGATGAACTAGGCACCGTACTCGTACTAGATATGGAGGAGACAAAGGTGAAGGAAATACAGCGCCTGCTTCAGGACGTTCACAGCCTTTTGGAGAAGACATATATGTAAACAAATAATTCAAGTACCACAAAATAAATATTTAAAAAATAGCGATTTGAATGGAGTGCTCTGGGAACTTTGAAAGGGACACGGCTCACTGCCAGAAAAGACTTTATGAAAGAGGTAACATTTGAGCTGGATCTTAAAGGTGAACAAAGAGTTTTCAGATTGAAGGAGAGACATTGTAAACATAGGGAACAACACGTGTGCAAAAAGTATGAAGTAATAAGTCTGGAGGACGGTGACATTTCAGGTAAGGCACCCAGTGATGCACTGGGTGCCTGAGGCGAAAATGAGGCAGGAGAAGGAGGTCTCAGGCTATGTCAGACTGCGTCTCCTGTGCCTTGGGCAATCCTGTGAGCGACGAGGTCCCCGTAAAGGTATTCCACCAGAAAATTGACACAGTTTGGTTTCTTAGAAAAACAAGTCTGGGGCTACTCTGGAGGACGCACTTAAATAGAAGACAACTCAAATTGTAAGAACCCTGTTAAGCTATTATTCTCATCTTGCCTGAAAAAATAAGCTGCTTTAACAAAATAGTGTCCCTAAACAGATGAACAAAAATCAACGTAAACGGGCTTCCCTGGTGGCGCAGTGGTTGAGAGTCCGCCTGCCGATGCAGTGGACACGGGTTCGTGCCCCGGTCCGGGAAGATCCCACATGCCGCGGAGCGGCTGGGCCCGTGAGCCATGGCCGCTGAGCCTGCGCGTCCGGAGCCTGTGCTCCGCAACGGGAGAGCCACAACAGTGAGAGGCCCGCGTACCGCAAAAAAAAATCAACGTAAACTGCCATCATCAAGGTTAAGAGAACCAAACTATGTACACAAATGTATCATATTAATGAGTTATTATAGTGATCTCATAGAAAATTATTAATAGGGCTATAATAAAACAAATATTCAGCTCCAGAACACAAGTCAAATATTTTTTAAAAGGACAAAATATTATATATACTCCAAAATATCAACTACAAAGTAGTTTTATTTTTACTTCTTCATAATTTGGGGCTCTTTTGAAATTTTCCACAATAAGCAAGGAATACATTTATAATCATTAATAAATTTTAAAAGCATTCACTGTTTATTGCATTTCATAAACAATTATCTTTATAAAAATTCTAAAACTAAAATATTACCTTTTTGTCCCCTTGTTTTCGTCTTCTTAACCCTGGTCTATAATCATCTCCAAATCTCAGAAAGTAATAGTAAGAAACTAGCCTCTCAATAGGATCCCTTATGACATTAATGTAAATTGGCTTCTTCTTCACACCAAATCTGAAATAGAGAAAAATTTAAAAGGTGACATCAACCTTTTCATTCTGTTTGGGGTGTCCTGAAATTGAAATTTGAGGTATTAATTCTATATGGAAAAAAACATGAGTTAATTAAATAAAATACAGTATGTGGAGATTAGAAAATATTTTAGGACTATACTACAATAAAGTAAATAAGAAATAAGAATTTTAAAATTACAGCTGAAGATAAAGGAGAGAAGGGAAAATTGAGTGACAAATAATTTTAAATTTTACCAGCAAGATTACATAAAACACTTCAATTTCACATAGCAATGATTTCTCACTTCTGACGCACCAAACTAGATAAACATTGTCAATGGATATAGCAGAAGTCCACACAAGCGCGATCATTTGAGCCTAACGTCTGTGATGCTAATTTTAAAGACAAGATAGAAGTGAAAAACATTACGTCTTCAGCATTATTTCCTTAGGGAATGATAGAGAGTTGGAGGAACTCAGAAGGAGTATACTTTAGCCACCCTTGCAGATCCTAGAATTGTCTAGCTGATTCCTGTTCTAATATCCTCACTTATCCCAGCCTTAAGCCTTAGTGTTATCCTGACTCTCCTTTATTCTTCTTTAGCACGGTTACCAAGTCCTTCTGATTTTTTCTTTTGTAGGCTTTCTCAGAGATTTGACCTGTCTTCCTCACTTCCTTTCTTGTCACAACTGCCCTCTTTGTAGGCCTCTTGCTTGGATTACTGCAATAATTGATGGTTTTCTAATAATAAGAATTGGTTTTCTTGCATCCAGTCTCTCTCCCTTTCAGTCTACCTTCATACCAATTCTAAACTGATATTTCCTCATTTATTAGATCACTCTTCTTAGAAACCTGAAATACCCCTACTGTTTATGTTGACTTCAAACCCAAACTCCTTTACTTGATTGTTAATGTCTGCTTGCCTTATGTCTTGGGTTCCACCTTACTTATCTAACTTTATTTTCAACTCTCCTCAAACAAGAAACATCTATCTGTTACAGTTAGGCCCACCTCTTCTGCTTCCCAACAACTCCTATTTCTCCTTACATGCCTTTGCTCATTCTATCTTCCTTAACTAGTCCTATTCTTTCTATTACATTCATTCATTCAAACAGTACCTTTTCGTGTATCCAATATATTCCAGGAACTATTCTAATATTAGGAAAACAGCAGTGAAAAAAAAGGAAAAATTCCTCATCCTTCTGGAGTTAACATTCTACTTGGGAGAGACAGAACATAAACCAATAAATAAGTAAATATGTTAGATGGTAAAAATACTAAGGAGAGAAATGATGCAGTGCATGGAATAGGGAGAAGTGGGGAGAGTACAATTCAAAACAGGGTTTTCCAGGGAGGCAGCAGTATTATTATGTGATGAGAAGAGAGCCATGTAGATATCTAGGAGAAAGTGTTCCAGGAAGATAAGACTTCGAAGTATGAAGGCCCCAAAGCAGCTAAGTGCCAGGCATTTTTGAGGACCAGCAAGGAGGTCAATCTGGCTGCAGCAGAATCAGGAAGGGGACAGGAACAGAGAATGGGAGTGGAGAGATGGGGGTGGTGGTAGAAGACGTGCAGATCACGTGGGCCTTGTAGAGCACGTTATGTATCAGGAGGGAGGCCTTCCTGAGTCAGCCGAGAAGTGTCACGATATGGAATCTGATGTACAGCATGGCGACTATAATGAACAATACTGTACATACTGTATACTTGAAAGTTGCTATGTCAGTAGGTTTTAAATGTTCTCATCACGACAGCAGCGACAACAACAAGATGGTAATCATGTGAGGTGAGGATGTGTTAACTAACCTTATTGTGGTAAACATCTCACAATACATGTGTATAGCAAATCATCACATGGTACACCTTAAACTTACACCATGTTATACGTCAATTATGTGTCAATAAAGCTGGGGGAAAAAAGGTTATTGGCTGTTGTTTTGGAATAAACTGAAGCGGGCAATAACAAAATCTTGTGAAGTCTAGGAAGTCTTCCTGATGACTCCAGCATACAGTGCTACCTGCTCTCATTTGACACCTGCACCCAGGAGCTATTGCTATCAGGCAGTTTTACTCTTGGCTTGTCCTGCTAGCGTTTCTCTTGTAAGTCTTTCCTCCCCAATAGCATTATAAGCCACGTGAGGGTAGGCAGAGTGCTTCACGCTTCCTTTATATATTTCACAGGGCCTGGTATACATAAATACTTGCCCGCTGGTTGGTACTATTTGAAAGATTAAAAAAAAATATTAGCAATCTCTCTAAAATTGGGAATCACAGTGAGAAATGAGAAAAGTAAGCTTAAGTTGTATGACTCAATAAGAGATAGTGGAAGTTGATTATTCTCTTGACAGTCTTGATATGTTCACTCGTCTGTCCACAGAAACCCTCAATTTAGCTAACTGCTTATAACAAATTTCCCTTCTTACTAAAATATTTTTTCAAAGGCACTAAAAAGCACACAGCTAACCTAACTAGTTTCACATTTTCCCCTTACTTCTGCCGGTTACAATAAGTGTCTTACGCACAGCAGGCATTCTATAAATGTTTTACACTAAATGCTTAAGCAAATGAGTAGTGAAAAGAGATCACAGAAGAGAAAAAAGCAAGGTGCCTGGATATAACTTGATTCTTTTAGCTTCTGAATTATTGTAAATTAACTGAACAGGAAGTCCTAACTTACAAACAGGCTGTATTCTATAAAATTGCTTTGTGTGTAAAAAGGGGTCAACTCTTCTGAATTCTAGTCCTTTTCTCATCATTAAGTAAGTGTAAGTCTAAGTCACTAAAATCCTTTGTACATATGGAAATACTGAAAACTACACAGAACTTTTCGGTAAAACATTATTATATTAAATTCGTGAGTCGGTTTATTAGAACTTGGGACATATTTTTTTCACTGAACAACTCATAAACCTATAAAACCAACAATTCAGTAAAAAAAATTTTTCACAAATTTTTAAAGGAAGAAACGGTATTGTTGCAAATATACGGCACTGTCAAATTAGGTATCAGGGTAGAAGCTCCATGAGGGCAGAGGATTGTTTCTCTCTTGTTCATGGCTTTATCATTAGTGTTCAGTGTCAGAAACATAGGTGTTGGATATTAAAGTTAGGTTGAATAGAACGTTGTGAATTGGCCACTTACAAAAGCCTTTTTGTGGGACAGTGCACCCACTAGTGAGAAGAGGGTAGGTAGGGAGGTATCAGGGATACACAGTTGCTACCTTAACTGCTAGAGCTGTCTTGTAAGAGGAATCTAAAAGGGGGAAGCACAGGGCAGTGGGGCAATGACTCCATTCTTAAGACTGTGGGATTCCCTGGGAACCTCCTTTATCATCTCCATTATTAGCCACTGATCCACGTGAACTATTCCCTTGGGAATTACTTCGTCCCAGAACATCTCCTACCAATGCCTCTTCTTTTTTGCTTTCTGCTAGCCCCTGACCTGTGGAACAGATAGCAATTCTTACCAAGTAGAAGTGGAAGGGGGACATGGCACTTGAGAAAACTCTTCCTGCTGTCTGGGAAATGACTTTCTGGGGCATGGCTTTGGGCGGTGCTTATATGTATGAAACACGATTTTAATGAGATAAGCTATGTGAACTTCTTCTGAAAATGGCTAAGAACTATTATTTATAACTTAGGATATGGCTGTATAGACATAAAGGCAAGGAATTATAACTGAAAATAGGCATGATAAAAGAGCATCAGGCCACTCAGCTCAGCTAGTTAGGAAACAAGCATCCTCTTAGGTTTGTATGTTTAAAACTTTGGCCAAACAGGTAGTTTTGTACCAGTGGAAAAATATGTTCTGTAGTTGCAGACTCCAGCTTTAACCCTGGTCAGTCATCTGAGCTGTTCCTCAGGAGGGCTCAGATGGAAGAGTAGAAAACCCATCTTCCCTCCAGGAAACTAAACTACCATTGACCCATTAGAACATAATCTTCCTAGGAAGAGAAGAGCAGATTTGGTAGGAATCTGCAATGTTATATGGCGATCAAAAGGGAAAAAATATAATCTGAGCAGCAGGTTGGTAAGAAACCTTATTCTTGCCATGTCAGCATGTATGTACGACGGCAAGAGAGACAAACCAGGCACATTTCCTTACACGCACACTCTGTATAGCCTAGGATGAATGAACAGTAAGAATAGCTAAAAGAACAAGTGCATACTCAGAACTTTTGAAAGGAACCTTGTCAACTGGCTAGACAAAGCCTAAATGGAAGATGATGAAGCTGAAGGAGGGCTGAATAGCCTTTGGGAAGCATTAACGATTTGAGATTTCTGCTTCATACCAGATTTAACACTTCTAGTTAATCAGCAGTCTCACAGGGGGAACAAAGATATCTTATACGGTCAACCGATGGTTGGAGGAATCTGTGGATACGGAACCTGCAAATAACAAGGGAGGACTGTACATATTTATTCTGGACTCTCTTATCCCTAAAGTGTTCATAGAAAGCTTCAAATCCTTCTAGTGGTAAGTTCCCATTGTCTTGTTTCAAAAACAGTGAATGACCTGTTGGTATTTATTGGTCCCACTGATAATGATGTTAAGAATAAAAGATTTTTAAAATAATTATTTATCTCTTAAAAAGAACATTCATCTATTAAAATGGCCCAAATTTTAAAAAGGGGGGAGTGTGGTCCAACAATACCGAAGGCTGGTAAGGATACACAGCAACTGGAACTCTCGTGCACTTTTGGTGAGACTGCTAAATAATAAAGCCACTTGGGAAAACAGCTTAGCCGTGTCTTACAGAGCTACCATACAATCCAGCAATCCCACTTCTAGGTCCTCCCCAAGAGAAATGAAGACATTATGTCCACACAAAACCTGTATGCAAATGTTTTGACAACTTTATTCATAATCACCAAAAGCTGGAAACAACCCAAGTATCCAGGAACTGGTAGATGGACAGTAAGGATGGTGGTGCCTCCTTCCTTACTACTCAGTAAGGAACTAACTACTGATACACGCATCAAATTGGATGAATGTCAAAAGCATTATGCTCAGTGAAAGAAGCCAGGTTCAAAAGACTTGGTGACTGACTAGATATATGTGGCAAAGAAAAGGGTTGTTCAAGATGACTCTAAAGTTTCTTGCTTGGGTGTCTTGATAAATAAAAATGGGTAAACTTCCCAAAAGAGAACATTGGAGGCAAAGAGAGAATCTTGAGCAATGCCTTATTAGGACCTGGGAATACGGAGGGCCAGCACAGAGTCAGACAGGGAGAAGAAAACACCAGTAAGACAACATGGTAACTGAACGAAGACAGAGTTTTAAAAGGGCTTAACACAGCTCTGTGTGAGTCACAAACTAACTGCTTCACCTACATTATCATATTTAATCCTTACAACCACCCATGGAGTAGTTACTTTAATTATCCTCATTTTACAAATGGGGAAACTGAAGATCTGAAGTCATGTGGCTGAGACTGCTGAGCTGGGAAGGAACTGAGGGGGATTTAACTAGAAATCTGACTTGAGAGATTACTCCTTAGCATCTACAGGATCAATGCTACAGAAAGAGCTAGTAATACAAATCAATAAAAAGCCAACTCTAGCATATTACTTGCAATGATTAAAATAACTTTAAAAATGTTTCTACAGTGTTTGTGACATATTTGTTGAAAGTTGTAGAAAGTGGTGCAAACTTCAACTGGTTCAGCAGATACGTACAAGGCAAAAGGGACAATCTCACATGAATCTACATACTACCAAACTTGTCCTGACATATCTGTTTCTTTACTGATTTACCTCAATTGTTCTGAAAAAGACAACAGGGGTGATACAGAGAAACCAAAATGATGGTGATGAAAACCCATACTCATTCCTGAGGATGACCACAAAGGTACACACCTGACATGGACCTGAATAAAACTGACCGTTGGATCAAGAATAATTTCCAAATATCTTTCTAAGACCGGATGCTGACATATGACCCTAGGTAGCTAGATCATAAAAAAATCTCAGCAGAGTCTGATCAAAAACAGCATTAAAATAGTTTTCTTTTAGCTGGACATTATCCTTTATAAAGGAAAATGTTCTGAAAAAGGTTTTTGAAAGAGATGTTCAAATGTTTTTCTTTTGTATAAAATTTGAAGAAAATCAAAATGGGAGTGATAGATGCTGCTGATAAATGAGTGGCATAAATTTAAAAGGGAGAATAATCTATAATATTTTCACTGTTTATAATGAACCATAATGAAGTGATAGTAATAGTAAAAAAAGGGGGTTTCAGTGAACTCACTGAGGACAAGAACTGCAACTTATTCAACTTTATATTGCCTGCACCCTAGGACAATTTGAAAATGTCTAACCTACACAATGTTTTTCCACTGGAAAATTTCTAAATTTATGATGTTAGCATATCTGCATTATTTTAAAATGGTTTGTTCACCAATTTAAAAAAACCAGTAATTAAACACTGAAGGGAAAAATGGAAGGAAGAACTAGGAAATGTGCTTAAAAAAATAAGGATAGAGTTAAGACAAAAAGGAATAAGACAGGACAGGAATACAAATATGTAACAAGAAGATATTTTTGTTATTATTCTAAAGTTCTGAATAAAAACAGATACACCAAAACAGATAACTGTAACCAAAACATAGCGTGAGCCGATATCAGCTTGCAAATAAAATGTGTGCTTCTTAGTGATCAGTCTAAATTAGAAACCACTTTTAATACTTTATTTAATACTTTATCTTACTGCCTGGGTTTCCTGGGGTATCCTGGGTTTGTACTCTCTTTAGTGTTTCTGCTAAGGCAATTGAAAAGCTATGTGACTAAATATCTCTTTCATCAAATTTGACGGTTTTCTCCTGAAGGCAAGTATTTTAATGGACTCCACAAAGTACTACACCAGTCAAGAATACGTTTTAAACAATAAAATATTTTAAAAATTGGTAAAGTGATGTTCCTTTCCTCTTCCTTACTCATCTGTGGTATGACAAACTAAAAATTATTTTAAAAGCTAGTAGTTACATCTAAAATAGTTTGTGACTATATACATCAAAATACATTTCTGCCTGTTGATTTTTTTAAGGTATTTGTTTAACATCTTGTAAAGGTCTATTAAAGTTTTTCACAATACATATTGCTTCCAATAAGATGAAACACATTAGGAAAATATTCAAACCCTTAAATGTTCATGTTAATATTTAAAAAATGAGATTAATCTTTCCAAGAACCTTTATATTTTTTTAACTGCAAAAACCCTAGCATACACCAGAACTTCATTCTAAGTGTAAGACTTTTGCCCAAAGCAAAAGCACTCAATATATTATTTTAATAATGAAAACCTCAAGTATGAGAAACCAAGCTGTGTGTGCAAAAAAAATAAACCATTTAGGTGAAAAGGTAACAAACATTCAATTGAAGGATAATGCAGCCCTGAGGGAAAATATGCATATGAATGAAGTTTATGAAATTGGTCCAATGCCTCTGTAAAGAAAAAATAATTAGTTTATCTTAAAGCTGCCTATAAAATGTTTTCAATATTGCTGTATGAATTATTTATAGAAAAATGTACATTTAACTTTAAAGCAACCACTTTACTGTAAGATGTTGAGTGCTGTGGGAGAAACTAGCAATAAGAATATATTGTTCTATGTATGTAATATCTGGGAGATTCCTTTTAATTACAGGCTTTTCAAAAAAGTTCAGATTTATTATCAATGTGAATCAGTAATATTTCATTCAACTCCTTTTCAAATTTGAGAAGTTAAAATGACAGTGGGATATCAATTAAATTTTTGGATTTTACACAGAATGCTCGTTCAAGTTGACAAATACATGAGGGTGTATTACTTTGAAGTCATGACTGCTACTGAAATGAATGAGCAAACATGTCTAAGCTTAAATAATTTAAAAAACTATTTTTAATGTTTTTGAAGTTAGTGCAGAGTTTTATTAGGGAAAAGATCTGCATTTGAGGTTTTCCTAAAATGATACTCAATGTGTTACATAAAACGTTTAAATGGGTTCACCAAGCCACATATGCTTACAGAATATTCCTTTTGACCAGTTTTCTGATTAGTACTTAAAGCGGCACAGACTCTAGGGGGAGCCCCATAGTGCTTGGATACTATATGTAAGCCTGTTGTTTTATGAACTTTTCTTCAGAGAATTATGATAGGAATACCTTGATCCCATGCCTCCCCAAAAACATGGAAAATGAGAGTTAGTTATGTCCAGATTCAGGCAAATCACTATAAAGGAAAATCACTTAAAAAAAAAGTGTCTTTAAGGAAATCAAAAAATACCTAGAAACAAATGACAATGAAAATACAACGACCCAAAACCTACAGGATGGAGCAAAAGCAGTTCTAAGAGGGAAGTTTATAGCAATAGAATCCTACCTCAAAAAACAAGAAACATCTCAAACAACCTAAACCTACACCTAAAGCAATTAGAGAAAGAAGAACAAAAAAAACCCCAAAGTTAGCAGAAGGAAAGAAATCATAAAGATCAGATCAGAAATAAATGAAAAAGAAATGAAGGAAACAATAGCAAAGATCAATAAAACTAAAACCTGGTTCTTTGAGAAGATAAACAAAATTGATAAATCATTAGCCAGACTCATCAAGAACAAAAGGGAGAAGACTCAAATCAATAGGATTAGAAATGAAAAGGGAGAAGTACAACTGACACTGTAGAAATACAAAGGATCATGAGAGATTACTACAAGCAACTACACGCCAATAAAATGGACAACCTGGAAGAAACGGACAAATTCTTAGAAAAGCACAACCTTCCAAGACTGAACCAGGAAGAAATAGAACATTTAAACAGACCAATCACAAGCACTGAAATTGAGACTATGATTAAAAATCTTCCAACAAACAAAAGCCCAGGACCAGATGACTTCCCAGGCGAATTCTATCAAACATTTAGAGAAGGCCTAACACCTATCCTTCTCAAACTCTTCCAAAATATAGCAGAAGGAGGAACACTCCCAAACTCATTCTATGAGGCCACCATCACCCTGATACCAAAACCAGACAAAGATGTCACAAAGAAAGAAACTACAGGCCAATATCACTGATGAACATAGATGCAAAAATCCTCAACAAAATACTAGCAAACAGAATCCAACAGCACATTAAAAGGATCCTACACCATGACCAAGTGGTGTTTATCCCAAGAATGCAAGGATTCTTCAATATACGAAAATCAATCAATGTGATACACCATATTAACAAATTGAAGAATAAAAACCATATGATCATCTCAATAGATGCAGAAAAAGCTTTTGACAAAATTCAACACCCATTTATGATAAAAAACCCTCCAGAAAGTAGGCATAGAGGGAACTTCCCTCAACATAATAAAGGCCATAGATGACAAACCCATAGCCAACATCATTCTCAATGGTGAAAAACTGAAATGATTTCCTCTAAGACCAGGAACAAGACAAGGGTGCCCACTCTCACCACTATTATTCAACATAGTTTTGGAAGTTTTAGCTACAACAATCAGAGAAGAAAACGAAATAAAAGGAATCCAAATCGGAAAAGAAGTAAAACTGTCACTGTTTGCAGATGACATGACACCATACATAGAGAATCCTAAAAATGCTACCAGAAAACTACTAGAGCTAATCAATGAATTTGGTAAAGTAGCAGGATGCAAAATTAATGCACAGAAATCTCTTGCATTCCTAGACACTAAAGATGAAAAGTATGAAACAGAAATTAAGGAAACACTCCCATTTGCCATTGCAACAAAAAGAATAAAATACCTAGGAATAAACCAACCTAAGGAGACAAACTACCTGTATGCAGAAAACTATAGGACACTGATGAAAGAAATTAAACACGACACAAACAGATGGAGAGATATACCATGTTCTTGGATTGGAAGAATCAGCATTGTGAAAATGACTATACTACCCAAAACAATCTACAGATTCAATGCAATCCCTATCAAACTACCACTGGCATTTTTCACAGAACTAGAACAAAAAATTTCACAATTTGTGTGGAAACACAAAAGACCCCAAATAGCCAAAGCAATATTGAGAAAGAAAAACGTAGCTGGAGGAAGCAGATTCCTGATTTCAGACTATACCACAAAGCTACAGTAATCAAGACAGAATGGTACTGGTACCCAAACAGAAATATAGATCAATGGAACAGGATAGAAAGCCCAGAGATAAACCCATGCACATATGGTCACCTTACCTTTGATAAAGGAGGCAAGAGTATACAATGGAGAAAAGACAGCCTCTTCAATAAGTGGTGCTGGGAGAACTGGACAGCTACATGTAAAAGAATGAAATTAGAACACTCCCTAACACTGTATACAAAAATAAACTCAAAATGGATAAAGACCTAAATGTAAGGCCAGGCACTACAAAACTCTTAGAGGAAAACATAGACAGAACACTTTACTACATAAATCACAGCAAGATCCTTTTGACCCACCTCCTAGAGTAATGGAAATAACAACAAAAGTAAACAAATGGGACCTAATGAAAGATAAAAGCTTTTGCACAGCAAAGGAAACCATAAACAAGACGAAAGGACAACCCTCAGAATGGGAGAAAATATTTGCAAATGAAGCAACTGACAAAGGATTAATCTCCAAAATTTATAAACAGCTCATGCAGCTCAATATCAACAAAACAAACAACCCAATCCAAAAATGGGCAGAAGACCTAAATAGACATTTCTCCAAAGAAGATATACAGATTGCCAACAAACACATGAAAGGATGCTCAACATCACTAATCAGAGAAATACAAATCAAAACTACAATGAGGTATCACCTCACACCAGTCAGAATGGTCATCATCAAAAGATCTACAAACAATAAATGCTGGAGAGGGTGTGAAGAAGAGGGAACCCTCTTGTACTGTTGGTGGGAATGTAAATTGATACAGCCACTATGGAGAACAGTATGGAGGTTACTTACAAAACTAAAAATAGGACTACCATACAAATCAGCAATCCCACTACTGGGCATATACACTGAGAAAACCATAATTCAAAAATTCATGTACCACAATGTTCATTGCAGCTCTATTTACAATAGCCAGGACATGGTAGCGACCTAAGTGTCCATTGAAAGACGAATGGGTAAAGAAGATGTGGCACATATATACAATGGAATATTACTCGGCCATAAAAAGAAATGAAATTGAGTTATTTGTAGTGAGGTGGATGGACCTACAGACTGTCATACAGAGTTAGTCTGACTGTCATACAGTAAATCAGAAAGAGAAAAATAAATACTGTATGGTAACACATATATATGGAATCTAAAAAAAAAATGGTTCTGATGAACCTAGGGGCAGGACAGGAATAAAGATGCAGATGTAGAGAATGGACTTGAGGACACGGGGAGGGGGAACAGTAAGCTGGGATGAAGTGAGAGAGTGGCATGGACATATATACACTACCAAATGTAAAATAGATACCTAGTAGGAAGCAGCTGCATAGCACAGGGAGATCAGCTTGGTGCTCTGTGACCACCTAGAGGGATAGGGAGGGTGGGAGGGAGATGCAAGAGGCCGGAGGTATGGGGATATATGTACACGTATAGCTGATTCGCTTTGTTATAAAGCAGAAACTAACACACCATTGTAAAGCAATTATACTCCAATAAAGATGTTAAAAAAAACCCAAAAACGCCATTCACTCAGAAAAAGAGAAAAGTCTCCTTAGAATATATCTCATTTTTAAAGCTAAAACAAGGCAGCCCAAGGGGAAATGTGTCTTGGCTGAGAAGCAGACACTTTAGGGCACCAATAACTGAGTAGTGGCTCCTTTGCTTTCTCTGTTCTCAGTCAGTGACGTGGTAAGTCACACTCTGATTGGCCTCTAGCTTAAAACTTGGGGCTCTCCTAAAATAGTGTCATTTGACTGCACAGGAAGCAGAAATATAATAATAATAAATAATTTTAAAGGGCATTACCTAAATTTAATGTACCTTGAATTTCTAAAATTAGTATGACAATTATCGATTTATGAACACTAGAGGGCAGTATAACACTAGAAGGTATATTTAAATTACCTATCTAAAAGTGGCAAACACAAGCCAGTACGTTTTTTTAACATCAGAATCATAATAATTTAATATATTAGTTCCTTTTTAGGTTGCTAAAGTACAAAGCATTCTTTCGTGTATCATTTTAGATATAACTTACTTTGCAAAATCCAAATAAGAAATGTGCCCATGATAAAACCCTGGTTTCATCTCTTTCCAGGAAGTTATATTCTTTACAAAGCGCACCTAAAAAAGGAGAACATACTCATTATTTAAGTACAACTTAAAGAAAATGAAGTTTGGTGATAGCAAAATACTTTTCATTTAGACATTCAAAAGCAATCACACCACTTTGACGATTACAGAGCTTGAAATACAGGCTTCAACTAAGGAAAGCAGTGACCTGTAATTGCTAATTCATCATAGAGAAGCTACTATCACCACACTCAGAAAAGAGTGAAAGAGGATCCTGAAAACAAAACTGCACAAGGCAACCATTTACGACACAGTAGAGTGAGTACATTTATATGGGGAGGGGAAGGGAGGGGAGGGGAGGGGAGGGGAGGGGAAGGGAGGGGAGGGGAGGGGAAGGGAGGGTGGGTACCAACACCCAAGGTGAAGCAGGCAGCACTTCAGTATGGGGATAGTCTATGCAAATCTGTTTTCTTCTCAGAGACTTGTTATTCATAAAAATTCTCATTTATTAATGACTCAACAAATAACAACTAATCCTTAATCCAAATGATTAAAGAAAGGATGAGAAACAGAAGACTTTAAAGAGCTAAGAGCAGATATCATTAACTTGTTGATAAAAAAGCTTAATAAAATTAGAGGTGTGATACACATAAAATTTTTAAGATATCTAAATATGACTATTTTAATCTATTGGAATTAAAAGTGTACAAAAGATTAGTTAATATAAAAATTATTTAACTGTAAATATATTATTAAAATGTTAAAAATTGGTTAATATAGAACTTTATAAACCAGCTGCAAGGCAGTGATACATAATTTCTCAAAGAAAAATGGTATAAATTTCTAATAAGAAAATCTCTGCATGATCAACAGTAGGTGGTTGAGAATCTCTTCTGGAGACTAGAGACAGGGTGGGGATGGGTGAGGGGTTGGGGGCCCAGTGCCCCCTGCTGCACTGAAAGCATCTGCAAGCTGTGACCTCAGCCTCTAACACACAGGACTGTCAATCACATACTTTTGACAATTTATCAATCTTTCATTTACGTTTTAGAATAGAGTTAGTCACATGGAGATATTCTGGCACACTTCTTACCAGGTCAGTCAATAAGTTAATAGCCATGAATGATGGCTACCTCCTGGATAAGGCCCATTGGTAAGGACAGAGTAGGGAAACAGTGCAGAAGCAACCTTATGTCGGAGGATGTGAACTAAGGAAAAATGGAAGATTCTGGAAGTAGAATTTATTTTTTAGGGGAAGCATCAATAACTCATATACTAAGAGAAATAATGGAGTTTTTAGAAGGGAAATGAAATGGATCTTATGTTATTATCTTACACACACAGATCCTTAACATCTGAAAATTGGATGTAGATAACAAAATTATTTTGCATTAGAGAATACACAATTATATTTTTGCAGATATTTGCAGTTTTTCCCCACCGAAACAGAAGAGCCAAACAAATGTGTGATTTGAGATTACCAGGTTCTTTCCTATTTCTTCTTCAAGTAAGGCATCAAATAGAATAAAAATATCAAGTGACAAGTGAAAAAGAAACAGAAAATAAAAAATTACATAACCCATAAACTGAATCCTTAAAAAAATTTACATGTTGAATATGAAAAATCCTTATAATTTTCACTTAATGGTAAATTAAACAAGCTTTTGATTCTATGAAAATCAGTTTCAGTATTTCAGCACCAAATGAGGGAGAAATAGAAGGCAAAGAGAATAGGAATGGTAGGTGATGGTTCAAGGGTGCTTAAGACATATTTACAACTCAGCTCTATTTTCCAGAAGCTGATTTAATATGGATGTGATGGTGTAAGAGGGAAATGAAAGGAGACGCCAGATTGAAGTCTGACAAAACTGTGCTATATAAGCCAAATGTTAGAGGATCATAGTACACTGTGATGAAAGACTTAGGTGTAAACTTCAAGTATTCTTTTTTCCTCCACCCTTCCAAAGAACAGTCAAGATCAAACTAAATCCTCCTAAAGACACACTTCATCTGCCATGTGTCCTTCGATGTGAGGTGAAGAGCCCAGGAAGCTGGATGAGATCTGGACTGCTGCCGGGCTTCCCAAACTCAACGTGCAAATGAATCATCTGGGACTCTTGTTAAAACACAGATTCTGATTCAGAAGGTCCGGAGTGGGGCCCAAGTTTCTGGACTTCTAACAAGTTTCCACGTGATGGCCAGGTCAATGGGCCACACCAAGGAACACGACTTTAGCGTGTGTGGGCCCAGGACCTAGCTCTTGGTTTTATCAACGTGAAGCTTGTTTCCGCAGCACCTGCAAAGGAGGCCTGAGGTCTACAGAAGCTCTTTAGCAAGGATATATTCTCATAGTCACTGCTTTTGTGATATGGAAAAAAAGTATACTGAAATAGAACAATTTTTTAAAGAATATCTTATAAGCTACCACAATATATAAAAAAGAATGGGGGACGGGAGCAGAATGACCCTGGTACTCAGTCTTCTCCATCTACCCACACACAGTGATGCCAGAAGCACGTCAGAACCAAAGCATGCCAAGAAGCACAGTATAAAAAGTAACAAAATAAGTATAAGGGTTATGCCTCCAGGTGGACTCAGGGAACAGAACAGAACAAGGCATGAATCTTCTACTGCTGTCACCAAACTCAAACTCTCTTGTTTATAGAATCAGCATTTTAGAGGTGAAAGGGCCAAGGATATCCTGTACTCGTTATTTTATAGATAAAGAAACTGAAGCCCAAGAACCGTATACCTCAGATTTTGGTCCAATCATCCTTCTATACCACTAGCTAATTTCTTTAATCTATTATTGTCCAATTTAAACAAGGGAGGGGGGAACCAGAAGGATTTGAAAGAAGAGCAGACAGATATCGTTTGTACTATAATTCTGATCAACAAACTTGGACACTGAGAATTTCAGGCTTTATCCACTGTTCAGGAAACCCCTGAGATCCAGTCATTCAAAACTCCTCAACCTCTAAGATCTCAAAGCTCTGTTGATATATCTCTCTCAATTGTTTATTTTCCTCATTACATTCATTATAATCTCAACTTCCAATCCGCCCTGCTCACTACTCTCATATTGCTCATACTGAATAACCCTTTTTCAACAATGCCCGCTGACTTACTCTTGCCTTTTCATTGTCTTGGGTAACCTCAGGGGTTGAACACTGCTGGTCAAACCTAAGAGATCCAGTCTAAATGACTCTGTAGGACTTTGAATTTTATTTTACTAAATTAATTCTGACATAAATTCAGTGGGTTATTCTCTACACTATATTATTGCTGTCTCCAAAACCCACAGAATCTTTCTCTAATCTCCAGCTGAGAGAATACTGAAGGCTACGTACTTAATATATATGTATATGTATGTTCTTTCTTTCATCTCATCAACGTTTAACTCAGGCAATCTGCTAAAGTCTCATTAATAAAGCTGTGGCTGATTTACAATTTGCAATAAATCAAAAAGATGCTGAGCTGAGATTTACTTCACAGGAAAGAAAAAAGTGCTAAGCAAACAAATGTTGTCAATAAGTTAAAGTGGTGGTTCACACTCATCTGGAGAATGGCCTGAGCATTTAGAAGTGTCACTTACATACAACTGAAATTCTACACCATCCTAATCTCCTCTTCAAAAGTGATCTGCAAGGACATAACGATCTAATTAATCCTCTTTGAAGAACAGTATTTTTTTAACATTTTCCTTTCAAAGTATTAATTTAGCCACTTCTCCTTTTAGCCATGTTTAATATTTATCCTCTTAGTTCTCCAGAGTTTTCCCTACCCTCCTCTCTCTTCATCTTCACTTGTTCCCTTTCACCAGTCTAGCTGCAGTTCCTGCCCTGTCATTTTCTGCCTTCTCGCCTCTTCTGTACCACTTGTCTCTCAGTGTTTCTTCTGGTTTTCCTCTACAGTGGCGCATTCTGCCCAAGACCTTGAGATAAAGCTCTGGAATAGAGAGGAGTAGGGGAAAATGCAGATCAGGTGAGCAAGCTTTTACTCAGTTCATTTTATAGATTCTTACTGACTATGATACTTGGCACTAATGAACGATAAAGTGAGAGGCAAAAAGGAACAAAGCTAGTAGTATCAAATGAGGTTGAGTCTGAAGACACCGAAAACTCTTGGGGAAAAGAAATAAAGTCACCATAGTGACCTTATCCAAAGAGAATTTCCATACTCTGATTGCAAAAGGCTATCAAGAAGATGTTTCAGAAGTAGTAGTTAGATATAGTACAGGAAAAGAGATGTTTTTATGGCTAGCCTGGAGCAGATTCTAAACTGTGATTTTTGTCAGATTTTATAACTCAAGCAGAGTCAGGTTAGCAAGTAATCACAAGATGCCTTTAGGGAAAACACAAGCAACAACGTAGGGAGTGGTGTTGTGATTTATTTGCTAGTCGAACCAGACCTGAACCCGTGCTATAAGAAAAGCTGAGAAAGCACCATCGCACTAACACTATATCTAGACTTATATTCTTAATGAGATTAATCTCAACATTATGATTATCTGTGATCACAAAAGAACTTGTTTTCACTATCTAAAAGTAGGAATGTCATCCCGAACATCCTGGCCAAATTCCAACTTTGTAATTACTACCTATTGAGTGAACACTGCTATTAACTTGGGTAATTATACATACCAAACTCCTACTCATGCATACACTTAAAGTAAACATTCATTGTACAGCTGTGGGTAGTTTTATGAGACTACATTAGACAGAAAGTTTTCTACGCAAAGAGAAAACCTGAGGAATGGTTGGATAAAATATAAGAAAGGTTCAGCAGCAATAGAACATAATATACTATCTTCACTAAAATTCAGAACTGTGTTGTTCAATCACTTTTTTTTTTTTTTTTGTGGGAGGGGGCGTATGTGTCCCAAATCACCTGAGGTAAGGAGAGGTCATGCTCATACTGCTATCAATCAGGGGCTACCTCTGCCAGCAGTTATCATCACGGCATCATGCTCAGCTAAGAACTGCCTTCAGAATCTAAATGGGTTCATTTGTTCATTCATTCATTCAACAAAAAATTTATGTATCTACTATGTCTCAGGCACGGTTCTAAGCACAGGGATACAAGGTGAACAAGGCAAGGTTCCTGCCCTTAAGGAGCTTAAATTATAATAGAGAAAAAGACAGTAAACAAATAAATCAATAAGTAATTGGAAAGATACTGAAAGAATGATGGTACACAGTAAGTTGGAAGAGGTATTTCATATATAGGATGGCCAAGTAAGGTTTTGCTATGAAGAGGTCATTAAGCTGAAACCTTAAATGGATAACACGAAGCCAATTGTGAGAAGCCAGAAGTGTGTTCTAAGAGGAAATAAGTATAGTGGCCTTGAAGCAGGAAAGGCTTGGTGCATTCAGAGAACCAAAAGGCCAGTGTGGCTAGTAAATGAGAGGTTGAAGCGAGGGACAATGGACAAGGGCTTGATTAAGAAGGACCTGTTGGCCTAGATAAGGAATTTGGATTTTCTTGTGGAGGTAGGAATACGAATCTAAAGATAAGTAACTCACCATCCTGTGAAGATTATAATATGCATCTTCCCATCACTTCACTGAGAATCCTATTCTAGATCTTTGCTACTCAAACTTTGGTTCAAGGACCAGAAGCATCAGTTTTGGCATTAACAGGAAGCTTTTTAGAAATTCAGAATATCAGGCTTTATCTTAGTCCTTCTGAATAGGAATCTGTATTTTAACTGGTGTTCAGTATACACATTATAGGTTGAGAGGCATTCATCTAAAGTGTTGTTCTGAAAAATCAGTATCTGCAACTAATATCAAACCATATGTGCTACTGCAAATGACCAGAAGTTGGTTTAACAGTAAGTTAGAAAGAAAAAAAAAATTACTACACTGTTCTACAGAGAATGCAAATTCTGGATATTTCCAGTTTCTTAGAAAGAGCTTAAATATGATCAGAACTAAATATGTGAGAGCAGAAAAGAATTAAGAAAGATCATAAAAGATGCTGCCACTTCACCTATTTGGCATAGTACTTTAAAGACAACATGTTCTGTAATACAGAGATATTTTGTGATAGCAGAGTAAACTTCATTTTCCAACTAGAAGAGCTGATTACCTGTCTCCTGCCAATTCCTGTCTATTAACAGAGTAAAGCCCAAATCTCAAAAATGTAACTTTCATGACTGAGTCCACCTCATTCTTATCACTTAGTCTTCTCATGCCTTATATTCTCAAATGTTTATCTTCTAATCTCCTTGTTCTAACTGTTCCTCAAACATCTTAATTTTGAAAAATTCCTAAACTACGGAAAAGTTGAAAGAATAGTAGTCAACATCTGTACACTCTTCACCAAGGGTAACTGTTAACGTTTTGTCACTTCTGTTTATCTTCTTCTTTCCCCCTTTTTCTCTGTGCACACACACACTTATTTGTTTCTGAATCGAAGTAGCAGACGTTTTTGATCAAGGATCCAATCATGGGTCACAAAATACATTTGGTTTTCATGTCTCTTTAGTCTCCTCTAGTCCATCTCCCCCCACCCCTTTTTTTTGGATGTCATAACATTGACACTTTAGATGAGTTCAGGACAGTTGTTCTAGAAAATGTTCTACAATATGGATTTGCCTGTTTTCTCAAGATGAGGTCCAGGTTAAACATTTTGGTGAGAACACCATAAACTGATGTTGTCTTTGAATAGTCCTCATAGTTTCTGCGATTATGTTTTACATTCCGTAGTAAATTATAAATAAGCTCCTTGAAAGACACAGCCTTGCTTTTTATTTCTTTGGTAATTCCTCAAAGAATGTAGAATAATCTCTGTACACATTACATACACAATAAATAAATGAAAACTTGCAAGCAGAGTTGAGAACTGTTTCTAAGAATACCCATAACTGTTACACATTGAATACTTTTATACCAGACTAGAAACATTTGGGCTTTGCCTCTAAAATTTTTGTGAGAAATAATTAAGCAAGTAAACAGTTTAGCACAGTCCCCAGTACAAAATACATCTAGGAAAGAGCTGGGGCTAAAGGCAGATAGATATTAAGCAGACTGGACTGCTGAGGTTGGAAGGTGAGGGAATAAAGGGTGTAATCACCTATTACATCCCAAAATATTTTTATGAGTAAACTGGGCTTTAAATGGAAGATTGGGACAACAGCAGGTTTAATAAAAATCTCATCTTTTAAGTCTCACTTGAGTTAGATACTGATTAGAAACTATTTCTCAGAGAATAAAGAAGAGCAAAATAGGTCATTTATTAATTCCTATATAAATAATAGGGCAGTTGAGAACAGTTCACAAGGACAATAAAAGTATGGTATTAAAATCAAGTGTGTTATACAAGATGGGGTTCAGGGGATATTTTTTAAAATTGTTTTCAAGGCATCTAGTAACTCAAAACTTCACATCTAAATGAAGCTTACTAGATTGAAAGTGAAATTAAAACACTATCTAATATGTCATGCAAAGGGAAGGGAAGCGATACCTATGACTTGTTTGAAGAACTGCTTCTACACAGAACAAGACACCAGTAAGTAATTTAGATATGGTATATTAGAGAACATTTGGTATATAAGCTATTCCTAATTAAGACCAGGTGTTTAACTACCAGCTGACATTTTGAAGTATGCCAGCTAGTGATTAAGACTATTCTTCTACTCTGCCCAAACATGTTTTAAGTGTTGTTCATTATATAATCCAGTTGCCTTTAAGACAGTGTTTACGCTTCTCTTTTGCTGCATATA
The DNA here is from genome assembly GCF_963455315.2 of Globicephala melas. Classification (NCBI taxonomy): domain Eukaryota; kingdom Metazoa; phylum Chordata; class Mammalia; order Artiodactyla; family Delphinidae; genus Globicephala; species Globicephala melas. The sequence continues at coordinate 111,689,013 of NC_083314.1, forward strand.
TTTACACACACACACACACACACACACACACACACACACACACATACACACACACGACAAGCTACTGAAAGAAACACAGAAGTTTTATCTCATCCAAATGCAACCGGGGAGATGTACCACTACATGATGCCTATCAATGTCTTATGTGGTGAGCTTCTGTAGATTTATATTTCATGAGGAAAAAAAAAAAAAGGTCAACGTCATTTTCAGAAATCTCATAGCTGCCAGACAACTTTGTAATGCTGGACAGAAAATTTGGACACAAATTCTAAAAATCTGAACAAACAAGCTGGCTTTATTTTTCTAAACAATACTACTGAAGAAATCTAAAATTATTATGTGAGTGCTAAGAAATGTTCCTTTTAAACCAAGATATATTCTGAAAAGCAATCATGCAGATACACTTAAAATCTACTACACACTGTATAAAACCTGATGATTTAAGATACTTGCCCTTGAGATATACAATATTACATAATGAATGGTTTTTATGACCCACTTAGCTAAATAAGCTCATGTTTCTTCTCATTTACAGAAGAGTTATTTGATTTGGCTGATGAATGTAGGTTTTTGGTTTTATAAAAAAGAGTAATTAGGGATAATTCAGAGAGCCAAGAATTACATGGGCAGATGATATGCCATATACAATTAGCCTTTACAAATAGCCCTCTAGCAAGAAAGTGATCCTAACCTTGTGTATCCATGTTATTCTCTTGCTTCAGTGCGAGGATTACAGGTATGCTAAATAGCGGGATAACAATCAATTCTGTGACAATAAAACAGGTTCAGCTATCTTCAGTCAAACAGATAAACACATTCTAACTATATGACTATCACAAATACCTTTCTAATAAGTTACCTCAATAAGGTATTTGATCCTACATAGTATTTTCAAATATTATCTTTTCGTCTCATGGGGCCTAATTCCCATTCCCTTCAGTGTTTGTAGAGAGAACTTTATAATTATAGTCAGAACTCCAGGTGTGAAGAAAATATCTGAAACTATTGCTAAAGAGGGGAGTCAATTTCATTTCATGACAACTTGCTCCACTTTTCCTAAAACCATTTCATAAAATTATCTATCTACCTGTTTATCTAAAGATTCTTAACAACCTGAAAGGCAAGATTATGTTAAAATTATAAGCCGCAATCCCTGTTTGTCAGGAGTTTATAGCTAATACTTACAAAAATTATAGTAAAGATAAGATGAAATGCAGGAGTCTAGTCACAAAACTGAACCATATAGAACATAGGTATTCATCAAATAAAGATTTCTCAATCATAAGTGGAGACAATATAATGATTTTTATTGCAGGGCATCTGCTAAAAATATTTCACATTTTTAAAAGGACACCATACTGAAGAGCATCAATATTCTCTTCAAAAATTCAAGAATGTGAAGAATGTAAAATTATAGGCAAGTTCGGTTGGTCCTTTCCCCCAAGAAACTTACAATCCACTGGGCTCATCATATATATCCCTTAAAATGCTTTATCTCTTTGAGATACAAAATTTGAGTTAGGAAGTGTCAGAAAACATTACGCATCCCCTACGTGGTATTTACCTGATCTTGCAGTGACATTACTGGATTATTTTTGGTAGTGTTGATGTGAAGAACATGGTATTTATTCTTTGCACATAGGTCATAGGCAATATTGGTAAAAGAGGTGCTTGCAGTTTTGGGGACTCTGTTATAAATGATCACCATGTCTTCTTCCTCATCTAAAGCTGCGTCTTGCCGAGGGCCATCCATCGTATGTCGCTGCTCAATCTCTCGAACTTCATGTCTTGCAATAGCCCTTTCTGCAAAGAAAAACAGATTATGAATTTAGTATTAAAAGACACTATAAGGGGGCTTCCCTGGTGGCGCAGTGGTTGAGAGTCCGCCTGCCGATGCAGGGGACGCGGGTTCGTGCCCCGGTCCGGGAGGATCCCACGTGCCGCGGAGCGGCTGGGCCCTTGGGCCATGGCCGCTGAGCCTGTGCGTCCGGAGCCTGTGCTCCGCAATGGGAGGGGCCACAGCGGTGAGAGGCCTGCGTACCGCAAAAACAAACAAACAAAAAAAGACACTATAAGGAAGTTGTAAACACTGAAAATAATTTCCTAGTCCTGGAACATAGTTTTCCTATTCAAGAACCGGGTTAAGAGCAGCTGAAAAAATGTTTTGAGGGCCAAAAGTTCAGAATTACCTCTGAAGGATAATACATATGCATAGGAAGAATGAAAGAATAAACAGTCATCAAGTTTAGAACTCCACAGACCAGAGAGTTCTTCAGTGTAGTTCAAAAGACACTTTTCATTCCAATAGAATTTCTACAGCCTGAACTAATTTTCAAACACATAAAGACAGACTGAATAGAATACTAAACTTCACAGTAAAAAAATACACTTAGAAAATAAATTACTTATAATTTAGGCAATGATTTTGAAATTTATTGCTTAGGATGTAGTTATCGCCTCCTTTATCAAAATGTAGCAGGGCAGTGATTATAAATGCTGGTGTGATTTTTAGGTAACAACAGTAGAAACGACACCATAATAAAACCTTTTTCTTTTTGGTGTTGCATTACAGATAAGTCCTGGTTACGTTTATTCCTTAAATTCCATGGTTCCTCTAATTCAAATCACTGTCCACCAAGCAGTTTGAAAAGCAGTAACATTTTGCTTTCGAAATCTTCAGCTTCAAATAAAGAAAGAAAAGGGGAAGAAATGAGGGGGAAAATATAACAAGATTGCAAGTTACTTTGCACAAAGACAACTGTTCACACACAGCATGCACCCTCCCACCACCAGATCTCTGTGCAAGCTATCTTACCTGCCTTGAACTCTCATCCATTCTCCCTCAACCTCGACCATACCTAGTGAACTCCTCAAACTTCACATTGAATTTAATCATCACTTGCAAGGGAAGCATCATCTAATCTCCCTAACTAGGTCAAATCACACACACACAAAGTATGTGTACATACCTCGTACTGCACGTCTCATACATAATTGCAATTTTACATTATATTTGTGTTAGCATCTACCTACCATACTGGCGACAATTTAGTAAAGTGACATGAAAAAGCAATGTGGTATAATTACAATAACAAGTTCAGGCTTCAAATATTGTCTGACTACGCATATTAAATTTTGGTTCAGAAGATATGGCCACTATGTTAATACAGTATGCTCTGAGCTGAGGATTCACATTCAGAAGACTTGAATTAAAGTTTCAGGCCTGCTGCTTACTAGCAGTGTGCTTTCCAAAGCAGGAAGAGAAGCACATATATGCATACAAGTGTATCCATTTTCATGGGGGAGAGTTAGTTGGGAATGTGGAGAAAAAGAGATGAGCTTAATGTTGAACATACTGTCCGGGACACACAGGAGATAAAAGATAATTGGGCTCATAGGTCAAGTGCTGAGAATAAAGGTTCATGCAGAAGAAAAACATCTGGAAAAACCATAGGAATGGATGAAACTACCTAGATAGTGTAGAATACATAGCATGGAAAGAGACAGTAATCTTAGAACAGAATCTTAGGAAATACCAACATTTAAGGGCCAAGAAAAAAAAGACAATGCATAGAAAAACACTAAGAATAAATAGAAAGAAAAAGAAATCTGGACAGACTTTTAAGAAACATATACCACATGTTTAGAAAGCATACTATTTTTCAAATTGACAGTACTTTGCAAATGAATCTATAATCAAGGTAATGTATGATGCTCAAGCATTTCCATAGGATATGGAAGCTGTCTCATTAAATTCAACATGTATTTATGGAGAGCCTAAGCGTATTATATTCAATAATTTTAAAGGAATTTTATCTTCCAAATGACCTCAAACTATCACCACAGTCCAAAACTATTATGGTATTATTATGTCCACACACCCTCCTTTTTCTACTAAGGGAAATAAAACAGTACTGTTGTCATTTAAGGGCTGACAGAAGTGTGAGAGGTTTCCTACAGCAGGCCAGACATACGTGAAATTACCTTTACTTTTAATGGCTACACCAACAACCAACAATGCTGAATTTACTTTCACTAGTTTTTCTGAAATCAAGCATTTGGAAAAGAAACAGATTTTGTTATTTTTTTAAAAGAAGTTATTATTTAGTCTATGGATTTTTTATTTTTTAAGGTGCTAAAACTCTAGCTGGAGCATGAAACTAGCATGTTTTTAAAATTAATCATTGTTTTTGGTTCACTATGTGTATTAAAGCATATGAACTGTATATTTCACACAATTTTAAAACATTTCTTAAATTATGAAAAGATGCAAATTCAGGTAACTACTTTCCTCATTCAAATAATACATTTATATGCATTTTCTATTTTTCAAATGTTTTTACTTTGCTTAAGCAAACAAGATAATTACTAATGTAGTGTTATGCCTAAAACTACATAAAAAGATAAAAATAGTGTGGAATATTAAGATACTTTTTGCTAGTAATATTAGTCTATAAAATCAAATCTCACTTAGTTGAAAAATAACAGTAACTACTGTTGATGGTGAACTACTATCTCTTTTCTCCTGTGACAATACTTAAAACCAGTAAGGATGTTTGCAATATGGCCATTTTCTTTACTTAGTAAGTACTCAATAGTTCCTTTTTTTTTTTTTTTTAATCAAAGAAGCTCTGCACCTAGTTAGTATAACTTCTGAGACTCTCTTAAATCAGTGGGGAAGCTTTATTAGTTACAGAACATTTGGAGTACACTTAGATAATGTAGGCAGCATATTTAAAATACTAAAGATGCATTTTGAAGTAATGCTTTTTTCATGTTTGAGTAATGAATTATAGAGAATCTGCTATGCAAGTTATTTCAGAACTACCACAAAATGTACAGCCTGCAAATAACATGGAGTGCAATCTGAGTCATGATATTACAGGCAGGCCAAGCACAACTGGCACTAATATGCCAAACACTGAAGATGGACACTGAACTTCATGGCAATTCTAGTTCTTCTAGGCTCCTATTGAAGGCGGCATACATCTCAGTTCAGTGACCTTTCCACATGGCAGATTACCAACAAACACAAGTCTTTTAAAAGGCCATTCATAATAGCAATAATTACCTATTTCTGCACTGACAGGGCATTAAAGGCTTATTTATTGAAAGAACATAATGATCAAGCTAAGTATAAAGCACTGCATTAAATACACCAACCTAAGTCTTACAAAGGATTAAAGTCACAAGATGTAAATATTAGACTACAGAAAAAAGAAAAATAACTGGAGAAAAGATGTTTTTAAAAATTGCAACATATTCTTTGACTAGTTTTTTTTTTTAACATTAAGGTCAGTATTTGGGGAAACACCTTTTCTCTTTGAACATTTAAATAAATGTTCAACGTACTAAATAATTTAGAGAAATGTTTTGTATTCTGTACAAATTAAAGGACCCATGAATATAATCTTCCGCCCCCACCAAAGCTCAATTGTGCAACGGTCTCAGCAGAAAATAAACATTTTACAAATGTTCAAACTGTGTAGTATATCTGTATAGCGGGTAACATTTTAGGATTATAGGGATTAAAAAAAAAAACGCAAACGGAAAGACCAGTAAATTGCCTTGCTTTCAGATACTGAAACTTCTGCATGTTAAAGCAAAAAATATATAGTTAGATATAGTTAAATAAATAATAAATAAAAGGCAAAGAACATTAAGAAAAAAAGACCAAATTTTTATTATCTATAATTATATAAAGAAAACATAGAAGTTGACAATAACAATATTAAGATTTCAGTAGATAATAAAGGTGGTTTGTAACAGATTTACACTACATACGTATAATAGAACAGAGCAAAAATATTCATTGTGGCTCATAATGATTTTTTGGGTCACAGACCCCTTTGAGAATGTTATGAAAACTATGGACCCTGTCTCCAGTACAGCTGACTTGTGCATTTCAGGGCTTCCTCTTAGAGCCCAAATATCGGCAGGGGGCTCCATGACCCCAGTTTAATTACTTCTAAAAAAAAAATGGCTCCTGGACAGTAAGGCCTGATAGTAAACTGCCTAGAGGCATTAGTATGTATATTGAAAAAAGAGGTTACTCACAAGTAAGAATTGCAGGCAAAGAGAAATCACCGATGAAACTGGCAGCGTCTACTGAAAAAATGTCTATGGGGAGGGTGCCTTGGCACAAAACTTGACCTGATAGGACTCCCTGGCAAGTGTGCCTATTGCAGAGCTAGATAATTTGGGCTCTAAGAGCTTGGAGCCATCAAATATCTGAATTAAAGTGGATCCTTAGCACTTTCTAGGGGTAAATCCTGAGTTGTGTAAATCCCCAAATACTGTTCTGAAGTATAATTTATTCCCCATAAACTGTGTTTATAATGAGAAGTAGGAAGCAACAAAGTTGCACCAAAAGAAAGCTATTATGAGGTTAAGTGATTCCTTTTGCAGCACCACTTACTGTGAATGTACTGTCTAGCCAGACACTATCTGATCCTCATGGAAGGAGCACTTTGTAATCATTATGAATTAAATAAATTGGTTGTCTGATTATATACATCAATTTCTTTTTTCTTTTTTTTTTTTTGCGGTACACGGGCCTCTCACTGTGTGGCCTCTCCCGTTGCGGAGCACAGGCTCCTCAGTGGCCATGGCTCATGGGCCCAGCCGCTCCGCGGCATGTGGGATCCTCCCGGACCCGGGCACGAACCCGTGTCTCCTGCATCAGCAGGCGGACTCTCAACCACTGCGCCACCAGGGAAGCCCCATCACTTTCTTATGAATATTTTTAGCCTGAGTCAGTCTCCTTGAAGTCAATCACCATGAGGACTGACAAAATAAATTTCTATATGGATGCTTTCTTGTGGGGTTTCCAGGCAGTCAGCAAGGGTGTTATCATTAAAACTTATAAGTATGTTTAAGCGGATCATCCTATAAAAAGGAGTCGAGAGCACCTTCCACTTCAAGGAAGATAGTGTAAACCTATGTTTTGCTATTCCTCCCATGAAGTACAACTAAAAACCCTGGACATTATATATAAGACAAACATAAGACTTAAAAGCTGGAGAGAAGAAAACAGACTACTTAGGGCCCTTGGGACCCAAGGAATGACAACAGTAGTGAGTTCCCTAAGTTTTCTTTAGCCTCATATATCCCAGACTTGGAGCAGTAGAAGCGAGCAACTGAGAAGCAGGCATAGACAAAAAGAAACCCCACAAAAGCCTGCTCTCTCTTGCCAAAGCACCAAGAGACTGCATAGTAAGACAGAAAACTTCAGATAATAATCACTCTACTTTAGTCAAACTCCACAGAAAAAGACTGTGGTCCCACTTCCATTCGCACAGGCCCAGTGGGTAGCCTAGACTTCCACCCTCACAAGGGTGTGATCAGATGCCCAATATCCCTGATGGTGTGGTGCCAGGTAAGACCAAGTAGGGAGCCAGGACTTTCATCCCAGGCAGCGGGTAACAAGGCACGTCTGCAGTGTCAGGGAAGACCAAGCAAGGAATCAGAAAGCCTGCCTCCACATGGCAGTGATGAGAGGCCCCCCACCCCTCCCCACTTGGTGGTGTCAGAGGAGACCTAGTGGAGAATCAGGACTTTCACCATCCCCCAGCATAAGGAGGCCACTCTCATGCCTGCCTAGCGGTAACAATGAGCTCACCAGGTGTTGATGGAGGCCAACAAGGGAACCTGGACTTCTATCACCACTTGGCAGTAACAAAGCAGCACCCCTTCCCTTGCCAGAGCAGTACTGGAAAAAGTCAACTAAAACAGAAGGTTTAAATAAAATTCAGAGTCTCCACAGATATAGAGAACAAACTAGTGGTTACCAGTGGAGAGAGGGAAAGGGGGAGGGGCAATATAGGGGTAAGGGGGAAAAAAGAGTTCTTATGGGATTATATGAAATCGTGTGTGTAACTTTTGAAAACCATAAAGCACTACAGAATTTAAAGAATCTTTCATTCAATTTAAAAGGAAAAAAAAAGATCCAGAGTCTCACAACATAATATAAAAACATCCAGGTTTCAATCAAATTGTACTCAACATATCAAGATCCAAGAGGATCTCAAACTCAATGAATAGAGATAATCAAGAAACGACAATATCAAGGATACAGAGATGTTAGAATTATCAAAGATTTAAAGCAGTCATGATAAAAATGCTTTCATGAACAATTACAAATAAGCTTGAACCAAATGAAAAAAGAGAAAGCCTCAGCAAATAAGCTCATTAATGAAATAGAATACATAAAGAAGAACTAAATAGAAATGTTAGAACTCAAAAACAAAATAATCAAGATGAAAAGCTCAGTGAATAGGATCAATAGTAGAATGGAAAGGAAGGAGAGAAATTTAGTGAACTGGAACATGGAATAAAAGAAATTAGCCAATCAGAATAACAAAGAGAGAATATACTTGGAGGAAAAAAAGCAACAGAGCCTTGGGGAACTGTGGGATATAACAAAGGATCTAACATTGGTGTCACAGAGTCCTGGAAGGAAAGGGGAAAGAAAGCAGGGCTGCAAGAGTTCTCAAAGAAATCATGGCTGCAAACTTGACATTTGACAAGAGACATAAAGATTTAAGATTCTGAACAAACTCCAAATGAGATAAACCAAAGACATCCATGGCAAGATACATCATAATTAAGCTTCTGAAAACTAAAAATAAAGAAAAAATCTTGAAATCAGCCAGAGAAAATGAAGCCTACTATAGAAAAAACTGGAATAACAGCAGATTTCTCATCAGAAGTCATGGAGCCAGAATGAAGTGGCACAACGTTTTTCAAGTGGTGAAATAAAAGAATCCTATACCCAAAGAAAATCACCTTCAAGAATGAAGGGGAAAATAAGATATTCTTATACAAAATAAAGCTATAGTAATTTACTGCCACTAGATCTACCCTAAGATTGATTAAAGGAAGTTCTCTAGACAGAAAAAAAAAAAAAAAAAAAAAAGACAAAAGAAGAAATCTTAAAACACCAGAAAAAAAAAAAGAATAAACACATGGGTAAATACAATAAACTTTCCTTCCCTTCAAGTTTTCAAAAATATGTTTGACAGACAAAGCAAGAATTATAACATGATGTGATATGATTTTAAATGTATGCAGAGTAAATATTTAATACAATTATACCGTAAGTGGCAGATAGTAATGGGATGTAAATGAAAGTAAAGTTTCTGTACTTTGCTTGAATTGGTAAACTGATGACACCAGTAAACTGTGACAAGTGATATTTATATGATGTAATACATAAAGCAACCATGAAAAAAGCTATACAAAGACATTAAACTCAAAAACACTATGGATAAATCAAAAGGTAATTTTTAATAAATATAAAAGTAATTCACAGGAATGCAGGAAAAAGAAAAGAGAAAAACAGAAAACAAAAGAAGTATCAAGGGAGATTAAAAACTACATTGAAGTGAATGAAAATGAAAATAAAGCAAGAGGAATTCCCAAGATGGCAGAGTACAAAGACCCTGAGCTTACCTCCCCTCATGAGCCCATCAAAATTACAACTATTTACAGAACAACTATTGATGAAAAAGACCGGAACCTACCAGAAAAGATCTTCTACAACTAAAGGTATAAAGAAGGAACCTAAATGAGATGGACAGGAGAGGTGGAGTCGTGGTATAGTCAAGGCCCATACCCTTGGGTTGGGTGACCCACAAATGGGAGAATTATTACAACTGCAGAGGTTATCCCCAAGGAATGAGGGGTCTGAGCCCCACAATGGGCTTTGCAGCCCAGGGTTCCTGTACCAGGAAGATGAGCCCCCAGAGCATCTGGTTTTTAAGACCAGTGGTGCTTACTTTCCGGAGACCCAGAGGACTGTGGGAAATAGAGACTCCACTCTGAAAGGACACATACAAAATCTCACCTGCTCCGGGACCCAGGGCAGAAGCAGTAAATTGAAAGGAACCTGGGTCAGACCCACCTGCTGATCGTGGAGAGTCTCCCAGAGAGACAGGAGGCAACTGGAGATCACCCTGGGGCAAAGACACTGGTGGCAGCCATTTTGGGGAGCTTGTTCTACCATGTGGACACTGTGTTAATAAGAGCCATTCTGGAATCCTCCCTCTAGCTTATTAATGTCAGGACCCAGCTCCCCCCTCCCCCACCCACCAGTACTGGGACTCCTCAGGCCAAGCAACTAACTAGGTGGGGACACAGCCCCACCCACCAGCAGACAGGGTACCTTAACACCCCTGAGCCCACAGCGGCCCCTGGACACGGCCCTACCCACCAGAGGTCCCAGGACCCAGCTGCACACACCAGTGTGCAGGCACTAGACCCAGAACTCCCAGAGCCCTGCAGCCAGAGACACAGGAACCCAGCTCTGGCCACCAGTAGGCAGACAATAGCCCCAGAATCCCCTGAGACTCAGCCCCACCCACCAGCGAGCCCGCTCTAGCCACTGGACCCACCTCATTTATCCTTCTTAAACTATCCCAAGAAACTGCAGAGGAAGGAATGCTTCCAAACTCATTCTATGAGGCCAATATCACCCTGATACCAAAACCAGACAAATATACCACAAAAAAAGAAAATTATAGGCCAATATCACTGATGAACATAGATGCAAAAATCCTCAACAAAATATTGGCAAGCTGAATACAAAAATACATTAAAAGGATCATACATCATGATCAAATGGAATTTATATCAGGGATGCAAGGATGGTTCAATAGCCACAAATCAATTAATGTGATAAACAACATTAACAAATTGAAGAACAAAAACCATCTGATGATCTCAATAGATGCAGAAAAAGCTTTTGACAAAATTCAACATCCATTTATGATTAAAAAAACTCTCCAGAAAGTAGATATAGATGGAACATACCTCAACATAATAAAGGCCATATATGATAAGCCCAAAACTAACATCATATGCAACAGTGAAAAGCTGAAAGCATTTCCTCTAACAGGAACAAGGCAAGGATGCCCACTCTCTGCACTTTTATTCAACATTGTGTTAAAAGTCCTAGCCACAGCAACCAGACAAGAAAAAGAAATAAAATGAATCTAAATTGGAAAGGAAAAAATAACACTGTCACTCATTGCAGATGACATGATACTATACATAGAAAATCCTAAAGATGCTACCAAAAAACTACTTGAGCTCATTAATGAATTCAGTAAAGTTGCAGAATACAAAATTAATATACAGAAATCTGTTACATTTCTATACAACAACGAACTATCAGAAAGAAAAATTTAAAGGAACAATCCCACTTACAAGTACATTGAAAAGAATAAAATACTTAGGAATAACCTTATATAAGGAGGTAAAAGACCTGTGACCCCATGTGCAAGGACTTTTCTAGACCCTTGTAGATACATGTTTTACATATACATTATGTTTGGGCATGAATTATACACTGATTATTAACATTAATGAAAATGTATTACAAAATAGAAATAAAATTTTCTTTCCAAATTTCATCTCACTAATGAATTATTACTAAAAATATATTGGTTAATGCTCTTAAGAGGATCTATTAGGTAAGAATATTAAAGTAGCTGTTAAATATCCCATTGATCCAATAACCACCAATATAATTCTTTTCTTTTTATTTCTAAGGTTACTAAGTTAAAGGAATATGCATTATATTTTACTTAATATACTTTTCAAACTTGATTACAGTTTTGTACAGTTATTACATAAATTTTAAAACGTGAAATTCTTATAACAACCTTCCTTTATTACCAATCTGAGAAATGTATTCATGAGCTATATGAAATAATAATATTGCTAATAGCTAACACTGAGTTCTGTGTATTTTAGATGTATCATCTATTATATGCATGCTCTGTGTTCAGCGTTTTATATGCATTATCTCAAGTCTTGATTTTTTTTTTTTTTTTTTTTTTTTTTTATGGTACGCGGGCCCCTCACCGCTGTGGCCTCTCCCATTGCGGAGCACAGGCTCCGGACGCGCAGGCTCAGCGGCCATGGCTCACGGGCCCAGCCGCTCTGCAGCATGTGGGATCTTCCCGGACCGGGGCACGAACCCGTGTTCCCTGCATCGGCAGGCGGACTCTCAACCACTGCGCCACCAGGGAAGCCCTCAAGTCTTGATTTTTAAAACAACCCTAAGAGGCACTATTATTATTCTCATCTAAATGAGGAAACTGAGTCTCAAAGAAGTTAAATGATCACCAGCTGAATACTAAGGTGAGGATACTGTCCAAGGTCAATCTGACTCCAGAGCCTGTGCTCCACATTATACTTGTCATCTGAGATATCGTCCACTTCTATATGAGGAAGGAGTAGAGCTGCACAGTTAAATACGGCATGATGATATTATAGAAGTACCTTTTTTTTTTTGCAAGTACCTGTTTTTAAAATACAGAACATTATAGTTAAAAATCACAGGTGAGCTGACTTTAAGACTTCATCCTTTACATGTCTCAATCACTTGAAATGAATACTCTGATAGAAAATGGGGATTCCAACCAATATACTTTTCCCTTGTCTCAGGCTTTACCAAGATAAGACATCTCAAAACATCCCTCACACCTTTTTTATCAATACATACTTCTCAAGTAATCTATTCATCTTTTAAATTTCCATCTTATACAAAATCAAACAAATGCCATTGTAATAAATGCCATAACAGAGAACAAAACACTTTTGAAACCAAGAATTGGGGTAAAAAACTTATGGAGAAAGATACACTGGATAAACTGAGCCTTGAAAAGATGGGGCTGGGTTTCAAAATATGGAGATGGGTCATTGGGGAAGCCATGAAAGCCTGCAGAGTGACTAAGCTGATAAATAACAAATACACTAGTATAATTTGATTATAAAATTATTTAACAACAGTAGTGTGAAACAGCTAAAAGAATCTATGACAATTGTAGCTATACTGATAAGCATATAATTACCATAGTAATAACTGTTCCACTTATTGAGCCTTTATTATGGGGCAGAAGCAATGCTGCTGTGTGTTTAAACATATATTATTTCATTTAATTCCTAGAGTAACCCTATACCTATTACCTTAAGGTAATAATATGGAAATGTAGACTCAGATTAGTTACAGAGTTTTTAGGAACAAAGTCAGAATCCAAACCGTCAATCTGATACCAAAATGTATATTCCTAACCAAAACATAGTAATTACTGTTTTAAACCACTGGAAGGCACAGTTCCTAGGAAATCTGTATTTGTCACACAGGGAATATTATGTATCATTTCTGGCATACACACAGAATAGAATACATTCAGAATGGGAATAAGCTGGATGGACCATGCCACACAAAGCACTGCTTTAAAAAACCCAGTGCACTTAGCTAGAGGAGAAATTCCATAAAAGTACTAAAAATTATCTTGAAATATTTGAAAAGTTATTGTGAAAAGAAGGCACCCTTTCTACAGAATTACTCCAGAAGACAAGATAGACTATGGCTGAAGAGAAAACGGGCTTTTAAATAATTAGTAGTGCGAAGAAAAGATATATGCAGTTTAGGGGGAGGTAAGCTATCAGTCTCTATACAGATACTCATCTAGAGGCTGCATGAGGACCCACCAAAAGATGATGTAGAAAGGATTTCTGCACTGATGAGAGCTGAAGCCACAGGACCTCTGGGGTCAGTTACCACTAGGTAAATTCTGTAAAGCTATGATATCAATTTCTCTGCTAGTGTATAGATTGTTTTGAAAGATTCTCTCCACCTAGCCTCTAACAATGTAGGAAAGAGCAGAAATAAAGACAGAAGCAGGCCAGTGACAATTAAGCAAGAACAGGGAGTGGAATGCTTACATACTCTTCCCATAATCCTGTCTTATTCAGTGACACACAAGTATATCTTGTTTACCTTGAGAAAGACAAAGAATATATCTCTTATGATTACAGCAAAAATTCAAATAATGAGCAGATTCATACTGTACTATGTAGCTTTAAGTAATGAGAACGTTGTGATAATTTATAATGAAGTTCTTCACACTGGATTCATTAACTAATTCCATAAACACTTACTGAGAATCTATTAATTTATAGTTATTGCACCATGCCCTGGAGATAAGCCTAATCTTGGAGAGTTTGGTGGCATGGCATTATAATAAAATTTTATAAGATGCAATGGAGGTCCCGTAAATGGGATAGTTAGGAAAGGACTCATAGAGGAGATGATTGAGAAAGAAAGTATCTTCTGAGTAGAAAAAGAAAGTCATTCTAGGCAGAGGGGAAAGCTTGAGCAAAACCCTTGGAGGCATAATACTGCATGGTGCATTTATTTATTTATTTATTATTTTTTAACATCTTTATTGGAGTATAATTGCTTTATAATAATGTGTTAGTTTCTGCTTTATAACAAAGTGAATCAGATATACATATACATATAACTCCATATCTCTTCCTTCTTGAGCCTCCCTCCCTCTCACTCTCCCTATCCCACCCCTCTAGGTGGTCACAAAGCACCGAGCTATCTCCCTGTGCTTGCATGGTGCATATAGACCCTAAAAGTGGTTCTTGATAAACTCAGAATATGAGAGAATGGGTAAGAGCAAAATAAAACATGAGGCAGACAAGTGGGTAGAGGCCGAGACACAGTGTCTTAATCATCATACTGGGATATGAACTGTATCTTGTAAGTCAGCAGTTCTCAAACTTATTAGTCTCAGAACCTCTCTCTTTATACACTTAAAAATTAGGGACTCCAAAGAGTTTTCATTCATGTGGATTATATCTACCAATGTCATATTAGAAATGAAAACTGTAACACTTAAAAAATATTTAATTGATTCAAAAATAATAATATAATAAAACATGTTAGCATAAATGACAGTTTTGTGAAAATACTATTTTCACAAAGAAAATTTAGTAAAAAGAATGACTTTTTAACATTTTTGCATATATTTCTAAATGTCTTGCTTAATGGAAGATAACTGGATTCTCATAACTGTTTTCCATTCAAAATGTTACCATATATTATTTGGGTTGGAGTCTATGAAGAAATCAGACTTACACAGATTTTATACAGATGAACAGTTGGAGAAAGGAATAGTTTAATAATCTTTTCAGATAAGTTTTTGACACTACACTAAAACTCAACAAGTGTTATTTCTTAATGGCTAGTTGTAATATGATATATAATATAAAATGATATTAGTAAACTTTTTATACATTGTTATATTGATCTACCTTGTACCGTCATTTGAAAAATACTAGATTATGGAGTTTAGCAGATCCTCCAAATGTTAACATGTTTAATTATACAATTCAAAAAAAAAATCACATTCATTATATCATTACCAATCTCATCAAAATAGTCTTTTCAATATTGGTAACAAATACAAGTTTTCTCAGATTCTCTAATTGGCAACACATATTATCAGTTGTTTTCCTCTATGTGATATATTCACTTTGTTTATTTCTGAGAAAATGTATATAAACTACCCAAGACTGAATAAATGGAACAGTTTATCTGTTGGCCATTCTCTCAAGTTAAAACAGTGTTCTATGTGGAAAAGTGGCTTGTTGGGCTTGCAACTCAAACAACACAGTGCTTTTCCTCAAAACAACCGTTGTACTTTTGTTTGCAGAAGCACTTGATGTACTTTCCATTTTTTCACAGAATATTAAAAAGACATCACTAAATAGTCAAGACTTAATAAAGCTAACTGATTTGCCTGCTTTATAAAGGACATTCTCATATGAAAATAGTGTTTTTGTTTTCTTTTGCTTTTTGGTAACTGTTAGTGCAAGGTGGTAAAGTATATAATGATACAATGATACAAATATCAGAATGGCATTAATGGAGAATGAGGTACTGGGCGAACATATGGAATCAAGACCAAGTGAAAAACAGATTATGTAACTCTGATTCCACATACATCCACAGGTTTGTTGTGAGGGAAACTTGGATTATCAGTTTTCGGACATAGTGAGTTTTAAGATGCCTGTGGAACATCCAGGTAGTAATATATACGTTGCTGAAGACATACATCTCAGGAAAAAGTCCTGAACTAAAGATAGAAATTTAGGAATCATAACACAAAGGCAGCAGCTGATGTCAAAGGAGTGAATGAAATCATGAAGGCAAACTACAGAGTTAAAAATCAAGAACATCGAAACAGGATTTTGAGACCACCATCCTTTGATCTAAAGATCTCTTTTATCTATAATACATGTGCAATAGAACCAAAAACAATTCTGCAATACACTGCAAGATCATGAACTTACCTACTCATGAACATTTTAGGTGTTTTTTTTGGCCACATTGTCCATTTTTAAATACCCATATTTAGTACACTTCAACATGTAAAGCAGTTGTAAGACATATATCCTTCCTTCACATCTTACTGATATGCCTTTGGAATGCTTTTTTTTTAAGTTAATTTTTATTGGAGTATAGTTGATTTACAATGTTGTGTCAGTTTCAGGTATACAGCAAAGTGAATCATTTATACATATACATGTATCTACTCTTTTTTAGATTCTTTTCCCATATAGATCATTACAGAGTATTGAGTAGAATTCCCTGTACTATACGGTAGGTTTTACTAAGTTATCTATTTTATATATAGTAGTGTGTATATGTTAATCCCAGTTTCCCAATTTATCCCTCTCCCGCTTTCCCCCTTTGGAATGCTTCTTGAGAGCTTGATGAGTTTTGTAATTTACAAAGCACATATTTGAGCCTTACTACTATAGAATACATTTAACTAAAATAAATCTGTGCTAGAATTCTTTTTTAAAGTAAAAATGAAGATGTGTTAATGTAGAAGATGTGAAGAAGGTAGAAGGTTATTCACAGAAGAGATTTAAAAATTGTTCTTAAAATGTAAACACCAGAGGAAAAATACAGGACTAATACAGGACTAAAAGAAAAAGGACTCATTATACATAAGCTTTGTAATCCAGCTAAGCATTAATTTTGATATTAAACTGGCAGGAAGATTCAGAGACTTCCTCAACTTTTAGCAGAGGTTCAAACTGCCATTAAAATAGATGTGCTTTGATTGTTGAAATAAATACCATACCAAAAAGATTAAAGCATTTTCAAAATCAAAAAAGAAATGCCAATATTGTCTGCAAAGCTGAATTATTTTCACACTTCAACAACTGCACCTAGTGCTCCATTGACTAGTAAGCAAAAAGAATATGGAGTAACTATGAATCAACTCCAGCTGGGTTTGGAGATCATTAACTAAAACCTATGCAGCAGCTGTTTGAAAATGAGAATTAGTGATGCTGAAAACTTGCCATTACTTCACTGGAGCTTGACATATGCCATATTCTAGAGCAGTGGTTTTCAATTTGAGCATGCATCAGAATGACTTGCAGAGTTTGTTGAAATACAGATTCCTGACTTACCACCTTCTCCAGTTGTTAATTCAGGGTCCAATAATTTTCTATCAACTTCCCAGGTGATGCCGACATGATAGTCCAGGAACACTTTGAGAATGAGTATTCTAGAGAATATTTCTATTGGTTTATTAACAAGATAGGCAGAGAATATTCTCTTTTCTAGGTAACTAATTAATTAGTATCCCTATTAATTTGGAATTTACAGTAATTTTAAATATAGTTTAGATAGGTAGAAAACAATGCTACTCAATTTCTTGATATAAACTAGTTGTGAGAGGATTCTACTCAAGACATACATTACCCTTCAACTCATGGCACTGATTCTGCTGGGCTAGGTGGGTGTGCCATTGCCTTCATGGCTCTCCACCAACCAGTAGGTCTCCTAAGGGTGGCAGTTCCTCCTTCAAGGATGCTATAAGCATCATTATAGATGCACAAATGAAATGTTTAAATTGTTCTTGAGAATAAACTGTTATGAAACTCTTTGATATGCAGCATTTATTAATTCTGACTGACCTTCACTGCTTCCTACCCTTTTAGTCTGATACCATTATTTTTGGATACAACCACTAATTCAAGAACCATAGGTATTCATTTTGCAGCCATTCTACTGTGCATGAAGAAATTCTGATCAGACTACAATTTCCAGTATTAACTTGCAAAAATATTAATTAAGTTCAGGTAGAATACACATTACCCATTGTCAAGACTGAAAAAAATTTAACAGTAATTTTTGTATTTTGGAGTTTTATATCTTCTGAGAAACTGTGTTACATTATAGCTTTTTAGTTGGATTCATGCTTTTCATGAGTCTTTAAAAATTAGTTACAGGTTTTAAGATTCTAGAGAAGTTCATCTTTAAATGCCAATTTCCAAAATTCTTCTTTTTTGCATTATGTCTTAAGTAACAAAAAACAGTCATTATCCAGCATCCTGTTAACTACAATTCTTTTTCTTCCATTTATACACTCATTTATTTATTTACTTGTTTATATAAACATCTTTATTGGAGTATAATTGCTTTACAATGTTGTGTTAGTTTCTGCTGTATTCCACGTGCCCACAATGTAATGATGATTGGTATTCTCAGTAATGATCTGAGATACAGGACAGTTCTAGACAGTAATATCAATCGATGAAGACTAACATTTGATCACTTGGATCTTAAGTGTGTTTTACTGTATTTTAATTATGTGAAACACTGATAATCCAAGTATCGTATAGATAAAATTCTCAATTAAGTAGAACATTCTTTACCTTGCCAACAACTAAACATTTCCACACAATACAGTTAATGGTCATTTTAATATGTACTTTAAAATAAGTTATTGTAAAACAATCTGCACCTATCCCATATTAGTTTTCCAATTCACTAATGTGGGGGAGGGGCTTATTTTCCTATACCAATAATAAAATTATTCATTATGTAAAGGTATGAGCTGATGAAATTAATGGAGATGAGGCAACACACACAAGTACTGAAAACTGTTTATTCTATAACCTTGTTAATCTATTTCAAACAGGTAACATAAATAAGTACATTCTAATTCCACACTGGGATCAGTGAAATTGTAGAAAACTGAAAAATCAAAGAAGATTTAATGTGACTTTTTTTAAATGGGGAAAGGGGGTAGCATAAGTTTTTAAAAAGCTACCTTCTTTCTCAAAAAGAATGGTGATGACCATTACTCAGCATAGAGTAGGTATGAAATTAATTTGCTTAATGAAAACAATATGGTATTACTAAATTAATGCATACAGAAGATAGAGTTCCTCACTGAGCAATCCAAGAAAGAACTATTTTAAAAAAGAAATGAATGTGTGATATGATTTGAGCCCTACTAACCTAGGAATCAGTGTCACACATGGCATGGTCAAAGCTTACCCTCAGAGTTTTTTTCCTCTAATGGTGCCAAGACTGTGTGAGAGAAGATAAGGAGCAGAGAAGCTGAAGATTAAAGGAGTCAAATAACAGGCAGAACCATGATTTCCAAGTTGAGATGAATCCAAAAGTCATAAGGAGAGTTATGTTATCTTAAAATAGATTCTAGGGACTTCCCTGGTGGTGCAGTGGTTAAGAATCTGCTTGCCAATGCAGGGGACACGGGTTCAAGCCCTGGTCCGGGAAGATCCCACATGCCGCAGAGCAACTAAGCCCGTGCGCCACAACTACTGAGCCCGCGCTCTAGAGTCCGCTAGCCACAACTACTGAGACCGTGTGTCACAACTAGAGCCTGTGCTCTGCAACAAGAGAAGCCACCGCAGTGAGAAGCCCCTGCACCACAATGAAGAGTAGCCCCTGCTCGTCGCAACTAGAGAAAGCCCACACGCAGCAACGAAGACCCAACGCAGCCAAAAATAAATAAATAAATACATTAAAAAAAAATTATAGGGCATAATGGATTCTGAAGGTCTGGGAAAGTACTATGAATGAGTATTTTTCAAAAGTTCCCAAGGTGATATGAGTCTGAGTGACCTGAAAACTGTATCAACTGGAGACACTATAAGGCATACTAGAACAACACTGGAACCTAGCAAATACATTTTTGTTAACTCTGGTTTATGACCCTAAAGGTATCATTCTCCATTTCATACATAACTAAGATATTATGGAAGAATTCTCCATAGCATAATTTCTCATCTTTGGAGGCCACTGTGTTTCTTATTGAGTTCCAGTTTGTTTCTCCATTTTGTTGTTTTTTTTTTTTTTTTTTGGTGGCTTAAGATAAACTGGAAATAATAAGTCTAAATAAAACAGAGTGGTTTGGAACTTCCGGGAAGATGGCGGAAGAGTAAGACGCGGAGATCACGTTCCTCACCACAGATACACCAGAAATACATCTACGCGTGGAACAACTCCTACAGAGCATCTACTGAACGCTGGCAGAAGACCTCAGACCTCCCAAAAGGCAAGAAACCCCCCACGTACCTGGTTAGGGCAAAAGAAAAAACTAAACAGAGACAAAAGGATAGGGACGGGTCCTGCACCAGCGGGAGAGAGCTGTGAAGGAGGAAAAGTGTCCACACACTAGGAAGCCCCTTCGCGGGTGGAGGCTTCGGGAGGCGGAGTGGGGGAGCTTGGGAGCCGCGGAGGAGAGCACAGCAACAGGGGTGCGGAGGGCAAAGCGGACAGATTCCAGCGCAGAGGATCCGGCCGACCGGAACTCGCCAGCCGAGAGGCTTGTCTGCTCGCCCGCCGGGGCGGGCGGGACTGGGAGCTGAGGCTCCGGCTTTTGTCGGAGCGCCGGGAGAGGACTGAGGTTGGCGGCGTGAACACAGCCTGCGGGGCGTTGGTGCACCGCGGCTGGCCGGGAGAGAGTCCGGGGAGAAGTCTGGAACTGCCGAAGAGGCAAGAGACTTTTACGTCCCTCTTTGTTTCCTGGTGCACGAGGAGAGGGGATTAAGAACGCTGCTTGAGAGAGCTCCAGGGACGGGCGCGAGCCGCGGCTAAAAGTGCGGAGCCCAGGGACAGACATGAGACGCTAGGGCCGCTGCTGCCGCCACCGGGAGGCCTGTGTGCGAACACAGGTCACTGGCCACACGCCCTTCCGGGGAGCCTGTGCAGCCCGCCACTGCCAGGGTCCCGGGATCCAGGGACAACTCCCCCGGGAGAACGCACAGGCGCGCCTCAGGCTGCAACGTCTCGCCGGCCTCTGCCGCCGCGGGCCCGCCCCACACTCCGTGCCCCTCCCTACCCCCGGGCCTGAGTGAGCCAGAGCCTCCGAATCAGCAGCTCCTTTAACCCCGTCCTGTCTGAGCAAAGAACAGACGCCCTCCGGCGACCTACACGCACAGGCGGGGCTAAATCCAAAGCTGAGCCCCTGGGAGCTGTGAGAACAAAGAAGAGAAAGGGAAATCTCTCCCAGCAGCATCAGAAGCAGCGGATTAAAGCTCCACAATCAACTTGATGTACCCTGCATCTGTGGAATACCTGAATAGACAACCAATCATCCCAAATTAAGGAGGCCTGTGGATGAAAGGCTCTTGGTGCTGCAGCCAGGAGTCAGTGCTGTGCCTCTGAGGTGGGAGAGCCAACTTCAGGACACTGATCCACAAGAGACCTCCCAGCTGCACATAATATCAAACAGCAAAAATTTCCGAGAGATCTCCATCTCAAAGCCAGCACCCAGCTTCACTCAACGACCAGCAAGCTACAGTGCTGAACATCCTATGCCAAACAACTAGCAAGACAGGAACACAACCCCACCCATTAGCAGAGAGGCGGCCCAAAATCATAATAAGTCTACAGACACCCCAAAACACACCACCAGACGTGGACCTGCCCACCAGAAAGACAAGATCTAGCCTCATCCACCAGAACACAGGCACTAGTACCCTCCACCAGGAAGCCTACACAACCCACTGAACCAACCTTAGCCACTGGGGACAGACACAAAAAACAACAGGAACTACGAACCTTCAGCCTGCAAAAAAGGAGACCCCAAACACAGTAAGATAAGCAAAATGAAAAGACAGAAAAACACACCGCAGATGAAGGAGCAAGATAAAAACCCATCAGACCTAACAAATGAAGAGGAAATAGGCAGTCTACCTGAAAAAGAATTCAGAATAATGATAGTAAGGTTGATCCGAAATCTTGGAGATAGAATGGACGATAGAATGGACAAAATGCAAGAATCAGTTAACAAGGACCTAGAAGAACTAAAGATGAAACAAGCAACGATGAACAACACAATAAATGAAATTAAAAGTACTCTAGATGGGATCAATAGCAGAATAACTGAGGCAGAAGAACGGATAAGTGACCTGGAAGATAAAATAGTGGAAATAACTACTGCAGAGCAGAATAAAGAAAAAAGAATGAAAAGAACTGAGGACAGTCTCAGAGACCTCTGGGACAACATTAAACGTACCAACATTCGAATTATAGGGGTTCCAGAAGAAGAAGAGAAAAAGAAAGGGACTGAGAAAATATTTGAAGAGATTATAGTTGAAAACTTCCCTAATATGGGAAAGGAAATAGTTAATCAAGTCCAGGAAGCACAGAGAGTCCCATACAGGATAAATCCAAGGAGAAATACGCCAAGACACATATTAATCAAACTGTCAAAAATTAAATACAAAGAAAACATATTAAAAGCAGCAAGGGAAAAACAACAAATAACACACAAGGGAATCCCCATAAGGTTAACAGCTGATCTTTCAGCAGAAACTCTGCAAGCCAGAAGGGAGTGGCAGGACATATTGAAAGTGTTGAAGGAGAAAAACCTGCAACCAAGATTACTCTACCCAGCAAGGATCTCATTCAGATTTGATGGAGAAATTAAAACCTTTAGAGACAAGCAAAAGCTGAGAGAGTTCAGCACCACCAAACCAGCTCTACAACAACTGCTAAAGGAACTTCTCTAGGCAAGAAACACAAAAGAAGGAAAAGACCTACAATAACAAACCCAAAACAATTAAGAAAATGGGAATGGGAACACACATATCGATAATTACCTTAAATGTAAATGGACTAAATGCTCCCACCAAAAGACACAGATTGGCTGAATGGATACAAAAACAAGACCCATATATTTGCTGTCTACAAGAGACCCACTTCAGACCTAGAGACACATACAGACTGAAAGTAAGGGGATGGAAAAAGGTATTTCATGCAAATGGAAACCAAAAGAAAGCTGGAGTAGCAATTCTCATATCAGACAAAATAGACTTTAAAACAAAGACTATTAGAAGAGACAAAGAAGGACACTACATAATGATCAAGGGATCGATCCAAGAGGAAGATATAACAATTGTAAATATTTATGCACCCAACATAGGTGCACCTCAATACATAAGGCAAATACTGACAACCATAAAAGGGGAAATCGACAGTAACACATTCATAGTAGGGGACTTTAACACCCCACTTTCACCAATGGACAGATCATCCAAAATGAAAATAAATAAGGAAACACAAGCTTTAAATGATACATTAAATGAGATGGAGTTAATTGATATTTATAGGACATTCCATCCAAAAACAACAGAATACACATTTTTCTCAAGTGCTCATGGAACATTCTCCAGGATAGATCATATCTTGGGTCACAAATCAAGCCTTGGTAAATTTAAGAAAATTGAAATTGTATCAAGTATCTTTTCCGACCACAACGCTATGAGACTCGATATCAATCACAGGAGAAGATCTGTAAAAAATACAAACACATGGAGGCTAAACAATACACTACTTAATAACGAAGTGATCACTGAAGAAATCAAAGGGGAAATCAAAAAATACCTAGAAACAAATGACAATGGAGACACGACGACTCAAAATCTATGGGATGCAGCAAAAGCAGTTCTAAGAGGGAAGTTTATAGCAATACAATCTTACCTTAAGAAACAGGAAACATCTCGAATAAACAACCTAACCTTGCACCTAAAGCGATTAGAGAAAGAAGAACAAAAAAACCCCAAAGTTAGCAGGAGGAAAGAAATCATAAAAATCAGATCAGAAATAAATGAAAAAGAAATGAAGGAAACGATAGCAAAGATCAATAAAACTAAAAGCTGGTTCTTTGAAAGGATAAACAAAATTGATAAACCATTAGCCAGACTCATCAAGAAAAAAAGGGAGAAGACTCAAATCAATAGAATTAGAAATGAAAAAGGAGAAGTAACGACTGACACTGCAGAAATACAAAAGATCATGAGAGATTACTACAAGCAACTCTATGCCAATAAAATGGACAACCTGGAAGAAATGGACAAATTCTTAGAAAGGCTCAACCTGCCAAGACTGAATCAGGAAGAAATAGAAAATATGAACAGACCAATCACAAGCACTGAAATTGAAACTGTGATTAAAAATCTTCCAACAAGCAAAAGCCCAGGACCAGATGGCTTCACAGGCGAATTCTATCAAACATTTAGAGAAGAGCTATCACCTATCCTTCTCAGACTCTTCCAAAATATAGCAGAGGGAGGAACACTCCCAAACTCATTCTACGAGGCCACCATCACCCTGATACCAAAACCAGACAAGGATGTCACAAAGAAAGAAAACTACAGGCCAATATCACTGATGAACATAGATGCAAAGATCCTCAACAAAATACTAGCAAACAGAATCCAACAGCACATTAAAAGGATCATACACCATGATCAAGTGGGGTTTATTCCAGGAATGCAAGGATTCTTCAATATACGCAAATCAATCAACGTGATACACCATATTAACAAATTGAAGGAGAAAAACCATATGATCATCTCAATAGATGCAGAGAAAGCTTTTGACAAAATTCAACACCCATTTATGATAAAAACCCTGCAGAAAGTAGGCATAGAGGGAACTTTCCTCAACATAATAAAGGCCATATATGACAAACCCACAGCCAACATCGTCCTCAATGGTGAAAAACTGAAAGCATTTCCACTAAGATCAGGAACAAGACAAGGTTGCCCACTCTCACCACTCTTATTCAACATAGTTTTGGAAGTTTTAGCCACAGCAATCAGAGAAGAAAAGGAAATAAAAGGAATCCAAATCGGAAAAGAAGAAGTAAAGCTGTCACTGTTTGCAGATGACATGATACTATACATACAGAACCCCAAAGATGCTACCAGAAAACTACTAGAGCTAATCAATGAATTTGGTAAAGTAGCAGGATACAAAATTAATGCACAGAAATCTCTGGCATTCCTATACACTAAGGATGAAAAATCTGAAAGTGAAATCAAGAAAACACTCCCATTTACCATTGCAACAAAAAGAATAAAATACCTAGGAATAAACCTACCTAAGGAGACAAAAGACCTGTATGCAGAAAATTATAAGACACTGATGAAAGAAATTAAAAATGATACAAATAGATGGAGAGATATACCATGTTCTTGGATTGGAAGAATCAACATTGTGAAAATGACTCTACTACCCAAAGCAATCTACAGATTCAATGCAATCCCTATGAAACTACCAATGGCATTTTTCACAGAACTAGAACAAAAAATCTCACAATTTGTATGGAAACACAAAAGACCCCGAATAGCCAAAGCAATTTTGAGAACGAAAAATGGAGCTGGAGGAATCAGGCTTCCTGACTTCAGACTATACTACAAAGCTACAGTAATCAAGACAGTATGGTACTGGCACAAAAACAGAAATATAGATCAATGGAACAGGATAGAAAGCCCAGAGATAAACCCACGCACATATGGTCACCTTATCTTTGACAAAGGAGGCAGAAATGTACAGTGGAGAAAGGACAGCCTATTCAATAAGTGGTGCTGGGAAAACTGGACAGCTACATGTAAAAGTATGAGATTAGATCACTCCCTAACACCATACACAAAAATAAGCTCAAAATGGATTAAAGACCTAAATGTAAGGCCAGAAACTATCAAACTCTTAGAGGAAAACATAGGCAGAACACTCTATGACATAAATCACAGCAAGATCCTTTTTGACCCACCTCCTAGAGAAATGGAAATAAAAACAAAAGTAAACAAATGGGACCTAATGAAACTTAAAAGCTTTTGCGCAGCAAAGGAAACCATAAAGAAGACCAAAAGACAACCCTCAGAATGGGAGAAAATATTTGCAAATGAAGCAACTGACAAAGGATTAATCTCCAAAATTTATAAGCAGCTCATGCAGCTTAATAACAAAAGAACGAACAACCCAATCCAAAAATGGGCAGAAGACCTAAATAGACATTTCTCCAAAGAAGATATACAGAGTGCCAACAAACACATGAAAGAATGCTCAACATCACTAATCATTAGAGAAATGCAAATCAAAACTACAATGAGATATCATCTCACACCAGTCAGAATGGCCATCATCAAAAAATCTAGAAACAATAAATGCTGGAGAGGGTGTGGAGAAAAGGGAACCCTCTTACACTGTTGGTGGGAATGTAAATTGATACAGCCACTGTGGAGAACAGTATGGAGGTTCCTTAAAAAGCTACAAATAGAACTACCATATGACCCAGCAATCCCACTACTGGGCATATACCCTGAGAAAACCATAATTCAAAAAGAGTCATGTACCAAAATGTTCATTGCAGCTCTATTTACAATAGCCCAGAGATGGAAACAACCTAAGTGTCCATCATCGGATGAATGGATAAAGAAGATGTGGCACATATATACAATGGAGTATTACTCAGCCATAAAAAGAGACGAAATTGAGCTGTTTGTAATGAGGTGGATAGACCTAGAGTCTGTCATACAGAGTGAAGTAAGTCAGAAAGAGAGAGACAAATACCGTATGCTAACACATATATATGGAATTTAAGAAAAAAAAAATGTCATGAAAAACCTAGGGGTGAAACAGGAATAAAGACACAGACTTACTAGAGAATGGACTTGAGGCTATGGGGAGGGGGAAGGGTAAACGGTGACAAAGCAATAAAGAGGCATGGACATGTATACACTACCAAACGTAAGGTAGATAGCTAGTGGGAAGCAGCCGCATAGCACAGGGAGATCAGCTCGGTGCTGTGTGACCGCCTGGAGGGGTGGGATAGGGAGGGTGGGAGGGAGGGTGACGCAAGCGGGAAGAGATATGGGAACATATGTATATATATAACTGATTCATTTTGTTGTGAAGCTGAAACTAACATACCATTGTAAAGCAATTATGCTCCAATAAAGATGTTTAAAAAAAAAAAAAAAAAAAAAAAAAAAAAAAAAAAAAAAAAAAAAACAGAGTGGTTTTAAGGAAGATTAAAATTTAGGAACAAGGTTGCCTAATGAGATATAACAATTATTCTAATTCTTAAATCCTTATTTATAATTACAAAAATTGATATTTGCACATTAAGAGTAAATGTGCACACACCCCAATGAAAAGACAGAGATTGTCAGACGGGACAAAAAAAGTAAGATTCAACTATATCCTGCCTACAAGAAACTCACTTTAAGATGACAGGAATAAATGAGCTAAAAGGATGGAAAAAATGTATCATGTTAACAAAATTCAAAAGAAAGCTAGAGTGACCATGTTAATAACAAAATGGATTTCAGAGCAAAAAATATTTCTAGGGATAAAAAAGGTTATTTCATAATAATAAAGAAGTCAATGGAATAACAATCCTAACTATCTGTGCATCTAAGAGAGTTTCA
The DNA here is from genome assembly GCF_963455315.2 of Globicephala melas. Taxonomy (NCBI): domain Eukaryota; kingdom Metazoa; phylum Chordata; class Mammalia; order Artiodactyla; family Delphinidae; genus Globicephala; species Globicephala melas. The sequence continues at coordinate 111,716,376 of NC_083314.1, forward strand.
AACCACACAAAAAACTCAACAGAAAATAGACAAATCCACAAGTAAAATCAGTGACTTCATCATTATTCTCTCAATAACTAATTGAATACATAGCCAGAAAATCAGTAAAGATATAGAAAACTCGAACAATACTATCAACTAATTGGCCAATTGGCTTTTACAGACTAATAGAGAATACAGATACATACTCTTTTCAAGTGCACCTGAAACGTTATGAATCATAAAACAAGGCTCAATAAATTTGAAAGATTCAAATCATACAAAGTATCTGACTACACCAGAATTAAATGATCAATAACAGAAAAGACATTTTAAAAGCCCACAAATATTTGGAATAAATAATATGCTTCAAGTAACCCACAGGACAAAGGAAAAACCTAAAAGGAAATTAGAAAAGCATTTTGAACCTAACAAAAATGAAACATACCAAAATTTGTAAGACGTACCTAAAGCAGTGCTTAGAGGAAAACGAATACCATGATATGATTATATTAGAAAAGAAGGAAGGTCTAATATCAATGGATTAAGCTCCACCCTAAGAAAACAGAAAAAGAGTAAACAGAAGCAGAAATCATTGAAATGGAAAACAGAAAAACAACACAGAAAAATCAATAAAACCAAAGCTGGGTCATATTGAGTAAATCTATTAATTGAATAAATACAATAAAAATTGATAAACCTCTAGTTAGACTAATACAGAAAAAAGAGAAAAGACACAAATTATGAATATCAGGAATAAGGAGAAGGCACTATAGAAAATTAGGGAATATTATATAAACAACTCTATGCCAACACATTTGACAACTTAGAGAAATGGCTAAATCCCTTGAAAATCAAAAATTAACAAAGCTCACTCAACAACAGATAACTAAACTGAATAACCTTTTATCTACTAAAGAAATTAAATTCATAGATAAAAACCTTCCCACAAAACAAAGTAACAAAACTTCCCACAGATACAACAATAGGCCCAGGTGGCTTCACTAGGAAATTTTACCAAACATTAAAGAAAAACACCAATTGACACACACTCTTAAAGAAAACTGAAGAGAACACTTCCCAGCCCATTCTATGAAGCCAGCATTACTCTGATATCAAAATGAGACATATTACAACACTAGAGACCAAATCCCTTATGAACATAGAGGCAAAAATTAACAAAATTTAGTGAAGTGAACACAATATATAAAAGGATAATTATCATCCATATAGTTTACCCCAGAAACATATGGTCGGTTTAACATTCAAGTCAATGAAATTCACCATATTAACCAGCTATAAAAGAAAAAACATGTAATCATCTTAATATACGTAGAGAAAGCATTCGACAAAATCCAACATCCATTCATGATAAAAATCTCATCAAACTAGGAATAGGAGAAAATTCCTCAAACTGATAAAAGAGTATCTTTAAAAAAACCACAGCTAACATCATACTTTATTGAAAGACTGCATGTTTTCACCCGAAGATTGGAAATCAGGTGATATTTTGTGCAACATCTCTCACCACTTTTGTGCAACACTGTCCTAGAAACTCCAGTCAGTTCAGTAAGGTAAGAAAAAGTAAACTGATGAATAAAGGCATACAGATTAGGGAGCAAGAAGTAAAACTGTCTTTTATCACAGACAGCATGATTGTGTAGAAATTCCTAAGTCTACAGAAAAGCTACTGGAGTTAATAAGTGAGTTTAAGCAAGATTGCAGAATACAAAAATCAATATACACAAATTAACTTATTTCTATATACTAATAATCAGAAATTTTAGAAATTTAAATACCATTTGAAATAGTATTTTAACAAGGATTAATTCTCAAAAAGATATGTAAGACCTCTACGGTAAAAATTATAAACCATTACTGAGAAAAATTAATTAAGACCTAGAGAAGTATACATACCGTGTTCACAGTTTAAAGACTATTGTTAAGATGTCAATTCTCCCCAAATGTATACATAAATGTCATGCAATTCCAATCAAAACCCAGCAGACTTTTTGGTATAAATATCTGGTATAATTCTAAAACCTATCTACAAATGCAAATGATCTAAAATAGCCAAAACAATTTTAATAAAGAACAGAACTGGAGGACCTATACTACTTCATCTCAAGACTTATTACCAAGTTACAGTAATCAAGATAGTGTGGTATTGGTATAAAGACAGACATCAAAGTCAAAGGGACAGAATAGTGAATCCAGAAATACAACCACACATATATGATCAATTGATTTTTAACAAAGTTTACATGGCAATTTAATAGAAGAACTGATCATTTTTTCAAAAAAGGTATAGGAAGAACTTGATAGCCATATATTTTTTAAAATTAAAAAGAACCTTCCTTCTTACTCTATATCATATACAAAAATGAATTCAAAATGGATCATAGACCTAAGTGTAGGAACTAAAATAATAAAACTTCTAGAAGAAACATAATTCTAGTAATCCTGGGTTTGGCAAAGATTTCTTGAAAACAACACAAGAACTACAAAAGCAAAAATCAATACATTCAACTTCACTGAAATGGAAAGACACAAAAATCAAAAAGAAAGCCACAGAGTGGGAGATCATATTTGCAAAACATATGGCCAAGAAAAGATCTGCACCTAGTATATAGAGAAAATCAATCTAATTTTTTTAATGGACAAAAGATTTGGACACTTTCCCAAAAAAGAGATACAGAAGGCAGATAAGAATGTGAAAAGATGTTCAAAATTCTTAGTCATTAGGGAAAAGAAAATTAAAAGCACAATGAGATACCACACATACTTATAGAATGGCAAAAATTAAAGACTGACCATATGACACTTCCACAAGGATGTGAAGGAACTGGAATTCTCATGAACTGCTGGTGGGAATATAAAAGAGGACCACCACTCTAGAAAAGTTTGACAGTTTCTTAAAAGGTTAAACATACATCTAATAATAAAACCCAGTCATTCCACTCCTGGGTATTTACCCAAGAAAAATAAATAAGACACATATCCACTTAAGTCTTGTGCCCAAACATTCACCTTTATTTTTAACAGCCCCAAATGGGAAACACCAATATGTCCATCAGCAAGTAAATGACTAAATAAATGGAGGTATATTTATACAATGGATTACTACTCAATAAAAGGAAAGACCTGTTCATATATATACCATGTATGAATCTCAAAATCATTACACCAAGAAACCAGACTCTGCCTTTCTCCCCCTCAAAGAGTATACAACGTGTAATGTAATATATAGAGTAATGAACTACAAAGGTGCTAGTTTCATAAAGTTCAGCCAACTGTTTGTTCCCAAACTAGTTTATACCAGTTATATTTAATAGTGTAATTGCATAAATCAATGATACATGAATACCAAAAGTAAGAGGGTTGTTGCTTTTGTAAAAATCAAATTGGAAGATTGGGAAGACCCGGTAAAAATTGTTCTTGGATCAGATATTGACAAAACAACCCAAAAGACTTGAAGAAAAAAATATGGAGATCTAGATTGCTTTGCAAAGGTCTTAGTTTTCTTTGTTACATTTTAAAGAAGCCCAAAGTGGATACAGATTAAGTATTATGGGTGGGCTTCCTAAAACTCTTATAGGTAGACCCACACTTAAGGAAAAGAATTATTGTACACTTTTGATATGTGCATGAATGAATGCACACATATATTTTGACTTAAAATATTTAAGGTACAATTCCCACATGCATCAAACAACAAAACAGAAGCTTAATCCCACTGAATAAGAAGGATTCCTAGGGTCTTTTGAATTCACTTTCTTTTTTTCTAATGTGAAAGCTAATAAACTCCTGGAAAAGATGGATTTACAGAACCAGAAAGAAGAGGAAAAATAATATTTAATCTCACCATCCAAATGTAACCACTGGGAATATCTGGGAACATTTCTTTACTGTTTTGTTTTGTTTTTTCCCCTACACTTTTTAAGAACAGTAATCATAATGAGAACACTTTTGTATATTGCCTTTTCCCCTTAACTTTACAAACTTGCTAGTTCTCCCATATTATTGAAAACATTTTTATTTGGAATAGTTGCAGCTGGTACAGGCTTTTAAAAGTACAAAAGCCAAGCATATACATATTGATGTCTATACTGAGTTACAAAAAATGTCATTCATTTCCCTTCTTGAATTGAAAAGTAGGAATCAAAGATAATATGGATTAAGAAGAGCTAAAAATTGGATTCTCGATGAAGACATCATAGGCAATAAATAATTGCTACCTTCCTTAAAAGAAAGGCCCGAACTATTACTTCTCCCCTTTAGTCTCATTTATTATCTCAGTTTATTCAAATCTTTAAGAATAGCTTCTCAGAGAGACTAAGACAACCAGAAAATTGCTGCTAACTCAAATAACAACCTGTAGTAATTATCAAAGTACTTCACACTTCAAAGGAGAACAGTAAAAACAATTACCTATGTGGAGTTTTTTATATGGAGTTTCAAAAACATCATTCGCTTGTGTACGACAGAAGTATATCCTGACATTTCATGCCTGGCAGCTAGCTGCTGCTTTCCTATGTTTTCATTCTAGGGAATCAATAAAATATATATAATAAAGATGACAGGAGTAATAATGGTGTCAACTAGGAAGCTAAGAACAAGTAGAGCTGTAATGTCCAAAAATGTGGGCACTGACTGTAACTGCTGTTTTCTTGTTGGCCTTTATCTTATTTTCTAGTTCCACATAACAAAAGTAATGCCACATTTCAAAATTATATGACTGAATAGTGCTATTAATGCCACAGAACGCTTCTCCTGCTGAGTGTTTTTGCCTGTTGATTATTTACCAAAGATTTGTTCTAAGCCCAACTTTCAATGGTTCTACATATAAAGCATTTTACCTTAATTGCTCTGAGACTTAAAAATATAAGGGTGCTTTTCAGTTATCTCCAAGTCTTCTAAAATAAATATTACTTTTGGAATCCAAAGAAAATTTAGTCTCACAGAATGTATTATAGCACAAATATAGTCACCCAACTAAAATTTAAAAAAATACATTTCTATACATGCATTTTGTGGCTACATATACACATTTGTTGATAAATACTAAAGCTGATATATAGAAACAAAGACTTGATGCATTTAGTAAAGTCTTATTTTAAAAGCAGTGTTTATGCACATAAAAACATACACATCCACTTTTTTTCAATGAGAAAGGTATCATTTTGGTTCCAAGTGACCACACTCAAAGCAGGGCACAGATCAATGCAGAATATGTCTTTATTTACTCATATGTCTAACGACTTTAGGATATAGTAAACACCAAATTGCCATCAGTTGGTTCTTTGAGATAGGAAAAAAAAGAAATGATAGGAAAAAAAATCAATCCAGTACCTGTTTTGCTTTACAATATATTTAGAATGAAATTTTTTGTTGATTAAGTCAGTTATTTAAAGAGTTTTATTTGATCTCATAAAATAGTTCAAGCTAAAGGCTTAACTTAGAGCCACCTATAACATAACCACATAGACCACATACAATGCTAAACTTAAAAGTTTAACAGCTCTTAGATTTTTCAAAATTTCTTGCTTTCTACCCAGAATCATCAATGGGAAATAGGATTAATTCTGAGGATAAAGATCTAGGTTATTAACCCTTCCCATCAGCCCCTCTCCCCACAAAACAGTACTTAAATTATCATGGAGATCCTGCCTTCCAACACTTCTTTCCCCTTTAACATAGTTTGAATTGAAGGTATAATTAATGGAACTGTTTTCTGTATGGAAAGATTTGTTATATGCATCCCCTATATAAATGTGTGTTATTCCATGGGCAAAATTTAATCTTGAAAGGGGGAAAAAGAGGGAGAATAAAATAATAACATGATGCTTCTTCACCTTTTTTTTTTTTGGCCGCGCCATGCAGCTTGTGGGATCTTAGTTCCCTGACCAGGTACGGAACCCCCCACTCTCCACCTGGCAGTGGAAGCTTGGAGGCCTAACCACTGGACCGCCAGGGAATCCCTTCACCTTCATTTTAAATGGCCACAGTGAAGACAGCAGGGTTTTGGACTTGCTTTTAGCAAACATGTAGTCATTTAATTTTCTGTGTGACAATTAAGCTTTAAAAAAAATCTGAGAAGGAAATTCCTATGAATCATATACTTTTTACACAGTATTTTATTTAACATATTCTCAAACATATAGTATTATGAAATATAGCCCATTAGAATCTATTCAATGATGACTATGTAAATACATAATCTCCAAGGATATATTCATCATCTTGATTCTCTGGCAAAACTAAATACTATGTAGGCTCTCTTTATCAGGAAGTTAATTTGTTTTGAAGGAAAAAGGCTTATGTGTTTAGGCATGTTTTGTGGGCAGTGCAAGACAGCACTTCCTCTCTATTTAACACAGCTAAAATCTATCTATCTAAAAATATTAAGAAGAGCATAAATTGAAAATGGGCTTTCCATGTTTATTTTTAAAATAAGTGCTATAAAAATAAATAGCAACTCAAAATGGATTAAAGACTTCAAGAATTAAAACCATAGAACTCCTAGAAATAAACAGAGGGGAAAATCTTCATGACATTGATCTTGGCAATGACTTCTTGGATATAACATCAAAAGCTCAGGCAACAAAAACAAAAATAGACAAGTAGGACTACATCAAGTTAAAAAGCTTTCACACAGCAAAGGAAACCACACATCCTATGGAATCGGGGGAAGTATGTGCCAATCATCTATCTGATAAGGAATTATTATCCATAATATATAAGGGACTCCTATAACTCAAAACCAAAAATACAAAAGCCCATTTAAAAATGGGCAAAGAACTTGAATAGACACTTCTCCAAAAAAGACATACAAGTAAACAGCAGGTATAGGAAAAGATGCACAACATTACTCATCATCAGGGAAATGCAAATCAAAGCCACAATGAGGTATCACCTCACACCTGTTAGGATGAACATTATGGAAAACAAACAAACAAACAAAACCATAAAATAACAAGTGTTGATGAGGATGTGGAGAAAATGGAACCCTTGTGCTCTGTTGCTGGGAATGCAGAACGGTACAGTCACTATGGAAAACAGTACTGAGGTTCCTCAAAAAATTAAATATAGAAGCACCATATGATACAGCAATCCCACTTCTGGGTATTTAACCAAAGGAATTGAAGTCAGGATCAAAAAAAGATATCTGCACTCCCATGATCATTATAGCGTGATTCACAATACCCAAGAGGTGGAAACAACCTGAATGCCCAACGACAGAAAAATGGATAATGTGTTATATACACCACACACACACACACACACACACACACACACACACACAAATATTACTTAGCCTTGAACAAAAAGAAATCCTGTCATATGTGACAATATGGATGAACCTGGAGGATGTTACGCTAAATAAAAGGACAAATACTGCATGATTCCACTCATATGAGGTATCTAAAGTAGTCAAACTGATAGAAACAGAAAATAGAATGGTGGTTGCCAGGGAACCGGAGGGAGGGGAAATGGGGAGCTGCGGTTCAATGGGTCCAGAGTTTCAGTTATGCAAAATAAAAAAGTCCTGGACATGAGATGTACAATTATGCTTATAGTTAACAATAATATACTGCATACTTTTTCACTATGAGGGTTAAAAAAAGGTTCATGATTATTTTTACCAATTTACTTTTTCCATCAGAAAATTAAAAGCAATTTACAGCTGTATGTAACTGAGATTATGTTAAATTTGCAGATTACTTTGAAAGGAAAAAAGCAATATATTCAAGTGGTTCAAACATGAAGAACTACTTTTAAAGGACTATGCAACAAAAAGTCTTAAAAGGTCCTGTATCCATCTACCCAATTTCCACCCTTCACAATATGTAACCACTATCATTAGTTATCCCTTCTGAGATCATTTTATGCATATATGAGCTAAAACAACTAAATACCTCTTTTTTGACACTAATATTCAGATAACATATACTTTCTTCACCTTGCCTTTATTTCTTTTTAAAGTAAATATATCCTAAAGGTTTTTCCTTATCGAAACATAAAGACCTTCCTCGTTCCTTTTTTTCTTTTTAAGCAGCAAGGCAATTCACAATGTAGATGTACCATAATTTATTTAATCAATCTTACTGATGGACATTTAGCTGGTTTCTTTTCTTTCGCCATAAAAATATATTCTGATAAACCTGGTACATACATTAAGTCATGGAACTTTTTGGATCCTCAAGAACAAGAGTGCTGAAGTTTTCACTGAAACCCTTTTTCCCGACAGGTTTGGCTGACACCCTTCAACAGAATTTTTCCTTACGTATAAAATGGAGGGTTACGGTTGGATTATCTCTATGGTCTCTTCTAACCATAATTTTTACCGGATTTTCCAGAAAACATCACATACAATATTCTTAGCTTTAGTCTTCTAAGAACCTTCCCATTACCTTTATTGAACTTATGTTTTTCATTTGACATTTAATTTTGAAACACTTTCATGACAGTAACCCTAAAGGTAGATGTTCAACTAATAAATAAGAGTAGTAAATTACATACATGTATGTTGAGATTCCAGGATGGGACTCCAAACTCAAAAGAAAATGCATGGACTATTAAATATCTCATGTACTTAAAATAATTATTTCATTGATAGTGATGGACTTTGCTCATCTGTACATTCGTTGATATATTTCACTATTTTCCGTAGTAGTAAAAGACTCAATATGAGATAACTGCTGAGTGTTAAGAACATAGCATATTGTCAAAGCACAGACCAAAGCCATCTTGATCAAATGGATGATCATGACCTAATCAAACATAATCTCACCATTTTTTAAACTGTAATATTAAGAGGGAGTATAGTTAAGTCTATGGCTATTTACAACTAAAATTCCATTGGTTAAAATAAAGTATATTAATCACTAATTCTATAAAGCTTTTCATTGCATTCTTCTCCCATTAAAAGCATCCCAAGTCAAATGCTACTAGATGAATGAATACAACACTGACCAAGAAACAAGTTCCCAATAAAATGTTCAATGAGAAAAGGAGCCACAAAAGTATACAGATAGTAGGATCTCAATTTTACTCAAAATAAAAATTATACACATAGACACAAACACATACAACATGTTGTAAGTGAAAACTGGTACAGTCACTGAGGGCAATTTGGCAACATAAAGACGCGTGTCCTGTGGGAAGCAATTTTATTTTTAGGCACCTACTAGAAAAGCCTTTGCTCGTGCATACAAAGAAACACGAACAATGATGTTGACAGGTGAATTGCTTAGAATTTGTTCTTTTAAAAAAACTGGATAGAAAGTAAAAGTTCATCAGCAGAATAAATAAATGAAAGTGCATATATATAACATAGTTAAAAGAACTAGATTTATAAATATCAACATGGCTAGCTGTTAAAATTATTGAGTGAAATATGTAAACTATAGAATCACACATACATTATGATAAACATCTCTGCAAATAAATAAAAATATTTTCCTATGGTTACATACATGTGAATAAAAATATTTACCAAAAAATACTAGATAAATACACATCCAATATATAATAGTTATGTTACTTCTGAAAGAGACAAAGGAGATCTCTATAAGAGAGACTGGGATGGTGCCAAAAGGAATGTTAGCTTTATTTGAAATTATCTGTATTTTAAGAAATAATTTTTTAAAATGTAGCTATGTCTAAAAGTCTGGAAGTAAATATGCCTGAGTGTTAATATTTGATAATTCTGACAGGAGTGATTTAACTCCTTCTTTGTACTTTCCTGTATTCTTTTAATTTCTAAAGTGTCTTTAAGAGAAAAATATTGAGAACAACTTATGCAGACTTATTGAGCTACAGAATTTTATTTTGTATTATAATTACAAACATGCAGAATAAATGGAATGAATAGAACATATTTTAACTTGTACTTTTCAACGGCAAGATACACTGAGTAATTATAACAGTTACCCAACTCAAACCAACTTAGCAACCTTCAACGGCTATCTCACATCACAGGGAGATATTTTTCATTTTTGAAGCAAAAGAGAATTATCTCCAAGATATTCACAATTCACAATATTATATAATTAGTAAACATTCAGGTACTTCTGTTACAACCAGAAAATGAGCACATTCAAATGACAAAAAAGCAAAAGTTTGGAGCACATAAAGAAAATGTCAGTATCCATGAATGTGATAAATTAGACAATCAGGGAAACAAATGCATTTATAGTATTCATTTCATTGGAACAAGAAAAAACACTTCAATTACCAAATGAGTAATACTTCATTTAACAAATACTGTTGGGAAATGAAGTGACATATACAAGTGAATTTTCTAGATAACTGGAGCTTATCTTTTTAAAATCAAAACCTTTTAATTTAACCATTCCGATGAAAATCTCTCAAAAATCACATACGTCGCTGTGGTTTAAAACACATGTCGAACATATCCAAGGTTTTCCTTGAAAACTCTAGGCCAGCATTCATTCATTCACTCACTCATTCAGCAAATTAGACTTGTCTTCAAAGAGCTTGCAATCCAGATATTGTAGATTAAATAGTCTGATTAAGATAATTTTACAATTAGTTCATCAACTGAATTAAAAATAAAATTCTACCAAAAAATGAAAATATCTAAGCACTTTATCCCTGTATTATCTCCCACTTTCTCCCTAAATAAATCTTCCAGCCAAACTATTTTGTCTCCATAACCTAGTCTATGTTTTCACATCCATGAGCCTTTGCTCAGTATTCACTCCACTTGGAATATCCTCCCTCCAACTGCTGTCAGAAACCTACTCATCCTTCAAAGCCCAACTCAAATCTCAACTATATTGTGAATGGTATTTCTTATCTTCCCATTTAAATCAACTGTGCTAAAAATGTAAGATATTCACTTTCCTGAACAACCTGTTTTACAATAGTACTGGAAGTTGAATTTTAAATCCTGCTGGGAGGTGAAGATTTACACAACAAATATTAATTGATTCCAAACTAATGAGTAACAGGGTCATACTCATGATACTCACTCGTAAAATACAGATAGCATCAAACTTGCAAAGTTATTGTGGAACTTAAGAGTAGTATATAAGGTATCTACAGCAATGATAGATACAGAGTAGATGCATGAAAAATTAATAAATATTATGATCTACACTAAAAGTAGACCAAGCCAAGAAGCCACTTGCCAAATTATCCCGATAATATCATTCTTTCACGGTCACGTAGGAACGAACATCAGAAAATCTTCTGGGCCATGGAACTCAAATGTGTGCTACCCCTAAGAGAAAAAAATAATTTGGAAGAGGACTCATTTATTTTCCTTGAGTACATGAAAAGTCTGAATCTCAAAGGAGAATATGTTTTTTAAGGAAAGATATTTTTTAAAAAGTTTTAGAAGAATGTTTATAATACCAAGAGGTCAGTGTCACTGTTGAAAATTGTTCATGGGTATATTAGTTTGCTATTGCTCCTGTAACAAATTACTACAAAACTTACTGGCTCATAAGAACACAAACTTATTATAATTCTGGATATGAGAAGTCCTAAAATTAAGATGTTAGCAAAGCTGCATTCCTTCTGGAGGCTCTATGGTAAAATCCATTCCCTAGAAGCATCTTCTACCTTTGAAGGGCTGTATGCATTCCTTGGCTCATGGCCTCTACTTCTACCTTCAAAGCCAGTATCATAGCATCCACAAATCTCCTTCTGATTATGACCCCTGATTCTATCATCACATCTCCTTTTCTGACTCTGACACTCCTTCCTCCCTCTAATTAATCCAGGTTAATTCCCCCATCTCAAGATCCTTAACTTAATCACATCTGCAAAGTCCTTTCTGTCTCATAAAGTCACATATTCTCTGGTTCTGGGAGACCATTATTCAGCTTACCACAATGGGTATTTTTATCTCTTTAATTTTGCAAAGATTACTGACACTTGAACTCTCTAATCCAATTTTTAATAATCTTTTAAAAGGAAAAGCTTACCATAAATACAAAGTAAAATAAGTAATAGTTTCTCAACTGATAGGATTTCAAATGTTTTGAAACTTCAAGATTTTTTCAAAATGAGATTTTGATTTCTTAGAGCCTCGTTCTACTGGCCTAACACACTGTATTTGCATTTTTGAAAACTAGTTCATTAAATGGTCACACTTAGCACATTTACAACTTGAGGATAATTTTAGTGAGTAATTTAAAACCTCTTAAGGAAAAGAATTACTATAGCTTGAAGAATAAAATTATCAAACCATTATTAATTTATTTTCTCCCTTTCAGAATCTGGGAAAACCATAATAGTTACCCTGGGGAACACAGATCACAGAAACTGAAGGGAAAAAATGCCCAATTGCTCCTGAATAATGATTCTCCCAATATATACTGTATATTGGCTATTTTCTTGTAATACTAATATTTGCAATCTAAAGAGTTCGTATTTTCATTTATCATGGCATAACTTACTATGACCTTCACTGATATCTCATTAAGCTGTTCTTACCACAAATTCAATCTTTTTTCAACACTTAGAAACAAATTAAAGGGTAGGTGGTCTACTCAATTTTCAGCTTTGATCAAGATTATGAACTAGTTTTTTTATCTTTGAAAGTTAATCCTTTCATATTTGCCAAATATTACTTACTAGATAGGTAATACAATCTTTCAACTACCACTTTTCCATTCCTTTGTCATGATTAAGCTCATAATTGCTCACTGTGGTACTGAATATTGTTATTCATTATAAGGAATTTTAAGTCCACTCAGCACAGTAATGGCATTATACAAACTAAAAAATTTACCATTTTAAATTAAAATTTGCACTGAAGAGTCAGAGAAAGAAGATAATTTCAGAGGTTTACTGTGGAGCTGCTGTGAGGGCATTTCATACTCACACTGAAGAGTCTTAGTAGTTACCATGTGACAAAGTCTTTGAACTCCAGCAGAAAATTCGTATTTCCTTCTAGCAAAGATTTTTGCATTACGTATTACTTCTGAGTATCTAGTGGGGTTCTTGGACTTTCATCCATTCTAGTTCACCAATTATGTGTCAGGCATCAGAGGAATATTTATGGTTAAAATGATATGAGGTCTAGAGACTTGCTACAGTGGGGGAAGGTATAGATGAAGTAAAATTGTATGTGAGCTGATTAGCTGCTGTAGCTTGGTGGTATAGGGGTTCATTTTACTACCCTAGCTATGTATATCATCCCTAGTTGCTCAAAAATATATATAATCTCAGGTTCCACAATTCATTAAAACTTTGAAATAATGGCATTTATCATTATTTTTCAACCCAGAGGCTCATCATGATTAGAAGACTGGGTTTACAACACACTAAATGGATTAGAAAAAAACAAAGATTGGGAATGAAGAAAGGAAGGAAATTATTTTTTTAAAGGGCAGTAATCACAGACAGTCAAATTGAACCAGCTGTTCATCCAGAAAATCTGTGGGAGTTAATATGGAGCCTATTCAAAACTTTTTAATTACACTGGTCTTTCATATATACATTTCATAGCGCTTTAGGCCAAGAATATGTTATTGAGACTACTTTCACTGTCAAAATAATTGAAAAAAAGGCAATAAAAGGAAAAGAAAAGCCAAATGCATTTTTATTAAAAACAAGGACTCAGAGTAGATAAGTAGTCAGCAGGACCATGGATAAAAAGAATCCTGATTACTTTGGAAATTAACCCCTGCCACTAAAAAGCTGTCACTACCAATATAGAATAATCTATGAATATTTGCTCTGAGATAAAATAACCTATTATAATAATCTATAAATGAATCAAAACAACAAAAAAAGAAAGTCTCAAATGTATCAATAACGGAAATAAATATGACCTTAACTTTGTCTTAAAATTAATGGTTCAAATTAGACGTTCAATTAAATTAGCATTTTAATATTCAGACCTATTTTTGACCTTTAACATACAAAATTATGCAGGGCTGGGGAAGAGAACTGACATACCACAGTTATTCCAAAATAGATTGATTTTCATCCAATACTGTTTATTAAACTATCTTCAAATACAAAGAAGTTTATAAATTTATAAGCTTCACATCATACAATCAATTTAAAGGTTTCTCTGTAATACTGAAAACCTTCTCATGAGCCTGGTATTCTCAGTCCACTCACGAACAATCCTTTTGGTATGAGCTATTTGTAGAACAATGTTTATTGATTAATACATTTAAGAGCAATTGTTTTCTTAATTTTCTCCAGCTATCATTATTGGAATCCTATTTAAATATGTCACATAATTTTTTACATTTTAAAACTGCTTTGCAATCATTTTTAATAATTAACCACATGAAATTCAATAATCTCTTGTGACCATGAAGAAAAAATGGTGCATTGAAGCAGTAAATTATGCCATAAAATATTAGAATTATAATATCATGGTCACAGAGTGGAACACTCTCCATCTTAAAAGGCCGACACCTAAACTTTCTCATTTCTTCTTTCAAAAATGGTCACACAACATTTTTAGCCTTTCAAACTTTGCCATTTCCACTAAGTAACATTCTTCTGTTCATTATCATCTTAAATAATACTGCAATAACAATTTAAATCAGTAAATTTTAAACAAATTTATACTAAGTGTTCAGTCACAGAATTAAGAACTAGAAAAGATCTTAGAGAAGTGCTACTCAAAGTGCTCATTTGAGACCAAATAAGGACCTTGTGCATGAGTGTAAATTAAATTCACTACTTCTTTAATCAAGTATTGTTACAAAAAAAATTCAGCCAAATTAAATAGTGTACTAGTGCTTTAGTTGATTTGCATTCTGGCACAAGCTCCACATATCCTTGTGGACTGGAAATAAATACTTCAAAGATTGGCAGGCAGTCTATGAACCACACTCTGATTAGCACCGTCTTCCAGATCACCTAGTTCAGTAGATCTCAACCCTGGCTCCACATGAGAATCATCTGGGAAGCTTTAGAACATGTGAACACCCGGGCTTCACCTTCAGAGATTCTGACTTAATGGGTCTTGGTAAGGGCTGGGGCATAAGTATTTCTCCTGATCTAGGCCTATTTCATTCTGCAGGTGAAAACAGAGGCTTAGAGAAACAAACAACTTATTCTCAGTTTATGAGACTTGAGAATCAAAGAACTGACTTTCAATACAATACACTTCCCACTATACCCCACACATAAGATCAGTTACAGTTACTACAGCACTATTTTATATTCAGGATACTGGGGAACAAAAACACAAACTTTTTGCTTTCTTATTAATAAACTAAGGAATAGTAAAGTGTAAGTATTGCATGGTTAAATTTAGGTTACTTGAAGGATTAATATCTTCCTTAAGATACAAATAAATTAATTTCTGTTACTTAGGAAAAATTCAGAAAGAGATATTGATAAGTTAAATACTCTGTGACTTACTTCAAAATATTGATTTATCAATTTTTGAACAATAAGCTATTAGCAAATTAACTTGACTGTTTTAATGTCAAGTGGAAAGGTATGTGTGTGTATATATGTGTGTGTATGTGTGTGCGTGTGTGTGTGTGTGTGTATATATATATATATATATATATTTTTTTTTTTTTTTTTTCTGAATTTGGAAAGATTCTGTGAGCATAAAAGCCAAATGGACTTTTGTGTATTTCTCTCCTGATTTAATGCTCACTGCAAAACAGTTAATCGGTCATCCTGGTTAGTAATAGGGACTTGTTAAATAAGGAGCCCAGGGATTTGTAATTCTTTCTGTAAGTCCTATAAACCAGCAAAAGCAAAAGCATAGATGGGTACAAGGTAGGACTAACATTTGTAACTACCAGAGAGTTTTTCTTCCCCCTCATTTGAAAGAAAAAGTGTGCACTACTTTGTTTTCATTTTTTCTAAAATGAAACCAAAATGTAGCGTGCCTATTATTATAAGTCAAACTCAATTCTATTTATAAGACCAATACATTTAAACCTCATCAATACCCATTTGTATGCATCCTTTGAAATGTGTCTTCACCTTTTGGAGCTTCAGCATTCTCATCTAGATAAATCTTCCAGCCACTTTTCCCTAATATCTTTCTGTCTGTTGTGCCCCAGCTGAATTGGGTCCCTCTCCTTTTTGTTATTTTAGCCTCCAATATACAGAGGGATGTCTCATTTTAATAAGAAGGGTACAAGGAATCATTAAAAATATAAAGCAGCATATAACCAAGTATGCAACTGTGTGGCTCAGATAATAAAAGCTATACATTTCAGAAGAAAGCGGGATAAATGAGACCTTGGATTGCTTTTATATAGGAGTTAAGATTGAGCTGGGCTTTGAAAAATGAGTAGAATTTTAAGATGGAGGAAAGCAATTCAGCAGGGTTATTAGTCTGCTAAGGATGCTATAACAAAATATTACGGACTGGATGGCTTCAACAACATTTATTTCTCATGGTTCCGGAGGCTAGGAAATCCAAATTCAAGGTGCTGCCAACTTGGTTCCTGGTGAGAGCTCTTTCCTTGGCTTGAAGGTGGCCACCTTCTCACTGTGTCCCCACATGGTGGAGAGAAGGCTCTGGTATCTCTTTCTCTTAAAAAGGCACTAAATCCCATCATGAAGGCGCCACCTCATGACCTCACATAAACCTCATGACCTCATGACCTCATATAAACCTAATCATCCTAAAGGTCCCATCTCTAAATACCAACACACTGGAAGTTAGGGTTTCAGTGTATGAATGTGGGGGGGGGCACACAATTCAGTCCATAGCACAGGGCATTTCATAATAGAGGAATAACAGTAATGAAAGCATTGGAGTGGTAATGAATATGGCATATCAATGGAATTAGGCAGAGACCTGCTTCTTTAGAGCCAATAAATCTTGGAATACAATAGAAAATTCAGGGGATAAAAAGAATGGGAAGGATTATGAAAGGTCTAGAAGCATAGCTTAAGATTTGATTAGGCAGGAAATAAGGAAATAGCAAATGTTACAGAGGAGAGCAGTGATAAAAGGAAAACATTCTTTAAGATTAGTGTGGCAAAACTGTGCAGCACGGCCTGCAAAAAGTGTTACAAAAAAAAAAAAAAAAAGAAACAAAACCAAAAAAAAACCCAAATAACAATTTTAAACCAACGTGTGCCCATAGTTAACTCTGTATACAGGGACCCTAGAGACCCTAGAGTTCAGGTGGCCTAGGGAAAGGTATGAACTGAGATGTAAAGCACACTGTAACCCATAATTTTGTATCAGATGTCAAGGAAGTTATAGAATAATCTCAAGGTAGAAAATCAGGGACAGGAACTCTTTGGATAATTTATTGTTTCACAAGCAAGGCTTGTTTTTGATTGACTTCTCTCAAACATCATCTTTATCCTATCACACCATCAAAACAAAATACAAACAAAAACGACAAGCACCCCCTGCACCACTACTGCCACAACGAATTCAATCTTAAAAAAAACACAAACACTTAGGAAGGTTTCTTTCTCATGTCCAAACTAAGGATATACGGTTATTTCATCCAGGAATAAAACACTAGGGCAAATTTTGTTTTGTTACTTCTGTATAAAATAGCCTCTGATTTCAGAAGAGGTTAAAAAAAAAAAAAACTGTACTTCTTAGAGAAAACATTTTTCAGTAGAAAAATAAACAAATGGTGGCAGTAAACTTCAGAAATGTCAGCTTTCCTGTTTCACCGGTTTGTTTCATATAACCCATTTCAACCACCCAGTGTAAAAATGGTGGGCCAGTATCACCTTTAACCCTGGGGAAAGAACAGCAATAACGGTAGTCATAGTCTGTTCCACTCAAATAGAGTACCCGCTCTTTAGAAATTTTTTTAAGAATATGTTGCTAGTCTCTGCAAGTGTGTGTGTATCCAATATATATATAGCATATATCCATATTAAAATATCAAAAATGAGAGGTTTTATTTCACTTTCTAATTTTCCCACAATTTATTAACAGGATGGTAAATAAAACAACGCTGTCAGTTCCACGTGGAAGAACAGAAAGTGAAAGCTCTTTAGAAAAATAAATTTCCCCAAACTGAGTGTGCTAACCATAAAAGGCAAAATGGTGTTATCTGTGGGGATGCTCATCGGTGGTTACCCAAATTATTATTATTTTTTGAATGATCAAAAAATATATATTTTTAAATACATAACAATGTTGCATATGGTTTTAAGGCCAACATGAAGCAAAATCTACTACTGCCTACAGTGACTTAACAACATGTGGGCTATATCAGGATGACATTTTTCCCAATTTACAAAACATTGGTGCAGTAGAAAAAAAAACAATATTAAGGAAAAGAACAGAAAATAAGCTTAAAGACAGCAACACTGTACAATTTCAGCTATAAACACTTGCTTTATAAACTTGGGTTTCCCTGGTGGCGCAGTGGTTGAGAGTCCGCCTGCCCATGCAGGGGACACGGGTTCGTGCCCCGGTCCGGGAAGATCCCACATGCGGAGCGGCTGGGCCCATGAGCCATGGCCGCTGAGCCTGCGCGTCCGGAGCCTGTGCTCCACAACGGGAGAGGCCACAACAGTGAGAGGCCCGCGTAAAAGATAAACTTATACAACATATTAGTTTTTTAAAGACAGTGGAATTATTTTCTTCCCCTAGTAAAGTCTTTTGCAAATAAACCAAGTAAGTAAAAAACAAAAATGTGAAAGTGCTCTGATTTGAAGGGTGATTCAAAGCCCAGTAGGCTTGTCCCCTGGCTCTCAGAGTTGGCCCCGAAGCTGCTTTGTGGGACTCTGAAGTTCCCTGGTGTACTGTTTAGAAATCACTGCCCAGATTTACATCAGCTGGGAGTTTCAATCTGGAGTTCTCCTGACATGAAAATCACTTGCCTAAGAGATATGTCTGAATGTTCTACTTAAAGTAGATATTCTCTGTTGTTATTCTCTATTGTTTGGCCTTTCAAAGGAATCTTACCAGACCTGGCAGAAGTGGGAGGTAACAGTTAATGCCAGAAACATCCAGATATAATCTAAGGCAATATTTCTTAACACTTATGTCCTATTCTGATAAACATTTAAAAATAAAACAAAAAAACAAAACTGATGTCCTATTCTGATAAACATTAAAAAAATTTTTTTTGCCACCCTTCTCAGTTGAGGATTTATAACATTTTACCACCACCAATTATTGAATATTACTCCTGTGGACTGCATTATAAACAATATCTTTTTTATTTTCATTTTCCCAATATAAAATTATGCTATCATGTTAAATATGCTTTTTCAAACCATATCATCACTTATTTTGATCTATCCCTAGGATATGATTCTAGTTGATAAAGAATGATCTAAGCTTTATATGTTGAGTCCCCATTCATGTTTCCAAAATCATGCCTCTTTCCTATAATTTTCAAACATGTTGTCTACTATATCCTGATCAGTAGTAAAGTGATTTAATTATAGTGTTTATCTTCCAAATCTCCAAGACATTGAGTAAGTTAGTATATAAAACCACAATAATTTAATAATGCAATTATCCTTATTTGATCAAAGAAAGTAGACAGTATACAAAGGGTGTGGAAGCAGCTCATGAGAATAAATACCAGTTAGTTAGAATTCCAGTTGAAGAAAGGGTTAGCATAGGGAGCTATACAGTGCTTGATACTGACACTGGCATTCTGATGGCATTCCATAACCAAGAATCTGCACTGCTCTCAACTAGTGTTACGTAATTGACTTTCCTCATCTTCACCGACGGTAGAAATATGAAGAAAAATGTTTCTATACACATTTCAGTCTGTTTCAGACTATTATCAACATATGTAATGTTGCTGTGGAGGATTCATTATGATTAAATCAGAAAAACAAGTTGACATTATATTTCACTATTAAAATCAACAGATTAATGAATGGGTTCCATTAAATTTCAGGATACTTTAATCAAGAATTTTCTGATTTTTATCCCTAATATCTTTTTTTTTCTTTTAAGCTGGTAATTGACGACTCTAGTTTCATGTTGCCATTCATCCAGAGGTTGTAGTGCAGGCTTCACACATCTAAAGCTGCCAAACATCCCCTAAACTCCACACCTGAAATGCCACTGAGGCTATCAGGGAATTCGAAAGGACCATCAAAAAGGACTTCTCAGAAACTCTGTCAATATGTTTTATGTGTGGGTTTTTTTAATTTAATAAGATATTCCTTATTTAATGAAGACTATAAATTTTGAATAATTTTGTAAAAAGCTTAGAATATTTGTCTTAATAATGTAACACTTACCTCCTTAAATAAAGGTATTAAGGTATTTAAAAAGTATTAAGACTATTTACGAACATTTACTTAACATCTATAAATCACTACAGTGCTGTGTGTGACCAATCATTCACCCAATGCCAGCCCTCAGGCAAAAGAAAAGGTGTTTTAAAAGTATGGTCCTACCATATTTTTACAAAAGCTGCATGCTAAAGCATGCTTTTAGAACAACTACAAGTATTCCTCTTTAGAAAACAAGAACATATCTCAGTGAAAGCAAGGGCCAACAAACAATCGTGGCTTCAGTGGAAACTGTATAACTAACTGAAATTTAATGGACATGTCTAGTTGTAACAGAGCTGTGTGTCTTAATTATATCAGCACACCTGCTACGGATACCAGTATCTGGAAAAAAAATTACTTTCTTCAAAAATACCAAACTATTCTTAATAAAATTGCAATCGTAATCTATTGGCTCACTTTTGAAAAGGAGGATAAGGACATATCTTTTTTAAACACATTATCTTTTAAATCATAAAGACAGCCTTATCTCTACAAGTCCACCCTGCTCTAACTGCAAGAAACAAAAAAACCCACACTAGTAATTTTACTCAAGTCATAAGTTTGTGATTGCAAAAACGAAGTCATATTTCAGGTTATAATTTTTTTTTTTTTTTTTTTTTTTTTGCGGTACGCGGGCCTCTCACAGTTGTGGCCTCTCCCGTTGTGGAGTACAGGCTCCGGACGCACAGGCTCAGCGGCCATGGCTCACAGGCCCAGCCGCTCCGCGGCATGTGGGATCCTCCCGGACCAGGTCATGAACCCGTGTCCCCTGCATGGGCAGGCGGACTCTCAACCACTGTGCCACCAGGGAAGCCCCAGGTTATAATTTTTAATTCAGGTTACATTCTTCAAATCTTAAATACCTGGAAGAACCCCATTTAATAAAGAAGGGAAAGGTTTTCTAGAGACTCATGAAACTTTACGTCAAATTTTTAACAAAGAGTTGAGGTGGGGGATCGTAAGTTGTGTGGAATTTTTAGTGAACACAGTCATCCTTTCTGAAAAGAACACATCTTAAATCACTGATGAAAAGTACATGTACAGCAAAGTTCCTTCTAGAGACAAAAGAATTTCAAAAATGCAAGTTTCAGCATGAAAGAAATATATAAATGTGGTATTAAAATACAATAATAGAGATATTCTACAGATCTCTGTGCCATTTCTTAGGCTATTGTCTCTTAATTCCAAATTTACCCTTCTATACTCTGCCCTGTGATTCTTGGGCTGGAGATCTGCAAGTGACATTTGCTCATTCAACCCTCCAATACCTATGTAACCAATTACCTATATTAAATTCCCTCTGTTAAAATGCATAGTGACTTTCTGTTTTATTAACGGAACCCTGGCTGATACCATCTCTACTGTGATATTTGTCGCCGTTTAACCTTAGGTAATTACCATAACTGCAAAATATATCTTTTCATTATTAAAATATACATTAAGCATGATTAGCACACTATTGGGACATTTACTAAATAATTTCTCACAATTCAAAATTACATTTTTGCTATGATAATTCAATCAGACATATACAAATGTATACTTAAAATATGTAAAATAAAACTTACAAAATATCAGCTTTAGAATGAAACTTAGAAACCAAATAGTATTATGTAACACTGTACTGAAAAAAGTTCCTATTTCAATGGCAACAGTAACCATTAATTGAGAGTCTAATATAACATGGTGTTCAGTACTTTACCTTTTCTTAATCCTCACAGCAATCTTATAAGATACATTATACTTGTTTCATAGTTAAGGAATTTTTAAGTTGTTTCTTGCCCAAGGTTACAACAGTCCCTAAGTAGCAGAGCATTCAAATCCAGATCTACTTGATTCTATAAAAGGACTACAAATCTCTCCATTTCACCATTAATCCTGACAGGAATCTCTGTACAAACTATTGCTACCAAATGCCTTTATGACAACACTCTTTCAACTGTTAATAGCTATTAGCATGTTGGGCTGAAATCTGTCTCCCTGTATCTTCTGTATCCATTAGCCTTATTTTTTGTTCTCTAGAGAAACACAGAACTAACTTAAATTAATGCCTCCTAATGACAGCTCTTCAAATATTAAATAAAGACTTAACATGTCTGCCCTTTGTCCTGTTTTCCCCCTCCTCTAATTTCTCCAGTGCCTCTTCATCACTTAGTTTCTCCAAGATGGACACGTTCCTGTAGCATGACCCCAAAAGATACATTTAAATAAAAATCCTGGAAACAGAATAATGTTCTAAGTATAGGAAAAAGCTCACTGCTTGAAGAAAACAGTAACACAAATGAATAACTTTGCGATTCAATCATCCTCAGTCTGTTTTACATCTGGAATTTTGTGTATCAAATTTTCTTACAGACGTGTACATTAAGAGACGTATTCGTTTATCCCATTCAACGTATCCTTAGTTTGCACCTAGTAAGAACTAGGGACTATGTAACCTGTTAAGGAGAGAGATATAATTAAAACAAGTTCTTGCCCTTAAGAAACTCAAAGTCTGGCATTATCAACGTATTAGCATGTGCCTCAGTTTCATTCTGTTCATGTAAGCACACATATATTATTTTTTATGCAAGTGATAGCACATTATGCATACTGTTCTAAACCCCACTTTTTAAACATAGCTTGAAAACATTACACATCAGTTTGTATAAGTGGTTTTCCTTAACAGCAGCACAGTATTCCTCAGAATGCATGAACTATAACTTATTTAACCACTGATCTGTTAATGACATTTAAAGGAGATTAAATGTCATATAATGACATTTATAATCTCTTTTATGACAAACAATTGCTGCAATGAATATCCTGGTAAATAGATCATTTTGCATAAGTATTTATTTATCTCTAGGATAACTAGAATTTGTGGGTACAAGGGTATGTACATTTAAAATTTGATATATATTCTAAAATTACTCTCCATAAAAGTTATACCAATTTATCAGTTCTGCTGTAACATTCACTTTGGAATGTGAGTTTGTTCCAACACAACTGATATACTGGGAACAATCTGAGCACAACACAGATTTTGCATTTGCATATGCCCTTTCATCCCCAAGAAGCTCTAGATAAATGCAGAAAAATACATCCAGCTAAACCAAGCAGGGTAGGAATACACAAATCACACATACCTCAAACAGCAACCAGCTACCTCAGTTTACTGCCTGTGTCTATAAGCCACACCCATCGACACCCATGGACACCTACCTGATGTTACAAATTTCCATCCCATTTCAGATAGCCTTCCTTCCACCACTTCACAATGACACACAAGGTGCAACTCTTCCAAGACCCACTTTCACAAGCAAGTGTCATGTCTTTCTCAACATGAAGTACCATATTTATTGTAGTTTAACATGTGCAACGCTGTGTTACAATTTTACTAGAATCTTTTATATTTTATGTGTGCCACTGAAGATTTTGAGCGTTGTGCTTCTAACCTCATTTTTCTTACAAGCCCTTTGTTTGCTTAGTGCAGTGATTTTTAGGAACACATGTCAAATCATGGCAAAATTGACTGTACTGTCTCATAACGATGTATGAGCATGTCTATTTTCCCATACCCCTTAAAACTCTGTGTTGGAAATATTTTAAATCTTATTAACATGATAGGTAAAATGTACTTTAGGGTTAGCTTGCATTTAAATTATAATTTCAATATGAAGAAAGATTATCTTCAAAAAATAAAAATATCTATTTTTCTACTTTGTGAAACTACCTAATGAATTCTACTCAAGAATTTTGGAAATCCTGTGCCAAAACAGCATACTTGCTCCCTCCATACATATAAATTATCTCAAAGCACAAAACTGTTACTAACAGACAGTTCTGTGATCTCGAACTCCACATAAGAAGCAGGACACCATCTTCTAATTGGTATAAAATAAATGAGAACTTTTGGTTGAAATATACAGAGTTGACGGATCTGTAATATCACCATTTATACAAAAAAAAAATGCCAACTACCAACTTTCAGATAAGACTTATTTTGTTTGAAAATTATGAATTTGACAAGCAAGCTGAGTACTCTGGCTTATAAGGCTATAATTCTTCATTATCCCCAAAAAGGGATTCATCAAAGAAGATGGAATCCTTGTAGAGCATGCAATTATTGGCTGAAAGGAGGACTCAGTATCATGTGGTCTCTGAACAAGGTCTAAATTGTGTGCTTCTTGCAAACTCAAAACAAGTATGCCAGGAATGGGGGGAGGGAATATCTGTAAGGCTGGTGGGATGGGCGTACGAGGAATCTATTTGTATGTAATGAAAGAACATGCGACTAAAGGCAAATCAGTGGAATCCTTCAGATAAACTCTCTCCACTAAATCCCTTAAATTACCCCTTAACTAACTTCCTAGCCAGTATCTGGGATAGGGGGAAAAAAGCCACCCTAATTGGGAGGAGAGCTGCAGCTAGGACACAAAGGAACTTAGTATTAAAGCTAGGGGAGAAGACTCTTTGGTGCCTCTTTATAGAATAATGCTCAAAAGTGCTTATGGTCACACTTCATTTGTATGAAGTCTAAAGATCCTGTTATGGGCTGAATTGTGTCCTCCCTGTGACAATGTAATTTAAATATGATAAATTTAAATACAATTGACCCTTGGACAACGTGGGGGTTAGGGGCACTGAACCTTCGTGCAGTTGAAATGCACACATAACTTAAAGTCGGCCTTCCTTATCTGTGTTCCTCTGTATTCACAGTTCTGCATCCACGGGTTCAACCAACCACAAATTGTGTAGTGCTGTATCATTTCCTTTTGAAAACAATTTCCATATAAGTGGACCCGCTCAGTTCAAACCCGTGTTGTTCAAGGGTCAAATGTATATATTTGGTCTTCACCCCAGCTCCTGGTGAGAGCTCCTACAACCCTTAATTTCCTAAGTGAATAGAATGAAAGGAGCATCTTTTGTTATATTTGGTCTTTTGTCCTTTGTTTCTGAAACAGCTCCAGAGCCATAAAGGTGTAAGGAGTGTCTTATGTTATTCATAACAAGGCCTTTTTAACCACATCTGAGTATTTGTTAATGAGGTGATTTTTGGAAAGCCCCTAGACAACCCCAGGACGGATGCCTGGTTAGGGGAATCTGGGGAGGGCTGGGCTGGAGGTAACTGCCAGTGATTTAATCACTCATACTTATGTAATGAAGCCTACATTTTTTGGAAAAAAAAAAAAAAACCCTAATCAAAGGGGTTTTGGACAGCTGGTGCTGGGAGGGTGGCACACCTGGAGAGGGCATGGAAGCTCCATATGCCTTCCCTCATATCTTGTCCTATGTATCTCTTCCATCTGGCTGTTCCTGAATTGTATCTTTTTATAATAAACCAGTAATCTAGTAAGTCAACTTCTTCTGAGTTCTGTGAGCCATTCTAGCAAATTATCAAACCTGAGGAGGGGGTGTGGAAACTTCTAATCTATAGCTGTTTGGTCAGAAGCATAGGTGACAAGTGAACTTTTGACTGGCATGGGGGAGGTGGGTGGGAACAGACTTGTGAGACTGATGCTAACTCCAGGAAACTAATATCATAATTGAATTTTACAACACCCAGTTGGTGTCTGGAGTTAGAAAACTGGTTGGTGTGAACAAACTCACACACCTGGTATCAGTTCTGTAGTGTGGAAGAGCACAGAAAGCCTAAGAGTTGTCTGCCTACAGCCCCCAAATTCATATGTTAAAATTCTAACCTCCAGTAGCTCAGAACGTGACTGGATTCGGAGATAGCGTCTTTAAAGAGGTGATTAAGGTAAAATGAGGTCATTTGAGTTGGTCCTAATCTAAGGTGACTGGTGTCTCTTTAAAAAGAGGAGATTAGGACACAGACAAGCACTTCATGAATACAGAGGGAGAAGACAGACATCGTAAAGATGAGGGGAGAGGCCTCAGGAAAAAAAAAAAAAAAAAAAATCAATGCTCCTAACACCTTTATATCTCAGACTTCTAGGCTCCAGAACTGTAAGAAAATAAATTCATGTTGTTTAAGTCACCCATATTGAGGTAATTTGTCATGGCAGCCCCAGCAAACTAAAACAGACCTAAAGAAAAGGGACAATAAAAATAATTAATCAGGGCTTCCCTGGTGGCGCAGTGGTTGAGAGTCCGCCTGCCGATGCAGGGGACACGGGTTCGTGCCCCGGTCCGGGAAGATCCCACATGCCGTGGAGCGGCTGGGCCCGTGAGCCATGCCCGCTGAGCCTGCGCGTCCGGAGCCTGTGCTCCGCAACGGGAGAGGCCACAACAGTGAGAGGCCCGCATACGGCAAAAAAAGAAAATAATAATAATAATAATTAATCAAATTAAGAACTGCAGTATCTAAAATCTGTTCGAAACTCAGGAAACATAGTGCTGCTTTGTGATTAAGAGTGCTGTAGCGCATTGATTCACTTTAGCACTGCATCTACTGGAGTAGGAAAAAAATACATAAATGACCAGATTGCGGCTGATCAGACCTGAGAAGGAGAGACACATTTGTAACAGTGGAATAGAGGCAAACACACATTGTGAGAACTAAAAACGATGGAATTATTCAACACTTTATGACACTCCAAGGACCATCATTTTTATCTCCTTTCTTCTATCCCTCAACTTTAGAGCCAAAGAGATTTGAAATGGCTAGAATTCCATGTGATAAGGAAAATTATTTCTATTTAGTAAATGTGAACATACTCTTAGAATAAAATTTAGCAAAAACTATATTGCTATATAATAAGAAACTCAAAATCACAGCCCCATCCCACTCCCATAGTTAAGCCACACAAAGTAATGGATGACTCCATCGTAATAGAAAAAAAATTTTTTTAAGATATTCAAATGGACTTAACACAATCTCCCTGACTGCTCAGCTTCCATTATTAGTATACATGTGAGTAAACTGATCAATTTCTATGGGAGTCAGAAAAAAGGTTTTATTGTTGACAGCAAAGACACACACTGAAGAGCAGATGCTGTCATCAAATTGTAGCATTCAGTTACTCTGCTTTGAAATTAAGTGAAATACTTGTTTAAAAATGTTTTCTCATTAGAATATACAATGATCATTTTAAATTCTCTCTGCTATAATAGGACATTTCTATCACACTGCAATCTGGACTGTGCTATAAACACTATTGTACTTGAACAGATGGAAATCATATAGTGATATTTAGCTACTGATTTCCTGTCATATAGTTTTGCAAACTGCAAAAAAAGAAATCAACATTTGCAATCAACTAAAAACAAAATACTATCTAGTAAGCTAAAGTGATGCTAATGTGACATAGGAATATAAATGCCTTCAACTTAACTTAACTTACGGTGGTTTTCAATGATACCTCACAAAGTTAGTCAAGATAGTGAGGTGTGGGAGCAGGGCTCGGGGAAGGGATGATATGCAAGGTATCTATGAAAGATATGCCTGGCGTTGTGCATAACAGTTTCAACAGATCAAGTGATATATGTGCTAGTGAACCTACCACTGAGTTAAGAAATAGCCAAGGGTATTAAGGAATACTCTTTGAACTTTAGAGCTTTAATTTCTTCCTACAGAAAACAGGGTGATGATACTTACAAACTACTTCATAAAATTACTAAAGAAATTAATAAATTTATGCCCAGTACTATATATTGCAAAGTGACTTTAATTCCACGGAGGGTTTTTTAAAACTCATTATTAGTAGAAGGACATCTGATCTATTAACCACACGACATAAGATCACAGAAGAGACTGATTATTGAGAAGTAAAGAAAACACTAATGAGCAACCACTAACCCTAGGACTGAAATAGAGTGACCAAAAAAGAACCCAACATCCCATGCCTCGCTAAGATCCAGATATTCTTGGAAAGGTCACATGGCTCGCTGGATGGTAAAGAAGCTTCCTGTGGTGCTGCACCAGCACAGTTTGCTGAAGATCTATTCTCTAGGGTGTTAAGGAAAGCCATTCACGGGGAGGTGCCTTACAGCAAGTAGTCCATTATGAAACCACCCAGAAGCTGCCGGTTGCCATATACTGCAGAAGCCAAACACTGCTGCTGCAACAGTGGTAGCAGCAGAGGCACTCTGCTACAAAACTGTCAGGTGTGTGGAGGTGGGAGTGGTACAGGGTGTAGAAGGAAGCTCCTGGTTATTAGGTGTTGCTGACCATCATGCACGGCAGGAGCCAGGGAAGCTGCAAGCACTCCAGGGCCATGGAAGAAGACCCCTTCCTCCTTCAGTGAGACTGTGCCAGCACCCTCACCTGACAAAACCTGACGCTGTGCCAGTAGGCAAAGGAAAAACATTTAAAGGGTTCACCTCCGTTTGTCCAGATCAGCCAATGAAGGGTAACTACAGAGTTGAGACGTAATAAAATGATGAGTGGAACACTCAGCTAGAATTCCAAACCACTGTACATTTTACCTTGAAAACTAAAAATAAAGGTGTAAGTGAAAGAGTCAAGGATGGAAAAACCTTAGATAAAATTCATTCCTTGAACCTCAGCCTCCCTAATAATGAAGGAACAACCATTCATATTTGACTCATTTGAGTGGGACAGATTAATAAAATACAAAATCTGAAGTTTCAGATTTGGGGCCTGATTTCCCTCTGAAACTTAGGATAAGACAGGGGAAAGGATACACTGGCTAAAAAAACAAAAACAAAAACATGTACCTTATACGGTAATACGCAAAGAAGTATTTTCACCAAGTCTACTCTCACTGAAACCTCTTGTTGACCTAATGACTGTTTCCATTCCCTTTTGCTATCATGCTTGCCAAGCACTGTCAAGCAAGAGTAGTTAATATTTATAATATTCTCCTTGCCAAGTAGGTATAACATATTGGTTATAATGGTTAAACTATAGGATACAATAAAAGTGAAGAAAACGGTAATTTAAAAGAGAGAAAGACATTGAAGCTACTAATGCAAATTTTGTTCTTGGTTCCCCCTTCACTCTTAATTTTAGAGTCTTGGCCTAGAAACTTTATTCACTCCCACACTGATGACTAAATCCTTATCTCCAGGCTAACTTTCCTAAATTCCAGACTCTCAGACACCTTAAACAAAACATACCATGTGAAATGACCAAGTACCAAGAAAATATGTGATAAAAACTGACATCCCCACCTCCCCTGTCAAAGAAAAACCTGAAAAAAGAAAAACAAAACCCAATAACCATGAAAGAAACTTAACTGGTAGTCAAAAATCTCCACCATCTTTACATCAACACGTACCTTGTCTCAAAAGTCATCCAATCCAGATCGTTCTCCAGTGAGTTTTACAAACTCTATCTTTTAAAAAGAGTCAAATTATAGAAGAAAGAAGAAATGCCATGAAGCATTTGATACCTTTATACCAATTTTAATAATAAAACTGGACACATGCAGTACAATAAAAGATCTTATAGACCAATATACCTTATAAGCACAGACGTAAAAAATTAGAAGCATTAGAAGATTTTAAATGTAATGTTGATAGTAGTAGCACTAGTACAGACTAAGAAGGGTTACAGTAGTTAGAAACAATATGCTTTTTCAAACCATAACACCACTTATTTTGATCTACCTATAGGATATGATTCTAGCTGATAAAGAATGATACTTAAGGAACAAATTTCCACTTATAAGATGAATAAGCTCTGGGGATGTAATATACAGCATGGTGACTAGCGTTAACAATACTGTATATCTGAAAGTTGCTGAGAGAGTAAATCTTAGTTCTCATAACTTGTAAGTTAAGGAAAAAAACTGTAACTGTGATATGATGAACGTTAACTAAACTTACTGTGGTGATCATTTCACAAGATATACATACATCAAATCATTATGCTACAATGTAAATTAATACAATGTTATATGTCAATTATATCTCAATAAGGCTGGAAAAAAAGACTAGGAAGGGTTCATCCTAGAAATAATGGGATAGTTTATTAATTGGAAAACGTCTCAGTATAATTTATTACATGAACAGACTAAAGGAAAAAACCAAGTTACCATTTAAATGCATGCCAAAAGCTTAGTTTATCTAAAACCAAATTTAGTAGTTTTGTCTTCAATTTTATTCCTCCTCCTGTGTTTCAGGTAATCAGATATATACATGTAAACTTCTATATAGATCTTTGTGAACTTCCCCCTTTTCCTCACTTTTCTGTCATCCAATTCCTCTTGATCATAGCTCCACAGTGCTTCTATTACTAGAATAGAAATACAATGGCTCTCTATTTGATTCCTTGCCCCCAAACAGACCCTTGTCATCTCATGCCCAGATTATTAAAGAGTCTAAAAATAAGTCTCTCTGTCTCCAACGCCTTTACTTTTAGGTACTGAATGTTTTTATACACTTCCTCTCTTCCCAAAGAGAAAGCTTATTTAAAAAGACATCTGCAGGGCTTCCCTGGTGGCACAGTGGTTAAGAATCTGCCTGCCAATGCAGGGGACAGGGGTTCGATCCCTGGCCCAGGAAGATCCCACATGCCGCAGAGCAACTAAGCCCGTGCTCCACAACTACTGAGCCTGCGCTCTAGAGCCTGCGAGCCACAACTACTGAGAGCCCGCGTGCCACAACTACTGAAGGCTGTGCACCTAGAGCCCGTGCTCCGCAACAAGAGAAAGCACAACAATGAGAAGCCCGTGCACCGCAACAAAGAGTAGTCCCCACTCACCAAAACTAGAGAAAGCCCGTGCACAGCAACGAAGACCCAACACAGCCAAAAATAAAAACAAATAAATTTAAATAAATAAATACAGGCATTTCAGTTATAAGGTATTACAGTTTTCCCTCAATATTCTCGGCAGATTGGTTCCAGGACTCCCACAGATATCAAAATCCTAGGATGTTCAAGTCCATCATGGAAAACGGCATAGCATTTGCATATAACCTATGTACATCCTCCTATATACCTTAAATCATCTTTAGATTACTTATAATACCTAGTACAATGTAAATACCATGTAAATAGTTGCCAGCATGCTGCAAATTCAAGTTTGCTTTTTGGAACTTTCTGGATTTTTTTTTTTTTCTGAAAATTTTCCATCCTTGGTTGGTTGAATGCACAGATGCAGAACCCACAGATAAGGAGGGCCGATTGTATTTCCTACAAACAGACAAGCCTTGCGTTCTGCAAAGTCACACACTATAAACATATTTAGTAAATATAGAGCATTGTTTTTAAAAGAGAAGAGAGCTTGACAGAAGGGGATATAAGAAACAGCTGGATTATGGAAAAAAGGGCAAAGTGAATGAAAATTGTGAAGCACAGAGAATAAATACTTCTAAGATACAGTGTGTAGTCGAAGAGAACCAAAAGGCAGGATGTGCAGTGAATGGGCTGCAGGCACTCAGGCTCAATGGTCAGTCTGTTCTGTAACCAACTGCTACAATTTGGAGGTGCTGGGAAATACCACTATAAACCAATTCTACTTCCATATTGTACTGACATCATTCCCTTAAGTGCCAATAGTGTATAAGCCAAATTATTCTCTGAAATGGACACTGTAATAGAATACATTGTGCTGTGTTTCTGTGTTTTATTTGAAAAAGAATTCTACTGAAAAGAGGGACGTGGGAAGGAGAAAAGAAAAAAAAGAGAGGAAGTGACAGGGACCGGAAAGAAGAAAAAGAGGGTAAGAATGATGAATTGGCTAATGAATTAACTGACTGACTGATTAATTTGGAAAACAACTGCATTATATCACCTTCCCTAAAACTGACTTCTCCCATCCAGGTTTCTAATGGGAGATGAAAGGTAATGACCTTAAGATTAAATATCACCAATGAGAAGCTAAGATTTCCAAAAGCTGTGCCTTCTGTTTTTAACTGGGTCTATCCAGAGTGGGTTGGCACATTTGGCTTTAAATTCTGAATTAAATGAAGATATAATAACTAGAAAAACCTGCATTCTCACTGAGCAAAAGAGCTAAATCACTTTTCATGGGTTTGAATTTTTGAATTCAAAACTGTATCACGCTAAACCAGGCAGTGAGTAAGATGGGCCGCCTTACGGCATTTTCTTCTGAATGTCCTTCTAGAAAACACCTAACAAAAATGTGATACCAAAGGAAGGTATTGCTGAGTTAAAGCATGTTGACAGTGATAGAAAAATTTATGATTTGAATACAAGTGCCAATAAAAAGGTAGAATACTGATGGGGAAGAAATTCCCAAATGAAGAAATGTGGGAAACTTCCAAACATTACTGGCAGTTTCTATTCCCTGAAAGCACTGCAAGACAACATTGTGCAGAGGTGTGAATCAATTAGTTATGAATAAATTCATTGCACATATACTGAAGAAACACCTTGATAATTATGTTACTATGCAGATACAAAACGTGAACTGAGTAAGAATTCAAGTCAACCTCCCTCAGCCACAAAAAAATATAAATAAATTCATATGTCCTAGGTATGTTAGGTGCACCTATATAATCAGGTGTAAAGAGGAAAGTTACAGCATCAGCTCCTCCAAGCACATACCTGAGACCTGAATCTGTCATTCTGACAATCTACTTTTGGCTTTGGACGGTCCTGTTATCAAATAAGAAAATTCTTGTCTACCCTGATACAGGTGCTCAATATCATATTAAGATTTAAATTATGCTGATTTTGCTAGATAAGACAGATGGCTGTCCTATAAATTAATGTCCTAATTCTATTATTGTTGAACGAATTGAGGAATGAAAAGAAACAAGAACACGTTTACAGAATTAAACCTTTCAAATGGTATTAAGAATACTAGGGGTACAATTTTTGTAAAAAGTAAATGCTAATAACTAACTGAACAAAAATATAATGGAACTGGTGCCCTGCTGACTTGACAGAAAAGAAGTTCAGGATCTCTATTTTATGGTCAGAATGATTTGCTGTTCATTAGTATTTCTCTATAACAGATTTGAAGAAGCCTGAAAATATATCTAGATTATCATACTGTCACTATTCCCACACATCCTAATATATTTTTATGCAGGGTAATTTTTTATTTCACTTGGTTATCACCAGGACAGTATCCTGCCTAAAAATTTGCTCAAAAATATTAACAATAACACTACAAAGTAGGTACTGTTCTTATAGATGGGGAAATTATACCATGGAAAGGTTTAGAAAGTTGTTCAAGATGACAAAGCTGGTAAGGAACAGAGCTAAGATATAAGCCTAAGATAAAAAGTGTCTGGTTTCTATCTATGCCATGTAATTAATGTCAACAGCAGTTAGTTTTCTGGATGAGTTGATATTGTTCATTAAATGTAATTTCCACATGAAAACAAACTCTGAAATACAAATAAATAACAAATTTCACAGAACAAAACCTTTTTTGTAATTTGGAAACTCGTTCTGTATTTCATCACATCTACTGTCTTAGATGCATAATTGTGGGGAGTGAAACACAGGTAGATGTCTGCAGGAACTTTAAAGAGCGGGGCCAGGCAGGATGGCATTGTAGTAAAATAAATGCTTTTGAGCTTAGCAGGCACATAATTCAATTAAGTTTGGCTCAAATACTAATTCACAATTCACTTCTGTTTTCTTTCACTCTGAAGACTCTACAAAATTTGAGAATTAGAGAAAGCAACAAAACTTTGAGTTTTTTTTAATGTGTCTATCTCTGATATTTTAAAATCTGTTTTTTATTTGTTGCTTTCTTATCCTGCATTTTCCTGCCTCTACTAATTGCCTATGACCCTATAAGATACCTTTTTAATACCTCTCTTGCTTCCTACTTTCATTTGACTATTAATTCTTGGCTTCATCCCAGAAATCTCTGTGAAAGCCTGTCTTTGCATCTATAAGGCCAATGTCATGGTCTCACTTTTTTTTCATCTCTAACTTGGATGCTGCAACTGGTTCCCCTAAATGCGGTATGCATTAACTGTTAATTGTTGTTCACGTTCCACAAGGGAGATAGAATTTTATGAACAGAGAGAGTGAGGGAGGTTATTATTATTATTATTATTTTTTTTTGCGGTACGCGGGACTCTCACTGTTGTGGCCTCTCCCGTTGCGGAGCACAGGCTCTGGACGCGCAGGCTCAGCGGCCATGGCTCACGGGCCCAGCCGCTCCGCGGCATGTGGGATCTTTCTGGACCGGGGTATGAACCCGTGTCCCCTGCATCGGCAGGCGGACTCTCAGCCACTGTGCCACCAGGGAAGCCCGGGAGGTTATTATTTTATCCTATTTTTTTTTTTATTTCTCAATGCCCTGAGTCCAAACTCCTTAGGTTCACAAACAAAGCTCTTAGTAATCAAGCCACTAACAACCACTTCCAGTTTTCTAGGCCCATTTCCTTCTCCTTGGTGGATTTCTCCCTTATTCCCTGTTTAACACAGTCATATACGGTTCCCGCTACTCTTAACTACTGTTCCTTCTCCTTGGAATGCCTTTCTAAACTTCCTGCTCAAATTTCAAGGTCCAGTTCAAATCCCACCTTCCTTTAAGACATCCTTCCTCTAGACATTAAGTTACATTAAGTTACATCTAGTTTTCTGCTAGATGATAGCAGAAAACATTTTACAGTTATTCACTATTTACATGTCTGTCTTCCAAACCAGAGGTGGTCCTTAAGGATAACAAGCACACCTAGTTCATCTTTATAACCCAAACTCTAAACGAGAGCCTGGCATATAGTCAGTACTTGATTAGTGTTCATTGTTTATAAGGTTAAGAGTACAATGTTGGAGTGACATTAGCCAGGCAGTAGAACAAGATATCCCAGCTCTCATTTCCCCATGGAAACACCAATTTAACAACAACATAAAGACCAAAATACCTTTAAAATATTTCCAGATTCCAGTTAAGAAGTTGCAGTACCCCAGGCAGCACAAAGCCAAGAAGAGTTAGAGCGAAATGGTTAAGAAGAAAGTTTCACTATACCAGCAACAGTTCCTCCACCAAGGCAGAATAGATCAGCCCCAGGAGAACACACTGTCTTAGAACTTCTCCTGGTCGGGGGCAGGGGTGGGAGATGGAGGTGCATCCAAGGTTCTAGCTTTTTGGAAAGAACACCTGAGGGACTCATTTCTGTCTTGCCTAACTCTTAACCGAGAAGGAAAAAGACTTGTACATTGCCAACTACAAAACAGTGTTGAAAAAAATTAAAGAAGACACAAATAAACGAAGAGACATCCCACATTCATGGACTGGAAAATTTAATATTGTTAAAATCACTCAAAGTGATTTACAGATTCAAGGCAATCCCTGTCAAAATCTCAATGGCATTTTTTACAGAAATAGAAAAAACAATCCTAAAATTCATATGGAATCTCAAAGGGTCCCCAAGAGCCAAAACAACCATGAGAAAGAAGAACAAAGCTGGAGGCCTCACACCTCCCAAGTTCAAAACATATTATAAAACTACAGTAATTAGAACAGTATGGTATTGGCATAAAGACAGACATACAGACCAATGAAACAGAACAGAGAGCCCAGAAATAAATGTGCACATATAGAGCCAAATGATCTAAGAGTGCCAGAATTACAGAATAGGGAAAGGATAGTTTCTTTAACAAATTGTGCCAGGAAAATTGGATATCCACATGCAAAAGAATGAAATTGGACCTTTACTTTACACATACACAAAACTCAATTCAAAATGTATTAAAGACTTAAATGTGAAACATGAAACTATAAAACTCCTAGAAGAAAACATAGGTGAAAAAGTTTCATGACAATGATCTTCACAATGATTTCCTGGATATGACACCAAAAGCACAGGCAACAAAAGCAAAAATAGACAAGGGCTACACCAAACTAAAAAGAATCTGCATAGCATAAGGAAAATTAACAAAGTGAAAGGCAACCTACAGAATGGAAGAAGATATTTACAAATCATATGTCTGATAAGGGGTCAATACCCGAAATATATAAGAATATCCTATAACTCAATGCAAAAATATAACTCAATTTAAAAATAGGCAAGAGACATGAATACACACTTCTCCAAAAAAGACATGCAAATGGCATACAAAAGACATACATGTATTGGAAAACATATTCAACATCACCCATCATCAGGGAAATGCAAATCAAAAACCACAATAAGATGTTACCTCACACCTGTTTGTATGGCTATTATTTTCTTTTAA
Organism: Globicephala melas; assembly: GCF_963455315.2. NCBI lineage: Eukaryota > Metazoa > Chordata > Mammalia > Artiodactyla > Delphinidae > Globicephala > Globicephala melas. The sequence continues at coordinate 111,752,593 of NC_083314.1, forward strand.
ATGCTGGTGAAGATGTGGAGAAATTGGAACCCCTTTGCACTGTTGGTGGAATGTAAAATGGTGCAACTGCTATGTAAAACAGTATGAAGATTCCTCAGAAAATTAAATACAGAAGTATCATATGATCCAGCAATCCTACTTCTGAGTATTTATCCAAAAGAAATGAAATAAGGATCTCAAAGAGATATTAGCACTCCCATGTTCATTGTAGTACGATTCACAATATCCAAGAGGTGGAAACAACCTAAATATCCATTGATTCCACTAATGGATGAATAGACAAAGGAAATGTGATATATATATAATGAAATATTATTTAGCCTTTAAAAAAAAAAGGAAATCCTGCATACACAACAAAATGGCTGAACTTGGAGGACATTATGCTCTATGAAATAAGCCAGTCACAGGACAAATACTTCATGATTCCACTCATATGAGGTATCTAAAGTAGTAAAATCATAAAAGCAGAAAGTAGAATGGTGGATGCCAGGGACTGTGGGGAGGAGGAAACGGGGAGCTGCTGTTCAATTGGGTATAGAATTTCAGTTATGCAAGATAAAAAAGTTCTAGAGCTCTACTATACAACATTGTCTTTATAGTTATAAATATTGTACTGCACATTTAAAAGTTTGTTAAGAGAGCAGCTCTCATGTTATGTTTTTTATCACAAAAACAAACAAAAACCAACTACAATGTTCATGACGTCTCTGTTGGAGTACCTACAGACTATCTCAGGAAAAGGCAAAGAGCTTGCTCTAGGTCTGCCAGTAACAGGTGGTTCAAGGTTGCTGGAACTGAAGTGTATAATTTTACCGGAAGAACAATTGTAAGCAGACACAACTTCCAGAGTAGGAATACTAACCAGAATGAAGACTTTGTCAAGTTACTATTAAGGTAAGTTAGGATATGTAAACATAAGGAAGCATACTTAAAATCTGAGCAGACAGAAACTAGAAAGGAAAATTTATTTTGATTGATAGACCTATCCACTTGAGAGGAGCCTGAGGCTCATTTTCACTGTGCAGTAACCACAAAGAAAGAAACCATATATAAGGCAGGGGTGAGGGGAGGGTGGGAGGCAGGGGATAGGAACTAAAATCCCAGATTCTGGAGGGTATTTAAGTGAGAAGAGTCAAAGTCCTCATGGAATTTTTAGAAACAAACCCTATTTTAGTATCTAAGCCAAAAATTACTAAGAAATTTGATTTAGTGAGAACAGTGTAACCATCATCAAGCTTGAGGATATCAATTCTTTAGCGCTGGCATGGATTCTTTCACTAAGAGAGAAGAATAAGTAACTTGGGACTATACACAAACTATCAAACTCTATCCTAAATCCAACATTCTCTTAAATAAAATAGCACATATAAAAGTGCACTGTAAAGACAGATGTTAGTTACAGTTATATAGATTTATATAGTCACACATTATTAATAGTTTAGTAATATTCATATAGCAATATTCATATATTGTTAATTTCTGGTGTAATCTGTGAGTTCCATTATTTTATGACACAGATAATCTCAGCCACGTGGATAGCTTTAGTATCACGCCAACAAATGGTAATACAATTATAGTTATTTTTTGTTTACTTAATAGAAAAGGTGAAAATTCAGTCTTTAGAATATGTTCTAGTTGAACTAACATTGTATTTAGCTAGCATTTCATTATTTCTTCCTACCTAGCACCAATCTTCTGTACCAATCCTCCCCAAAGTAGCTAACACTAGACACATGATACTAGACAGACACACACATGAACACACACACACATACACACACACACATCCTGTCACTGTCTCAATATCATTTTGTAATTCCACATCCTGGCATCCAAAGTCCCTTACATTCATTAGGTGGCAAATATTTGTTAATGATAGGTTTCTAATTCTAAGCAGAAAATCCAGCATTGTTAATAATAGAGCATATAACACTTAACATATTAATACAAAAGCAATTTTAAAATTGCTAGACCCCCCTTTTTAATTTTCTTAAAAGCTCTATATAATAAATAATGTGGCCTTTATGGTTTACATACACGTTCAGTCTTTTCTTTTCCCTTTATCTCTTACACTAATTAATGCTTTTTTATAGTCCAGAATGTTTTACCCACTGTAAGCTGCCTCAAATTCTGTATATTCGGGGAAGTTATAAATAACTGTTTAAAAATAGCAGTTAAAAAGCAAAACAAATTAAATACAATTACTCAAAACTTTTTTTAATTTCCACAAATATTTTGGATTAATTGGATGATATGCTGCAGTGATGCAAAATGAGAGTTGGAATTTAATGATTTAATTTTAGAGAGGACTGCATAGAGTAAACTAACAATTCTGTTTCAATCACTCTAGCAACTAAACACAGCATTTATTATTACAATCATAACATCTGAAATGTGCTGACAACTTAACAGAAATCATCAAGGATTTTTTTAAAAAGGAAAAAAAGCCATCTATTTTTTTTTTAGCATCTTTATTGGAGTATGATTGCTTTACCATGGTGTGTTAGTTTCTGATTTATAACAAAGTGAATCAGCTATACATATACATATATCCCCATATCTCCTCCCTCTTGTGTCTCCTCCCTCCCACCCTCCCTATCCCACCCCTCTAGGTGGTCACAAAGCACCGAGCTGATCTCCCTGTGCTATTTGGCTGCTTCCCACTAGCTATCTATTTTACATTTGGTAGTGTATATATGTCCATGCCACTCTCTCACTTCGTCCCAGCTTACCTTTCCCCATCCCCGTGTCCTCAAGTCCATTCTCTACGTCTGCATCTTTATTCCTGTCCTGCCCCTAGGTGCTTCAGAACCATTTTTTTTTTTTTAGATTCCACATACATGTGTTAGCATATGGTATTTGTTTTTCTCTTTCTGACTTACTTCACTCTGTATGACAGACTCTAGGTCCATCCACCTCACTGCAAATAACTTAATTTCGTTTCTTTTTGTGGCAGAGTAATATTCTATTGTATATATGTACCACATCTTCTTTATCCATTCATCTGTCGATGGACACTTAGGTTGCTTCCATGTCCTGGCTATTGTAAATAGAGCACAGCCACTATGAAGCCATCTATTTAATATGTGGCTTAATAAGGTTCACTCGGACAACCCCAAATTTCCCACCTTGTCTTCTGTCTATACCTAGTATCTAGAGACCAATTTTCTAATCTTAGTAAACTGCCTGAAAAACTAATTAAGCACTGTTTTCTATCTGTTTTAGTAAAGGATGAGCAGGAGAGGAGCCTAAAAAGTTTGAAAAAATATCAATACCAAGTCCCAGTCACTGTATAAGGAAGGAGTACCCTTTAGGCTTTGTTGGACTTTGTTCCAATGAGATAATGTTCAGCTCAACAATCCCATTAATCTGTATGGATAAAAGAAGCACTTTTTCCATTTACAGTGGGGAGGGAAATGTACTGAAAACTTGTATGCAAGAATACTGTTTCAGATCTGGTGTTGGTAAGTTCTTAATGAGTTAGTCTAAAGACCGGGTTCAAGAAGCCCATGCAGAAGTATAAGACCATTATAATGTTACCAAATCCCCCAAAACAGTTTAATAACTGAAACGGAACCTGGCTTTATAACATATAAAATCACTAGTACAAACTTCCACTCTAGCACCTATATTGTATATTTATTATCAGTCTTTCTCAAGAGAACATCCCATGACCTAAAAGACTGTAATCAGTCAGTAGTCTGCTGAATGAATGAATGGTTTTGCTTTTTAAAACACTTTTGAAAGGGTCTACTTTCCGAAATGTACTAGTTGGTTTTAAACCAAATAAATGCAAACCAAGCAAAATTCAAAAATAATTTTTAAATTAAAAATAAATTCAACATAGACAAACCAGGTGCAGGAAATGACTGAACAAACAATGCAGAGAACTATTCTAGTATACCAAAAAACAAAACTCCACAATCGACAAATGAAATGGGATCCAAAATATATTAAGATGTACCATAAGGTATGCTTTTTTAAAAAAGGCAATAGGACTTATAATTAACCTTGACAATTTCCAGGATACAGTGATTTGTATTTTAGACAGTTGGTTGCTAAATTTGTGTGACAGATAATACATGTAGCCACTAAAATTACAGTACTGTCCTTTCCAAATGCTACAACAAATGCTTGATTAGCATTATGTAAATATACCTCCTTTCTGATCAGGACCAGGCAGAATATTTCATTAAAATATGCACGCAAGGGGCTTCCCTGGTGGCGCAGTGATTGAGAGTCCGCTTGGCATTGCAGGGGACGCGGGTTTGTGCCCCGGTCCGGGAAGATCCCACATGCCGCAGAGCAGCTGGGCCCGTGGGCCATGGCCGCTGAGCCTGCGCGTCCGGAGCCTGTGCTCCGCAATAGGAGAGGCCACAACAGTGAGAGGTCCGCGTACCGCAAAAAAAAAAAAAAAAAAAAAAAAAAAAATGCACGCAATACACTGAAGTCAGTTCACATCACCACAATAACATTCTACAGTAATAACTAAGTATTAAGCAGAATGCAAGTTGGCTTATGGAGGGCAATACAAAAACCAAATACCTAACAGTAAAAATAAGAAAATGTATATTACTTTTACCAAAGTGAAAGCATGGAAGTCTATTTTCATTTTTATGTGCTTTCATTTCATTTTAAATAGCAAATAAGAAACCTTACTTTAAAAGCTTTGGAACTTCAAAATATTTCAAATTTATATCCATATGAATACAAAAGCAGAACATCTACTTTTAGTCTACTTATGAAAATATCTAACATGAGATATAAAAATGTATAATACAAAGTAATTTGTTCATCTATATTTCTCTACTGGTTCCTTAATCTCCTGAAAGGTACTCTATCAAAAAGAGGAGGAAAAGGTAATTTTTTCTGCATTACTGTCAACTTTTTATTTTTGTAGTAACTCAGAAGAGATCACCAGTATGAATATGAATAACAGGATATGCTCTCTAAACTAATCTCTCTACATTCACCAGTGTCACTGATTTTACTGTTACTTCCTAATTTTGGTTCTATAATATATAAATAGTAATTAAGAAAAACAATCAATCTATAAAAGCTAAAAAAAATTCTGTACCTCTCTACCATAAACAGTAGGGATAGGGACAGTGGTTGGTGAGGGTAGGGAGACAGGAATGTTAACGCCTATATGATAGATTTTATTACCAGCCTAATATTAGCTGTCCTTCCTTTACCAGGCCTATCTCTAGAGAAGAGTTATATTTCCTGCTTCCATTTGAGCTGTTTCTACCAATGAAATGTGAAAGTGGCATGTGCCAGTTCCAAGCAGAAGTTTTAGGAGCCATCATACAAGTTCCATCACTGTTTCTCCCTCTCCTTCATACATCTCAGGAAGAGGGCATAGAGCAAAGCCACAGCAGATCTGCAAAGTATAAATGAGAATAGAATAAGTAAGCCACTGAGCTTCTGGAGTTTTTTGCTGTTACAGTTTAACAAAAGCCATCCAATACACCCTATCTATGGAGTGAGAGAGGTACCCAATATTATAAATATAGACATTAAATTGACAAATGGTACCTATTCATGGCAACATAGAGCCCTTTTGTGACCATAAGTACTAGCCTAATTGAATGTCAGGAGACTAGCATAACAAGGCCAGTTGCTCCCATGTTCTTGGATAGCCCTCTGATGCCTGTGATTGCATTTAATTTGAGTCTGCTTACCTTTTCTTTCCACTACTTTCCAAAGACTACAGGAGGGCAACAATCACACTTATTATACTAGATACACAGTAAGAGGATGGGGAAAGGTAGACACATAATACACATTGTACACAACTGGCTGGTAGTACCAGTCAGCTGGACATCAGCAATATTGAACACAGTTGTTGTCTAATCTCAAACTCCTTCTGCATTTTGCATTTGGGTAGTTATAGAATTAGCACCTAGATTAATATTAGTTATGAGGAATTTTTAATATAATGTGAGTTGCCTAACCTTCTTCAGGCAGAGCCAGCCAAATATAAATTACACCTATTCAAAATCTTTTTAATTTTACTCTGCATTGTTTCCTAATAAATTCACCTACTTGCCTTTTTAAAAGGCTTGTCAAAACATTACTTTATGCACTGGGCTAAAAAGGTTACTAACTGATGAATTTAGAAAGTTCACTGAAGAACTGTGTTGAAGTTTATAGATAACTGATAGTGGAGTAAATGCACTTAAATAAGGCATTCACGTGTCATTCTTGCTCAGCAATTGTATTTCAAAATATTACAGTGAATAAATGCTTTGCCAAAACATGGCATAAGCAATCGTATTCTTTTTTTTTTTTTTTTTTTTTTCCGGTACGCGGGCCTCTCACTGTTGTGGCCTCTCCCGTTGTGGAGCACAGGCTCCGGACGCACAGGCTCAGCGGCCATGGCTCACGGGCCTAGCCACTCCGCGGCATGTGGGATCTTCCCGGACCGGGGCATGAACCCGTGTCCCCTGCATCGGCAGGCGGACTCTCAACCACTGCGCCACCAGGGAAGCCCCGTATTCATTTTTAAAGTGCTAGATATGACTTAATTATCAATTTTCAAATACGAGCCATTAACAAATGGTATACGTCCTATAATGTGTCATCATTATTTTGTCCTAAGAACATGAGTTATGAAAAGAAAAATAATGAAACAGATTTCCCTGTAAGACGTGAACTTTAACTATTTTTTAGTCACCCCGTATATGTTGATTCTACCTAGGGACGATTTTAGGTAAGTGGACTTGGCTTCTCTGAGATTTAATGCAGGAGACCTTTGATTTAAACCACTTGTCAGGAAGACTAGACTTAAAGCAGTGCCCAAGAATGCCTGATTTAAGTAACCCTCTTTCTGATACAGTATTATTTTCCTCTCTCCACAATTCAGAAATCTGAGTACTTTTTTTAGTCATTACATGCTACAATTTAAAGAAGCAACTTTTACTTTCAGATAAATTTTGCAAATAAGGTTAGGAGGTAGAATGATTTATACCATTTTATGTTACCGAAAATAAAGATAACATAGTTAAGATTGTTGGCAGTTTTAAAAATGGATGCACAGGAGTACACAAAAAATCCTAAGTATAGCATTTAAAGAAGAATTCTATGCCATTACGTTTAAATGAAAGAGAAGCAAGAACGTGGGCACCAAGAGCATGGTATTATGTGTTAACATTGTGCATAAATGATAAACTATGCCACACTATAACATATTGCTCAAAAAACACTAAAAAGCCATGTATTGTGCAGTAGGCTTAGAATGGAAAAAATACTGTACAGTTGCATGTCACTGGAGATGTCAGATGAGTGCCAAGTATTTTGAGGTGAAAAAAATTTTGAATAAAAAATAACAGGCGAGAAGTCAAACAGAAGAGATGGTTTCTTCTATCACATACTAACCAGCCTTGCTATGATAGCAGTGCAGAGTACCAGTAACACTGTCTCATACTTCTTGAGTTCATGTCCTTCTGTTTATTCTCTATAATACCCAGAGGCACAAGTCAATCATTGTGGGAATCTTGGCAGGATCTGCAAATTAAACATTTGGTAGACCTCTTTATCATGTGCTAGGAAACCAAGGACCACAAAATCTGGAGTAGATGGAAAGATCCACCTACATACATTTGTATCTCTTAGGATTTTACATGAATACGTGTGTGTAAGGGTATGTGTATGAAACTGAATTCGAGAATATAGCTTTTTTTTTTAAACTAGAACAAAATAGTCTCAAACTCTGATAAATCCGAGTTCCTAAATGATTTCCATCAGCTTCTGGTGTGACCGTGGCGCTGAAGGAAAGAGATTAAGAGATTATTTAGGTACAATCCATACAGAATTTTTGTTGACCAACAAGCTCTTATGTTATTGTTAGAAAAGAATTTAACCCTCCTAACTGCAATGGACAGCATTACTCACCTAGCTGAAAAGCCCTACTGTAAAATGCTTTCTCTTTTATAAGAATGCTATTTCATTGTAGAGGGGAAAAAAGTTTTAAGTTAAAAAATACTAGTAACAACATAATAAAAAGACTAGAGAAATTATAGAACAGAATGTTAATTTTGACTCGTCTTTAACTCAGCAGTTGCTAGTGAGCAAAAATTTTGCTTATGAAGACATTAAGCCAATATCTTATGTTAGCAAATATCTGAAAATTCATTTCAGATTAATCATAATATGTTAATATTAGAACTAACTAAAATCATTCAAACTTTACTTGGAACATTCATAGCATGACTTAACTTTAAGTAGTAATTTTAAGCTTTAATAATTTCAAGTAGAATAAGCCAATATAACGAGATGATTCTATTTCATTCAGAATTTTCATCTTGACCTTTCTAATTAACTAAAATCAATAATCATTTAGCTATTAATCATTTGTGCATAGAATTACTGAAGTGTTGTCTTTAATAAATACAGTCTCATGGTAATAGGCCTCATCAATCAGTAGGCAGGCATTGCCTATATATGCAAACCAGCCTCTGCTGACCACTAATCGCTCTGTGTGCATTAGTTACCTTGATGCCCTTTGTTTAAGGATTCCCTGCATAGTTGGGTAGTGCCATAACAGTGAACTACCTCAGCAACTCCTATGCCTCATAGCATTACTAAATGTCTTCTCTTGGATATTTTGGCAGCAAAAACTAAGCTGAGTGGGTTAGGTCAATGCTAAAATTTTTCATTAATTCACTATTATCCCTAGGCATTAGTGGTGCATTTTAATGTAATGGAAAACATTATGAGGAAGACAGTAAACATTTCCCCAAATCTCACTGGGACACTGAATAGCCTATTACAAAACTTGCCAGCATTTTCAAGAATTTTATAAAAATATTTATCTAAAATTTTGTTTTAATAACAGATTAGACAAAAATTTCTGTTTTACCTAATATTTAAAATATTATGAAAAAACATATTTTTATACAAAAATAATATAACTCTAGAAATACATCTTTCCCTTCCCTCAATTAAAAATGGAAGAGGATATTTTCTTTACATGGAAAGAAATAGAGGCAAAGTTCATGTAATTTTCCAGTGCTCACAAAGTTCCTATTAGAAATCCACCCTTTTCTGCAGTTATACTCATTCTACTGTATTATTATAAAAATGTATTTCGTTAGAGGAGAATTCTTACAAATACACTAAATTTCGGTAATCTGATTAGAGGAGAACAAAGATTGTCATGTGATGTCATTCACTAAATTTTAGGAGTGTCTCGGTTCTTCTAGCAAAAGAGAATCTCTTAAACACGCAACAAAAATAATCTAAATCTCACATACCCAACAAGTAATAATATATAATATAATGGAAGAACATTAAAAATATTTATCTCACTCCTGTTGTACAACCTATGATTGAGTGGGCTGGAAAAACATCAAAAGCAAATGTACAGAACTTTGCCATTAATGCCTCAACACAATTAATTTTGTAACTATTTTTTTCTTAAGATTCTTCTCTTTATAGCTACTCTGCATCTTCCTAGAATCTTTTTTCTCCCTAGTTTTCTCCATTAATGAACGGTAACAAAAACATTCTTTCATTTAATCTTTAATTATTGAATATAATGACTGCTACAGAGAGTTATTTTGCCAATTGGTATAAATCACTGACATCTATTTAAACAGAGCTAATATCATTCAATTCTGACTTTTATTGTAGCTAAATTTTTAAAGATTATACCTTATTATTCACTGTATCATTAAATGTAATAGCTCTTAAGAGTCAGTTTTTTTAAATACATGAAAAGAGATTAAAATATCTTGTTTACCTAAAAAGTTATCAGGATTGATTTATTTGAACATTGAGAAAAATTATAGGATCAGATACCCCCTAAAAGTTCTCAAACTATGAAGGCATAAAACATGAAAAGCTCAAGAAAAATGACAAAGCCAACATATACAGAAGAGGATTCTGCCTCTAAGTGGGCAAAAGAGAATTCATACATGATAAATGATTCTTCTGAATTTGAGTTTTACAGCAAAAGACATACACTTAGGTATTTTTTTGAAAAAGCTTACTTGAAGGAACATGATAACTATCTTTAAACATTATCAACTGCCATGTATGGAAGGACAGATTAGATTAGGCTTAAACTGCTAACACCAGAGGTCAAAACTGAGACAGAAGAATGGAAAATAAGAGGCACCTTTAGTTCAACTGACAAGGAATTTTCCAATCATGAGAGTTATTAAACAATGAAATTGATTATCCTTTGCTTATGTTACTGTTTCTAGAAATTTTAAGTAGAAGACTGATGTTGGCCTATCAGAAACAATATGGAGTCGATTTCTACACTGATTGAGAGGGTAAACTATATGTGACTTTTAACTCTCATTCCAACTCTTGATATTCTTTGAAAAACTTGAAGCTCTACAGCACCTTAGTGTTCATCGTGAATTCCCTGCTATGGGGATTCCTAGATAGGATATTGTTTTCTTGTATGTTCTCATGTCAAACTATGTATAAATTAGTTCAGGGAACATACTCAAACTGGTACATAAAATTTTATTTTGTCATTCTTCAGATGATAGTGACTCCAATGCAGAAGTAAATATTCCTTTATAAAAGCTTGTAAACAATATTTTCTATAAGATGTACTACTCTGACAGAGAAGCATCTCCTCAGTCAATAATGACATATAACCATAGTTTAGATTCTAAAGTTAAACATTTGAGATATACGGCTGACACTCAATAAATATTTTTTGAATCAATAAATGAACAGCAAGGGGCTTCCCTGGTGGCGCAGTGGTTGAGAGTCCGCCTGCCGATGCAGGGGACACAGGTTCATGCCCTGGTCTGGGACGCGCTGAGCCTGCGCGTCCAGAGCCTGTGTTCCGCAACGGGAGAGGCCACAACAGTGAGAGGCCCGTGTACCGCAAAAATAAATAAATAAATAAATAAATAAATAAATGAACAGCAAGGAAGATTTATAAAACAACCACTAAACAGACTATTTTTCCCAAAAGGAAATAAAGATTTGAATCTCATGATACTAACAAAATTTAACTCAGATTTTATGGATATGTTTTAGAGATAGGAACTTGGCTGAAAAAAGATGAACAGATTACGAGAAACAGCCTATTTACTCTAAATCCAAAGGTATTCGTATACAGCACCACTCTTCTCCTGACTGTCCTCTCTAAACATTTTAGCATTTCAAGAAAATAAGTTTTTAAAAAATATTTTTGCTCTAGCTTTTCATCTATTTTTCCTATTCCTCAAATTAATATAGTTAAGATTATCAGGGTTATGCTCATTTGAACAAAAACAAAAATTTTCCCCCACTATAATTGAAACCAAGCTTCTATCGTACCTGCTCCACTGGGTACCTCTCACTACCCCAGCCCTCCATATGCCTAGGTGGTGGAGGGTCTGGATGACCATCTCCAAGTGGAGTTACTGTGACTCAGGCCTTTGCTCATGTCGACTACAGAAACCCTCTCCCCAGATGGGACTGAGGCTTCTCTTCCTCTTCACAGTGTCCTAGGCTCATATGGGGACCGCCCCCCTCCCCCCCCCACTAATAAAGACTGACCCACCTCGTCAAAAAAACAGCAACAACAAAGGAAACAAACCCTGGAAACCAATATATTGCAGACATTAATTTTGATTCTGAGTTAGTGGTAATATCTTTACCACTAATATCTTTAAAATAGTAGTAGTATGTGGCTAATCTTCAATAAAAACAACTGAGGGTAAAATTGCTAAAACTGTTTCAGCAGCTGTAACCCAGAAAACAGGGGAGTATTTTCTCAAGGCAAAATTGAATACATTCCCACTGTGCTACATAGCTGAGGTATACAAAAGCTATAAAAGGTACAATGCTTGCCATACATAAAGAAAAAGACAATTGAAAAAATGCGTAGAGTCAAACTTGGCAAAATCTTACGAGCTTTTAAACACACAATTTTTAGATGTCCCCAGTAATCCATTAACCTCAAACTACTAAATATCTCCTACCCTTGGATCATTTTTTAGAACATGAAGTCTTTGCGTTAAAACTAGTCATATGCACAGTCTGATGCCAAAGGCTGTCATTTGATCCAAGAGCTGACCTTTTATTCCAAATTGAAAGTGAACATAATTTGGAAATTTTATATCTTCAAGCTTCTGGACTTTAGACTGAAACCCAAAAGCTGAGAGATGGGCTCTGCATACTATTTTGGCATGAAGTAGAAGCAAACATTTAAGTCCTGTCTCAGTTTCCTTTAATACAAAATAAGGGGGTCAGGATCTTTAACGTTCTTCCATCCTAAAATTGTGTTTAAGTTAGTATCTATTAGTTTCTAATTTCTGTATAATCTAATTCAGCCTTAATAACTGCCTGTCCACTTCATGCTAAGAAATCATATGTAAATATTAATTACTCTTCTTATGTACTTAAGGGTGATGACACTGATTATTTGCTTCATAAGAACCATTCCATTTTGGGGGTTTTCAGTTAGTTTTGATGAGTCAAAATTTGTTGAGTTGGTTACCACATAACATGGAAACCTTGTTACTGTAAAACACAGAAACTTAAAAACTAATATCCACAGTCAACCAATTGGCAAGATGGACTTGCTGGCATGCTATTTTCAACTTAATGTTCTAGAGTAATTTTTTTAATTTAAAAAGGTGCATTCCAAATACTGCTTTCTGCCAGAAACTTTATTTACAGAAGAAGTAATACAGAAATAGGGAGTTGTGTTGAAGACATGAATTCCATCTCCATCTCTTATAGAAGGGATAAAAGGGGTTACAGGAATAAAGCAAGGGGAAAATCACTGTATACAAGAAAAACTGTGAAAAGATTCAGAAGATATGAGACTTTACTGGATCTACAACAGATATATAATTAACAAAAGGAAGTTAGGAAAGAAAGCATAGTTTGAAAAGGGTGATGATATAACTATCTGGGACATGATGAATGTCAGAAATGTAAGATAAGAGTCCAGGTGAAGAAGTTAGGGCTGATATTAGTTTAAAAAGTACAGCAAAGAGCTGAGAGCTAAAGATGTCAGACTAGATTAGACAAGCAAAAAGAAAGGAAGGGGGTATGATAAATGACATGGTACAATCACTAGGAACAAAATAAACATTATTATTTTCTAAAAAGTACAGATTACATGAGCCTCTGAGATATCCCCTGAAAGCTTTTAAAACACCTTGATTTTTTATTGGGCTTTGTACAGGGGTCTTTCCCTTTAAGGGTTAGGTAGATTCAATATAAACACTAGGAAACAAGCTTTTAGATCAGTGCTTCTCAAACTTTGATGTGTACAGGAATCACTTGAGCTTATTAAAATACAGATTATAAATGGGTAAATCTAGGATAAGGCCCAAGATTCTGCATTTCTAATAAGCTCCCAGGTGATGGCCACAACATGCTATTCCAAGGACCACAGTTTAAGTAGCAAAGTTTTAGGTAAATTTCCAAAAATCGGCTATTAGATTTTTGAGAAAGTAACAAAATACTTAGTGAATTTCACTTTAAAGTTCAATACAAGATGCTTGAAACATGGCAAAAATAAATTCTGATGGAAAGAACACTTTTTAAAAGCTGTATTAAATTTGTGAGTGTATGTATGGAAAAAGAAACCTAAGAAAATTCAAGACCCAATTAATTAAATCAATCTTATAAAAAAAACCCCAACAAATTAATAATTCCCACTCAGAAGAAAACAGGAATGACTTTTGTGCTTCTGTGGTAAAATTATTGTGAACAGTAAGTAAAACAGAGACATTATGTCACTTGGGAGAATAACAACTTATTTAGTGTTTTGCTTTATGTATCGCCTGGAAACTTTCTAGTACAATAGGCTTATTGACTTAGACAAGCATACTTGAGAAGGTACTTTCAAAATAATTCTCAGCAATAGCTCTGTAGAAAATTCATTGACCTACAAAAAGCATGCTCCTGAGGGCTGTATGTTCCTGTGAACACTGAATGCATTTGGTCATGCATTAACTGCGCTGTTCAATCCCGAGGACATTTTAATGCTCACATCAAATTTCCCTAAGCATTTAAAAGTAGGTTGTATACAAGAAGCAAAGATAAATTGGAAACTTAACTAGATTTAAAAAACAAAATGACTTAAAGATTTATGTATAGACCAACACAACGGTATTCTTGACCTCTAATTACTTCTTACCTCCTGTAGCAATCGCATATAGCAAGGAAATTTAGTAAGAATCATACATTGATAGTACTGTTCAGATAATGTACAGTTAGGACCCAAAGATCTATTGTTTCATAGTCTAAATACTCAAAGCAGTATTTGCATTTGGGACACAGCCTAACTCTTCCATATTTTATAAGATAAAAGATCATAGTGTCTGGCCTATTACTGTATTACTTTAAACAGATTCTTTCATTGTTAGCTCTTAAAAACAAAGAAACTACTAATATACACAGGTGAATATATCCTGGAGGTGTGTGTGTGTGTGCGTGTCTATTTTTTTAAGCTAATGGCTTAAGTATGCTTCTTACTACTTTTTGACGTATTTGAACTCAAATATGTCTCGCCCAAAGTTGCTGAAACTTCTGCTCAGCTCTTTATCCTCACAGTCAATGTTGCCTGATGTCTGAAGTCCTGCTCTAGGTCTGGTTGTTATTAAAGACTACACTTGAGGGAGAGTTTATATGTAGACATTATATGTAGTATGTTCAATTCTCTGCACTTCTCTCATATCCAGGATTTGGCCTCAGTCCCCAGCTTCTTTGTGGCAGTAAAACTGCCACTTTCTGCTTGAGCTCTATCCGGCACTGAGAATTGGAAAACTCCCCCAAGGAAAAAAACAGAATAAATACGGAGATCACTTCATGAGCTTCCCTTTTCTCAAGAATCATAGTCCCACAAGTCCAGCTTACACTGGTTGCTCTCTAAGGCCTTCGACTGGTAGTTTTATATACATGGCCCAACTTTTATAATGGTATCAGTAGCAGGGTTCACTTGATACAAACTAATCAACAAAGCCTGAACCAGAAGGCTCACTGACTTTGTTTTTGTGTTTTTCATTTCTAAAAATTGAGTCTGGTTCCTTTACAAATATGCTGTGTTGCTTTTTATGGTTTCCTTGCAGACATTTTCACGTGTGTCATAACTTGTAAGCACAGTTGTTTTAAATATGTGTCTAACAATTTCAATATCTGAAGTCTATGGACTTCTGATTCTGCTGTTTATACTCACTGGTTCTGTTCAGTTGTCTGTTTCTTCGTGTGCCTTATCTTTGGCTACTTGCTTGACAATGTATTTGCAGGGGTTCACTGTAAGATAACGTGTTTCAGCTACAGAAGTGGCTATATTTTTAGAGCTCAAGTATTTCTAAAGCATTTAAAAATATTTTTTATCCAGCATATTTCTTTAATTTCGGTGAAAAAGTTGATCTAAATAATTTAGCTTACCGTTTTAAGAAACCAGACATCATTGATATCCTCTCATCATCTTAGTTATCATCTTTTCAGTGAGACCATCCATGAGCACTGAATCTAAAATAGCTCCCCCAATCATTCTTTATCACTCCATCCTCTACTGTTTCCTTCATAGTGCTTATTACTCTATGAAATTATCTCGTTTACTTTTTTTTTTGCTACTCTTGAATAGAATGTAAGCTCCAACGAAGCAGTAAACTTGTTATTCTGTTTAGTACTGTATCTCCAGTATTTATCTAGCACAGTTACTGATACAATATAGTTGTTCTAATATTCATTAGAGGAACATGTTAAATCAATCATCTAGATTAGGGAAACCATTTCACTTCTCTCTTTAGACAAACTAATTTCTAACAGCTTGGTCTCTAGTGGCCAAACCTAATCCCCTCTATCTTACTCTCCATGTCATCTCTATGTTTGCCAAGGAACTGCTAAATACAGAGAGAAATAAAATATAATGTTGGTGTTTTTAAAAGCTTTCAAGTATCAGACTGTGAATAACTGTAGATCATATCCTGCTAAATAGATTAATACTCACTGGAACTCTTAAACACTAAGGTAATCATACATGCAATAAGAGTAGCAATTTTTATATAGAGATGTTAATGCTTAGGGTAAAAGGTTTACAATGGATTTAAATTTTTATATTTAAATGTATACTTTTAAAAACAAACAGGTCAATTATAAAATCAACTATATATATATATTTTTAATTTCCAATCAAGAAACAAGAACTCCAACAGTTAAATACCCATACAAGTTTGGACTCTTTCATCTCCAAGAGTAATAATAAGATGCCAGAATTAACGAGAAAAACTTCCTACAACTGTTGTTTGAGTGAGTTTCAAATTGAAACTTACTATTTTTAACACACATAGCACCTTTTATGTTTAAAAGAATGTAAGCAATAACTAGCTTTATTCTTTATTCTGAATTAGTATGGTTAATGCTACAAAGAAAGTTTTGTCCGAAAAAAGAAAAAAAGTTAGAAATCTGAAATATTCACATTCCTATTCTAAGCACTCTTACTCAGTTAACAGAATTCCAGAAAACTTTATTATTTAACAGAAGTATGTACTTTACATTATTTGAAGATATTTGAGCAAAATATTGCAAATCAGAGTGTTAAGAATTCTTAAGCATGCATTTTTAGTTTAATTCTTCAAGAAACAATACAGCTTCCATTTTGTAATAAAAGAGCCTAAAATATTAGCTTTACTTGTCCTAGCATTAGGCTTAATCACTGCAACCCCACTGCAAACTCTTACATCTCACAGTCAAAGATTACAGTGCACTTTCACACTTTTCCTTTGAAACCACCACTATTATTAAATTATTTTTAAAGAAACTGAATCCCCAAAGAAGGGTGTGGGGGAAACTTTGTCTTGAAAATTTCAATCTCACATTATAGTTCTACTCATCATAGGTACTTTAGTACTCTAGAACAGAGGTTCCCAACCCCTGGGCCATGGACCACTACTGGTCTGTGGCCTGGTAGGAACTGGGCTGCACAGCAGGAGGTCAGCAGTGGGCGAGCGAGCGAACCTTCATCTGTATTTACAGCCGCTCCCCATTGCTCGCATTACTGCCTGAGCTCCACCTCCTGTCAGATCAGCGGCAGCGTTAGATTGTCATACAAGTGCGAACCCTACTGTGAACTGCGCATGCGAGGGATCTAGGTTGCACGCTCCTTATGAGAATCTAATGCCTGAGGATCTGAAGTGGAGCTGAGGCAGTGATGCTACTAGCGCTGAGGAGTGGCTGTAAATACAAATTATCATTAGCAGACAGGTCTGACTGAACAGAGACCATAATAAACCAACTGCTTGCAGACTCATATCAAAACCCTATCAGTGGGCTTCCCTGGTGGCGCAGTGGTTGAGAGTCCGCCTGCCGATGCAGGGGGCGCGGGTTCGTGCCCCGGTCCGGGAGGATCCCACGTGCCGCGGAGCGGCTGGGCCCGTGAGCCGTGGCTGCTGGGCCTGCGCGTCCGGAGCCTGTGCTCCGCAGCGGGAGAGGCCACAGGGGTGAGAGGCCCGCGTACCGCAAAAAAAAAAAAAAAGAAAAAAAAAACCCTATCAGTGAGTGGCAAGTGAAAACGAGCTCAGGGCTCCCACTGATTCTGCATTATGGTGAGTTGTATTACTATTTCATTATACATTACAATGTAATAATAATAGAAATAAAGTGCACAATAAATGTAATGCGCTTGAATCATCCCAAAACTATCCCTCCCCTGACTGGTCTGTGGAAAAACTGTCTTCCATAAAACCGGTCCCTGGTGCCAAAAAGGTTGCGGACCGCTGCTCTAGAATTAGCCAAAAGTCAACTTGGAGCTGTTGTCACTATGGGACCTATTAAGATGTAATAAAGCAAAGGAATTTTGTTGCCCATATTGAAGAGAAAACATGTACCTCATCCAATTTCTCTACACACCATTCACACACACCCAAATGAAAAGCACTGAAAAACAAAATGTATGAAACTGCATATTCTGTGGAACATTACTTTGTATCTATACAAACCCCAGTTTACCAAATTGCATCAAGAGAAAATGCAATCATATTGAATAGATTATATGATTATGAAATGATATTACGTTTTCCCACTTGGTGTAATTTGGCAAATGTGCATTTATGTAAATGTGCAATGATGTTTCACAGGTAATGTAATTCAGACATAAATGGGACTAAGGTCCCATAAATTGTCCCTTCTCTAACATACTTCTTAAAACACTACATTTATAAACTATAAGTGTCAATGTAGTTGTGTGTGTGTGTTTAAGTACTGTTAAGATACATGGACATCTACATAGAATCTAGATGGGTCAACAGTAAGCATATATATCTTAGTGGTAAAACTGCATTTATAAGCCCCTAAGAAGAGGGTATGTAACCAACTTTTAAATTATCTAGAAATAAAGACAACAAAACTTTAAAATAACATGTCTAGCAGATATATAAACAGAAGCAAAACAAAAAACAAAAAAACACTGCTGTATTTTTGCCAAGGGAAAATAATTTTGGTCTAAGTACTAGATAAGCATGTATAGTAGATACAGGGGTGAACATCACTCCCCCCGTTCCCCATCCCTCAGACTCTTGTTGGTTACTAAATTGCTAAGTATGGTTGCATAAATTACCAACAGGACCTTTTATCACAGAGGTTAATCTATGGACTGCAAGTAATATGAAGTAGGTCTACCAATTTGAATACATATTGTATGAATAATGCCTGAGATCGCCCATGATCCCTCACAGGAGCCTTGATGCAGTCAAATCATGATCCAAGCTTTCTAAACAATGTATCCACCATTAGCCATATCCACAAAGGAGATAATCTTCAGGTTACTATTATCTAGCCTGGGAAACAGTGATGGGAACAAGGGAAAGAACACTTGGTGCTCTTTCCTTTTCTTACTAGTATGGGAAATACAAAGCTCTTGATATTGAATACTTAATTATTTGGTCCATGTAGGTGGTTTAGGGAGAAGTGGAATAAACCTGTTCCCTACCATTAATTCTCCTATAAAAATCAACATCACTTACAGGGCAGACAACATTTAGCAAAACAAATAGGATAAACCAGACTGCTCCTTCTACCAGAGAATACATAAAGGACAAAAAGTTGAATTTTTTAAAATATTTAAGTATAGTTGACTAACAATTTAGTTTCAGGTGTACAGCAAAGTGATTCAGTTATTGATATTTTCTATTCTTTTACAGATTCTTTTCCATTATAGGTTATTACAAGATATTGAATATACTTCCCTGTACTATATAGTAGGTCCTTATTGTTTATCTATTTTATATATAGTAGTGTGTATATGTCAATCCCAAACTCCTAATTTATCCCCCCACTTTCCCTTTTGGTAACCATAAGTTTATTTTCTAAGTCTGTGAGTCTACTTCTGTTTTGTAAATAAATTCATTTGTATCATTTTTTTAAATTCCACATATAAGTGATATATGATATTTTTCTGTCTTACTTCACTATTATGATAATCTCTAGGTCCATTCAAGCTGCTGCAGATGGCCTTATTTCATTCCTTTTTATGGCTGAGTAGTATTCCATTGTATGTATGTATGTGTGTGTGTATACACATACACACATACATACCACATCTTCTTTATCATCTGTTGATGGACATTTAGGTTGCTTCCATGTCTTGGTTGCTGTAAATACTACTGCAATAAACATTGGGGGGGGGTGTCTTTTCCAGATATATACCTAAGAGGGGGATTGCTGGATCAAACGGCAACTCTATTTTTAGTTTTTTAAAGAACCTCCATACTGTTCTCTATAGTGGCGGCACCAATTTACATTCCCACCAACAGTGCAAGAGGGTTCCCTTTTCTCCACACCCTCTCCAGCATTTATTATTTGTTGACTTTTGGATGATGGCCATTCTGACTGGTGCAAAGTGATACCTCATTGTAGTTCTGATTTGCATTTCTCCAATAATTAGCAGTGTTGAGCATTTTTTATTTTTTTTTATAAATTTATTTATTTTTGGCTGCATTGGGTCTTCATTGCTGTGCGTGGGCTTTCTCTAGTTGCGGCGAGTGGGGGTTACTCTTCGTTGCAGTGCACAGGCTTCTCACTGCAGTGGCTTCTCTTGTTGCAGAGCACAGGCTCTAGGTGCATGGGCTCAGTAGTTGTGGCACGCAGGCTCAGTAGTTGTGGCTCATAGGCTAGAGCTCAGGCTCAGTAGTTGTGGCACACGGGCTTAGTTGCTCCACGGCATGTGGGATCTTCCCAGACCAGGGCTTGAAGCCATGTCCCCTTCATTGGCAGGCAGATTCTTAACCACTGTGCCACCAGGGAAGTCCCGAGCATTTTTCCATGTGCCTATTTGATATCTGTATGTCTTATTTGGAGAAATGTCTATTTAAGTCTTCTGGTCATTTTTTGATTGGGTTGTTTGTTTTTTTGATATTGAGCTGTATGAGCATTTGCATCCTTTGGAAATTAAGCCCTTGTCAATCACATCATTTGCAAATATTTTCTCCCAGTTTGTAGGTTGTCTTTTCGTTTTGTTTATGGCTTCCTTTGCTGTGCAAAAGGTTTTAAGTTTAATTAGGCCCCATTTGTTTATTTTCGCTTTTATTTCCATTTCTCTAGGAGACAGATCCAAAAAAAAATTCCTGCAATTTATGTTAGAGTGTTCTGTCTATGTTTTCCTCTACGACTTCTATAGTATCCAGTCTTACATTTAGGTCTTTAATCCATTTTGAATTTATTTTTGTATATAGTGCTAGCAAATGTTCTAATTTCATTCTTTTACACGTAGCTGTCCAGTTTTCCCAGTACCACTTATTGAAGAGACTGTCTTTTCTCCATTGTATATTCTTGCCTCCTTTGTCATAGATTAATTGACCATAAGTGCATGGGTTTATTTCTGGCTTTCTATACTGTTTCACTGATCTATGTGTCTGTTTTTGTGCCACTACCATACTGTTTCGATTACTATAGCTTTGTAGTATAGTCTCAGGTCAGGGCACATGAGTCTTCCAGTTCCATTCTTCTTTCTCAGGATTGTTTTGGCCATTCGGGGTCTTTTGTGTTTCCATATCAATTTAAACATTTTTTTGTTCTAGTTCTGTGAAAAACGCCATTGGTAATTTAATAGTGATTGCACTGAATCTGAAGAAGTGCCTTGGGTAGTATGGTAATTTTAACAATATTGATTCTTCCAATCCAAGAACATGGTATATCTCTCTATCTGTGTCCACTCCAATTTCTTTCATCAGTGTCTTATACTTTTCAGAGTACAGGACTTTTGCCTCCTTAGGTAAGTTTATTCCTAGGTATTTTATTCTTTTTGATGTGATGGTAAGTGGGATTGTTTCCATAATTTCTCTTTCTGATATTTCGTTTTTAGTGTATAGAAATGCAACAGATTTCTATATATTAATTTTGTATCCTGCAACTTTACTGAATTCATTAATGAGCCCTAGTAGTTTTCTGGTGGCATCTTTAGGATTGTCTACATATAGAATCATGCCATCTACAAACAAGTGACAATTTTACTTCTACAAAAAAGTGACAATTTTACTTCTTCCTTTCCAATATGTATTCCTTTTATTTCTTTTTCTTCTTTGATTGCTGTGGCTAGGACAGCCAATATCACTGATGACCACAGATGCAAAAAATTCTCAATAAAGTACTAGCTAACCAAATCCAACAATACATCGAAAGGATCTTACACCATGATCAAGTGGGATTATCCCAAGAGATGCAAGGATTTTTCAATATCCACCTATCAATCAATGTGATACACCACACTAATAAATTGAAGAATAAAAACCATGTGATCATCTCAGAAAAGCTTCTGATAAAATTCAACATCCACTTATGATAAAAACTCTCCAGAAAGTGGTCATAGATACTCAATGGTGAAAAGCGGAAAGCACTCCCTCTAAGATCAGGAGCAAGACAAGGATGCCCACTTTTGTCACTTTTATTCAAGAGTTGTATTTTAATATGGAACTAAGGAGAAAGCATTAGTAAGGATTCTTAACATCTACTCAATTATCTGTGAGAATACAGTATAATCGAAAAGTTGAAATATACAGATAAACAAAACCCTCTAATCCCGACCATTATCTTCTAATTTAGCACTCACAAACTTTTCTTCAGTTTCTAAGAAGTTCTAAGATTGATCTAAGTCTTACTACCTCTCATTGCTAACCTCTGAAATGCTGACAAGCACGTAAAGCCAGGTAGCAGGAATATGAAAGAGAGGTTCTGTGTTTTAAAATATCTACATCTGGATAATCAATCTTTGAGTAAACAATGAGTTCACTTCACATGTCTACTATGAAATAAGTGTCAGTAGTGTTTATTTTTTTCCTCTGGGCTAAGCAAAACAATTTTTTAAAATATCTGCATCTAATAATAATGGTCCCTTTGCAAAAATCGAAAAAGGTACCTTTTGAAATTTATGTTCAACTGTTGTATGATGTTTTTGAACAAATCATGTCAGTAAAAAGATTCCTATTCTATCATAAATGAACATCAGAATTTATACGATACTAATGAATAGCTGTGTACAAAGATTGAGAAGTTACCTCATATTCTGTTAAACTGAAAGATTTAGATGTGCATGAAACATGCACGTGACAGTAACTATAGTAGTATAAGTAAAATTGAAAGTAATTCCTGTAGCAAAGGAACACTCCAGTAAGCTATATTTCACAATAATAATCATTTAATCTAGAGATTAAAGATTATTAAAGCTACATTCAGTAGAAGTCTTATTTAGAATCAAAGAAACTCAAGGGACTAAAAAGGACATAATGGATCCTCTAGTCTTTCCAGTTCCTGCAAAACCAAAAGCATTTTCAGGAACGTGTACTCATTTCTTCAACAAATATTTAAGCACCCATAATGTTTCAGCACTGTTACAGACACTCTTAGAGATATATCAACAAAGAAAAATAATTTCTCTAGTGGGATGAAACATAATTTTTTTAAAAATCCAAGTGAGTAAATTACATAGTATAGTAAAAGGTGATAAATACTAAGAAGAAAAACATAGCTAAGAGGATTGGATATACTCAGATGGGTTAGGATTGTAATTTTAAACTGGACAGGAAGGGAAGGCGTTACTACAATAGTGTCATTTAACCGAAGAGGTGAAGGTGAAGAAGTAAATCATCCAGGTTTCAGAGGAAAGGTTTCCAGGTGGAACGAACAGCAAATGTCCCAGAGCAGGAGCATGCCTGATATGGTCTATGAACAGCAAGATGACAATGTTCCTAGACCAAAATGAATGGGGACAAAGGAACAGGGGATGAGGTCAGAAAGGTAATGACAGGGTCAGATGGTTGATGGCAATGTGCGATACAATAAGATTTAGGTCATGATATGTGGAACCTAGAAAAATGGTACAGATGAACCGGTTTGCAGGGCAGAAAATGAGACTCAGATGTAGAGAACAAACGTATGGACCCCAAGGGGGTAAAGCCGCGGTGTGTGTGTGTGTGTGTGTGATGAACTGGGCGATTGGGATTGACATGTATACACTGATGTGTATAAAATGGATGAGTAATAAGAACCTGCTGTATAAAAAAATATATTAAATTAAATTAAAAAAAAGATTTAGGTCACGGCACAGGCAAAATGCCACAGTTGTGCTAGCAGCCTCCCAATTCTGGGGCTTCTAGATCAAACAGAGGTAGCAGCTCCTTAGGCTGTCTAGCTCTGCAGTGTGCATTTGAGAGCCCTTCCTGGAAGCTCAGCCTGTTCCTTTAGCCCTCCAACAATTACCTGTATTATAAAGTCTTTTAAAAATCTGTCTGTGCTAAAATTGGCTACAGTGGATTCTCTTGTCTGAGACTAAGTACCCCAGCCCATATAACCCTAATAACAGAGGAGAGCCGCAGGACTGTAGCTCTGAAGTTGACAGGAAAAAAAGCAGTCCCAGGCAGAAGAGGGAGTATCTAACTAGGCCTAGTGTGAATAACAAAAAGCAAAAGTCATTGGAGTTCGACTGTATTATTTTTCTATAGATGCCATAAGAAATTACCATAAATTTAGTGGCATAAGACAACACAAATTTATTATCTTATAGTTCTGAAGTTCTGAAGTTCTGAAGTTATAAGTTCTGAAGATAAGAAGTCCAAAACGGGTCTCACTGGGTGAAAAATCAAGCTTTCAGCAGGGCCGCATTTCTTCCTAGAGCCTCCAGGCTCCAGAGGATTCATTTTCTTGCCTTTTCCAGTTTATAGAACTTTCTCTCAGTCCTTGGCTCATGCCCCAGCTTTATCTTCAAAGCCAGCAATAGACGTTAAGTCTTTCTCACATGGCACCATTCTGACATTGACACTTCTGCCTCCCTCTTCCACATTTAAGGATCTTTGTGTTTATACTAGGCCCACCTGGATAATCCAGGATACTCTCACTATTTTAAAGTTAGTTGATAACAACCTTAATTTCACCTGCTACCTTAATTCTCCTAGGCCATGTAAACAATTGCAGAGATTAGGACATAAACATCCTTGAGGGACCATTATTATGCTTACCACAGGCAAGAGAATCAAAAGACTGGCTGGATAACAGTGTATTTAGGATGAAAAACTGTTTAGCAGTAAGACAACAACTTGGTGAAACTAATTCAACTCTAAGATTGACAAAGTATGTAGCTAAGATAACTGTAACAAACATGGGCCAAGAATGCTTTTTGTTTTGTGAATTTACATACATAAATATTTACATAAGTTATCTTTAAAACCCACTAAATGACATAAACCCTCCATCACATATTTAAAGAACCACTCTTAATGAAATAAATTTAGAAGTGAAATAATATTTAGCCAATATGTCAGAGAAAATAATCCTTGATTGTACGAAATTAGGACTGTTCTGAAAAATTTGGGAGGGGGCTTTAATTTTTGAAGAAATAAAGCCAAGCTCAATAATGCATTGCAAACAGGTAAACACCTCAACATGCCAGGCAAAGTCCATCAACTTAAGATGATTTCATTGAAGTAGAATAAATTGTGTTACTTTCTTTAAAAAAAACAAAAACAAAAATAAACAAAAACAGATGTCAATTTCTGCCTTAAAATGGTTGGTTTCCTTTGTATGGTTGCTATAGATCAAAATTATTAGGTCAGGGTGGGCGGTTCGCGAAACGCGTGAAGGTAATCTAAAGGTACAAACTTTCAGTTGTAAAATAAAGAAGTCCTGGGGAAGTAACGTTGACTATAGTTAATAATACTTTATTGCACATTTGAAAGCTGCTAACAGTAGATCTTATCACATGGGAAAATAAAGTATCACTATGTGTGATGATGGATGTTAAAAAAAAAATTAGTAGTAGTATGAATTAAGGTAGAAGGGGAAACAAACATGCAGTAAAATATTATAAAACGTTTTAGAAGCTTTGACCCTATAAAATTTCCCTAAGCTAACGTGACTGAGAGTATCAGATATTTTGTCAAGCAAACAACGTAGAATGTTTTATTTATTTATTTTGAGGAAATTTAACCTCAAACACATTTTAAAAATCAATTGTAAATGTCTACCAAGATTGGAGTTGGGATTACTCGGTGTCAGAAATGTATTTAAAATGTATAAACTTTTAGAAACTATTTGACCGCGAATACCAGAAGCAACATTGTAGAACAGGTTTAAAGGAAGGAACTCCAACACTTTATCTAAAGAACATCAGAGCAAAAACAAAACTGGCTTAAGATGAACCAAGAACTGGTTTTACACAGATTTATAAACAACTTTGAGGGGCTTCCCTGGTGGCGCAGCGGTTGAGAATCTGCCTGATAGTGCAAGGGACACGGGTTCGAGCCCTGGCCTGGGAGGATCCCACATGCCGCGGAGCAACTAGGCCCATGAGCCACAACTACTGAGCCTGCGCGTCTGGAGCCTGTGCTCCAAAACAAGAGAGGCCGCGATAGTGAGAGGCCCGTGCACTGCGATGAAGAGTGGCCCCCGCTTGCCACAACTAGAGAAAAAACTCACACAGAAACGAAGACCCAACATAGCAAAAATAAATAAATTAATAAACAACTTTGAGGAACTAATTCATATTAAGCAAACAGAGGAACCTGAGTTATACACCAGAATGCCAATTTACAATATTAATTAATGGACAAAGCTAAGACAGGGGAGTCTCTATACCAATCTTTCAATGACCTTTTCAATAACTATATCCACACATAAAATATATAGGTAAAATAATTTAACTGGTAATTAGGGATACTAGTAAGACAGAGTGAATGGATATCAACATGCAGGAAACTGTGGAAGTTTTATACATCTTTTAATTTCCTCCAAATGCCAATAGGATACTTAACAATTTATTGTATTCAAATGGATTAAACTATTATCTATAAAAAATGACATATTTCTTTTAAACATTTAATTCAAATCAAGCTACTAAAATCCCATTAGAAAATAGGATTAAGCTGAGCATATCTTACATCTCTCATTTTCCTTTGTTTTCAAGCTCTAATTAATAACCTAACCTCCATTTCCTCTGATTTCAATGGGAGGAGAGGAGGATGCAGTAACAGGGGACAGTGACTTTTGAGAAAAGCTTCCTGTTAGAGAAAGCTGAGGTAATAAAATCAATTCAAAGCCAGATATCATATAAACTAGGCAAGTTAGATCAATATGTAGCTGGTAATTTTGAATCAAATATTCTATGAATGAATCAGAATTCTATGAATACATCCATTTGTAGGCCTTATTGGAAAAAAAATTTTTTTTTTTTTTTTTGGCTGCATCGGTCTTAGTTGTGGCATGTAGGATCTTTCGTTGCAGCACGCGGGCTCTTCATTGTGTTGCACGGGCTCTCTGTTTTGGCGCACGGGCTTCTCTCTAGCTGTGGCATGCAGGCTTCTCTCTAGTTTGTGGTGTGCAGGTTTTCTCTCTCTAGTTGTGGCACATGGACTCCAGAGCACGTGGGCTCTGTAGTTGTGGCTCACGGGCTCCAGAGCGCTTGGGCTCTGCAGCTATGGTGCACAGGCTTAGTTGCCCCACAGCATGTGGGATCTTAGTTCCCCGACCAGGGATGGAACCTGTGTCCCTTGCATTGGAAGGTGGATTCTTTACCACTGGGCCACCAGGGAAGTCCTGTAAATTTTATTTTAGGTTTCTTAGTAACTGTTTTTTCAAACCTGAAACATATAATATTCACTGGTGACTTCAGAGAAACTGAATAACATTGCTAGGCCCCCGTTTTCTCATCTGTAATATCTACTTTTACAAATTTCGAGACACTGCCTGCTAAATGTTCAAACAGTACCTGGTAAATTATCAGGTGCCTAATAAATGGTTATTACTCAGTTGAAATCGTATTTCTAAAGAAGGGGCATTTTCTGTATTAGTCAAGGAAAACTGAGGGGACGGGGCCACTGAAAAGTTCTCTAGCAGTGGTGGTCTTCAACAGTCAGAATGCCAGATCCAGGATGAAAGGGAGCGAGAAGGCGAGGGTCAGGGCTGACCGGTCGGCTCCCCTTTCTTCCTTGAAAGGCATGTGAAGCTTAAATTCTTGCCATAGCTTCAATTTCTGCCCCTCTGCCATAGCAACACCCTGCTCCCTCTCCAGGGCCCCTTCCTGAAGCACTACTTTATTACTAGGCAAACACTATACCTGTTATGCTGAGAGATACTCTTCAAATCAAAATGTGACATCAATTCAGAAAAATAGGGTTATTCAAAATTCAGTAATATCTTATGGTCATATATATTACTAACGTCTTTTTTTAAGCCAGAAAGAACGGCCTACAGTGAATTTTCCACTATTTCGTTCCCTACGGATAAAATGACAAGTTTTCATTAATAAAAATTAAGCTGTTTTTAAAATGGTACTTCTTATTTAGGCTAAGATATTCTGATAGTGCTGGATGGAAATGACCTGAAGATAAAAACTACTTTCCTTGAGCTAAAATTAACATTTTTCTTTGATCACAATAAACTTTGAATTTACTTGGCATAAGTTCAAGGTAAACAAAATGTTCACTAATTGGTCACCATTGACATTAGAGAAAGTAGAATTAAACAGCATCCCTCTCCTTTATGTAATTATTACAATTTCTAAAGTAAAAATATACACACGCTGTAGAAATTTTAGGAAATTGAGGGAAAAAAAGCAATGAAATGGCTCATCATCCTAGAATCACTGCTTCCACTTTTTGACATTATCTAAGTCTCTTTTCAAAAGCATTTTTAAAAATGAGATTATAACTGGTAGACGTACAACATATAATATGCATGCTTTATTTACAAGTAGCACCAATTTTCCCTAAATACTGTATACATTGTATTTGGAATCACAATGTTTTATAGATATATTCCAGACAGTTATTATATTTTGTTTGTTCATTAATTTATTGTCTGTCTCTCCTATTAGACTGCAAGTAACCTCAGGGAAGCAGCCATGATTTTCTTACTTATCACTGCATATTCACTGCCCAGCACAGACCAAGTAGGTATTCAATACATATTTTTGAATAAGTGAATGAATGAACTTATTTAGCAATTCTCCTATTGTTAGAGATAGTTCTTCTCCTTTAAAGCAACAGTATATTAGAGTTTTCATGCCATAGCTTATATAGTGTAGTAATTTGCCTTTTATATTGAAAGATTTTCTAAGGAAAACAATAAATCCTGCAAAAAGGAATAATCTGAAGCAGAAATAAAGACAAACATGGACACACCTGACACCCATTAGAATGGCTACTATCAAAACAAACAAAAACAAGTGTTAGGATGTGGAGAAACTGTAACACCTGTGCATTGCTGGTGGGAATGTAAAATGGGGCAACTACTATGAAAAATGGTACGGTGGTTCCTCAAAAGTTAAACACAGAATTACCATATCATCCAGCAATTCCACTTCTGGGTATATAATCAAAAGAAGTAAAAGCAGGGACATGAACAGATATTTGTACACCCATGTTCATAGCAGCAGTATTCACAATAGCCAAAAGGTGGGAGCAACCCAAGTGTCCACTGAGGGATGAATGGATAAACAAAACGTAGTACATACATAACAGTGGTATAATATTCAGCCTTAAAAAGCAATGAAATTCTGACACGTTATAAGTATGAACCTTGAGACATTATGTTAAATGAAATAAATCAGGCACAAAACCACAAATACTGTAAGATTCCACTTATATGAGATACCTGGAATAGTCAAATTCATAGAGACAGAGAGTAAAACAGAGGTTACCAGGGACTAGCGGGAAGTAGGAAATGGTAAATTATTGTTTAATGGGTGTAGAGTTTCAGTTTGGGATAATGAAAAAGTTCTGGTGATAGTGGTGGTGTGTGAATGTACTTAATGCCACTGAAGTGTACACTTAAAAATGGCTAAAATGATAAACTTTTATATTATATATATTTTATCACAATAAAAAATAAAAATATAAAACCAAATAAGGATATAGGCTCATTAAAAAAAATAACTAGGAATCAGTGGTTTCCAATTAGAATATTTTAAGTAAAGCACTGTTGAAATGAACTGAGATATGGTTCAATATCTATTTTACCACTATCAATATATAATATTCTCAATTAAAAATAATTCCATCTCTATTATTATACATGAATAATTATTCAGTTAGGAAAGTAATTATGACAAAATACATAGTCTCAATGTTCAGGTCTTCTGCAACATGCCAAATTATATAACCAGAGATTTATTAAACATTCAACTATAATAGCATCTGATAATTGAGATGCCAGTGTATTTAAATACAGTGATTCTGACTCTTAGCCACTGTTAAATAACAAAAATTCAACCGAGTAAATCTGAAGATCTAATTGGCTTTATTGAACAATTCGTGAATTGGGCAGCATCCCATCTAGCAAGCAGAAAGGTGCTCCAAGGAGGTGTACAAAAGGCAGAAGAGGGAAAGAGTGGATTATTTCAGGCTTATGTAATCTACCTATGGGAAACAAAAGAGGGCTATGTGGCAGATTATCTCATTGGTGCTGATCAGAAGATTCAGACTAACCAGTTAAGAATACCTTCCTCGGGGAGGTTATAACTGCAATTAGGTTAGGTGGTAAGTCTTGGTTTGCTGACATGGGGCTTAACAGAAGTGACTCCATTTGGGGTCTGTCATTTCTTTTTAACACCAGATATGTATATAGGATGTAAGGAAAAGAAAATTTCTCAAGGATTTCAACATTGATATTCTAGACCTAAAAAAAACAGAATAGAAAATTGCCTTTTAATATTAGGTATTCCCTACCTTTCAGAGTAAAATCTAGTACGGATACATTTGAATTTGCTCCATCTTTTGACACTCACCAATATTATTTATTGATTAAAACATACAACATATATAATAGTTGATAAATTCTTAAAATTCTCTAAAAACTTTAAAATATAGAGTTCTCAAAGATTTTTATTAGCTTTTATATGTATATGAACACACAAATCAACTCTGAACTTTTCTTCAGTTACTTTTTAATTTCTGATGTACACCTCTACATTTCCACGTGTCTCAAAAACAGAAAATAAAGTGTTACCTTCAGGTAATGTATTCATTCTCTCAAGTAATTATCCTTTAAAACATTACCAAATAGCTAAGAGAATACAGAGGCAAGCTTTGATAAATTGATGACACTGTCTTGGCTTTCTTTTGGCCTTGAGATTAAAGGCCTTTCCTGTTTGAAAGGTTTTTTAAGTATTAAGTGAGTAACCTCATTCAAATACAAGACTTTTGATATTTTATTAGATGGTCTTTCACATGCTCAGATGACCAAGGAATCATAATTCTGTCTCAGTAAATGTCATCACAACAGCGGCAATATGTAGTATGTCTTAAAGCTGCTATGCCAATATGATGCAAAATACTTCAAATTAACCAAAGACATGTCTGTTAGCCTCACGATGCACTCAGACACTGCACACAGCTCAATGTGTATACTGAGTCAAAATCACACAAATTGAAGGTAATGGCAAATGGCAAACAGTCGTTTGCCAACAAAGGCCTCCTGAATAAAAGAATGTGATTTTCAAAGGCGCACAATGAAGTGAGACTGTCCAGCAATTCTACATTGTCTGATGAGAAGAACAAGGAAAGAAAAAGACTAGGTTTTGGTTTGGGTAGATAATTATTAGTCTGGCAAGAGCTGAATTACTATTCTTCCTATAAGAAATAAGTTAATGTAAAACAAAATATTCAATTGGTCTTCAAAAATCACTTATGCCAGCCAGATTGTGATGCCACAGTTTTCAAGAGAACAGGTGGAAAAATAAGCGGCCATGGGGCATAGGAGGCATTATCACTTTCTTTTAAAAAAATATGGATTTACAACTGTATATAGAAAAGAGCAATTACACATTGTCTCATGCTCTAAAAATAACACTCATTCAAATAGAAGAAAACCCTTTTCATAACATATAATTTGGATATGTTATTCATTGAACTAGTCAAAAGTAATGTTAAATTAGACTCACATTTTTCTCCTTTAAAAATGTTCTAGCTTTATCTTGCCTGTTTGTTGTTGTTTTTTTTGCTGTACGCGGGCCTCTCACTGTTGTGGCCTCTCCCGCTGCAGAGCACAGGCTCCAGACGTGCAGGCCCAGCGGCCATGGCTCACAGGCCCAGCCGCTCTGTGGCATGTGGGATCTTCCCGGACCGGAGCACGAACCCGTGTCCCCTGCATCGGCAGGCGGACTCTCAACCACTGCGCCACCAGGGAAGCCCCATATCTTGCCTGTTTTTAATTGAGAAGAATAAATTCTAATTATACCTAACAAAGTCAATGGTTTCAGAAAACTTTAGTCTCTCTAACTTATATCCCATTCGGAAGCATTCAGCATTGTCCTAATGAAAGCTTTCCAACACAACAGTTCATCCTTTCCACTCCTGGGAATGAGCAGCCAGAGAGATCACTTCAATGGCAAAGATAAAAGATGAGATGGCAAGTTACTTTGCCATGGCAACAACTTTTAAAATCCTAAACAGGTCACTTTCTCCTATTTAAATACAAATGCAGTCAAAAGCAGCTGCTACTATGACTGACAAGTTCTCAATCAAAATCTATCACCATGAGGGTTTCCAACTTAGAATGTATAACAATTATTCATTACTGAACAGAAACAGAAGCTTAAAATATATCTTTCCGAACTATGTTTCAACTACAGATATTTAAATTGCAGCATTAGAGTCTAATTTTAATCATGTGTTGAATAAAAGTGTATTTTGGTTTTATTCTAGTGAATTAGGACAACACAAAAAATTTGCCATCACATTTTAATTTGGGGTTTGTAAAGCTGGATCTCATGGGAGCTATTTAAATCCTCCAAAGTATTTGATCAAAATGTATAGCCTGTAGAAACAGTTAGTGAAGGATGGGATTTTCATTTATTAGCCCTTTTGTATCACATCCTAAAATAGTCAGGTTCCAGGGCTTCCCTGGTGGCGCAGTGGTTAAGAATCTGCCTGCCAATGCAGGGGACACAGGTTCGAGCCCTGGTCCGGGAGGATCCCACATGCCACGGAGCAACTAAGCCCGTGAGCCACAACTACTGAGCCCATGTGCCACAACTACTGAAGCCTAGAGCCTAGAAGCACGTCTAGAGCCCTAGAGCCCGCACACCAAAAGAAGCCACCGCAACGAGAAGCCCGTGCACCGCAACAAAGAGTAGCCCCTGCTCACTGCAACTAGAGAAAGCCCGCACGCAGCAAGGAAGACCCAACGCAGCCATACATATACATACATACATAATAAAAAATAGGGCTTCCCTGGTGGTGCAGTGGTTGAGAGTCCGCCTGCCGATGCAGGGGAGACGGGTTCGTGTCCCGGTCCGGGAAGATCCCACATGCCGCGGAGCGGCGGGGCCCGTGAGCCATGGCCACTGAGCCTGCACATCCGGAGCCTGTGCTCCGCAACGGGAGAGGCCACAACGGTGATAGGCCCACGTACCACAAAAAAATAAAATAAAAAATAAATAATGTGTCCAGCTCAATGGCTTTTAAAAAAATAAATAAAAAATAAATAAAATAAAATGAAGTTTGACTTACAATATTATATTAGTTTCAGGGGTACAACACAGTGATTCAGTATTTTTATACATTACAAAATGATCACCAAGATAAGTCTAGTTACCTCTGTCACCATACAAAGTTATTACAATACTGATTATATTCCCTTTGCTGTACATTACATGTCCATAACTAAACACTTAATTAAAAGATTTTATATGTCAGTCTTATCAATGAACAAGTTTAATAATCATTACAGTTAAAAATCAAAAGCCAACTAAACAAAGAACAATTTATCAAATTGTGCTTATAAATTTATAAAATTAGCTCCTCTACTTCACATGATCATAATTCTAAATTTTGGTAATACCTATAAAAGTAATGTATCTGTTTACGATATGTTTTAAAATATAACCTTATTATAAAAGTCTAGTCTTTAGAAAAAACACCATTAAATCATCCCAACCTTGGAATTGAGAAGAAGAATATGAAATTAGCTGAGAAGGAATGACTTGCAGCTGCAATCTTCCCTCAACCTACAATCTTTGTACACACACACAGTTGTTTATAAAGCTACTACAGCAAGTCAGAATTAGAGAAATGGGCTCCATTAGACAAATTAAGATGTTTGCTTCAGAAAGAAAATGCACAGAAGGAAAATTCATTCTTAAGAGAAATCCTAAGTAAGGTTTCAGAAGAAACCGAGATACTTATATCTGGGTATAGAATTAAGAAATAGAATTTTAAACCTGACAGATAAATGTAACTCTGTTTATGAACAGGCTTTTAAGAGAAAAACCTCATAGATAGATCAAAATAAAATTGTTGTGAGTCAAGTAAGAAAAGTCCCTCTTCATACTTGTGATTTTGGAGCACAAAATGTGAAATCAAACTGCCTTTATGTCCTGGTTGACCTTGTTATCAGCTGTATAATCTAGAAGAAAATTATTTCACTTCTCTATACCTCAGTTTCCTCCTCTATAAACACTTCTTAGGTTTGTTGTAAATATCAATGTAATAACACATGCAAAAGGCTTAGAACTGTGTTTGGCACATGGTCTTCAATACAGGCTAGTGATTTTTTTTTTAATTGGTAGATAAAGTAAGGGGAATTTTTTTACATTATTTAAAGACACTGCTGTGGCATTTTTCTAAGGACCAATTAGTTGTCCCCACATAAAGCTCAAACCTGGATTAACAATAACCACATCAACTTAACAAGATAATTCTCATGAGAGGTAGTTCTAAGAATCTCCTTTTAATGCTTACTCCCAACCCTAATTTTTCAAATAAGATTGATGAACTAATACTACTTCTAGGAATCGGAGAGGTTTATAAAAATTTATGAAGATGAAGCAAAGGCTATAAAGAAAGATAAAGAAGAACACTATATAATGATAAAAGGATCAATACAAGAAGAGGATTTTACACTCATCAACATCTTTGCACCTAATACAGGAGCACCAAATACATAAAGCAAATACTAATAGACATGAAGGGAGAAATCAATAGGAATATAATAAGAGTAGGAGACTTTAACACCCCACTCACATCAATGGACAGATCTTCCAGACAGAGAATCAGTAAGGCAACAGAGGTTCTAAATGATACAATAGCAGTTACACTTAATTGATATTTCAGGATACTACATCGGAAAAAAAACAGAATATACATTCTTTTCAAGTGCACACAGAACATTCTCTAGGATTGACCGCATCCTAGGGCACAAAACTAACCTCAACAAATTTAAAAGTACAGAAATTATTTCAAGCATCTTCTCTGACCAGAATGGCATGAAACCAGAAAATAAGAACAGGAAAAGAAATGAGAAAAAAATGATGACATGGAAACAAAATAACATGCTACTGAAAGACCAATGGGTCAACAAGGAAATCAAAAAAGAAATTAAAAAACACCTTGAAACAAACAGCAATGAAAACACAACCATACAAAATCTATGGGACACAGCAAAAGCAGTTCTTAGAAGGAAGTTCATAGCAATACATGCCTTCAACAAAGAACAAGAAAAATCTCAACTAAACAACCTAACCTACCACCTATAAGAATTAGAAAAAGAAGAACAAACAAAACCTAAAGTCAGCAGAAGGAAGAAAATAATAAAGACCAGAAGGAAATAAATAAAATAGAGATTAAAAAACAATAAAAAATCAACAAAACCAAGAGGTAAAACAGGCAAAACATTCTCTGACATAAATCATACCAATGTCTTCTTAGGTCAATATCCCAAGGCAATAGAAATAAACACAAAAATA
The DNA here is from genome assembly GCF_963455315.2 of Globicephala melas. Classification (NCBI taxonomy): domain Eukaryota; kingdom Metazoa; phylum Chordata; class Mammalia; order Artiodactyla; family Delphinidae; genus Globicephala; species Globicephala melas. The sequence goes on from NC_083314.1 coordinate 111,787,736, forward strand.
AACAAATGGGACCTAATTTTTGCACAGCAAAGGAAACCATAAAAAAATTTAAAATAAATAAATAAATGACAGCCTACAAAATGGGAGAAAATATTTGCAAATGATGCAACAAGGGTTTAATCTCCAAAATATATAAACAGCTCATACAACACAACAACAAAAACCAAACAACCTAACTGAAAAATGGGCAGAAGACCTTAATAGACATTTCTGTAAAGAAGACATACAGATCGCCAGTAGGCATATGAAAAGATGCTCAACACTGCTAATTATTAGAGAAATGCAAATCAAAACTACAATAAGGTACCACCTCACACCAGTCAGAATGGCCATCATTAAAAAGTCTACAAATAACAAATGCTGGAGAGAATGTGGAGAAAAGGGAACTCTCCTACACTGTTGGTGGGAATGTAAGTTGGTATAGCCACTATAGAAAACAGTATGGAGGTTCCATAGAAAACTGAAACTAGAATTACCATATGATCCAGCAATCCCACTCCTGGGAATATACCCAGACAAAACTATAATTCAAAAAAGATACATGCACCCCTGTGTTCATAGCAGCACTGTTCACAATAGCCAAAACATGGAAACAACCTAAATGTCCACTGACAAATGAATGGATAAAGAAGATGTGGTACATATGTACAATGGAATACTACTCAGCCATAAAAAGAACAAAATAATGTCATTTGCAGCAACATGGATGCAACCAGAGATTATCATACTAAGTGAAGTAAGTCAGAAAGAGAAAGACAAATACTACATGATATCACTTATATGTGGAATAAAATATGACACAAAATGAACTTATCTACAAAACAGAAATAGACTCATAAAGAACAGACTTGTGGTTGCCACGGGGGAGATGGGGAGAGAGAGGGATGGTCTGGGAGTTTCAGGTGGGTAGATGCAAACTATTGCATTTAGAATGGATAAACAACAAGGTCCTAATGTATAGCGTGGGAAACTATATTCAATATCCTGTGATAAACCATAATGGAAAAGAATATTTAAAAAAGAATGTATAAGAATGTATACATGTGTATAACAGAGTCACTTTGCTGTACAGCAGAGATTGGTACACAACACTGTAAATCAATTATACTTCAATAAATAATTTATGAAAATTGTTTTATCATAGCATTATTTATAATTTTTAAAAACTGGAAATAAAAAAACTAATAATAAGGACTGGTTAAAACTGTAATCAAAACTAATAATTATCACCATCACTACCACCACAATCACCATGGGTAATAATTTTCAAATGCTTACTAAATTCTAGGCACTGTTCTAATTGCTTCACATATTTCAATTCATTTAATCCACAACTCTATAATGGAGATAGGTTTATTTTCTCCATTTTAGAGATGAAGTGATAAAATATCTTACCCTAAATCAAATGGCTAGAAAGGGAAGGAACCAAGATTTAAGCCCATGTGGCTCCAGGACCAAAGCTCTTAACCATTAGGCTATGCAACTAACACTGCAAAAAAATTAGGTTCTATTTGGATTGGATTGGACTATATAGTCAATATTTTGGAGAGCTTGTACTTTGTTTTTAATCTTTGCCTGCAACATCTATTCCAAATGTTCACTCAAAACAAAGAGAGGTAATATACAGAGGTCTTACATAGAACTTTGATATGGCCAGCAAAGGCTATAACAATCTTTAAGTCAATAGCTCTTAATCTTGGCTGAATAGTAAAAATCATCTGGAAAGCTTTTAAAAATACCAATGCCCAAGTCCCAACCCCAGAATTCTAGTTTAAAAGCCATCCTTATCCTAGTCCAATTAAATGAGAATATCTGAGAATGGGGCTTAGGCATATTTTTTTTTTCCAATTTCTTAGGTTATCCTAGGCGGAAATAGGATTGAGAATCACAGCTTTAAATAGTGAGGGTCTGGTGGAGGAAATAATTTACGTGAGTTTTCAGCATTTCCTGCCAGCAACTATGAGAAATGAGAAATAGACATTCCTACCTAAAGGATAAACATACGTCAAGAAATCATATATTTGGAACAAACTCAGTTATGTGAAATTGGTACAAAGAAGAATTTGATAATATCTTTATTCAATTTCTTTTGGAAAAAAACCAGTTTTCTAAACTACTCAGCTAAAAGTTAATAATGACTTTGTATTCATGCCTCTATGAAATCAAGATATTAAAATCAGTTTACACTTATTTTTAACAGGGTTGAAATTAAATTTCCAAATATATGATTTCTTAACATCTTAAATCTTAACGTGTAGCAGCATGAAGTTCGTTTTTTTTGTTTTAAGCAAACGAAAGACATTTAAACAGCCCACAGAGAGACTGGTTCAAGATGGCGGAGTGGAAGGACATGCGCTCACTCCCTCTCATGAGACCACTGGATTCACAACTAACTGCTGAACAATCATCGACAGGAAGGCACTGGAACTCACCAAAAAAGATACCCCACATCCAAAGACAAAGGAGAAGCCGCAATGAGATGGTAGGAGGGGCCCAGTCACAATAAAATCAAATCCCATAACCACTGGGTGGGTGGGTGACTCACAAACTGGAAAACACTTATACCACTGGAGTGAAGGTTCTGAGCCCCACGTCAGGCTTCCCAACCTGGGGGTCTGGAAACAGGAGGAGGAATTCCCAGAGAATCAGATTTTGAAGGCTAGTGGGATTTCATTGCACAACCTAGACAGGGCTGGGGAAAATAGAGACTCTACTCTTGGAGGGCACACACAAAGTAGTGTGCACATCAGGACCTAGGGGGAAGGAGCAGTGACGCCAGAGGAGACTGAAGCAGATCTACCGGCTAGTGTTGGAGGGTCTCCTGCAGAGGCGGGGGGTGGCTGTGGCTTACTGCAGGGACAAGGACACTGGCATCAGAAGTTCTGGGAAGTACTCCTTGGCATGAGCCATCCCAGAGTCCGCCATTAGCCCACCAAAGAGCCTGTAGCCTCCAGTGCTGGGTCACCTCAGGCCAAACAACCAAATACTAAATAACCAAGAGATCACTGAAGAATTCAAAGAGGAAATCAAAAAATACCTAGAGACAAATGGCAATGAAAACACGACGATCTAAAACCTATGGGATGCAGCAGAAGCAGTTCTGAGAGGGAAGTTTATAGCAATACAATATTACCTCAATAAACAGGAAAAAACTTAAACAATCTAACCTTACACCTAAAGAAACTAGAGAAAGAAGAACAAACAAAACCCAAAGATAGTAGAAGGAAAAAAATCATAAAGATCAGAGCAAAATAAATGAAATAGAAACAAAGAAAACAATAGCAAATATCAATAAACTAAAAGCTGGTTCTTTGAGAAGACAGACAAAATTGATAAACCTTTAGGCAGACTCATCAAGAAACAGAGGGAAAGGGCCCAAATCAATAAAATTATAAATGAAAAAGGAGAAGTTACCACAGACACTGCAAAAATACAAAGCATCATAAGAGACTACTACAAGCAACTCTATGCCAATAAAATGGACAAGCTGGAAGAAATGGACAAATTCTTAGAGAGGTATAACCTTCTAAGACTGAACCAGGAAGAAATAGAAAATATGAACAGACCAATCACAAGTAATGAAATTGAAACTGTGATTAAAAATCTTCCAACAAACAGAAGTCCAGGACTTCACAGGTGAATTCTAACAAACATTTAGAGAAGAGCTAACACCCATCCTTCTCAAACTCTTCCAAAAAACTGCAGAGGAAGGAACACTCCCAAACTCATTCTACGAGGCCACCATCACCCTAATACCAAAACCAGACAAAAACTACTACAAAAAAACTACAGACCAATATTACTGATGAATATAGATGCAAAAATCCTCAACAAAATACTAGCAAACAGAATCCAACAACTCATTAAAAGGTTCATACACTATGATCAAGTGGGATTTGTCCCAGGGATGCAAGGATTCTTCAATATACGTAAATCAATCAAAGTGATACACCATATTAACAAACTGAAGAATAGAAGCCATATGATCATCTCAACAGATGTAGAAAAAGCTTTTGACAAAATTCAACAACCATTTATGATAAAAAAAAAAAAAACTCTCCAGAAAGTGGGCATAGAGGGAACTTACCTCAACATAATAAAGGCCACATATGACAAACTCACAGCAAACATCATTCTCAATGGTGAAAAACTGAAACCATTTCCTCTAAGATCAGGGACAAGACAAAGATGTCCACACTTGCCACTATTATTCAATATCGTTTTGGAAGTTCTAGCCATGGCAATCAGAGAAGAAAAAGAAATAAAAAGAATACAAATTGGAAAAGAAGAAATAAAACTGTCATTGTTTGAAGATGACATGATACTATATATAGAAAATCACAAAGATGCCACCAGAAAACTACTAGAGCTAATCAATGAATTTGGTAAAGTAGCAGGATACAGAATTAATGCACAGAAATCTCTTGCATTCCTATACACTAACAACAAAATATCAGAAAGGGAAATTAAGGAAACAATCCCATTCACCATTGCAACAAATAGAATAAAATACCTAGGAATAAACCTACCAAAGGAAGTAAAAGAACTGTACTCAGAGAACTATAAGACCCTGATGAAAGAAATCAAAGATGACACAGATGGAGAGATATACCATGTTCCTGGATTGGAAGATTCAATACAGTGAATAGTATATGACTATACTACCCAAAGCAATCTACAGATTCAATGCAATCCCTATCAAATTACCAATGGCATTTTTTACAGAACTAGAACAAAAAATCTTAAAATTTGTATGGAGACACAAAAGACCCCAAATAGCCAAAGCAGTCTTGAGGGAAAAAAACGGAGCTGGAGGAATCAGACTCCCTGACTTCAGACTATACTACAAACCTACAGTAATCAAGACAGTATGGTACTGGCATAAAAACAGAAATATAGATCAATGGAACAGGTGAGAAAGCCCAGAGATAAACCCACACACCAATGGTCAACTAAACTATGACACAGGAGGCAAGGATATAGAATGGAGAAAAGACAGTCTCTTCAATAAGTGGTGCTGGGAAAACTGGACAGCTACATGTAAAAGAATGAAATCAGAACACTCCCTAACACCACACACAAAAATAAACTCTAAATGGATTAAAAACCTAAATGTGAGAGCAGACACTATAAAACTCTTAGAGGAAAACACTCTTTGACATAAATCGCAGCAAGATCTTTTTTGACCCATCTCCTAGAGTAATGAAAATAAAAACAAAAATAAACTAATGGGACCTAATGAAACTTAAAAGCTTTTGCATAGCAAAGGAAACCGTAAACAAGACGAAAAGACATCCCTCAGAACAGGAGAAAATATTTGCAAACAAATCAACGGACAAAGGATTAATCTCCAAAATATATAAACAGCTCATACAGCTCAATATCAAAAAAACAAACAACCCAATCAAAAATGGGCAGAAGAACTAAATAGACATTTCTCCAAAGAAGACATACAGATGGCCAAGAGACAATGAAAAGATGCTCAACATCACTAATTATTAGAGAAATGCAAATCAAAACTACAGTGAGGTATCAGCTCACACCAGTTAGAATGGGAATCATCAGAAAATCTACAAACAACAAATGCTGAAGAGGGTGTGGAGAAAAGGGAACCCTCTGCACTGTTGGTGGGAATGTAAATTGATACAGCCACTATGGAGAACAGTATGGAGGTTCCTTAAAACACTAAAAATAGAATTATCATATGACCCAGCAATCCTACTACTGGGCATATACCCAGAGAAAACCATAATTCAAAAAGACACATACACCCCAATGTTCACTGCAGCACTATTAACAACACCCAGGTCATGGAAGCAACCTAAATGCCCAACGACAGATGAATGGATAAAGAAGATGTGGTATATATATACAATGGAATATTACTCAGCCATAAGAAGGAATGAAATTGGGTCATCTGTAGTGACATGGATGGACCCAGAGACTGTCATACAGAGTGAAGTAATTCAGAAAGAGAAAAACAAATATCTTATATTAACGCATATATGTGGAACCTAGAAAAATGGTACAGATGAACCAGTTTGCAAGGCAGAAATAGAGACACAGATGTAGAGAACAAACGTATGGTCACCAAGGGGGGAAAGTGGGGGGCGGGAGGAATGATCTTAGGAGATTGGGATTGACATGTATATACCAATATGTATAAAATAGATAACTAATAAGAACCTGATGTATAAAAAATAAATAAAATTCAAAAAAAAAAAAAACAGCCCACAGAAATAGAGGAGGTTAGAGAAACCACATATGTTTCAAAGACTAAAGAAATAGGTAATCTGAAGATGACCTAAACCAAAACCATATAAATACCTAGTGTTTTTGCCAGGACTTCAAGAACTCTGCTACCAAATGCATATATTTGCTTTGGATACCATGCAAAGCCTACATCTGAATAAATGAATCCCACAGCAAAAGAAATACGTGAAATGGCCATGTATTTATGAACTAGTTAATATGCGACTTAAAAAAACTAAAACTCCTAAAACTCATTCGAGGACTAAGTTAAGAACTATGATTATGTTAATAAACTTATCAAATGTCACAAGTGTTCGCTGTTTTAGTATTGTATTTTCAAGAACCCTAATGGTTTTTTAAAAAAATCAAGAGAATCAGTTAAATTCTCAGTAATACGCTTTAACTAATAAGCCAATATAATTTACTTTAACCTTCCTTCCGAAAGAAAAACAGAGGCTCTTGTTCAAATAACTCCCTTTTACACTAGAGTTCTAATCCTAAAACCCTAAAAATGAAATACATTCTATTAATTTAAAAAATAATCCAAATTTAAGTTTAGTAAGAGAGATTTGTACCATGGGTTAAAATGTAAAAACGAAAGAGATATCAAAAGTATTCTTAACAAAATAATTACCAGACAAGACATAATATGATGCTAATTACAAATGGTATTTAACAACACATTTTATTAAAGTCATTATAAATATATATTTCCCATCAAGTTCCCCCACTTTTCTTTTTTTGGGCCACGTTGTGTGGCATGCAGGATCCTAGTTCGCTGACCAGGGATTGAACCCATGCTCCCTGCAGTGGAAGCACAGAATCTTAACCACTGAACTGCCGAGGAAGTTCCTCCCATCAGGTTTCTAACCCAACTATACTATTATAAGAAATAATTATACTTATACTATTTCTTATACTATTATAAGAAATAATAGTATAAAGGATCCCTCCATACTCATTAGTATGAGTATCTTCCAATGGCCAAATCCCCGCAGAAGTCTATGGGCTAAGCCCCTGAGACAGAAAGAAGGAAGTGAAAATTGAGAGATGAAGCTAAAAGCAAATAGGAAAATGATAAAACAGAGTATACCCAAAAATCTCTTCTGGTATTAGTAGATATTATACAGACCCTATATTTTATAATGTCTTATCCACATCATATCCTTGTCTAAATCATGCCTTTCCAGAAGAGGGTGGAAATAGTTTTGTATTCCTCAATTTAAATGTTTTAATCCATTATGATACATAAAAACATAAGGACTATATCTAAGTAGTTCAAGCCATACAGGATTCCAAGGGTCATCTAACCCAGTGGTTAGATTTTAATCACTAGCTGGAGATTTTAATCACCTAGAGAGTTAAAAACAAAAATGAAAAACACTAATACCCAACCCCACTAAACCCCACACCAGACCAATTAAATCACAATCTCCAAAAGTGGAGCCCAGGCACTGGTAGTTTTTTCTAAAAACTTCCTTAAATGATTCTAATGTGCAGCTAATCTTGAGAACCACTAGTCTATCCGAGATATTGCTAGAATTCTAAGGATTAAAAACTAAAATATGCTCAATGACACACTAAAGGCACAGCCATAAGAGGGCAGCAAGGAGCTATTCTGGAAAGCCACATACAGAAAAACAAGGAGCCTTCCTCAGGGAAAGACCCCACAGAGATTCACGTGTTCTGGGAGAAATGCCATGCCTCAAGTGGGAACTAATGAACGGTAAGGAACCAAGCAGAGATAAGCCAGCAAACAGAGTGATTTGAAGGAACAAGAGAAAGCCTGAAAATGTTAAAGAAGCACCTGGCACAAAAAAGACCACTCAATGAATGAAGAGGCTGAGGTTAGAGTCACTGGCAAGCAGAAGGAAATTCTCCAAAATACGAAGGCAGAAGTTAGAACAGTTTCTTGAAGCCTCCTTCTTCAACAATAACAATCCCAGTTAAACTGAAAAATAGTGTGAATCTTGAGAGGTGGTTTTGGCATTCACAAAAATATAATAGCTTTAGCATAAAACGAGTAACTTAAAAACAATTGTGGACAGCATAATATAAAAAAACCAATATGAGATGTCAGAGTGATCCACAATAAAAATATATTCTCATTTTAAAATTGAAACCACAAAACTTACGACCTTTAGCAATGGGTATTTGACTTCATAATCCCCTTCTACGGGATGCTTGGAAATAAACAACTAGCTGTTCTAATTTAGGCACTAATCTACAGCTATTTAAAACCCTAATACATTTTGGCAAAGAGCCAAAAAAAGACCCCTCCACCCCCCCCCCCACCACCACCACCACCATTTCTCTTTTAAACATTAATCCCTCTTTTCATTTGCCATTAGGAAACTCAGGGCTTTTAAGGGTTTTTGTTTGTTTGTTTGTTTTTGCGGTACGCGGGCCTCTCATCGTTGGGGCCTCTCCCGTTGCGGAGCACACAGGCTCCGGACGCGCAGGCTCAGCGGCCATGGCTCACGGGCCCAGCCGCTCCGCGGCATGTGGGATCTTCCCGGACCTGGAGACGAACCCGTGTCCCCTGCATCAGCAGGCGGACTCTCAACCACTGCGCCACCAGGGAAGCCCATGGCATACATTTTTGAGGATTCATATCATCCTTACAACTACTTATCTTCCTTATGCTCATTTTCCAGTTATCCAGATTTCCTTAGCTATTTACATTATCTTATTGTATCACTGAAAAATGCATAAAATTCTTTTTGAAATTAGACTGAGATTAAGGGAATCAATTAAAATATGACCCAGACTCATCTAACCTTTAAAAGTTCATTTAGTACTTTATAAACACTACCAGTAATACTGCAAATACATGATGTTCCAAAGGGGTCTAGTGTGAATGTACCAGTAATAAATCCATCGACTACTAAAAAAAGGCAGCTCTAAGCACCCAGGAGAGTTTATCATTCTTTATATATTAAGATAATATATCTACTACTAGTAATATCTCTACTACTAACCACATAATAAAAACAATAAACTGGGGTTCAAGATTGTGGCATGCAAAGAGCCTGAACTTACTTCCTCCCACAGACACAACAAATATACAGTTGTATATGGATCAGTGCTCTCGGAGAAGAACCTGAGAACCAGCTGAGCACCTGCGCCACAATAAAGGGTAAAAAAGACCACATCGAGATGGGTAGGGGAGGCAGAGAAACACTCTTGCCAAAACCCTCACACCTGTGGCTGCACACAACAGGGATCTCATCAGACAGGCACTCCCCCTGGAGGCATGAAGGGTTGGTGCGCCACATCAGGCACCCCAGCCCCTGGGATCTACACCATATCGACAAACTCCCAAAATGTCTGGCTCAGAAAACCAGATGCTGACATCCAAGGGTCCCAAAGTACAATAGGAAACTGAGACTCCCCGCTTAAAAGGCTCTCATGCCCTGAAACCCAGTGAAATAACAGTTTTTAAAAGTGCCAAGACTAAATGTGAAGGAGAGTCATTTTCAAAACTAAAAACTTCAGCTGGAGGGGTGGGGGATGATGGAAATGCTCCCTGGAGTGATGTGGCACTATCTCACCACATCGTTGAAACTGGAGAGCACCAGCGGCCGCAGCACTCCCCACCTCCCCAAGTGAGGAAAGAGAGGATCCAAATAAATAAAATCAGAAGTGAAAGAGAAGTTACAACTGATCACAGAAATACAAAGACTCATAAGAGACTACTTATTCACAACGATATGCCAGTGAATTGGACAACCTAAAACAAATGGATAAATGCCTAGAAACAGACAATCTTCCAAGACTGAATCATGAAAAATATAAAATCTGAGTAAACCAATTACTAGTAATGAAATTGAATCAGTAATTTAAAAACTCCCAACAAAAAAGTTCAGGACTAGACAGTTCCACAGGTGAACTCTACCAAACATTTAAAGAGTTAATATGTATCCTTTAAAAATTATTCCCAAAAAACTGAAGAGGAAGGAACACATCCAAACTCATTTTTGAAGGCCAGTATTACCCTAATATCAAAACCAGAAAAAGACACAATGAAAAAAGGAAATTACAGGCCAGTATCACTGATAAAAATAGAAGCAAAAATCCTCTACATTAGCAAACCAAATTCAACAATACAGTAAAAGAATCATATACCATGATCAAGTGGGATTTATTCCAGGGATGCAAGGATGGCTCAACATCCTCAGGTCAATCAATGTGATACACCACATTAACAAAACAAGGGAAAAAATTCATATTATCATCTCGATAGGTGCAAAAAAAAAAATCTTTTGACAAAATTCAATATCCATTCATGATAAAAATTCTCAACAAAGTAGGTATGGAGGAAACATACCTCATAATAAAACATAAAACATAATAAAAGCCATATATGACAAACTCACAGCTAACTTCATACTCAATGTTGAAAAGGTGAAAGCATTTCCTCTAAGACTGAGAACAAGAGAAGGAAGGATGGCCGCTCCTGCCACTTCTATTCAACATAGAACTGGTAGTTTAGCCATAGCAATTAGGCAAGAAGAAGAAATAAAAGGCATCCAAATTGGAAATGAAGAGGTAAAACTGTCTCTATTTGCAGATGACATAATACAATATATTGATATAAAGAAAACCCTAAAAACTCCAACAAAAAACTATTAAACTAATAAATGAATTCAGTAAAGCTTCAGGATACAAAGTTAATATACAGAAATCAGTTGCATTTCTACACACTAATAACAAGTTATCACAAAGAGAAATTAAGAAAAGAATCACACGTACAACTGCATCAAAAAGAATAAAATACCTAGGAATGAATTTAACTAAGGAGGTGAAAGACCTGTACTCAGAAAACTATAAGACACTGATGAAGGAAACTGAAAGTGACACAAATAAATAGAATGATATACCAGGCTCATGACTGGAAGAATTAATATTGTTAAAATGCCCATTCTACCCAAAGCAAACTACAGATTCAATGAAATCCCTATCAAAATATCAATGGCATTTTTCACAGAACTAGAATGAAGAATCTTAAAATTTGTATGGAACCACAAAAGATCCTGAACAGCCAAAGTGATCTTGAGAAACAAAAACTGGAAGTATCATACTCTCTGATTTCAAACTATACTAACCAAAACATCATAGTACTGGCACAAAAAAGACACAAAGATCAGTGGAATATAACAGAGAGACCAGAAATAAATCAACACATATACAAACAATTAATCTATGACAAAGAAGGCCAGAATATACAATGGGGAAAAGACAACCTCTTCAACAGATGGTGTTGAGAAAACTGGGCAGATACATGCAAAAAAATAAAACTGGACCACTATCTTACACCATATACAAAAATAAAGTAAAAATGGATTAAAGACTTGAATGCAAGACCTGAAACCACAATACTTCTAGATGAAAACATAGGCATTAAGTTCTTTGACATCTATCTGAATGATATAGTTTTGGACTATCTCTTCAGGCAAGGGAAACAAAAGCAAAAATAAACAAATTGGACTACATTAAACTAAAAAGATTTCTTTGAACACCAAAGGAAATAATCAACAAAACAAAAAGGCAACTTATTGAATACAAGAGAAAATTTGCAAATCAGATATCAAATAAGGGGTTAATATCCAAAATATATATAGATCTAATACAAGTTAATATCCAAAAAACAATCTGATTAAAAAATAAGCAGAAAACCTGAAGAGACATTTTTCCAAAGACAACACACAGATGGCCAACAGGAACATGAAAAAAATGCTCAACATCACTAATTATCATGGAAATGTAAATCAAACCCACAGTGAGATAGGACTTCACATCTGTCAGAATGGCTATCATCAAAAAGACAACAAATAACAGGTGTAGGCAAGGATGTGGAGAAAAGGGAACCCTGTGCACTGTTGATGGAATCAAAAATTGGTAGCCACTATGGAAAACAACATGGAAGTTCCTCAAAAAATTAAAAATAGAACTACCATACGATCAGCAATCCCACTTCTAAGTATTTATCTGAAGAAAACAAAAACACTAACTCAAAAAGATATATGCACCCCTACGTTCACTGCAGCAATTATTATTATTACCCATTATTATTATTATCATTTACAATAGCCAAGATATGAAGACAATCTCAGTGTCCATTGATAAATGGGTAAAGAAAATGTGGTATATATACAATGAAATATTCAGCCATAAAAATAAAAGAATGAAACCCTGCCATCTGCGACAACATGGATGGACCTAGAGGGTATTACACTAACTGAAATAAGTGAAATAAGTCAGACAAAGACAATTAGTGAATGATTTCACTTACATGTGTAATCTAAAAAACAAAACAAACAAAACCAAACTGAAACAGACTCATAGAGACAGAAAACAAACTGCTGGTTACCAGAGCAGAGGGAGGTGAGGAAGGGGTGAAATAGATGAAGGGGATTAAGAAGTATAAAGCTGGGCTTCCCTGGTGGCGCAGTGGTTGAGAGTCCGCCTGCCGATGCAGGGGACGTGGGTTCGTGCCTGGTCTGGGAAGATCCCACATGCCACGGAGTGGCTGGGCCCATGAGCCATGGCCGCTGAGCCTGTGCGTCCAGAGCCTGTGCTTCGCAACGGGAGAGGCCACGACAGTGAGAGGCCCGCGTAACGCAAAAAAAAAAAAAAAAAAAAAGTATAAAGCTGCAGTTATAAAACAAATAAATTAGTGAAATACAGTGTACACCATAAGGAATACAGTCAATAATATTGTAATAACTTTGTATTGTGACAGGTGGGAACTAGATTTATCATGGTGACCATTTTGAAAGGTATATAAATATCAAATCACTATGAAGTACATCTGAAACTAATATGATATTGTATGTCATTTATACTTCAATAAAAAAGGTAAAAGAAATTGAACTCAATATATACCTTTAACACTCACACTGGCACTGAACAAATGGTCACTTTTTCATTATTAAAAAAAATACAAAGAATTATTGAAGAGTATTTTAAAAGATATTTTAGCTTTAGGATTTAATTAACACAATTTTTCTGATGTTCTGACAGAAAAAAAAATATAGAAGGGTATTCAAAGTTTCTCAGAACTTATTATTTTAAGCTAAAAACTTAGCCTCTACACAACCCTGTAAAGCAACTATACTCCAATAAAAATTAATTGAAAAAGAAACTTAGTCTCTACCCTTTAGTTTGTTCAAAAATAAATACAACAAAATCACCTTTTTCTATACCACCTCATTCTTCTACAGGTTGTGGAGTAGAGGAGAACTACAACCTTGGAAGAGAAGAAATCATTATCACAGATTTTCATTTGTAATTCACTTAAAATCACAAATGCCTAGTTGACTACAGTATCCAGGTGAGCTTAATATCAATCACCTGTGTGTAAATTTCATATTTTATAACTGTATTAACTCAATCTCTACTACCTTAAAATTACTCCATGGGGAGCCTCAACTCTTCACAATAAAATGCCAAAGGCTTAATTATGTTTAAATTTCTTGGAAGTAAATTTCATTCTTAATTCATCTTTGCATCTCTTAATATTTATAATGCCATTGGTGATACAGCACATATGATCCCAGCAAGATCTTTTTCCTTCCCTTACTTTTTCATTGTAATATATACCTTACATACATTATAGTGCATAAAACTAAACGTTCCAAATGTTTATGTGAGAATTATAAACTTAATAAAATATATGTATTAAATATAATATTATCTGGGTGGAAACCCAGATGTTCCTCAATGAATAAATGGATGAACAAATTGTGGTATATGTATATAATGGAATATTACTCAGCTATAAAAAGGAACGAAGTGTGGATAAATGTCACAACTTGGATGAATCTCAAAACATGATATGTGAAAGAAATCAGACAGAAAAGGTCACATACTGTGTGAGTCCTTTTACATGATATATTCAGAATAGGCATATCCACAGAGACAAAAATCAGATCACCTAATGGATATGAGTGTCTTTATGGGATGATAAGAAAAAAAAATTTGAAACTAGAGAGAGCTGTTGGTTGCACAACATTATGAATACACTAAATACCATTGAATTGTATACTTTTAAATGGTTAACTGTATGCTATGTGAATTTCACTTCAATAAAAAATACATATTTCAAGAAAAACTATATGTGTAATATAGAGTTATAAAATGAACACCTGTATAACCCATCACCAAAGTGGGAAATAGAACTCTTCAGTACTGAAGAATCCTCAAGTGTTCTTCCTTAAACCTCCCTTCACTAGAGATAAAAAGTATCCTGATTTTTAATAATCATTTCCTAGCTCTTCTTTATAGTTTTACCATCTACATACCCACCCTTAAACAAAACAGTACAATTTCATCATACTTTATGAATCCTTTTCCCTTGCTTTCTTACAATCAACATTATATTTTTAAGATTCATTTACATTGCTGGATTTACACCATAGTTCATTGTATTGCTTGTATACTCTAGGGAGATTATTTTTAATTAATAGATTTTATGCATATAAAATTCCTCCACATCTTCTCATGGCTTGATAGCTGATTTCTTTTTTTACTGTATAATGGAATATTATACAATATTGCATTGTGTAGCTGCACCAGTTTGTTTTTCCATTCACCTACTGAAGGACATCTTGGTTGCTTCCAAGTTTTGACTATTATGAATAAAGTTGCTATAAACATTCATGTGCAGGTTTTTGTGTAGACTTAAGTTTTCAACACATTTGAGTAAATATCAAAGAGTGTGATTACTGGATTATATGGTAAGAGTATGTGACTGTGTTTAATTTTGAAAGAAAGTGCCAAAGTGCCCTTCAAAATGGCTGTACCATATTGCATTCCCACCAGCGATAAATGAGAGTTCCTGTTGCTCCATACCCTCATCAGCATTTGGTGCTGTCAGTGTTCTGGATTTGCACAATTCTAATATGTGTACAGTGGTAAATTTTTGTTTTAAATTGCAATTCCCTAATGACATATGATGTTGAGCATCTTTTCATATGCTTATTTGTCATCTGAATGTCTTCTTTGGTGAGATGTCCATTCAGATATTTGGTTCATTTTTAATTGGGTTGTTCATTTTCTTATTGTTGAGTTTTAAGGGTTCTTTGTATATTTTGGGTACCAGTCCTTTATCATATATGTGTTTTGCAAAAACTTTCTTGTTTTTTCAATCTCTTAACAGTATCTTTCACAGACCATTAGTTTTTCATTTTAATTAAGTCCAATTTATCAATTTTTTCTTTCATAGATTATGCTTTTGGTGTTGTTTCTAAAAAGGCATCACCAAACCTATGGTAATCTAGATTTTCTCCTATATCATCTTCTGGGAGCTTTATAGTTTTTTGCTTAACATTTAGGTCAATATTGAGTTAATTTTTGTGAAAGATGTAAGACTTGTGTATAGATTTTTTTTTTTTTTTTGCATGAGGATGTCCTGTTGTTCCAACACCATTTGTTGAAAAGACTATCCTTTTCTCGTTAAAATGTCTCAGCTCCTTTCTCAAAGATCAACTGACTATACTTATGTGAGTCTGTTTCTGGGCTATTTTGTTTCATTGATCTACTTGTCTATTTTTTCACCATATACCACACTGTCTTGGTTTCTGTAGCTTTACAGTAAGTCTTGAAGTCCCATAGTGTCAGTCCTCCAACTTTGTTCATCTTTAATACTGTGTTCGCTATTTTGGGTCTTTTACCTGTCCACATAAACTTAGAATCAGTTTGTCAATATCCACAAAAGAAACTTCATGGGATTTAGATTGGGATTACACTGAATCTAAAGATCAAGTTGGGAAGAAATGATATCTTAACCATACTGAGTCTTCCTATCCATGAACATGGAATATCTTTATTTAAACCTTGCATTTTCTTCATCAGAATTTTGTCATTTGGTATTTAAACCCAAGTATATTTAACTCTTGACATTTCTTCTATTTCCTCTAGATTTTATTACTATTAAAACAAGAGAAAATTTAGGGTTACAAGTAAAAAGGGAAGTAAAGTTAATGAAAGAGCAGATACCTTGGCAATTCAGCCTCAGGAGAAAGGTGGGAGACAACACATCACAATACTGTTAACTCTACTCACTTTGAGAAGCATATCATAGTGGTTCAGAGTAAGGCTGCCCAGGTTTATATCTTGATTCCATCACTTGCTAGATATGTGACTGTGAGCCATTTATGCTATGGGAGCCATGTTTTCTTCTGTGTAAAATGGGCTGATTAATTAATTACTTACCCATATAAGGTTTTTGTGGGGATTAAGTCATCAAATTAAATAATCTAATCCATGGAAAGAATTTAAATAAAAGTCAGGATTTTTTTTCTTTCACAGCTGTCTCTGATTTTTATGATAATAAATTTTATTCAAAAAATTTAGACTCTAAATATTCACAAATTTGCTCATTACCTAAAAATTCACTTTGTACATACTGACAACTTGTAGTCCACAACTCTTGCTAATTTAGGTTAATATCCCCCCCATAACATAACAAAATGTGGCAGATTTTTTCACAGCATTACTCATCTGTAATTTCAAATGACAATATCATAAATGATTTCAATGTTAAATATAATTCATTTTTACTGTCCAAAGATTCGGGGATGAGAAGAAAATTTCTATTCTACAGTTTCTAAATACATTCTCTAATTCCTTAAATTCAACTAGCAAGGACCTGTGTGTAACTAACAAGAAAATGTTATTCAAAGCAGAAAGAGAAAAAATCATGCAGCAGTTTAAACCTCTCTAAAGGCAGGATAATTTACCATGGAGATGATTACCACAGAGTAAGGTGGTATTTTTCCTGGTGGGAAAATCTTCTTAGTGGCACCCTGTAAAGACACCAGTCCTTTCCACCTAACGGACAGGTTTGTTTGTTTTTTTAATTATAACTCAAGATGGCAGAGCAAAAAGTCAGATCATAGAAACTGATTGGAAGTAAAGGCATCACAAGGAGATAATCTGAAGGGAGAAAAAAAGTTCCTTTTACCATCAGTTCCTTTTCAGCAGGTTCACACTGCTCAAAACCAGATTTTTATGGGAGCATTACTGATATTTTTCTACAGCCATGATGGCCAACTGGGAATATTTGTTTGAAACTATCTTCCAGCTAAAAGTATCTAGGCCATCTATGTTTTAAAGAACTTTGAGGACTTGACTGATTCCTTTTCAACTTTAAAACAGACAAAGAATTGTTCCTTCAGAAGAATCCTGGCTTAACCTGCAGATTCTCTAATGGCCTACTTTCCTCTGAATGTGGGACAACTTTGGATTCAAAAGGAAAATGTTTTAATTCTGAATTTCCAGAAAAGGAAATTATCACTTGCATATTTATTTCTTAAAGCAATAAATCCACTCCTAGTTGATAACCCAAAATAACTGCACTCAAGCCCTTTCCTTGCCCAATTCTTATCAACAGAGATTTAAATAAATTATATATATATGCATATATATTATATAAACCTTTATACATATATATACCTTTATACATATACATACATACATACATATTTTATGTGAGAAAATATATATATATATATATAGAGAGAGAGAGAGAGAGAGAGAGAGAAAGAGAGATCAACCATTTCTTGATACACTCTAGGTTTTATTTTCAGATAAAGATTACTTATTTAGCTCCCCAACATTCACCCCCAATAAAAATTACACCTAAGCATCATGACATTAGCTTTCACCTAGGATGATGTAAGAAAAGAGCTTTGTGAAACCCACTACATCATTCAATACTCCCTTCATGAGACCCCATTCAAGTGAACTTTCTTCAGAAATAGGCACTAGGTGGGCTTCCCTGGTGGCGCAGTGGTTAAGAGACAGCCTGCCAATGCAGGGGACATGGGTTCAGGCCCTGGCCCGGAAGGATCCTACATGCCGCAGAGTGGCTGGGCCTGTGAGCCACAACTACTGAGCCTGCACTCTGGAATCCACAAGCCACAACTGCTGAGCCCACGTGCCTGGAGCCTATGCTCCACAGCAAAGGCCACAACAATGAGAAGCCTGCACGCCACAGCGAGGAGTAGCCTCCATTTGCTGCAACTAGAGAGGGCCCGTGCACAGCAATGAAGACCCAACACAGCCAAAAATAAAAACAAATAAATAAATTTATTGGAAAAAAAAAGAAATATGCACTAGGAAAAGTTTTGCCACCCCCAAGGAACTTGTGCATTTTATTTTTGGCTTTAGACAGAAGGAAATTCTCAGAATCAAATTCCCAGCCCCAAATCATCAAGCTATACACTTAAGATTTATACATTTTACTGTAGGTAAATTATAACTCAAAAAATTTTTCCAGCTCAACTTTAGTAAATGATCAAGAATTCTAACATAACATGTGTTCTAACTGTTCCTGTAGTCTTGACTTTCTAATTTATATTTTTTCCTGATCCTAAAACTTTATTCCTTTTTTCATCTATTTTATTTTCCATTAAGATACTCACAAAGGAAGCCTGAAAACACCTTGCAACACACATGAGAAGAAAGCAGAACAAAACAGACGGGGTCTTTGACACTGGTAGCCAATCCTACCAGTGAATTATCATCAATTTCCTAGAGAAGGGGAATAAAATTCATACTGTTTGCTTAAAGTGTACAAGATATTTATAATTAATTTATAATATTAGTTGAATAATGTATAACTAAACAATTTGGTAAGCCCTGTGTAAAGAGAGAAAGCAAATGTGGCAACATATTAATTTTATATTTATTAATAAATTTAATGTTAATATTAAATGAATAAATTAATCATTTATTCATGGAGACATTATTCTGAAATAAATGTCTTTTGATCTTAAAATCCCAATTCAAGAATCTTAACCAGATATTATTTGTTACAAATTATAACAAATATCTGAATCTAGGTGGTCACCAAAATGTTAAAAAGACGGAAACAGGCAACCCCTAATTGATTCTACCTGTAGTTACCTACCTGTTGAGACTCAGAGCATGTGTGTCACTGGAAAGCGCTGCTAAGTGAATTGATGTGCAAACACTTCTTATATGCAATGCAATTTGCCATAAAAGGAAAGAACAAATCTGAATAATCTACTGTGAATAAATTCTGGTGAAACAAACACTGAAACATATAAACTACATATAAACATATATGTTACATATAAAGTAAGATGCTTTTATGTACATTGTTTCCTTGCCTGAAATGCCTGTCTTCCTACTAATCAGTTGAATCAACTTCATCAGAGATTCAGCTCAATACCACCTTCCCCTGAAGGACTATTGAGAAACCTCACAAAGCCATTCCATTGCTATCATAAAGCAGAAAAGATGGAGGGACATTTCCTGGAATTGTCTGCTAAGCATACAGAATAAGAAGCAACTTTTTACTCCAACTTTTTATTTTGAAAAAATTCAAACCTAAAAAGATGTTGTAAGAAAGTACAACAAGCACCCTAACATCCTTTATCTAGATCATTCAGTCTCAGTGGGGGAAATATTGCCTCCAAAAGGGCAAAATTGGTTCATGGGTCAGGGGTGGTAGTGAAAAAAATCTTTGAACATTACAAAAAGGTTGAGAAATGTAGACTGACCAACTGTTAATATTTTGTCACATTTGCTTTCTCTCTTTATACATACACACTTTTTTTTTTTTGGTTGAACCATTTGAAAGTTACTTGCACCATTATGACATTTCACTCCTAAATATGTCAATACGTACTCCCCTAAGAGCACAGGTATTTTCTTCCATAATCACAATATAATTACCATATAAAAATCTACTATTATTATTATGAATACCATTCATTCTCAAATTTCTCCAATCATTCCAATAATGTCCTATATGGCTTACCCTCCAATCCAAGATCCAATGAAGGATCCAGCACACAGTTAACTGCCATGTCTCTTTAGTCTCCTTTAATTTCCCTATTTACTTATTCTTTCATATTACCAATATTTTTTCAAGAGTCTAAGCCAACTGTTCTGTAGAAGATCCCCTACTTGGATTCATCTGATTTTTTTCCTCATTAAATTATCATTTTTTTAAACTTGGCTGAAATACCACACAGGTGAAGTTGTATTCTTGGTGCATCACATCAAGATGCATATAATACCAGTTCATGCTACAATGTTAAGTTTGATCATTTGGGTAACTAAGTTTCTCCATATCCTGTCCCAAAAATCTTTCACCCAATGGTTTCAGCATCTTATCTCAATCAATTATTTCTGTAGTGCTTATTCTACTTACAGACTTTTCTATTTCTAGAATTCTTTCCATATTTATTAGTTGGATTAAAGGAAGGGCAAATGACCACTTTTTAACTCTGTACCTAAGGGCCCTGTGTTGTGAGGGCCATGGGGAGGTTAAGTGGAGTAGTGGAGTGATTCTTGGATCTCCTGAAGAGCATCTCTGCATCTTACTACCTTTTGTATGGGATTCTGGTTAAAATCTCATGAACAAAGTGTTCTACTGATTGGGAGAAAAAAATACTAAAAACCACTAGGTTAGAACAGCACTATCCAGTACAACTTTCTGCAACAATGAAAATGTTCTACACCATCAAGAGTGGCTACCAGCCACATGCAGCTACCAAGCACTTGAAATGTGGCTAGTAGGACCAAAAAACAGGAGTTTTAATTAAATTTAGATTAAAATGGCCACATGTGGCTAGTGGTACTGTATTAGCGTAGGCTTAGACAATCTCCACTCTAAACTTTTTATATTTGCCACTTAAATGCAAATGCATGCAACACCAACTTAATCAGCTTTTAAAAACAATAACATGGTAAGAGGAATAGTAACTATCATTTGAGAACTTTTTATATGCCAAGTTTTATATAAGATACTTTACATATATTTTCATTTAATCCTCACTATGACCCTCTGATCAAGAGTATACCTTTTTGAGAAATGTTTTGTGATGAAATTAACCACATAATTAGAGCAGCAAAATTTATTTAGAAAAACTAGGGTTAAACTGTTAATTAAATCAATATTTTAATATGCTAAAAATTTTAATACTAGAGTTAAAGCATTTGTTGGAAGAAACCAATAGCTAATGAAAACCTCTAATAGCTAGAGGTTTGTTTCAAAGTAACCAACACCTTTACTATCCTGATTAAAAATAAATAGATGGGGAAACTTCATTTAATTTCTAATGTCATGGATAACTTAAGAATATGAACCATATTGTGCCTGGAGCAAGTGATAAGCTTTTCAAATGAAAAACAAACCACAATTCTGGTCAACAGACAAATATAGAGATTTGGTTAAATAAAGCTATTTTGAAAATTGTGTTACTGATATACAACTATATCAGAATGAAAACTATGCTTTCAACAGCAAACTCATAAGCCATCTCCTCCAAAAACTGCTACCTTTAATACAGTAGCATTCTAACACTAAGAGATATATAGTGAAATATCTCTCCCCCTCCTCCACCCTCCCCTCCCAAAAAAGATATTTTGAAAGTCTGCATGGAAGGTTTCATACATGATAAGCACAACTATCAAGATCCATAAAAGCAGAACTTCACTCCCTGATAGAATACAATCTGCAAAGACCTCAACAGGTTTAAATGTGAAACTTTAATTAAAAAAAAAAAAGGTTAGTATCAGTATCATGAAGTACTCACAATTCTGCCTTCTTTCTCTCTTCTGGACCTTCACATATACTGCTCTTCTTGAAATATCCTTTGCTGCCTATCATTATCTGTCTTCTGCAAACCCTTTGTAAATGTTTTTCACTCTCCCAGGAAAACCCTTCTAACCTTTAGCCTATGCTGTCTCCTTCTCTCAAGTGGCACAGGATTGGTGTGAGGATGAAATAAAAATAAAAATGCCTGGCCTATAACAATAAAGGACACACAATCATATGTGTATACCCTACTAGTATACAGTACCTGGTCCATGACAGGCACATTCTAGGCATTTGCTGAAATAAAACAACACAGAGGAAAATCGTTTCAAGATAAAAAGAGGGAGGAGAGATAAAGGAATAGGGTGTGTTCTTTTGGCATAAAGGAATTTGAATATTTTAAAAGAAAATCCAGTTGACCAGAACACCCTTCATCAAAACTAAGCAAGTTAACTTTCATGTTACTTTAGTTATAGGCACATGTAACATGCAAACAAAAAAGTTTCTCTCCAAATAAAAACAAAGTGCACAGAGGTCACACTTCTGAAACCCTGTTTATTTTTTAACATATTTCATTTATATTGAGAATAGACAATAAGCTAGTTTGTCTCATATAATATGATGTCTTTGGGGAGACAATTCTCCATTGTTCTCTTATATTTCTGCATGCCCTGCAAGCAGAGGCACTGACTGCTCTTTGCTCCAGACTATCTTTTCAAGGGTGGTTGTAAAGCAATAGCCTCGGAAGATAGAGATTGTGCCTCCTTCTAGAGCAAAAATTTGTGCTCCCTAAACTCAAGGCTGCTCTCCAGTAATGCACCCCACTCTATGTGCAGATGTCATCCAGCCCACTTCATGTCACCTATGGTAGGTGGAGCCTAGGAAACCGGTGCAAAAATGCTGATACTCATGTCTTCTTACCAGCTTCCATCAAACTACAGCAGGCTAATTTGTTGGTATGCAATAAAATCTCATAATCTGTATAACCATAAACATAATCATGTTGAAATATCAGAGGTCTCACAAGTCAAATTTTTTTACTTAGTTTTTCAGAACATATGATAATCCAATCAAATGTCTTTGTGAGCACTGGAAAGGATAACCTTATGGTATCCATCTGCAATGCAATCATTAGATTATCAAGCTACCTGTTTTCTAGACACCTATTTCCAAAACACAAGAATATTTTGCATGTTTCTAGCCACAGGGCCTATGCTTAATGATTAAAGGTGCTCTTGATACGATGGGCTCTCTAGCCAAGTGGCAGTCAACGTATGTATTTGTGAAAGATGCCCAAGAAATTCTGATACACAGCTACCTATATCTCACCCAGGTAAGACCACTGCTTTAGGACTCCAGCCTCAAAAACAGTAAGAGACTTCTACTATTAGGGTGACAGTCTACCTAACACCCTCTTATAAACACTGGAGGTAGTGCAGTTTGGTAAAAAGAGTTCTAGTCCTTAGTTCTAGTTCTAACAGCCTTAAATGAATAAGCAACTACAGCCACATCCTCTTGTTCCATGCTTCATTTGCCTTACCTGTACAGGAAGACCACTGGACGATTACTAAGATCCCTTCACGTCTAAATTTCTTTAATTCATAGGCTACCAGTTACTAAAATTGCTGTGATTCAATGGAAGACATTCACCCACTACAACAATAACAAAAATACTTCAGTTCGACATTCCATTAAGATACAATGCTACCTCTGGGTTAGAATACAATTAAAACAAACACATATGAATCAGCTTCTAAATTCAAGAAGCCAAGAGGTAGGTAGCCATATTATCAATATTATTAAAACCAGATGCTTTTCACCAGACCTAAACTGTCAAATATTTATGGCCTAGATAGAGTAATGAGGGTCTCCCTGAACATACCAGTTTGAGCATTTGTCCCAGAGACTTTCTAGTTTTTTTGTTTTTTTACAGAGCCTTGGATACCAAGAGGGTGTTTTGTTATCCAAAATATTAATAAATTCAGTCCTCTTTTGTGGGCCATCAGTTCATGTTCCTGTAGCAGTGTATTTATATTTGAAGTTCTTCTGAAACTTGGCACATTAATAATCATGGTTCTTCCCTCAGGCCAATATAACAGCAATCACCTAGTCTATAAGAATCTGTTCAAGATTGTTGCAAATTTCTTGTCTAAAATATACAGGTCACTGCAAAGCAACTCCAAATAGCTAAAGAGGACTAATATGGCAGCATATTTTAAGAGAGATGTGGATTCAAAGCTAACTTATTAGCTGTTTGAGTCTTTTCCACCTATTTAACCTCCTTAAGCCCCAGTTTCTTCAGAGGATAATATCTACAACACAGGACTGTTTGTAAGAATTAAATGAGACTATGTCATAAGGGGCCTAACACAGACTTGGACACATAGTAAACGTTCAATAAATGATAGATAATATTATTAACCGACCAGGAATTCATGACGTTCCATGATCTTTTTCTATCTTCCCAATGGTATCCCACTATTTCCTAACAATATTGTACATTTTTAACATGCCATATCACATCTCATATATTGAATATACCTTACGTGCCCCATGTTCATGCCTTTGATCATGTCATACTCTCTGCCTGAATTTTCCCTGGCAAATTCTTATCCATTCTTAGAAACCTTGATCAAATCCCATTCTCCTTCAAGAGAACTTCAAATACCTACTCCTTTCAGAAAGTCAGTCAGACCCCTGGGCTTGCAGCTGGTGCTCAAAAGGAAACAAATTATTAACCCTCAAGAAAATTTAGAAGACTGTAAGAGATAACAGGTGTTGGTTTTGTAGAAAGTAGAAACTAGCAGCTTGAACATTAGAAATAGGCCAAAAGAATAAATCTTCATTGTGAAGCTAAACTTATAACGAAAGCACGGCAAAGACAGCAGAATGTCCAGTATACACGGGAGTTGCTTCATGGCTATCTGAGTTAATGAATGTAAGAAAAAAGCCTGGGAAATTGAAAATATTATTTTTCATGGTTCCTGATAGCTATGTTCGAGAAAAAGACTCACTATAGCCTTCAAGCAAATATGCTCTCCACATTAAAAAAAAAATCCTAAATATCAAGGTACCATTTAGAAAAACGTGTCAATTTTTACTAAAGTTTCATTTTTTAAATCACTAGGTCAAAAGTTATTATGTCATTCTGGCACTTAATATTTTCTGATTTATATACTCAAATTTACCTCCTACTCTACCTCAAAAGTCAAATCCTCAAAAGCTACCTGTCCTCAAAACTTTGTTTATGTTTACTACCCTTTCTCCCAGACATCTCCTTCCACTATCAAATTTTTTCTCAATTTTATAGTATTTGCATTAAGGCCAACAAATAGAGTCTCTTTTCATAATTTAGGATCCCCCAAAGAAATGACAGACATTAAATCTTTCCAAGTGACTTCTGAAGTCTTTTGTAAGAAGCCTTCAGAAATAAAAAATTTAAATTAAAATTTTTATTATTGGGGACACACCAGGTTCTCTCAGTGTCTGTGGCTGGAAAGTCTAGTCCCACCTGCCCAGATGCTGACTGATTAAGATACTAGAGTAAATTTACTCTTCTTTCTTCAATAAGAACTATGCTTTTTCTTCAGCAAAAGTTAGATGTAAAGCTCAATATTAGACACAAGCCATATTAATAAATATTCAATGATTCACATGTAATATTAATACTAAGACTTCACACTAAGTACAAATTTCTAAATGTCTTATTCTGAACTTTTAGGATACTTTTGAAGGAATCTGATCTAAAATCTGTACTTTTTGTTCACAGTTTATTATTAATATTCCTTCCACAAGGTTTCAATATTACATTCCAACATTTAATTTTAGATCTTAAAGGTCATAATAGTATTTTAAAGCTGGAAGAAACCTTGAACATCTCGTACTTGTTATGAAATGTAAGGCTCAAAGTAAGCCTAGAAAAGACAAAGGTAGAATCCATAAAGTTTGGTGACTGACTATATATAAAGGGAAAAAGAATCAAGGATGACTCCTAGTTTTCAAGTCAAAGAGATATGGAAATATTAAGGAATTGCTCAGTAGACTTTAGAAGGGAAACTAATTTGGGGGTCAGGAAGAGTGGAATAAGATAAAGGTTGTTTTGCTGTTGATGAAATAAACAGAGTGTGACACTAATCTTACCTTATGAATGAAGAAAAGCTCACTCTTCCTAGATGAACGGGAGGGCTGGGGAGGGGTGGAAGGAGTGGAAGCTAATCACCGCCCCAGCTTGAAATAGGAAATCTCTGCCTCTAGCCCATACATTGATCCTTTTTCATTTCCCACAAAATAAATACTTAAATTAGTGACAAGTCCTCCCAAAAGGACTTGATCTTCTTATGAATGATACTAAATATTTGTATTATTTCTGAAATAATCTTACTCACATTTTTGAACTCTAAAAAGATTTATGATCTTTGTTCGACCCTCTTCAGCTTTACTTCAGCCCTTTTCATGTGAACCAAACAGAACAGCATGTAGAACCAAGATAATCTAATCAACAATAACCTATTTTAACTGTGCACTGTGAATTAAAGTCTAAATGAATTCTATTCATTATCTAAAATTTAAAGGGGTTGATCTCTTATTGGACAGAGAATTTACTAAAGAAAAAAGAGTTGGCTGGTTTTGGTGTGCAGGCACTGTTAACTGTGCCTGCCAAAAATCTAGTACCATAAACACTGGATTCTGTTCATCCAATGGTTCTTTGTCAACAAGCCATAATCACATTTAGACACACATTAGTAAATTTTAACAAAGTAGAATTAATCCTTTGTGTCTCCCTATAGCCTAGGTTCTCAAGCTTCTAAAATTTTTTAACAGGAAAGTTTTTAAACAATTAGAACTGAACATGCATATACAGAAAGATGAAAAAGGCTAGATGCAGAATTGGTTCCATTGCTAAATATAATCATCTCTAGTGGGGTATCAACTTTCTGCTCATAAACATTTCCCTCCTAAATTTCACTCCTTTTGATTTATTACTTAAGAGATTGATTTGGTTTATGAAAATATTTCTGAAAAAGATAAACCCCACACACTGGTTACCTGTGCAGAAGAAGACAGGGAAATGGGTTCAGTGAGAAATACCAGAGGCTTTGACATACCTGTAATGTTTTATTATGAATGTGAAAATATATTACTATTTAATAAATCCAAGTAGTGGGTACACAGGCCATAAATTAAGTATATGGTTGGGGGTAAAATGATAAAAATTGCTTTGTCTCTCAACCCAACCGCCTAACTTCCCCTGCTCCTCACCACCCATCCTCCACCAAGGAAAACTCTATAGCTAAGAGCAATTGTGGTCAAGGGGAAAGAAGAAATGGTTTGGAAATGTTATACATTTCATAGGAAGACAAATCCACGGCGTACCGAGTAGGAGAGACTCCAGAAAACAGGCAAGTACTAAAAACAAATTATAATTTTGGCAAGAAGTACTGGAGATGCTTCTAAAATTATCCTTAATATTTTTCCAGTTCTATAGCAAATTACACATGTTTGGGCAACACACTTTTGATTAGTGTGGGAGCAGCTTCTCTACCTTTCAATGTATTTTTTTTTGAATTTTTGTATTTATTTTTTTATACAGCAGGTTCTTATTACTCATCCATTTTATACACATCAGTGTATACATGTCAATCCCAACAGACCAATTCAGCACACCACCATCCCCACACCCCCGCCACTTTCCCCCCTAGGTGTCCATATGTTTGTTCTCTACATCTGTGTCTCAATTTCTGCCCTGCAAATCGGTTTCATCTGTACCATTTCTCTAGGTTTCACATATATGCGTTAATATATGATATTTGTTTTTCTCTGACTTACTTCACTCAGTATGACAGTCTCTAGAACCATCCACATCTCTACAAATGACCCAGTTTCGTTCCTTTTTATGGCTTAGTAATATTCCATTGTATATATGTACCATATCTTCTTTATCCATTCATCTGTCGATGGGCATTTAGGTTGCTTCCATGACCTGGCTATTGTAAATAGTGTTGCAATGAACATTGGGGTGCATGTGTCTTTTTGAATTATGGTTTTCTCTAGGTATAAGCCCAGGAGTGGGATTGCTGGGTCATGTGGTAATTCTATTTTTAGTTCTATAAGGAACCTCCATATTGTTCTCAATAGTGGCTATATCAATTTACATTCCCACCAAAAATGTAAGAGGGTTCCCGTTTCTCCACACCCTCTCCAGCATTTGTTGTTTGTAGATTTTCTGATGATGCCCATTCTAACTGGTGTGAGGTGGTATCTCACTGTGGTTTTGATTTGCATTTCTCTAATTAGTGATGTTGATCAGTTTTTCATGTGCTTCTTGGCCATCTGTATGTCTTCTTTGGAGAAATGTCTATTTAGGTCTTCTGCCCATTTTTGGATTGGGTTGTTTGTTTTTTTTAATATTGAACTGCATGAGCTGTTTATATATTTTGGAGATTAATCCTTTGTCCGTTGATTCCTTTGCAACTATTTTCTCCCATTTTAAGAGTTGGCTTTTCGTATTGTTTATAGTTTCCTTTGCTAGGCAAAAGCTTTTAAGTTTCATTAGGTCCCATTTGTTTATTTTTGGTTTTATTTCCATTACTCTAGGAGGTGGATCAAAAAAGATCTTGCTGTGATTTATGTCATAGAGTGTTCTGCCTATGTTTTCCTCTAAGAGTTTTATAGTGTCCGGTCTTACATTTAGGTCTCTAATCCATTTTGAGCTTATTTTTGTGTATGGTGTTAGGGACTGTTCTAATTTCATTCTTTTACATGTAGCTGTCCAGTTTTCCCAGCACCACTTATTGAAGAGACAGTCTTTTCTCCATTGTATATCCTTGCCTCCTTTGTCATAGATTAGTTGACCACAGGTGAGTGGATTTATCTCTGGGCTTTCTATCTTCTTCCATTGATCTATATTTCTGTTTTGGTGCCAGTACCATATTGTCTTGATTACTGTAGCTTTGTAGTATAGTCTGAAGTCAGGGAGTCTGATTGCTCCAGCTCTGTTTTTTCCCCCAAGACTGCTTTGGCTATTCGGGGTCTTCTGTATCTCCATACAAATTTTAAGATATTTTGTTCTACTTCTGTAAAAATGCTATTGGTAATTTGATAGGGATTTCATTTAATCTGTAGATTGCTTTGGGTAGTACTGTCATTTTCACAATACTGATTTTTCCAATCCAAGAACATGATATTTTAATCTGTAGATTGCTTTGGGTAGTACTGTCATTTTCACAATACTGATTTTTCCAATCCAAGAACATGATATATCTCTCCATCTGTTGGTATCATCTTTAATTTCTTTCATCAGTGTCTCATAGTTTTCTGCATACAGGTCTTTTGTCTCCCTAGGTAGGTTTATTCCTAGGTATTTTATTCTTTTTATTGTAGTGGTAGATGGGAGTGTTTCCTTAATTTCCCTTTCAGATTTTTCATCATTAGTGTATGGGAATGCAAGAGATTTCTGTGCATTAATTTTGTACCCTGCAACTTTACCACATCCACTGATTAGCTCTAGTTGTTTTCTGGTAGCAACTTTAGGATTCTCTCTATATAGTATCATGTCATCTGCAAACAGTGACAGTTTTACTTCTTGTTTTCCAATTTGTATTCCTTTTATTTCTTTTTCTTCTCTGATTGCTGTGGCTAGGACTTCCAAAACTATGTTGAATAATAGTGGTGAGAGTGGACATCCTTGTCTGGTTCCTGATCTTAGAGGAAATGCTTTCAGTTTCTCACCATTCAGAATGATGTTGGCTGTGGGTTTGTCGTATATGGCCTTTATTATGTTGAGGTAGGTTCCCTCTATGCCCACTTTCTGGAGAGTTTTTATCGTAAATGGGTGTTGAATTTTGTCAAAAGCTTTTTCTGCATCTATTGAGATGATCATATGGTTTTTCTTCTTCAATTTATTAATATGGTGTATCACATTGATTGATTTGCATATGTTGAAGAATCCTTGCATCCCTGGGATAAATCCCACTTGATCATGGTGTATGATCCATTTAATGTGTTGTTGGATTCTGTTTGCTAGTATTTTGTTGAGGATTTTTGCATCTGTATTCATCAGTGTTATTGGTCTGTAATTTTCTTTTTTTGTAGTGTCTTTGTCTGGTTTGGGTATCAGGGTGATGGTGGCCTCATAGAATGCGTTTGGGAGTGTTCCTTCCTCTGCAATTTTTTGGAAGAGTTAGAGAAGGATAGGTGTTGGCTCTTCTCTAAATATTTGATACAATTCACCTGAGAAGCCATCTGGGCCTGGACTTTTGTTTCTTGGAAGATTTTTAATCACAGCTTCAATTTCATTACTTGTGATTGGTCTGTTCATATTTTCTATTTCTTCCTGGTTCAGTCTTAGAAGACTATACCTTTCTAAGAATTTGTCCATTTCTTCCAGGTTGTCCATTTTATTGGCATAGAGTTGCTTGTAGTAGTCTCTTAGGATGCTTTGTATTTCTGCGGTGTCTGTTGTAACTTCTCCTTTTTCATTTCTAATTTTATTGATTTGAGTCCTCTCCCTCTTTTTCTGGATGAGTCTGGCTAATGGTTTATCAATTTTGTTTATCTTCTCAAAGAACCAGCTTTTAGTTTTATTGACCTTTGTTACTGTTTTCTTTGTTTCTATTTCATTTATTTCTGCTCTGATCTTTATGATTTCTTTCCTTCTGCTAACTTTGCGTTTTGTTTGTACTTTCTCTAGTTCCTTTAGGTGTAAGGTTAGATTGTTTATTTGAGATTTTTCTTGTTTCTTGAGGTAGGCTTGTATAGCTATAAACTTCCCTCTTAGAGCTGCTTTTGCCACATCCCATAGGTTTTGGATCGTTGTGTTTTCATTGTCATTTGTTTCTAGGTATTTTCTGATTTCCTCCTTGATTTCTTCAGTGATCTCTTGGTTATTTAGTAACGTGTTGTTTAGCCTCCATGTGTTTGTGTTTTTTATGTTTTTTTCCCTGTAATTTATTTCTAATCTCATAGCATTGTGGTCAGAAAAGATGTTTCATACACTTTCAATTTTCTTAACTTTACTGAGGCTTGATATGTGACCCAAGATGTGATCTATCCTGGAGAATGGTCCGTGTGCACTTGAGAAGAAAGTGTAATCTGCTGTTTTGGGATGGAATGTCCTATAAATATCAATTAAATCTATCTGGTCTACTGTGTCATCTAACGCTTGTGTTTCCTTATTAATTTTCTGTTTGGATGATCTGTCCATTGGTGTTAGTGAGGTGTAAAGTCCCCGACTATTATTGTGTTTCTGTCAATTTCCTCTTTTATAGCTGTTAGCAGTTGCCTTATGTATTGAGATGCTCCTATGTTGGGTGCATATACATTTATAATTGTTATATCTTCTTCTTGGATTGATTCCTTGATCATTATGTATCCCTTGTCTCTTGTAACATTCTCTACTTAAAGTCTATTTTATCTGAGTATTGCTACTCCAGCTTCTTTTCCACTTGCATGGAATATCTTTTTCCATCCCCTCACTTTTGACTATATGTGTCTCAATGTCTGAAGTGGGTCTCTTGTAGACAGAATATAGATGGGTCTTGTTTTTGTACCCATTCAGCAAGCCTGTGTCCTTTGGTTGGAGCATTTTATCCATTCATGTTTAAGGTAATTATCAATATGTATGTTCCCATTACCATTTTCTTAATTGTTTTGGGTTTGCTTGTGTAGGCCCTTTTCTTCTCTTGTGTTTCCCACTTAGAGAAGTTCCTTTAGCATTTGTTTTAGAGCTGGTTTACTGGTGCTGAATTCGCTTAGCTTTTGCTTGTCTGTAAAGCTTTTGATTTCTCTATCGAATCTGAATGAGATCCTTGCCTGGTACAGTAATCTTGGTTGTAATTTCTTCCGTTTCATCACTTTAAGTATATCATGCCACTCCCTTCTGGCTTGTAGAGTTTCTGCTGAGAAATCAGCTGTTAACCTTATGGGAGTTCCCCTGTATGTTATTTGTAACTTTTCCCTTACTGCTTTCAATAATTTTTCTTTGTCTTTAATTTTTGCCAATTTGATTACTGTGTGTCTAGGCATGTTTCTCCTTGGGTTTATCCTGTATGGGACTGTCTGCGCTTCCTGGACTTAGGTGGCTATTTCCTATCCCACGTTACGGAAGTTTTCGACTATAATCTCTTCAAATATTTTCTTGGGTCCTTTCTCTCTCTCTTCTCCTTCTGGGACCCCTATAATGCGAATGTTGTTGCGTTTAATGTTGTCCCAGAGGTCTCTTAGGCTGTCTTCATTTCTTTTCATTCTTTTTCCTTTATTCTGTTCCACAGCAGTGAATTCCAACATTGTGTCTTCCAGGTGACTTATCCATTCTTCTGCCTCAGTTATTCTGCTATTGATTCCTTCTAGTGTGGTTTTCATTTCAGTTATTGTACTGTTCATTTCTCTTTGTTTGTTCTTTTTTTAAAATTTATTTATTATTTATTTTTGGCTGTGGTGGGTCTTCGTTTCTGTGTGAGGGCTTTCTCTAGTTGCTGCAAGCAGGGGCCACACTTCATCACAATGCGCAGGCCTCTCACTATCGCGGACTCTCTTGTTCTGGAGCACAGGATCCAGACGTGCAGGCTCAGTAGTTGTGGCTCACGGGCCTAGTTGCTCTGCGGCACGTGGGATCTTCCCAGCGCAGGGCTCGAATCTATGTCCCATGCATTGGCAGGCAGATTCTCAACTACTGTGCCACCAGGGAAACCCTGTTTGTTCTTTAATTCTTCTACATCTTTGTTAAACATTTCTTGCATCACCTCGATCTTTGCCTCCATTCTTTATCGAGGTTCTGGATCATCTTCACTATCATTATTCTGAATTCTTTTTCGAGAAGGTTGTCTCTCTCCACTTCATTTAGTTGTTTTTCTGGGGTTTTATCTTGTTCCTTCATCTGGTACGTAGCCCTCTGCCTTTTCACCTTGTCTATCTTGCTGTGAATGTGGCTTTTGGTCCACAGGCTGCAGGACTGTTGTCTCAATGTGTGTTTTTTTTTTTTTTTTTTTTTTTTTGTGGTACGCGGGCCTCTCACTGCTGTGGCCTCTCCCATTGTGGAGCACAGGCTCCAGACGCACAGGCTCAGCGGCCATGGCTCACGGGCCCAGCCGCTCTGCGGCATGTGGAATCTTCCCGGACCGAGCCAGAACCCGTGTCCCCTGCATCGGCAGGCGGACTCTCAACCACTGAGCCACCAGGGAAGCCCCTTAATAATTATTTTTTATTTTAATAACTTAATTTTTTTATCTTACTTTATTTTATCTTTCTTTCTTTCCTTCCTACCTACCTCTCTCTCTCTCTCTCTCCCTGCCTCCCTCCATCTCTCTCTCTCTCTCTCTCTCTCTCTCTCTCTCTCTCTCCTTTCTCTCCCTTTTATTATGAGCCGTGTAGATGAAAGGCTCTTGGTGCTGCAGCCAGGAGTCAAAGCTGTGCCTCTGAGGTGGGAGAGCCAACTTCAGGACACTGGTCCACAAGAGACCTCCCAGCTCCACATAATATCAAACGGTGAAAATCTCCCAGAGATCTCCATCTCAACACCAGCACCCAGCTTCACTCAACAACCAGCAAGCTACAGTGTGCTGGACACCCTATGCCAAACAACTAGCAAGACAGGAACACAACCCCACCGATTAGCAGAGAGGCTGCCTAAAATCATAAGTCCACAGACACCCCAAAATACACCACCAGACGTGGACCTGCCCACCACAAAGACAAGATACAGCCTCATCCACCAGAACACAGGCACTAGTCCCCTCCACCAGGAAGCCTACCCAACCCACTGAACCAACTTTAGCCACTGGTGACAGACACCAAAAACAATGGGAACTACGAACCTGCAGCCTGCAAAAAGGAGACCCCAAACACAGTAATATAAGCAAAAGGAGAAGACAGAAAAACACACAGCAGATGAAGGAGCAAGATAAAAACCCACCAGACCTAACAAATGAAGAGGAAATAGGCAGTCTACCTGAAAAAGAATTCAGAATAATGATAGTAAAGATGATGCAAAATCTTGCAAATAGAATAGAAAAAATGCAAGAAACATTTAACAAGGACCTAGAAGAACTAAAGATGAAACAAGCAATGATGAACAACACAATAAATGAAATTAAAAATGCTCTAGATGGGATCAATAGCAGAATAACTGAGGCAGAAGAACGGATAAGTGACCTGGAAGATAAAATAGTGGAAATAACTACTGCAGAGCAGAATAAAGAAAAAAGAATGAAAAGAACTGAGGACAGGGCTTCCCTGGTGGCGCAGTGGTTGAGAGTCTGCCTGCCGATGCAGGGGACACGGGTTCGTGCCCCGGTCTGGGAAGATCCCACATGCCGTGGAGCGGCTGGGCCCGTGAGCCATGGTCGCTGAGCCTGTGCGTCCAGAGCCTGTGCTCCGCAATGGGAGAGGCCACAACAGTGAGAGGCCCGCGTACCGCAAAAAAAAAAAAAAAAGAACTGAGGACAGTCTCAGAGACCTCTGGGACAACATTAAACACACCAACATTCGAATTATAGGGGTTCCAGAAGAAGAAGAGAAAAAGAAAGGGACTGAGAAAATATTTGAAGAGACTATAGTTGAAAACTTCCCTAATATGGGAAAGAAAAGAGTTAATCAAGTCCAGGAAGCACAGAGAGTCCAATACAGGATATATCCAAGGAGAAATACGCGAAGACACATATCAAACTGTCAAAAATTAAATACAAAGAAAACATATTAAAAGCAGCAAGGGAAAAACAAAAAATAACAAACAAGGGAATCCCCATAAGGTTAACAGCTGATCTTTCAGCAGAAACTCTGCAAGCCAGAAGGGACTGGCAGGACATATTTAAACTGATGGAGAAAAAAAAAAAAAAAGTGATGAAGGAGAAAAACCTGCAACCAAGATTACTCTACTCAGCAAGGATCTCATTCAGATTTGATGGAGAAATTAAAACCTTTACAGACAAGCAAAACCTGAGAGAGTTCAGCACCACCAAACCAGCTTACAACAAATGCTAAAGGAACTTCTGTAGGCAAGAAACATAAGAGAAGGAAAAGACCTACAATAACGAACTCAAAACAATTAAGAAAATGGGAACAGGAACATACATATCAATAATTACCTTAAATGTATATGAACTAAATGCTCCCACCAAAAGACACAAATGGGCTGAATGGATACAAAAACAAGATCCATATATATGCTGTCTACAAGGGACCCACTTCAGATCTAGAGACACATACAGCCTGAAAGTAAGGGGAGAGAAAAAGATATTCCATGCAAATGGAAACCAAAAGAAAGCTGGAGTAGCAATTCTCATATCAGACAAAATAGACTTTAGAATAAAGACTATTAGAAGAGACAAAGAAGGACACTACATAATGAACAAGGGATCGATCCAAGTGAAGATATAACAATTGTAAATATTTATGCACCCAACATAGGAGCACCTCAAAACATAAGGCAAATACTAACAGCCATAAAAGGGAAAATCGACAGTAACACATTCATAGTAGGGGACTTTAACACCCCACTTTCACCAATGGACAGATCATCCAAAATGAAAATAAATAAGGAAACACAAGCTTTAAATGATACATTAAACAAGATGGACTTAACTGATATTTATAGTTCATTCCATCCAAAAACAACAGAATACACATTTTTCTCAAGTGCACATGGAACATTCTTCAGGATAGATCATACCTTGGGTCATAAATCAAGCCTTGGTAAATTTAAGAAAATTCAAATTGTATCAAATATCTTTTCTAACCACAACGCTATGATACCAGATATCAATTACAGGAAAAGATTTGTAAAAAATACAAACACACGGAGGCTAAACAATACACTACTTAATAACGAAGTGTTCATTGAAGAAATCAAAGAGGAAATCGAAAAATACCTAGAAACAAATGACAATGTAGACCCGATGATCCAAAACCTATGGGATGCAGCAAAAGCAGTTCTAAGAGGGAAGTTTATAGCAATACAATCCTACCTTAAGAAACAGGAAACATCTCGAATAAACAACCTAACCTTGCACCTAAAGCAATTAGAGAAAGAAGAACAAAAAAAAACCAAAGTTAGCAGAAGGAAAGAAATCATAAAGATCAGATCAGAAATAAATGAAAAACAAATGAAGGAAATGATAGCAAAGATCAATAAAACTAAAAGCTGGTTCTTGGAGAAGATAACCAAAATTGATAAACCATTAGCCAGACTCATCAAGAAAAAAAGGGAGAAAACTCAAATCAATAGAATTTCAAATGAAAAAGGAGAAGCAAAAACTGACACTGCAGAAATACAAAGGATCATGAAAGACTACTACAAGCAACTCTATGCCAATAAAATGGACAATGTGGAAGAAATGGACAAATTCTTAGAAAAGCACAACCAGCCAAAAATGAATCAGGAAGAAATAGAAAATATGAACAGACCAATCACAAGCACTGAAATTGAAACTGTGATTAAAAATCTTCCAACAAACAAAAGCCCAGGACCAGATGCCTTCACAGGCGAATTCTATCAAACATTTAGAGAAGGCCTAACACCTATCCTTCTCAAACTCTTCCAAAATATAGCAGAGGGAGGAACACTGCCAAACTCATTCTACGAGGCCACCATCACCCTGATACCAAAACCAGACAAGGATGTCACAAAGAAAGAAAACTACAGGCCAATATCACTGATGAACATAGATGCAAAAATTCTCAACAAAATACTAGCAAACAGAATCCAACAGCACATAAAAAGGATAGTACACCATGATCAAGTGGAGTTTATTCCAGGAATGCAAGGATTCTTCAATATAAGCAAATCATCAACGTGATACACCATATTAACAAACTGAAGGAGAAAAACCATATGATCAGCTCAATAGATGCAGAGAAAGCTTTCAACAAAATTCAACACCCATTTATGATAAAAACCCTGCAGAAAGTAGGCATAGAGGGAACTTTCCTCAACATAATGAAGGCCATATATGACAAACCCACAGCCAACATCGTCCTCAATGGTGAAAAACTGAAAGCATTTCCACTAAGATCAGGAACAAGACAAGGTTGCCCACTCTCACCACTCTTATTCAACATCGTTTTGGAAGTTTTAGCCACAGCAATCAGAGAAGAAAAGGAAATAAAAGGAATCCAAATCGGAAAAGAAGAAGTAAAGCTGTCACTGTTTGCAGATGACATGATACTATACATAGAGAATCCTAAAGATGCTACCAGAAAACTACTAGAGCTAATCAGTGGATGTGGTAAAGTAGCACGATATAAAATTAATGCACAGAAATCTCTGGCATTCCTATACACTAATGTTGAAAAATCTAAAAGTGACATCAAGAAAACACTCCCATTTACCACTGCAACGAAAAGAATAAAATATCTTGGAAAAAACCTAAGGAGACAAAAGACCTGTATGCAGAAAATTATAATACACTGATGAAAGAAATTAAAGATGATACAAATTGATGGAGAGATATACTGTGTTCTTGGATTCGAAAAATCCACATTGTGCAAATGACTGTACTACCCAAAGCAATCTACAGATTCAATGCAATCCCTATCAAACTACCACTGGTATTTTTCACAGAACTAGAACAAAAAATTTCACAATTTGTATGGAAACACAAAAGACCCCGAATAGCCAAAGCAATCTTGAGACCGAAAAATGGAGCTGGAGGAATCAGGTTCCCTGACTTCAGACTATACTACAAAGCTACAGTAATCAAGACAGTATGGTACTGGCATAAAAACAGAAAGATAGATCAATGGAACAGGATAGAAAGCCCAGAGATAAACCCACGCACATATGGTCACCTTATCTTTGATAAAGGAGGCAGAAATGTACAGTGGAGAAAGGCCAGCCTCTTCAATAAGTGATGCTGGGACAACTGGACAGCTACATGTAAAAGTATGAGACTAGATCACTCCCTAACACCATACACAAAAATAAGCTCAAAATGGATTAAAGACCTAAATGTAAGGCCAGAAACTATCAAACTCTTAGAGGAAAACATAAGCAGGACACTCTATGACATAAATCACAGCAAGATCCTTTTTGACTCACCTCCTAGAGAAATGGAAATAGAAACAAAAATAAACAAATGGGACCTAATGAAACTTAAAAGCTTTTGCACAGCAAAGGAAAAAATAAACAAGATCAAAAGACAACCCTCAGAATGGGAGAAAATATTTGCAAATGAAACAACTGACAAAGGATTAATCTCCAAAATTTATAAGCAGCTCATGCAGCTCAATAACAAAAAAACAAACAACCCAATCCAAAAATGGGCAGAAGACCTAAATAGGCATTTCTCCAAAGAAGATATACAGACTGCCAACAAACACATGAAAGAATGCTCAACATCATTAATCATTAGAGAAATGCAAATCAAAACTACAATGAGATATCATCTCACACCAGTCAGAATGGCCATAATCAAAAGATCTAGAAACAATAAATGCTGGAGAGGGTGTGGAGAAAAGGGAACACTCTTGCATTGCTGGTGGGAATGTGAATTGGTACAGCCACTATGGAGAACAGTATGGAGGTTCCTTAAAAAACTACAAATAGGGCTTCCCTGGTGGTGCAGTGGTTGAGAGTCTGCCTGCCTATGCAGGGGACACGGGTTCGTGCCCCGGTCTGGGAAGATCCCACATGCCGCGGAGCGGCTGGGCCCGTGAGCCATGGCTGCTGAGCCTGCGCGTCCGGAGCCTGTGCTCCGCAACGGGAGAGGCCACAGTAGTGAGAGGCCTGCGTATGGCAGAAAAAAAAAAAAAAACCAACTACAAATAGAACTACCATATGACCCAGCAATCCCACTACTGGGCATATACCCTGAGAGAACCATAATTCAAAAAGAGTCATGTACCAAAATGTTCATTGCAGCTCTATTTACAATAGCCCAGAGATGGAAACAACCTAAGTGTCCATCATCAGATGAATGGATAAGAAGATGTGGCACCTATATACAATGGAATATTACTCAGCCATAAAAAGAAACGAAATTGAGCTATTTGTAATGAGGTGGATGGAGCTAGAGTCTGTCATACAGAGTGAAGTAAGTCAGAAAGAGAAAGACAAATACTGTATGCTAACACATATATATGGAATTTAAGAAAAAAAAATGTCATGAAGAACCTAGGGGTAAGACAGGAATAAAGACACAGACCTACTAGAGAATGGACTTGAGGATATGGGGAGGGGGAAGGGTAAGCTGTGACAAAGCAAGAGAGTGGCATGGACATATATACACTACAAAACGTAAAATAGATAGCTAGTGGGAAGCAGCTGCATAGCAGAGAGAGATCAGCTCAGTGCTTTGTGACCACCTAGAGGGGTGGGACAGGGAGGGTTGGAGGGAGGGAGACGCAAGAGGGAAGATATATGGGAACATATGTATATGTATAACTGATTCACTTTGTTGTAAGGCAGAGGCTAACAAACCATTGTGAAGCAATTGTACTCCAATAAAGATATATAAAAAAAAAAGACATATAACCAAAGGCAAAAAACCTAAAGGATAAATGACTTTGACTATATCAAAATCAAAATCTATTACATACATAAAAATACCATGAACCAAATTAAAAAGCCAACTACTATCTAAGGAAAATTATGAAAATAGTCTTACTACATTTTTTTTTAAACAAAGCATCCACAGTTTGGAAAGGGAGAGAATAAAGGATCAATTACTTTGAATATAAAATAAATGGGTATATTACATTAACCATGTGAAATTTTATGTACTATACCATGGACAACCAGAGGAATGTTTAAGCAAAAAAAAAAAGGCAACAGCTCTCCTCAAAACTATCTTTAATTTAAGCTTTGGCAATTTCATATTAGCCTTTAATGTTAATCTAACAGCACTTATTTTGAATCTCATATGAATACTGTAGCTTAGAAATGTCAACTGAATCCATATTTTTCTTATATTAATCAGCCATAAACTACTTTATCAGATTTTCTTAAAAACCATCAAAGAAAAAGATTACTTACATATCATAAATTCTTTTTCAAATTACAAATTTGAAATTATAAACTACATGATCTTAAATTCTCTGTCAAAATGTAATTAATAAACAATATATAAAATTCTACCTTGATGGATTTCACATTGAAAACAACCTTAAATCACAATCACTCCGGTATCCCAGTAAGAACAGCATCATCACAAATCATTTATGCTAAAATATCCCAGACTCAATTCTTATAATTAGTTTCCTGATCTTCCCAAACTATCCTTGTTATTACTAAATTAATAAGACTTTCCCACTTTTATTCTGTGACCAAAATGCAAGTAGGGAATATGCTTTTCCTGGCTCCTTAAATAAAAAGGCAGCAGACACGCTATTACTCCAAAATTTACCTCAGAGTCTGAAGTAAGGATTATATTTCATTGCTGTTGAAAAGACAATCTATAGAAAACTTTCTTGTATTTTAATACCTCAATGTCCAAAAGAAAATGGGCTAAAAAACCTCAAATGGCAGTTAATATTTACACAAATACTTCTTTTCCTACTTCAATCTGCCTTCTTCTCTCTTTCTATATTACATGTACATCTGTAAATTTCCTCAACAATTTTTCAGCACAAGATAAATTAATAATAAATGTGGGAAAAAAAAGACAGTAACTTCATACGAGGATAGGGGAAGGTTAGGTGAAATGCAAAAGGTTTACAGAGTTCTTTAATTCCATTATCCTCAATTCTGGATTGGCAAACTCACTAAGAAATAAATTAAGAAAAGTCTCAAATGTGCAGCTAAAACGTTAAGTAAATAGAGCTCCTAACAAATTCAGCACCTTGGTCAAAATGTTTTCACTGCTAATTAGGAAAATTAAAAGTTTTATGTTTCATAAACATAAAAGTTACTATAATATGCAAATCAAATAACTGCTTATTCATGAAATTGTGTATAGCAATTTTATGTTAAACCTTCAACATGGCTGACCAGTACTTAAGAATAATGTTCTAATGCCAGAAAAAACAAATAGCAATAATATATGATGAAAGAGGTGATCACACCACAGTTTATTTCTCAAAACCTCTATCACTCTGGCCTACCAAATCTTCTGATTGCAGAATGGCAAATAATTGTTGACCTGAGTTAAAAAAAAAAACAAAAAACACAAAAAACCTTTGAAGCTCTGTATAAGCCAAGAATTCTGGTCTTTGGGATTCTCATGAGCCCAGCAATTAATATTAAAGTACAACCTACTGTATTCTATATCTGAGTGAAAAAATAAGAAAAAGTTGAAATTCCTAAATTAAAACTAAGGATACAAAGCACATGTTTTCCCTCTGAGAATATGACAATGAATCACTGTAGGTAAACTGACAATAAAGGAACTACCACGTAAAACTTTTTCCATAGTGGAGAAACAGGCTTTTTTCCTTCACTAGTTTGACCATCATTCACGCTTTTTTTTAAAAAAGTACTTAGAATCTAAGGAGTTATTTTATACATATACGTGCATACACACACACACTGAAATTCCTTTCACAAACCAAATTTAATCTGCCTTTTTTAAAAAATGTATCCTCAAACGGTCAAACTGGCGAGGATTAGTAGGAAAGAGGAAAGAAAGTTTGGTTATGTTAAAAGGCCAGGGCAAAGGCCAGGGCTGGAACTTCCCTGGTGGCACAGTGATTAAGAATCCACCTGACAATGCAGGAGACACAAGTTCGATCCCTGGTCCGGGAAGATCCCACATGCCACGGAGCAAATAAGTCCATGTACCACACCTACAGAAGCCCACGCACCTAGAGCCTGTGCTCTGCAACAAGAGAAGCCACCGCAATGAGAAGCCCACGCACTGCAACTAAGAGTAGCCCCCACTCGCCACAGCTATAGAAAGTCCGCGTGCAGCAACGAAGACCCAACACAGCCAAAAATTTTAAAAATAAAAAGTAAAAAAATAAATAAATAAAAGGCAAGGGCTATTCTATAATTTACATGAAAGTAAATAGATGTCTATCTTTAAGAGCAAATAATAATATGAATTCACAGTGATTATTACTCCTTCCTAAGAGAGGAAAGAAATGAATAGCTAATCTGAATGTCAAATCTATAACTCACGTAACATTGTCATTTGATTTATCTGAACACTTATCAGACAACTGTGATCCTATGAGGTAGGGCACTGAGGAAAGCCTACAGCAGGAAGAAATGTAAAGTCTAAACTACGGTAAACCAAAAGACAACAATATCAAAGAGAAAGCAGGTGTATTATTATCACTATTAACAACAACTTAAAATTGTAGTTTTTATACTTTACAAACATTTTCACATTCTTTATACCATTTGAAGATTATGTGATCTTCCCAGTAACTCTCTGAAGACAGCAGAATAAGCATCCTTCATATTAAGTAAGTTACAAATTTATAAAATACCTAAAATATGCCCAGTACACAATTAGTATTCAACAACTGTTGGGTATAACTGCCTGTTACAGTAGAAGGTTTAGAGGTCATGATGGCTTGCCATTG
Source organism: Globicephala melas (assembly GCF_963455315.2). NCBI lineage: Eukaryota > Metazoa > Chordata > Mammalia > Artiodactyla > Delphinidae > Globicephala > Globicephala melas. The sequence goes on from NC_083314.1 coordinate 111,830,025, forward strand.
GTGGGAAAGGCAGAAAACCATTTAAGAAACATGGGTCCAAGGGCAAAGTAGGGAAAGATTCTAAACAAGTAAAAAAAAGACCAAAAGGAAGTCAAAGTGGTCATGAGGAAGACTAGATTATAACTAGTCACAGGCTTAATTAGTCACAGAGTTCCAACAAAGCGCAAAAGCAAAAAAGGCACATAATAACATCTCATTGATCAGACATTCCTGGACAGGCTCATCCCAAGTCAAACAGAAACTAAGTTCACTAACTATACCCAGGTTCAGAAGCAAAAAGTCATACATACCGCTAATTTTCCTCATATCCTGAGACACTTAAAATAGCATCACAAGTTTGCCTTTTTTCTTTGTTTTAACCTTCAAAACATGAAGGGAAGATATTTATAGTCTAGAGGACAAAAATGAATGGTTTTTATTCTATCCTCTTCAACAAAATGAAGAAGCTGTCTATTAAAACATACCGTAGATCATGTCAAGTCAGTCTTTCTAATCAGCTCTTCTATGCAGGAAACAACAGAGCTAAGTTGGTTTTCTGCCAGATGTATAACACACTGGAAACATGTAACACTTTATTAAAGAGCTGGGTGCATTTTGTTCAAAAGCAATAGAACTATGGTGAAATAAAAAACGCTGGCAACTGAAAGCAGCTTCCTAACATCCAAATGCAAACTAATCATAAATTTCTGTCATATTTGATCAAGAATCTTAGTGTCAAATCTGATTGCTGAACTAGTTTCAGTGTGACATGGACAAAGCTGAAATAACTAACAAATGCAAGGCTGAAGGAGGATTTTATTGATTTTATTTAAATCCAACAACTCAATTTGCTCAAAGCTCCAATATTCCTCCAAATATTCAAAATATTCTTATCACTGAATTCTTAAGATATTGTCCTTTTCCATCATACCTTAGAAATGTAAAGAACCATAAACAGCCCTAGTTAATCACCAAGCTCTTTGAAAAAACAGCAATATGGAGAATTTACAACTCTCTTTATTGAAGACCAAATAAAAAGTCATTTTTTTGCAGTAGGATTTTAGTTAGAATGTTTATGCTGTGCAGCTAGTTTTTTTTTAACTTTATATATATTTTTAATTTACTATTAACTAAAATAAAAGTATACTATAACAAGGCATTATTTTGAAAGCACAACAGTAACAGAGAACTCAAAACAGAATTCATTGTTTAAAGACAGCTATGGAGAGCCGGATACCAACACTTACTGACTTATTTATCAGGAAAAAAATCAACTAGATTGATCAGGCCATTTCCCATACTGTTTTGCTTCAAAGCATAAAGGGAATATATATACCAGGAGCATGTTATCAATGAACCAATAATATCTCTAAATTATATTCATTAATCAACTCAAGCATAATTTATGATTAGAAATAAATATGCCAAGAGCTAGTCTGTACCTGCATAACCCCTTAGCCTCATTCCATAACAATGCTGAGCAAAATTTTAAGGTATTTTCCAACTCAGACACCATCTAATGAATCTCTAAATTCATTTTTGTGTGCTTTACTGTACAAATCACTTATTTTTAGCTATGTCACAAACTTAGGAATAAAGAATAGAAACATGTAAGGTGATATGTGATAAGGTGACAATGGATGATTCCTAAATTCTACTGGAATTTAGCAAAATGGGCATTTCTTTCCCTCTAAATCCAGTTTTAAATTCTTATATAAGTACCAAATCAATTTGCAATTTTTCAAATCACTATCTCCCAAAAGGAAAATCCAACAATTTCAATTAAAAATGGTTGTCCCTGACACTTTATAGTACCCATAGGGATTCAGTACAACATAACTATCTTTAGCAAGAATTATATCATGCAAAGTTGAAGATCTGGTAACTATAATAAAATTGTTCACCTTAAGGTAAACTAGGTACGCTTTCTGTTGATGCAACATAATGATCACAACTACTACTGGTACCAAAATCCCTTATGATTTCCTTCTCTACTACTTTGCTTGCAACAGGGGTATTACAAAAGGAATACAGGAAAGAAAAGGACTATGCATCCACCCATCCCAGCAAGGATGTGATCAATTAGCTCAAGAACCATACTGACAGGAAAAGCAGAAACCTCTTCTAGAGCCAGAGACTTCATTGCCCAGTTTGAAAGAGCCTTCACTTGGCTCAGCTGCATCTAAAGGGATGAAATAAGAACTGGTTTCTTGAAGTTAGAGTAAAATTGGTAACAGGCAAAAGAATTAACTAAAGTCCTCTTGAAGCTTCAATGGGGAAGGAAGGAGATACGGCTATTGTGGGTAAGACTTGCCTCTAGCTTTGAGTAAACAATTTACTAAGGGCCTGTGTGCAACACCATGCTAGAAATTATATGGAAACAGAGAAGGATAAAACATTATTTTGCCCCTAAGTTTATAATATTAGTTTTAGTTGTCAATCGTAATTCAAATTATCCAACTTCACTACTTTCCCCTAAGTCAACCTAGGGACACACAATCAAAGATAACTAGGCCACCTGGCTTCCATTTCCAGCCAAGATGGAGCAACAGGGGATTTATCCTTCCACCTGAAACAACTAAAAAAGAACAGATAAAATATGTAACAACAGTTTTCAGGCACTGAACTTTAGACAGGAAATCAGTACAGGATGGTGATCCTTAAGAGAGAGAAAAGAAATGAGGTGAGTCATATGACTGTTTTAAGACAGTTTCCAGGCTACAGCACAGAGAAGGGGAACTCAGAGCCCAACAGTCTCCCTAACTTAAGGAGCCAGAATTGGGAGTTCAGGGAGGCCAAGGTAGCTGGAGTTTGCTGGGCAGAGTAATAAAGAAGACAAAGCTGCAAAAAGAGAATTTTCAGCACAGTACCAATCAGTGCATATGAGTGAAGAAACGGACACTGCAAGAGACACAAGTTCGATCCCTGGTCCCGGAAGGGGCAGGTGGAAAACTTTCTGGGATTCACTCAACCACCATTCCCACTAGCCAGGGTGGGGAAACCTTGTAATACACAGGGCCCTGGGTAGAGTACTCTGAAACGAACTGCAAGGGTACTGCCTCAGCAGTGGGGCAAAATTAATCATAGACTAAAGGCTATCCTGATCCCATCTAACAAACTTAAAAGCAAACCTAGAAGGATCCAACTGCTTCAAGGTAAGTTGAATGTGTCCCAAAACAAAGCCTAAGAATATGTTTAGGAATCTGAAAATATTCAGCACCTAAAAGGGTACAATTCATAATGTCTGGCATCAAATTAAAACTTACCAGGCATGTAAAAAAAGCAGGAAAATGTGTTCCATAATAAAGAAAAAAATAAATCAATAGAAAGCAATCCCAAAACGACACAGATAGCAGAATTAGTAGACAAGAACATCAAAAGAGTCATTATAATAACATCCCATTTGTTCAACAAAATAAAGTAAAAGCATGTTAAGGAGAGAAACAGAAGTCTTTTTTTGTTTCTGTTTTTTAAGGTCCAAAATGAACTTCTAGAAATGGAAAAGAAATGCCTAAGATGAAAAATACACTGAATGGAATTAAAAGCAGATTACATACCACAGAAGAAAGCATTGGTGAATTGAAGGCACAGCAGTAAAAAACTATTTAAAACAATACAAAAAGAAAAAAGACTGGGAAAAATCAGTAAAACATCACTGAACTGTTATGACAGCTAATGTAGCCTATATACGTGTGATCTAAGTTCCTGAAGAAGAGAAAAGGTACATAAAAACTATATGAAGTAATAATGTTCAAAGCTTTCCAAATTTAATGAAAACTATAAACCCACAAATCCAAGAAGCTCAACAAACTCCAGGCACAAAAAAGTGAAGAAACTACAGCAAGGCTCATTATAATTACTTAAAACCTAGTGAAAATCTTAAAGGCGGTCAAAGGGAAAAAAGGCATTATGTACAGCTTAACAAAGGTAAGAACAATGGCAGTCTTCTCATCTCATAGTGCAGGCCAAAAGACAAGGGAGCAACATCTTTAAAGTACTGAAAGAAAAAATGTCAACCTAGAATTCCATACCCAACAAAAATTTCTTACAAACAGTAAGACAAAGACTTTCTTAGACATACAAAAGTGAAAATAATTCATCACCAAGTAGATTTTCAGTACAAGTAATTTTAAAAGATATCCTTGAGGATGACGGAAAAGAGTACCAGATGGAAATCTGCATCTCCACAAAGAAATGAAAAGCATTGGGAATGATACATGTATGAGTAAATATAAAATACTATAAAATTTGTTTAATCTTTTTAAAAGATAACTGATTGCTTGAAACAAAAATAATAACAATGTATCACAGGACTTATATGTACAAGTAAAATATATAACAATAGTGAAAAACCGGAAGAGAGAAAATGGAAGTACAATGACTAAGGTTCTTATACTATACCTTAAGTAGTATAATGTATACCATAAACTCTTAAGCAACCATTAAAAAAACACAACAAACAGCACTGCTAACAGGTCATCAAATGAGATGAAATAGAATCAAAATCCTCACTTAATTCTATAGAAGGCAGAAAAACAGAAAAAGGGGAACAGATGGAACAAAACGAAAACAAACAGTAAGTCAGACTCAAACCACATCAATAATTATATTAAAAGTAAATGCTCTAAACACCCTCATTTATAAGAGAGATTGTGAAATTGGATACAAGCCCCAACTACTTGCTGCCTACAAGAAATCCACTTTAAATAGATTAATACTAAAAGAATGGGAAAGATACACCACGCTAACACTAATCAAAACTGAAGTGACTATATTAATAACAGACCAGGTAGGTTTCAAGCAAAGAACATTACCAAGGACAAACACCTTCATCTCATAATGAAAAAGGGGTTAATTAATCAAGAAGACATGACAGCCCTACACATTCATACAGCTAATCACAGTACTTCAAAAAAACATGAAGCAAAAAGTAACAGAACTCTAAAGAGAAATAGACAAACCCACAATCATAACCAGAGACTTCAAAACCCCTCTCTCTATAACTGATGGAACAAGTAGGTAGAAAGAAAATCAAGGATACAGAAGACTGGAACAACTCGACCTGACAGTTACAGCATACTCTACCCTGTAACAACAGAATATACATTTTTCATGTTCACACAGAACATTAATCAAGACAGTTTATATTCTGAGTCACAAAACAAGTCTAAATAAATTTTAAGATTTATTCAAAAGGATTCAAAAAGTTCAAATGTATGCCCCCACCTTCCATAGGACACAGCTGCAACTAAGTCATTGCCAGCTAAAAAACCCATTTCCGGGCTTCCCTGCACAGTGGTTGAGAGTCCGCCTGCCGATGCAGGGGACACGGGTTCATGCCCTGGTCTGGGAAGATCCCACATGCCGCGGAGCGGCTGGGCCCGTGAGCCATGGCCGATGAGCCTGCACGTCTGGAGCCTGTGCTCCGCAATGGGAGAGGCCACAACAGTGAGAGGCCCGCGTACCGCAAAAAAAAAAAAATTTTAAATAAAATAAAAAATAAAAAACCCATTTCCCAGCCTCCCCCCTTGCATATATTGATAGATGGTAACTAGTCCTCATCAAGAGACTGAGGGTAAAAGAAGTCAAAGAAGTTGAGAAAGGGGTACACACCTCCTCACCCTTCTCTTGCTTCTTCCCCAGGCTGACAGCAGAGAGCTCCAAAGCCAGAGGGGATGGCATAACTACATGACAGAAAGTACCCAAGATGCTGAATAACTCGTGAAGAGGAAAACCATCCACCAAAATGATCACCTAAAACATCATGGGGAAAAAAAGGGTCATTTATTGTGTTAGCCAATAAAATTGTGCACTTTGTTTTAAAAGCAGCTAGCATTACTCTAATTCTTAAGGAAGCTTCTAAAGAGTTTTATGCAGAGGAGTGACATGATTTTTTTACATCTTAAAAGGACCACCCGAACTGTCATATTAAGAACAGTCTGCAGGGAGGCAAGTGTGGAATCAAACAGACTAGACATGGCAGTAATCCAGGGAAGAGATGATGGTATCTTGAATTAGGGTGGTAAGAGTAGAAGTGTTGAGTAGTAGTCATATTCTAGGAATATTCTGAAGATAAAGCTAACAAGATATTTCTAACAGACTAGATGCAGAGCATGAGAAAAAGGAAAGTAAAACCCTAGCAAATGGAAGGATAGAGCTGTTATCAACTGAGATAAAGGTCAGAGATAAAATGAGTTTGAGGGGTGGAGGTGTTGAGGCAGTGTACAGAGATATCAGAAGGTTTGTTTTGGCCATACTGAGTTTGAGAAGTCTATTAATTACTCAAAGAAAATTTCAAGTAGGCAGCTCAGTTACATGAATCTACATGAATCTAATGTTTAGGAAATAGGTCTCAATTAGAAATACATATTTAGAAGTTGTCAGCACATAAGTCACCAACTAAGGAAGAGTAAATAGAGAAGAGTTCCAAGGACTGAGCCCTGGGGTATTCTTATGTTAAGGGGTTGAAGAGGAAAAAAAAGAATCTTACACAGGAGATAGAGAAATGACCAGTGATGGGGGAAGAAAACCAAGAGTATGATATATTGGAAACCAAGTAAAGAAGGTCTACCAAAAAGGAGGAAGTGATCAACTGTGTCAAGTTCTGCTGATTGGTCAAGTTAAGACGAAGACCAAAAATTGACCGTAGGATTTAGGGAAGTTACTGGTGATTGTGGTAATCAACAACAGTGAGAATAGACAATTTTTTAAAGTTTTACTGCTAAAGGAAGCTGAAATATGAGACAGAGGTTGGCTGAGAAAGAGGAGTCGAGAAAAATACCATTTTGTTTCTGGTTGGGAGAAATAATAGCATGTTCACATGCTAATGAAAAGAATCCAGCAGAAAGGGAGGAAATGATAACTATAGGAGAATGAGGGAAAACTTCTGGAACCACGTCTCTAAGTAGGTGAGGAACAGAATCAGGTGCACAAGTGGTCCAACAGGCAGTTAATCTATAATTAACAGGCAGAAAGGCAAAATACAGAAACGCAGCTACTAGTAGGTGGGCAGATAATTATAAATAATTAGGCTACAGTGAACCATTGATTATAAAGTCCATCTATAAGTACACCCTTCAAAAGTGGTCATTTTGGAGAGCAGTGTTTGAATATTCATTACTGTTTCAATTTCACTAAGTGCCAAAATCTCTTAGAACGCTTAACAGAGTGGTAGAGAGATATTCTAGGATTACTTTAATTGAGATCAACTGTAGCAGTTGACTACTCCATGGCACTAGATAACCTATCTAGGACTCATAAGTGAGACACCAATTAGCAATTCTAGAATAACTGCATTCCAATTAAACCATAAGTCCTCTAAACAGTAACTACTGTAAGGTTTGCAAACAATTTCATAGGTAGAGAAATCTATCATTCTTGGGAACATTTTACAGGTATGTATGGTTTCAGGCACTTGTAAAAACTACCAAATTCCAAACAGCAGTCTCAACCTTGGCCCTGGAGTTAGTTCATTAGTTTAGGAGGGTTTTAAGAACATAGGGATTAACATAATTTTGACCAATGAAGATGCCTACATATCCATTCTGAGTTACTGTCCTCATTTAAAACACTATGTCCTAATGCATTCATAAATTTATTTAGTTGTGTTATAAGCATATGAACAACAAATACTATTTTAAATGCTTAGGCCGTATAGAAAATAAAGTTATCAGGCACATAATTCTTACATTTATATAACAAAGGTTTCATTGACTGTTCCACCAGTCAGCATTAGCAACAGTGTTCTCAAGATTCAGAAAGAACTACTTTGTAAAAGCAACAAATTCTGACATGCAGAGTTCTAAGTAACAGCTAAGCAACTAAGTAGTAACCTAAGTGACAGTGTTCATTTTGACTCCACGTTATAGACTGTACCTCATTAGAAAAATTAAGTTTGTATACATTTTAACAAAGATTTTTCAGTATAACATCCCAGAGAAATTGTTCATAACTAATGTGCTCGTATCCTAAATTTAACTCACAAGTTGCATGTTGTAGTATGTTAATATTAAAAACAAAAAATGCACTTACTCCATTAAATATAAACCATCTACTACAAATCAGTGATTCTTACCATTAAGGAGACTGCATACTCCTTTGCAAATCTGATGAAAGCTATGTATATAATTTCAGGGAATTCATGGATGCCTTGAAGCCTATATATGGGTCCCTAAGATCTAAAGAATCTCTGATTAGTGGAAAAAAATGGAGTCCAAAATTAATCCAAGAACATATGAAAACGTAATATACGACTAAAAGAAGAACTGTAACATACAGTGGGGAAAAAAGATAAATTATTAATATAATATTTGCCATAAGTGGCCATTCACTGAGAGAAATTACAATAAACATATGACTGCTTTAAAGAGCTAAATATAAAAAATAAAAGTTATAAAATACTAACAAAAAATAGAGAATGAACATAATCTTGGTTGGGGGAAGTCTTCTCAAGCAATGTAAGGCACCTACTTGCCTAAATTCATAGATTTGACTGCATAAATTTTTTAACTTCTGTATAAGCAAAATATACCATAAAATCAAGGGACAAACGACAGACCTGGAGAAAAACAGACACAAGACATAAAACAGATAAAAGATTAATACTTCTAATATATTTTTAAAACCCTAAAAATCGGTAAGAAACTACTACCCAACACACAAATGAAAATGAACAAGTAAATGTTCAACCTAATTAGAAGTTGAGGAAATGTAAACCAATGCAACAACATACCATTTCACAGCTTCAGAGTGGCAAAAATTTAAAGCTGACAGCATCCCATCCAGGGCTTGTTATGTGTTGACAGTGCAGATTATTGTAACCCTTGGTAAATAAATTTTTTGGAAAGTAACAGATTTTAAGATCTGTTAAATTATAAAATACATACATCTTTTGTCCCAGTAATCCCTTAACAGGAGAATTTATCCTACTGAAAACAGTACCAACAAATAAGGAGTTAAATAAACTTATATAAGGATGTTTCTTGTAACATTGTTTATAATACCAAGAAAGAAAATGGTAAAAAAAAATTTTTTTAAGTGGTGGGGGGAGAGATAAACTGAATGTTCATTATTGGCATAATGGCTGGAGAATTTATGATTCATGCATACTATGGAATATTATACAGCTATTAGAATGAGTAAGTCAAATTTATATTTATTGACCTGGAAAGATATTCTATGATATTAAATGAAAAAAGCAAGATGCAAAGTAACGTGTATACTGCCATCCAATATTCGATGAAAAAAAAGATAAAAGAAAACTCTATTATGTGACATTGGTTTTTAGGAATTCCTGTTTATATACTTAATGTCCCAAGTGGTCAATGAATACACCTAAGTTTTGAATACAACTATCGCTCTATTAGAGATCTCACTATCAAAATATTCTGAAACCAAGGTGCATACAAAGCATTATCAGAAAATGCAATCCTTTGGAATCTTCTATAACAGAAAAGATAAACAATGAAAACTTTTAAGAGCAAAATGTTTAACTTTTTCTTTTTCTTTAAGCCATAAATGCAAAGTTTAATAAATTTGACTACACTGTAAGTCAAAATTCTGTGACAGATGACACCACAAAAGTTTCTGAAAAGTGATAAATGTGTGTTTAAGTTTTTCTGGTGCCAAAACAAAAATGCCTTTAATGTTGTGATTTTACCACTTACAGAAAACCACCACAGAGTTTTTTTGTCCCCTGTAGCAGAAATAAGCTATTTCAGTCCTTTCATTGAGTAATATAATTATGTTCGTTACACGGGTATAAACAAGCAACATACATTACACTAAACTAATTCCTTTGTGTCAGAAATTGAATTTTCTAAGAATGACATTCATTCTTAGAAATAAACGCAATTAAACGTTGGTATTACAGTTTAAAAATTCTATTCAAACTGCTACATCTTAGTGTAATGTCAATATAAAGTCCCAAGCAGCCTGGTATAATTAAAGGGGAACTTGATGTGGAATCAGACATACCTGGGTTCCAGTCCTGGCTCTGCCACTTACTAGCTATGTGGTCAAGTTATATAACCTTTGAACCTGTTCCCGCATCTGTAAAAATGGCTTTCTATGGTGTTCTTGGAAGATTAAATAAGAATATCAAATATGAAAGTGTCTAGTACAGAGTCTGATTGTCAAAATATGCCTCCTTCTGTGTTCCTTTCCTAAGGAAGATTACTAACTGACAACATCTGTTTTAGTATTGCCTGTTTCATAAGACTTTTTTTTTAATCAAGACTGCTGATACGAAGTTATATATTTTATTTGCCATAATTTTGAATCTCCATTATTAGCTCCTTCTAGTGTTTTGTATCTGAGGCTCCTTTTCGAGAATTATTTAGTTTAATCCATATTTACTATTTCTAATGGAATATAAAGGTTCCTTTCCTGTAAAAAATCATGAAAAAACACTACTACCTGTGGCTTTCTACATCCTCAGATAACTCTTTCTAAAATCATTAAGGTTGTGCCTACAGAAAACACTTTCAAGCATTATGGAAAAAAAATGTTAGGCAACAAAGGAAAATTAAAATTTGAATTATCCCAACCTATTGTAATGTGTCTAAGAAATTCAAAGAGCAACACAACGAAGAATTAATACAAATTTTAATTTAATATAACTTTCAACTTTAAGAGGAGTCATTTTTTTCTCTGTAAAGCTGGATCATTAATCAGGCCACAATATGACGCTCAAAGCTGCTAAATAGATACAAACACAAAGAGTATATTGGCCAACCTTCAATATTTAAAGTAAATATTTTTCCATCATACAAGACTCATATTAATAAAATCATAGTAAATAAATTTGATATCTGTTCGAAACTGTACAGGGCAAGTTCTACCCTAGAGTTGAGGAGTGGAATTATTCCTAGCTCCTCTTCAAATTTATTTGCACTTCAGCTAGATTTATTTGATGCTCTTTGATACACTGCTCTTTAAAATGTCTCCAAGGCTTTTCGCAAAGTCTATCAAAACTGCAAATAGTCAGCTACTGTTTGTAATATTTCAATTATTTTCTGATACATTTTTCCTAAATATTAATCATCACCCACAGCAGCATCTGTTACTTCTTAGTCTAAATTACAGTGCTGCTGGTATTTTATTATTTGCATTTTGAAAAGTATTTTAAATGATTTTGAAGTGAAAGTGTACGCATAAAAATACTTCACATTACTTTTCCACATTCAAATTACAGCCTCCTGAGCTGATTTTTCAGTGCCATGTACGTTTTTAAATCAAAATGTACTGCTGACATTCTTTTAATATTCCCTCCCCACCCCGAGCTCTTCCCAAACGCCGAAGTTCCCTACTAATCTGAAAGTACCTATTATCTGTGCATTCTTCGGGTCTTTCACAACATCACACTCCAACTTTTTGTACTTCAGACCTCTTCCGTAATTAAAGTAAGCACTGTTAACTCTTTAAGGTACTTAACCTATGCTAAACTTTTTGCACTCTTCCTTTCATAAACTTAAATCTGACTAAAGCAATTCCCCTTCAACCTTTCCTCCTAAATTCACTACACCAACATCGCCGCGAAGTAACGTACACACACATCCCTATTCTTAAGCTCAAAATATGGCAGTTTAGCGCCGCTAAAAAAGAATTTAAATGCTTGGATGCCTCGTTTCAGTACCTCACGGAAGCTTTATAGTTGCTTTCCTGTCCTACCTGGGGACAGCCTATTTCTCTCGTCAGTTGTGCGGTCCCTTGCTGCCCCCAGCACAAGAGTGCAACTCACTACAGTGTATTTCTTTTACTCACCGTCATTCCAGCATCTCCCTCCATTTCTGCGCATCTATCCCTTCGCGAACCTCCCCATCCCCAAAAGATTCCGTAACCAGGTGCCCACATCTCAAATTAGAATACCCCTCGCCTGACACTGCCGAGGCTTTCTGTACGACTTCTAAGAGAACACGTAAGCCTGAGCGTTTCTGTCTCCTCCAACAGTCAGTACCCGCTCCCCAATGAGTTCGCTCTTATCTTGCTCTTGATCCCCATGGAATGCCTACTTCAGGGTAACCCTTTGGCTCCGGGAAGCCCAACCTTGCAACCTCTGCCCCGTGACCTCGCGAGCCCAGCATACCACCCAAGCTTAATTCACACCATTCTTGGAGCTTGTGTTCTCGATGCCCCTAGTCCCATCTCTCTTTGCAACCTCTTTCAGCCTCCTGCCGAGGAGCCAGATCTCAGGTTAGACAAACGCCCACTTGCTCGGGTAGCACTGCCTCCCTGGCCCGGCCGCTTCCACACACCACTCAGCCCAGAGTGGCACGGCTCCTCACCTAGCTTCGACCGGGACTCCTCCAGTTTCTGGATCTGGTTCTCCAAGAAGAGCATTGCCACTGCGAAGGCCACCACCGCCAGCAGCTGCAACTTGGGCGGCATCATAATCCTGAGGAGCCCCATGAAACCCGCTGCTCGGGATCAAGACATACCGCGGGGGGCGGGGATCGGGGCCCCGGAGGCAAAGGAGACGCCGGGAGGAGCCCACCGAGCCGGGAGAAAGGCAAGGAGAGCGCGACAGCGAGAGAAGCACCGCAGCGACCCCCCCTTCTCGCCTCCCCAGTCCCCCGCCCCCAGGCGCCAACACGAACGCCGCCGGTGTCCGCTTCTCCTCGGCCGACTCCACGGCCGCCCCTCCAAAAGCCCGCGCAGCAAACACAGCGCGAAGCGGCTGCCGGGCTCTCGCTTCCCTCTACCGCCTCAGTCCCCGAGCCCCGCGCCCGCCTGCCTGCCTGCCTGCCTCCCTCTCTTCCTTCCTTCCCTCCCTCCTTTGCTCGCAGCCGCGCGCTCCTACGTTGCGGCTGCGGCTGCGCCGCCCTCGACCCCGCCCCCTTCCCATCCCCCTCGGCCACCACGCGCACGTATCCACGTACGCTGCTCAGCAACCAGAGGCTCCGCCCACTGCTCCCGTTCACTTGTGCTTATTGGACCGAAGAACCCCAGGGCTTAGCTCTTGGCCCGTGTCATGGTTGGTTTCCTTTGCCTAAGGTGTCAACCAAAGCGGCATTCGATTGGGTAAACTTGGAGAAGGAGGCAGCCCGAAACTGGCGAAGGCGGGGCTTCTTGGCTGCTTGAGGAAATGTCGTGAATGAAAGGAAAGAGCCCGGGGAAGCACAGATTTGGGGAGTCTAGGAAAATGCCTGATATGGTTTATCGAAAGGACCCAGCGACTTCATATTTATATCAAATGTAAAGGTATTTATTCATCTTTAAGCTTTTATATGCCCTTAGTTAACACCCGTCCCTGCAGAATAAGAGACTTGATGTTAACCGCCTTTAGCAGCCTGTTTTGGATTAGGCTCTGGAGTAGACGCCCCGAGCAGAGGGGTCCTCGGGGCAGCCGGAGACCTACGGAAGATGGCACCTATGGCGGCCGGACTGGATGGGTGCCTTTTGCCGGCTTTTGGGCTGCGGCTGCTGCTGGCGACTGTGCTTCAAACGGTGAGTGGAGGTCACGTCCGCTGCAGCCCCAGGGCGAGTGGGAGGGATTGCGCCGAGGAAAACTGAACATTCGGTCCCGTTTGGGAGCCACAGTTGAAAAGGGTGGGAGGATAGGGCTTCCTCAGCGACTGCTGCGGCCAGAGTGCGACGTGGCTTAATACCTCGTTTGATACTTATCTTTCCCCGTTCCGGGTTTCTAGCGGTTTTCTCCTGACTTTAGACTATCTTGAGTACAATTTGTAAGACACACCGTGAACGGAAAAAAAGGCACTAAGTTTTGCACAAGAATGAAGATTGTTTTTAAATTGGCAGAAATGCAAGGAACTATCGTTCCTTATGGCAAGGCTCCCAAATCTAAAAGCCCTGAGGTCTTTGGTCCAGGGTACACTTCCTTTTTACTTCTTTCTGTCAGTTGTTTGTGGTCTCTGTACGTCACTTTTAGACAGCCTTTAACCTCTGTTCTGTGGAATTCATATGCTGCTGGGTACACTTCAGTGCCATTTGTGATTTTAAACAACATTGTTGCAATAAAAGAAGCTATTCCATACTAAAGCATAATTTATTTTTGACATTGATTTTCTAAAATGATAGTTTTCATCTCGTTTAAAATCGGACGGTGTTTAACCAGGTTTTTTTTATTTCGTTTTTATCCATTAACAGAACAGATGCGTTCTTTATCTTTCAATGGGGAAAGGCTAAATTCTACTTATTTTCCTATTCACTCACAAATAACTTACTGTTTGTTAATTTCTCCTTAGAAGTTTTTAGTCCATGTTTATGTGAATAATAAAACTGTTTAATATACACTATGGTTGGAGTTTTTATAAGTGTCTTTTATCAGCCTAATTTTTCAGGAGTTCTCTGTATTGAACCTGCTGAGAAGTATTCTCCTAGAGACCTGGTTTAATTAATTTATCCAAGGTTTGGAGGAGTGAGGATCTATACCGAAGGCCCCTACAAACACCTGGGCTTTTCTTTCATCAAGGAGTTTAAAGATCCTGCCTGTCCTTTTGTAACCTTGCCTAAAAGGTGGATTCTTTACTTCTCTAATTAGCTTTACAGTACTCCATTATTCAGTCATTTGGTGCCTTAGAAATTACTGGAAGACCCCTTTCTAAACTTCGTACTCAAGAATTTATTGTCAGTCTTAGGTAATTTGAGTTCACCACCTTGAAAAGACAAAAAAGAATAACATTTCAAGTTGCCTTCTCCTGATTTCACTCTCTTTAACTGTTTCATTATCTGTGGCTGTGTAACCACCCCCAAAGCTTAAAATAACGATTTCTTGTAATTCTGTGTGTCTGCTGAGCAGTTCCTCTGTTGATTTCCTCTCGCCTCATTTACGCAGCTGTGCTGAGCCAGTAGGTCAGCTGAACTGAAGGGTACAGGATGGCTTCATTCTTAGTGGTGCTGTCTGTCAGCTAGGTTCCCATCCATGTGACATCTCATTCTCCAGTAGGCCAAACCAACTTCTTTTCGTGGCAGTCTCAGGGCAGCACTCCTACAGAGCAAAAGCTGCAATGCCTCCTAAAGCCTAGCCTCAGAAATCACATACGTCACTTTCACATCGCAGTGTTTGTCAAAGCAAGTCACAAGACCAGCCTGGATTTCAGGGGTGGGGATATGGACTCCATCTCAGCATGAGAAGAGTGACATAGTCACATTGCAAAGAAGTGTACATACCAAGGTAGGAGGAATTTATTATGCCCATTAAACAGTCTACCAAAGTGACCATCCACAGAATTCAAGCCAGAAACTTGGGTCTCATCTTCAACTCCTGCCTTTTCTTACATACCTCATATCCAGGTAATTACCAAGTCTTGTTGATTTTACTTCCTAAATATCTCTCAGATTCATCCACTTATTATTAATCCCTTATTTAGGCCATCAACCTCTCTCTCCTTAGAAATAACAGCCTCCTAGTTCGCCCTTTAATTATCAGAATCTAAGCTGTTGTTTTTGCCAGCTTCCCAATTGCCCAAGCTGGAAATTATTCATTTTAAATTCTTTTCCTTTCACTCTCTGACCCCAGTTAGTCATTAAACCCTTAAAAATCTCCAAGCCAGTTCATTTAATTTTACCTCCACAGGTAGTACCTAAATTCAGGCCCCATCTTTGCCTGGGATTGGCACAACAGCTTCTGTAACTGGTCTCCTGATCTCATTTTCCCCCGTTTCCTAATTCAGTCTCTGCAGTGCATCCAAGTCATCTTTCTCAAACTTAGGTCGGTCATTGTTAAAACTCCTCAATGGCTCTCAGTTGCTTTTAAGTTGAAGTCTATCTTCAGTGTGCCTTAACAGGACCTCTTTGACCTAATACTTGTTTGTTTCTCCAGGCTTAATTCCCAGCACTTACCTCTACTGGGAGAGCAAAATGGTAGAGGTGGAAAATTGGGGTCATTTTAGTACCTCTCACATACCATGTTCTCTCACCAGACCTAAAGTAAGGTGTTTAGATAAAATGCAAGGCTTAACTTACATCCCATTTCCAGATTTGCAGTCTTATATACCCTCTCCCTTACATGTTCTGTCGTCATACATAATGCTGTATTACAGATTCACAACTGCACCAAAGCTCTGTGTGTGGTTTGTATCCCTCCATTCCCATGCAGAGTGTAGCCAAAGAGAATACAGGGGCCACTTTTCTTTTATATATTGTTTTATTTTGCCTCACGTGTACATTTAAATCCCTCAGAGGTTTGAAAGGCCTTCTAGTTCATTAGTGTTTGTTCCTTGCTATCAAAGTCATTAAGATATCTGTAGTAGGTTATGTAGAACAGTGATGAACCCCACCCACTCCAACAAATACATAATGACTCTGAAAATATTTAGAAAGGGTGGTCTGAGCAATTCACCTTTTTGTTGAACTGTTTTAACTTCTCTAAAGCTTACTCCTGTCTCTTTCTTCTGTAATGACTAGTGTTTTTAAGAAAAGAAGGCAATAAAATCTTGAAAGTGAAAAGAGAAGTAGAGAGGACTGTTGGAAGAACTCTTAAGAAATTAGAAAAACTGCATTTCACAGTTAGCCTGAGGGGGAAGAAAGGCCAGGTGGAATAAGTAGCTGGCAGTAATAAAAATAAGCCAAAGCTTTGGAACCTGACAAATGAATAAAAAGGGAATGAAGGAAGACTTTCTTGGTGCCCTGAGGTTGAGCTACTGGTATTGGCAGAAGACTTAGCTCCTACTTTGTTAATTCACACCTCTGAGTCCTCAGACTAGACAGGTTGAGCTTTTATTACTGTCTGTGCCTCTGAATAGCTCTAATTAAAAGTTAGTAGCAACACATAGTTATCAATATTCCAATGAGGTGACAACGGGGAGGATATAAAATGATTTAATTAAAAATACATTCTGAGTATGCTTAAGCATTAGAAAAAAATATTTTTGTATGGCCTAAGGGAGCTGTTTTCTAGAGTGTCCCAGAACTAAGTGATACTCAATTCTTCATTTAGCTCATACATATTACTTCTTTCAGAAAGACACTGTAGGGATTTCCCTGGTGGCCCAGTGGTTAAGAATCCACCTGCCAGTGCAGGGGACACAGGTTCAATCCCTGGTCCGGGAAGATCCTACATACCACGGAGCAACTAAGCCCGTGCGCCACAACTGCTGAGCCTGCACTCTAGAGCCCGCGAGCCACAACTACTGAAGCCCATGGGCCTAGAGCCCATGCTCCACCACAAGAGAGTCCACCGCAATGAGAATCCTATGCACTGTGACGAAGAGTAGCCCCCACTCACCACAACTAGAGAAAGCCCGCGTGTAGCAACAAAGACCCAATGCAACCAAAAATAAACAAATTAATTAATTTAAAAAGAAAGGCACTGTACTGGAAGCAGTATAAAATGATTTTATGTGTTATTGATTCTGAGACACCACACCCCATCCCCTACGCCTACCCCCTTTTCTTCACAAGTTAACATCTGGATTGGTCTTATTTCAATGGGTGGCACAAGTGTCAGCATTTTTGTTATTTTTAGTGGTACATACAATAATAGTGTATCATGGATTCTGTGAAAGGTGGTAGTTAATAACAGCGGTTAAGGGTTTTGAGGGCAGGCCAGGATTAGAATCTTGATGCTGCCATCTAATGTTCGTTGTATTGTCTTAAGATAGATTACCTCAACTGTCCTAAGCCTCTGTTTCCTTCTCTATAAAATGAGGATAATACTCCTTTCATAGGGGGATAAGATTAAATAGAATAATGATGTAAAGTGTTTAGCAAAGTATCTGGTGCTTTGTAAGGGCTTGCCATAAAGGCTATGTTTCTGGTATTGTTTTCATGGGGTTCGTCTATAAACCCATGTATTTTGTCTCAGATTTGAAATCCGTTCAGAATTATTACATGAGAAACCTATGAGTTTTCTGAGTAAAGACTGGTTAAGAGACAGATAATCATGTGAATGTATAAGTGTAATAAAATGTATAGCTATACCAGGCTTTTGCCTGAAAAGGTGATGTTACATAATAGTTATTACAGCTTCCCAGCCAACAACCCTTATGTTTATAAAGAACTCAGTAATATCAGAAAAATAAATCAGTGACTAATGCAAAGGACTCTCTTAGCCTGTCAATCCTACTTTGAATTGGAGAAGTCATAAACTGTTAAGTGGTTATCCCAATCAGGGTTATCTCACCCAGCCCTTAAAATCTATGTCTTTCTTAGAAGGGTGGCTAATTATTTTAAAATTTAGGAGAATTTCCTGGCGGTCTAGTGGTTAGGACTCCAAGCTTTCACTGCTGAGGGCGCAGGTGCAGTCACTGGTCGGGGAACTAAGATCCCACAAGCCACATGGTGTGGCCAAAAGTAATAATAAAACAACAATAAAATTTAATATTTGGCCTTACTGTGCGCATTTAAATGCTGTTCATTACTTTCTGATAGTAAAAAGGTGGGTGGGCATAATTTATAATTTTGAACTCTTCTATATTATTTAGAATTTGGTACTTACCTATGAAGTGCTTAAAAATATGTTCTGATGTTCTTAGATTCAACGCCTTAAGTCTGCAAAACCAATGATATAAGAGAAAAATGTAGTTCACTCATGGAACTCAAGATACATTCTAGGGCTTTCCTGGTGGCGCAGTGGATAAGAGTCCGCCTGCCAATGCAGGGGACACGGGTTCGATCCCTGGTCTGGGAAGATCCCACATGCCGCGGAGCAACTAAGCCTGTGCTCCACAACTACTGAGCCTGCGCTCTAGAGCCCGTGAGCCACAACCACTGAAGCCTGCATGCCTAGAGCCTATACTCCGCAACAAGAGAAGCCACAACGAGAAGCCTGTGCACCGCAACAAAGAGTAGCCCCCGCTCACTGCAGCTAGAGAAAGCCGGCACACAGCAACGAAGACCCAACACAGCCAAAAATTAAAAAAACATAAATAATAAATTTATTTAAAAAAATTTAAAAGATACATTATATCTCCCCTACGCTTATCTCTATCCCACGTCTAATATAATGACTTAAAAATAAGTAGTGTTTTGTAGTTTTTAAGTGTGCTTTCACAGTGGAAGGTGGGAATAATTCTAAAATTTATTAAGTACTCACTGTGTACTGGGCAGGATACAAGATGCTTTCTGTACTTTTTCTCCTTTAATCCCCAAAACTTTGTGAAGTGGTCATTATTCCTATTCAGAAATTAAGAAGTAAGGTTGCTCTGTGCTGATATTTGAGTCAAGATGTCATCAGACTCAAATACATGTTTTGCATGTTCATGCTACCTGTCACTAGGTGCTCAGTAAATGCCAGAATAAAACCAAGTATTATGATCCCATGATTATTCATTTGAGATTCTTGATTTGTAAAACAGCTTTGGTAACAATTTCTTATGTTTGTTAAGCAGTTCACAGTTTCAAAGTTATTTTATTTTTATTGCCTGTTTTAGTTACCATGGCTACAAAACAAATCACCCTAAAATTTAGTGGTGTAAAACCATTGTTTATTTTGCTTTCAAATTTCTATGGGTCAGCAATTCAGACAGGGCACAGCAGGATGGCTGTGTGTTCCATGGTGTCTCAGACCTCCACCTGAGACTGAAAGACTAAAATGTGAAGGCTTTTTACTCACATGTCTAGTAGTTGATGCTGGTTGTCAGCTGGAGGCCTCAGGTGCTCTCTACATGGGCCTCTCTACATTCTCTCTGTAGTTTAGGCTACCTTACAGCATGGTGGCTAAATTCCAAAGTCGAGTATTATAGAGAAACAGATAACAGCACCTGCAAGCACTAGCCAAGCAGAAATTGTTTCCTTTTTTATGGCCTACCCTCAGAAATCATGTAGTATCCCTTCCTTTACACTCTGTTGGTCAGAACAGTCACAAGCCCCTGCCCAGGTTGAAGGGGAGGGAACATAGACCCCCACTCCTCAGTGGAGGACTGCCAGTCACACGTGGGATGATGTGTATATATTGGTGTGGCCGTCTTTGGAAAAAATAGAAATTAACCTGTGAAATTGATCAAGCAGATCACTTTACTAGTAAATAAATTACTCAAAGTGCTAGTATAGTAGCAAGAGTCTTAAGTCCCTCCCACTAGACTGGGATACTTGATCTATTTTGATATATTATGATATACAGTCCACATTTTTACTGAGATAAGGTAAAAGATGTATGTATATGGTATCAAATTAGGATGTTGACTTACTGTTAGGTCAATGGGAGGATCAGCATTTTGGAAGAGTATGCCAGCAGTACTTAAAGTTTTTCACATTGGGATATGCCTTTGGGTTTTAATCTGCATGATTAGTCAGCTGGTGGGCCAAATCCAGCAAGCCTTGTTTTTGTAAATAAAGTGTTACTGGAACACAGACACCCATTCATTTATTATTGTCTGTGACTGCTTCTGTGCTGCAGTAGCTGAGTTGAGTAGTTCCAACAGAAACTATATAGCCACCCAAGACTGACATAATTACTACGGGGCCCTTTACATAAAATTTGCAGGCCCTTGGTCTAGAAGATCAACCAGTCACAGTCAAACAATCTGAAATTCCCCCTACTTGAGGCTGTGGTTTTGACCAATTCATTTGCTTAACACACAGGAAAATTAGCACAAGTGCTGGAAATACAGAGAAATAACTTAATGCTTGCCCTTGAAAGAGTTCACAATATTACCGGGAAATCAGACAATCCTAGATTTACATAGTACAGTGTCATGAGTGGTGCTATTTTACAGCTGTGCATAAATTTCGTTCTCAGAAAAAACAATGGCTAAATACTGGGATCTGATTTTTTTCAGAGAAGGCTTCCTAAGAAGACTGATATACCAATCGGGTTCTTAGAAATAAGTAGAATTTAACAAGGTGGAAAAGTGTAAAAGAGCCTTAGAGTAGAAAAGTATGAGCAAATGTCCATTTGAGTAGGGGTTTTATATTCTCAGGTACTATAGGAATTCATTATAGCTGAAAAGTAGAATGGAATTGGAGACGTAATGAGAGATATGAGTAGCTGACCATTTAATCCACTGAGGCAGGAAAAGATTTGAGAGCTCTTTAAGAGACGGAATTGTCAAAACTTGTTTTTTTAACAAACAAGTTAATTGACTGATTGTAAGAATGGTGAAGAATGTGGAGTCTAGGATGAACTGACCGGGGCAACTAGGTGGTCAGGGAAAATGGTGTCATTTTGCCAAGATACTGAATACATGGGAAGGAATAGATTTAAGGAGAAAAGATGTTTCACTGTTGGAGAGTTTGAATTTACAGTGCCTGTGCAACATCTAAATGAGATCTCAGGTAGGCTGTTGGCTTTGGAAACTTGACACTTAAAAAGACTTGGGAGTTTTCAATAACTGAGTATTTGAAGCCATGGAAAAGATGCAATTCTCTATAGAAAGTATGCAAAGCAAAGAGAGAGCCAAGAATAGAAATGGGAAACAACATCATTTAAGAGATAAATAGCAGAAGAAGGAGAGGGAAAGCCATGGAAGAAGCAGCTGGAGCAGAAAAGTTTTGAATGCCATTGCATTTAGTGATTTTTGGCATGTTTAGCTGAGTGGTGTGGTGGGATCAGAAACCAGACTGTAGTAACAATTCAGAAATAACAGAATGTGGGGAGAGCAGTTAGAACTATGGGTCTTGGGTACACTGAAGGTATGAGTTATCAATGAAAGTAAATCCCTGTGGAGATGGCAGAAGACAGAAATTAAAGCAGAGGTACAGGTATTGACCTTAGACAGATGTAGGTATACCACACTCACTGAGACATGAGAGGAGAATGGATAAAGGAAGAGAATAGTTTTGGAAGCCTGCTTTTGCGAGTCATTCTGTTTGGTTACTTTACATAAGTCATTTCATTTAATCTTTACTGAACTCTATTTTATGTGGGATGCTTCTTGCTTTATCAGTGAGGAAATTAAAACTCAGGGAGGTCATCTTGCCCAGAGTCACACATCTTGTAAGTGGTGGAACTGGCACCTAAACCCCGAAGTTTTATTTTTGATGTGCTCCCGCTCTCCCCAACTTCATCCCTTTCTGTACTCTTCCCCTGCTAGATGTGAATGAAGATAAGTTTGTAGGGTGTAGTAGGGACCTAGAAGTTAATGTTACTCCATACATCATATGAACAGGTGCTAAGTTCTTAAAATAAAATGGAAATTCATTTTTCTTCAAAAGATATGTAATATATATATCATAAAGAAATAATATATGATCTTTTTTGTTAATCCATGTTTTAGCCAAGCTGTAATATGACAAATTTTTAAGAAAAAAATTTGTTGAGGATGTGGGAAGAACCAAAGCCTCATATAAAGTTATAAAGTATAAAAATAATTAAGAATTTGTCTCCAAATGAGGCATTTCACTAACTGTCTTTAATGTATTAGATTTTGACAATCCTAGTTTCTCCTTTTTTGGAAGCTTTGTGATGTAAACATGAAGTTAAGGGGGTTTTTTCCCTCATTTTTTGTTTTCAGGTCTCTGCGTTTGGGGCAGAGTTTTCATCAGAGTCTTGCAGAGAGTTAGGCTTCTCCAGCAACTTGCTCTGCAGCTCCTGTGATCTGCTTGGACAGTTCAACCTTCTTCAACTGGATCCTGACTGTAGAGGATGCTGTCAGGAAGAAGCACAATTTGAAACCAAAAAGGTATTGTTTTATAGTATCTCTCTTCCATTATATGGTTTAGTTTAGATAAGGTAAAATGTTAAATTGCTTAATCAACTTAAATATAAAGAAGTCTTTAACTTTTACATTTTGTAGTTTTAGAAACTCAACTGATTTCTTGCAGACCCATTAGATCAATCAAAGCAAATAGGGAGGAAAAGTATGGTTACAGATTGATAATACCATCCTACCATGGTTGTCCAACAGAAGGGAAGCAGAATTACTATAGCATGCCTAGATTGTAAATCTATCCAGTCTTCCTAACTTCCGGCCGCATAAAGCCAAAGAATAATTAATTAGATGCTTTTATTCATTTGTAATAAGAACCCAGTCTTATAGTGAAATTTGAGATGAAAATAAAGCACTTATTCTCTGGCACATAATTGTCAACAATAAATTATAACTTCCTTTTTTTTAATAAATTTATTTAATTTATTTATTTTTGGCTGCGTTGGGTCTTTGCTGCTACACGCGGGCCCTCCAATTGTGGCGAGTGGGGGCCACTCCTCACCGCGGTGCGCAGGCCTCCCATTGCGGTGACCTCTCCCACTGCAGAGCACAGGTTCTAGGCGCACGGGCTTCAGCAGTTGTGGCACGCGGGCTCAGTAGTTGTGGCCCACAGGCTCTAGAGTGCAGACTCAGTATCAGTGGTGCACGGGCTTAGTTGCTCTGCGGCATGTGGGATCCTCCCGGACCAGGGCTCGAACCTGTGTCCCCTGTGTTGGCAGGCGGATTCCCAACCACTGCGCCACCAGGGAAGCCCTAAATTATAACTTTTAATCTGGTTAACAAAGAATATGGTCTGTTAACAATTTGCACATCTATAACTAATGTTTCCTGATACCTAATCTCACCTTTAACACCTGAGCACAGCCAGGAATAGGTAGTTCTAACAGTCCAATAAAATCTGCTACTGTTTTACCCACTGTTCAGAATAATAGTAAACTTGCTCAATTTTTAAATCTTTTCATTAAACCCTTAGACTTCTTTAATTTATAAAGTAGACTGAAAAGGTCATTTATATCATCCAAATAAAGCTGAATTAATGAGGTCCTTGTGTTTGAGAAAAAAAATATTAGCATCTCTCTGCTTTGTTTCCTTTTAATATTCTCTTTCAGTTGTACTTACTGAATCCTGTTTGAGGCATTATGGTTTGTAAAGCTTTCAAACAGTAATTGTATCTTCTCATTATTAGGTAGTAAAGGTTTACTTCTAACACTGAGTACAGTTTTCTAGTTCTGTAAGAAAAACAAGCTGACAAGCTTTCACCATGTTAGTGTTCAACCAGAATTTACACTTGATTTCTCAGTTGTAAACCTGAAATTCCTGTGTCCCACAAATGGCTTCCAAGTCTTCCATGTTTTTCATTTTCTTGGTTCACATATACCAATGATATATTTTAATGTTTAGAAAATTTCCATACATATAAGTTAGTCTTTATTGCAAGTAAATAAAATCTAAACAAGTTTTTAAAACTTGATTTTAAATAAATAGATTTAAGACCTAGACCTAACTAGTTTAGTAGGACCCTTCCCTCTTGTTTCTTGTTTCGTTTTATCAATGACATATTCACATGGGACAAATTGCTGAAGTGTGATTCATCCTCTCATCTTTAAGCTATTATTCTATGGTCTGTACGACTACTCAACTAACAATGATTATTTGTGAGACACCAAACTTACAAGGATTGAATAACAAAGGGTGTTTTATAATAAATTATCACACACCCGCTTTGTAATTAAGGGTAAGTTGAGAAAGTCTGCCCTTTGACTGATACCAGATGTGCCTAAACTGTAAACCAAGTGCATATAAAAGCTTTTACTAATTGCCCCTTTAGTAATTCTTTATAGTATTACCAGTTTTATGGTATAATTTTTTTGTTTTTTTGCCATGCCGTGTAGCATGAGGGATCTTAGTTCCCCAACCAGGGATGGAACCCGAGCCCTCTGCAGTGGAAGCACGGAGTCTTAACCACTGGATCGCCAGGGAAGTCCCTGTGGTATAACTTTAGTGGAACCAAACTTCTTCAGTCACACACTTCGCAAATTCATTATATTCCTGTTCAGTTTTCATTATTAACTGAGCTATGTATTGCTTCTTCAGCAATAATAGTAGGCAAGTAGTCCATCATTTAATATATGCCTAACTAATTACAAACTGAAATAATTATTATATCTCAGTGCAAGTGAGCCTGTATCCTAATGTACCTTTTATACTGTACCCATTGTTTTTTTCTTAAGTCCTTGCCCATAATCTGTTAAGATGTACTTCTCATTAAGCATTTGCTAGCACAGTGTTGTACAAAATAAATGAATGGTTTTTTTTTTAAATAAGCCTAGTGGAACTAGAACACTTAAAATAGTACTGGAAATAGAAAAGTAAGGCATGTCAGGCAAGCCTCCATTTAGATGCAAAATGCATTCACGTATAGAAGTGGTACTTGATTTAATCTGTACAGTATTGCTCTCTGGATTATTGGTACATAATTATAGGTAACAATATATATAATAGTTTTTCTGTCTCATTCAACTCTGGCTTAAGGCTTAATTTTGAAATTATAGTTTAATTTAGTCCTACTTTAATAAAAGTAAAAATATGCAGTATGTAGACTAGTGCCTTATATCAAAAATATTAAAAATACTTAAACATGGCCGTGTGTGTGTAAGTCATTGGGAATATAAATTCTTTAGAAGAGAAAAATTGTAGTTTATATGCAGGAATGTTTTGGCAATTTATAATAAAGAAATGTTACCTGAATACTCATTTTAGTTCTTGCTTAGTTGCATGCTTTATAGGTCTGTCCAGGGATGAGGCTAATCATTTTTCGAATGTTTACTCATTCAACAGGCTGAATTTAGCCTTTGATAGGCAGAAGCATAAAATTTGCTGTTAAAAAAAAAAAAAAACCTTATTCATAATAAATGCAGAAAATGTCTTCAAAATCCCTTATTCTGCAAATAGATATTCCTTTATTATTTTTATTTGGTCTTATTTCTCTCCCCCCACCCCCCATTTTGATCATAAAGGACCTAAGTAAGCATCACAAATACTACCTAGAAGGAGATTTTTTTGTAAGCTATTTTACTACTGTTTTAACTAGTTTTGCTCATAAATACATACCTAGGTACAGTTTACAAACATTAGTAAGGATGTTGACTGAATTATGAGGAGCGTTCTAATTTGTAGCTTAAAGTAAAAAAAGGTAAACTAATGAAAGAAAAAAATATTTAATTCTTGGTGCTATTAATATTTACTAAGTAGGATAAGTGACTTCAGCTTTTTATATATAGAATCTTAAGATGGAATGGGAGGGACCATTCTTCTTTTCACTACTGACTGACTTTTTCCTTGTGGTGGGAAAACATAGTATTGATAACAGCCAGTTCCTTTTCCCACCAGAAAAGGACTAATTCTTCCCCATTTACAATTTTGAAGTATTTTAGACAAGGACTGTTACTAGCTCAAGTTGGGTCACTAACCAGTTATTAGCTAGGATCATGGAATAATGTAAGAACCTTTAGCTGCCACACTAGCTATGTGGGAAGTTGCACTAGGGAGCAAGTGGATGAAGCAGCTCTTAGGTAAAGAACAGCCTATTTTTTTTTTCCCTCAATTTCTAGAGTAAATCACTTCTCCTTGAGCTATTTTAAAGATTTAGCTCAAGTGTCCCCTATTCTGGGAACTCTTCCCCAATTTCTCCTCCTTACTCACTACCCTTGGCCCTTCCAAGTTATGTTAGCTACACCTCTGTATTCCCAAAGCACCTGAGGATACCCTTGATTTGCACTTATCACCACTATATTGTATCTGTTGTTTGGCTTTTTTTCTCTCCCAGTGTTTCATGCTCTTTGAAGTCTGGAACTATGTTTTATGTTTCTGAATCCCCAGCCTTTAGCTTACAGTATTTCATAAGTTTTTGTCCTTGAATAAGGCTGTTTTTACTAAGAACAAGTTAAAAAAGGTCATTTTTTTTAACTATGTTGAAAATATACTTGAACTTTGTAGATGCTTGTTAAATACCTTTATCATGTATTTCACTTATATATCCTAAATATAAAAAATAAGAAAGTTTGTCTTCATGATTTCAGTCATCTGTTAGTAACACTAATTGTTCATCTAACTATAAATATAGAATTTTCATTTCTGTATTTTACTTATAAGGATACCATAAGCTTCCCAAATCTATCTAAAAAAAGAGATGTTAATAGCACAAATTTTTAGTATTCCCAGTCTGATCACAAACATTAATAGATACTTTTTCAAGGAGTACATGACCATCCAGTTAAAAGAGTTTCCTGGGATTTTCCTGTGAGAACAATCAATCAAATCATTTTGATTCTGTTAAGAATTTCTTAACTTATATTTCCTAAGGGTTATAAGATTAAATGTAGTATTTCAATAAATGGGTTATTTTTCTCATATTTTTATAATCTTCCCAGTTCTGTGAATTTGAACTTAATTGTCAGCTAGGTGCTTTTATTTTCCTGTCTCATTTAACTTTTCATATCTTAATGATTTCAGCTTCTTCCAGACATTGTTACTGTAGAATTTTTGTATTTCTCCTTAGTTAACATGCCCCTATTTCCTTAGCTAGTACCTGTTCTTTTTAATATCTTATAGTCCCAATGCTTTTTTCTTCTTCCAGATTATTTTTATTTAATTGGTTTTTAGTACTTTCTATTCTTTTGCGTTCACACCTACTTTATCTGTGAACTACTATTCTGAAAGTTTGGCTACTTACCGAACCAGAGTACCTTTTGGGAGAAAAGAATCCAGTTAGCCGAATTACTTATATATATGAACCAATAAGCAACTTATTTCAACTTAATTTGCTGTTCATTCAGTCTTGATTGTATTGGGGGGTGGAGGGGGGAGTTTAGAGTAGTGCTTAAGAGCACAGGCTCTGAAACCAAACTACCTAGGTTCAGATCCCCTGCTACTCAAGCTGGTAACTTGGACTAATTACTTATCCCTCTGTGCCTGTTTCCTCATTTATAAATTGGAGGTAATAATAGTTCCTATATCCTAAGGTGGTTTGAGGATTAAATAAGTTAATATACATACACTGCTTAAAATAGTGCCTGGCATATAATAATTACCAGGTAAATACTTGGGGCTGGTGGTGATGACAGTAATAGTAGTAGTATCTGATTTGCTGATGAAGAAAAAACAAGAAAGAAACAGCAAATTTGGAGAACTCAGAGGATAGTGTAATAATTATTGCTATTGGAAAAATAGGGTAAAAGAAAATAGATAAGAGATATAACATGAACTATTAGATGTACCAGTAATAAAAATTTGGAACAAAATTTTCTATTATTCCACTTTCAAGCTCTTGGATCAGTTGAATCAAGAAGAAATATCTTATGATAAAATAATTAGTAGTGCGAAGACTTTGACCATTTGTAATTACTTGCTTATGTGCAGCAAAATACAGAATTATGTCAAACATAACCCTAGATTTCAACTTTTTGAGTCCTTGGCTGACACATTTTTAATAAGGAAAATACTGCAAATTTGTACTTTAAAAATGTGTAGCATTTTGATCATTTTTAAATGCCAAATGAAAGATTGCATTTGAAGAGAAGAGGTTTTGCTACTAAAAAATATTCAAAACCATTGATAAAGTGGAGCTCAATTTTTAATCTAATACTTAGTAACAGATTTCAAAGGTTTAAGAAAATTTCGAAGAGAAAAACTTAGAACTGAATTCTTTTTTTTTAAACTCTACAGATTGAGAAGAGATTTCTTTTGTTTGAATTTTGGAACATCTTGGTCTTATTCACAGAATATCAGTAGAAACCTAAGCTGCAGATCACCAAATTATACCATTACTGGTTCTGTAAAATACCTCAACAGTTCAGGTATTTGATAAAAGGATTTTATTTACCTTAAAAATCTTCAGTTTTGTTTTAATAATTACATTGGCTCAGCTTTAAGTGTTTATTTTACCTTGGTTATGTACTAAAGTGGTTTACCTATGTTATCTATTTAATCCTGACAACAGTTCTATAAGGTAAATACTATTACCCCTGTTTAACAGAAGAGGAAACTAGGGTGTAATATGCCCGACGTTACCCAGCAAACTGGTGCCAGAACCTGGCTTCATCTCAAGTCTCTCTGACTCCAGAGCCCCAAGTTTTTAAACATCGACACTGTTTTGCCTCTCATCTTGAAAATCTTAACAGTAATACCTACTTCACAGAGTAGGAAAATGAATGAGTTAAATGTAAAACACCAGACAGGCTTTCTGAAGGTCTGCCCCTTTTGCATTTATATTTAACAAATTTAATAACACAGTCCCATTACTAGTTTCTGTTTAAAATTACCAAATCTTTACTCCTCAGTTTACCACAGACTTTAATGGCTTCCATTACTTGGTGTTTTTGAAGAATATGTTAATGAGTTTGGCTTTATTGAAGGCCCAACCAAACATTTTAAGTAAGTCACATAATTTTTCTTATTTCTGATAAAAGAGCATTGAAACATTTTGTTATTTTCAATTTACATGGAAATTCTGTACCCAGCTTTAGAGTAATTTAAGTCAGCTTAAACAGCATTATGCAAAACAGTGGCAAATTTTAAGCTTTAGCCTATCAAAAGCAGAATGCTACTGTGTCTAAAACATAGAAGGATGAAATGGAGGTTAAGCTAACTGCGTGAAATTGTAGTTGCTAAAGAAATTTCACACTTGCTTAAAATAGCTTCAGTTTTGTAGTGTCGGTAGCATCAAATACATGAATTGATTTCTTCAAAGGAAACAAGTGTAATTCAACAGATTATTCTAATTATAATATAAAAACATTGTCCAGAAAGAAGCTTTAAAAAAAAACAAATCTGAGTAATGTTTGGCAACAGTTCAAATTCAGGGTGAGAATCACTAAATAAGACTCCTGAGTAGCAACAGTAGTAAATAATGACACAAATATTTACTTAATAGCTACTAACATTCATTAAGTTCTTATAATATAAAGGTGCTGTTCCAAGACTTTACATGAATTAACTTGTATAATCCTCACAACAGCTCTATGAGGTAACTACCATTATCATCTCCATTTCATAGCTGAGTCTGGGGCATGGAGATCTTGCCTAAAGTCATACAGCTAACAAGTAGCAATAAACATATTTTTGTGTCATATATTTGTGTCATATATTTGTGTAACAAAAGTTTTAAAGTTTCTTTTGTGCAGTTTATTCAGTGGACTGAAAATATTATTTAAATTTATTTTTTATATTTTCTAGATGTGGCATTTCTCTGTCTTTGATATGAAAACTAAATGTAGTCAATTTTTTTAGGTATTTACAAATCAGGATCAGCTTCTATGTAAGCATGTTAAAACATTGTCACCTTTGCAGATTGTAATATTTAAAAGGGAAATAAATCCTTAAAGTAATTCATAATCTATCTCCAGGCTGTCTTACAACTGCATTTCCTAGACATACCTACCTCAGAGTCAAAATAAACTTTCTGTTTATATATTGAATATTACTTCTTACTATAGGTTCTGAGAATGCCAAAATAAGACAATAGTCACTGTCCTGGAGGAGATGAAGAAATAGACATGGAAATTGGACTACTAGAATGCAGTTGGCAGGATATTCTGTTGGGCTAAAGCATGATATCCAATGTTATAGCTGCTTAAAAAAATTAGAAATAAAAAATAAATAAAAGTTGGAAGGAGGAAGGAATCAGTAAATCTCTTAAAGTTGGCATAATCAAGGACTATAGATAGAACCATATTAATCACTATGGAAGTGACCAGTAGAAGAACTAAAAACAGTTTAAAAGTTATTGAATGAGATAGGAGGCAAAGGAAAATTTTTACTTCTTCTTTTATACCCTTCTGTACTGTTTCCTTTTATTATTTTTCCAGATGCATTGATTCTTTCAAAGATTCAGTGAGATGTGTGCTGTAAACAAAATATGTGGTATGAAAGCACGTAAAAGGAAGGGTATAACCATTTGACAGGCCAGGTAAATATTACCACTTGCTTATGTAGACGTTGATGCTTATAATAAGTTGGAAAATAATTAGGAGAAGGTCGTCTCTGGCAGAAGGAAAAGTAAATGCAAAGATACAGGGTCATCATGAGAGAGATGGCTGTCTAAAATAAATCAGATAGCTTATTATGAGGAGAGATAACGATAGGTAATTAAGTAGGTCCAGAGTGCCTTGATAAGAAGTTTGGACCCTATCCTGTAGTCAGGGGACAAAATATAAGGATTATAAATGGTGAATTGACATCAGATTTGTATTTTAATAACTTTTGTTGGTGTTGTGAATGATAGTTGACAGGGCAGAGGGGAATACTGTTGCCAGAAAAAGAACTTCGATTGCCAGTTTCCAGAGGCAAGATACAGGGGCTTAAGCTAACACACTGGTAGTAAAAATGGAGAAGGGACAGATCTGAAATAGATTTAGGCAATAAAACTTACAGGATTTTTTGACTGACTGGATTGGAATGGGGAAGGGATGAGTGAGGATGCTTTCCAGTGTTCTTATTTGAGAAACTGCTAACCCCAACATAAGTCTGCAAAGAACTTCCATCTAACTACAAGGTAGCCCCTTAAGGCGATGGCGGTGGATGGGAAAAGGGACAGCAACAGAGGATAATTTTTAATATAGCATACAACGCTTAGCTCCAAACTGCCTTTTCAGTTTTCTTTTTGAAGAAATAAGTGTTAAGTTTTAATTTAGCAGGCCATGAATTTTATCTGGTACCATAGTCAATTCTAAAATAGATAGTATACTTGTCAAAGAGTGCACAAAAAATAAAAATGTGTGGAATGGCCTAGTTCTTTTGTTCTAATTTCATATTGTTGCTCTTAATTTTTGTGTACTGTTTAACTTTGGGATTATTATGGCTTTTTTTTGTATCTGTTTTTAAAGTTAAAATATATTAGGTGATTAATTTTAATAGAATAAAATCATTTGAGCCAACTCTTCTTTTTTATTTCAGATATTTGTAACCTTTCTTAAAGATAGTAATAATTGCCCCTTTTTTTATGACAAAGTGTTCAGTATTGGAGTGGTAATGGGAACACTAACACAAAGAATTGAATTCTCTTTTGAAAAGCAGGTTTTCCTGCCATATATGGCACTTTCATGCACATTTTTTGAGGCTATTGAACGGTTGGATATTGAACTGTATTTTAACAGGATCTCAGTTTTTCAAGTTAACAGGGATATACGTTATAATTTTCAAACATTTAGGAGCAAAAATACACTGAATTTTTTTTACCATTTTCTTTACTTACACATGTTACCAAGGGGCTAATTTGTTTTATTTTCAAAACTGCTTACTAAGATAGTCAAGCTTAGGGTCATTTTTACCATTCTTTGGATATTTTGGCCTCAGGAAATATAGTGGCATTGTGTCAAGTTATTTGTTTATATTGTGTGATATTCCCTAGGTATTAGTAGGATTGAATACATTGTTCCCAAATGATACCCTGAATTATTCATACTTGTAGCTGAAGTATGTATAGGAATGTGTGTGTGTCTGTATCTGTGGGTGTATTTGTTTCCAGGTGAAAGTCTAATAGTTACAGTCTTAACCTCTTGCTGATGAAATTCTCTTTGTTTTAGGTATATATACAAATTCTACTTCTTATCACAGTATTGAAAGAAGCCTCGTTCTTTTTTTTTTTCTCAAATTTCATAGTTGAAATGGTCTAATTTAGATTGTGGTGATGTCAGAGAAACATTTTTATTTTATTTATTTTTGTACATTTTCATTGAGCTTTTTAGTGGAACAGTAATTGTATCTTTATGGAAATATTCCCCCAGTGTACTCCTACCTTCTTTAGAGCCTAATTTAAATTAATGTAGATATTACCTTGCTTGTTTCTAGTTTTCTCAATCTCAAGTCAGACATGAGATTCAAAGAAGAATAGCAATTTAATAGTGTAGTAGAATAAGTTTTAAACTTAAGGATCTTCTTTAGGCACAGTTGTTTTATATTTTTTCAGAGTTTGGTAGAAAGTACCTAAAAATGAATAGTTTAATCTCAGGGGTATAATATTAGAGCATTATTTACCAGCTTGGTTTGCTAAAATTGTAAAACCCAACTTATTTCCCTATTCCTCCATATTCATTCATCGTTCCTATGTAAGAATGCCATCAGTCAGTGTGTGTATGAAAATGTTAATAAATACACTATTTGCTTTATACACTTAAGGTGACAAACTAAAATCTTGACAAAAGCTTACTGTAAGATTACAAACTATTTAGTACCCTGGTTATTTGTCCATGTGTAATTGTAGCTTTTTGTTTCTATCGCTATAGGCACTTTAAAAAATAAAAATCACAGGGCTTCCCTGGTGGCGCAGTGGTTGGGGGTCCGCCTGCCGATGCAGGGGACACGGGTTCGTGCCCCGGTCTGGGAGGATCCCACATGCCGCGGAGCGGCTGGGCCTGTGAGCCATGGCCGCTGAGCCTGTGTGTCCGGAGCCTGTGCTCCGCAACGGGAGAGGCCACAGCAGTGAGAGGCCCGTGTACCGCAGAAAATAAATAAATAGATAGATAGATAGATAGATAGATAGATAGATAAATCACAAAATACAGGAATGACCTTGATAAATAATGAATTAAAATTTAAAACATCAGCAGGTCACTAGACGTAGTTTTAGATGGAAACATTTTCCCTGAGAATTAACTGACTAAATTTTGCTAAAAAAAAATAGCTTCTGCATGATGTGTTGATATTTTTCCTCTACCCAGATGTATGTGAAAGGAGTAAAGTTGACTTTAAGAAATTACACTGGATATAATTAATGTTTAAAGAGTGGTTCACATATACTTGAACATATCATAATAGGTTTTCATTTAAGATCTCTAAATAATACCTAGCTTTTATCATGTTATAGCCATACTTACTTATTTTTAAATTCCTACATTTTATTTAAGAGCAAGGCTTCAGAAGACCTATAAAATAGTTACTCCTCAGATCTGAATTAGTTCAGCAGTCAGAATTTTTCCTTTTTTTCACCTAGCATTAGATCATTTTCATCATATTGCTACTTAATATTCAAAGTTTTTTCAGTTTTTTTCTAAAGTTTTGCTTTAAATAAAAGAGGATTTCAAAAATAAGAATGTATGGCTGCAAGCAATACTTCATATGAGAAGAAAAAGAGTATTGCAGCATTTGTCTTGCTCTGGTCAGTGTTTACCTGGTTTACCTTTTAGAATTAATTTGGTTAGTCTCTTGAGCAAAAACCTCTACTGTTTGATTGTTTTGTAATTTTTGCCTCATTAATAGTTGAGTATAGTCCAAGGCACCCCTGGCTGCCCTTTACAATCACTTGGGTAGCTTTAAAAGTAGTAATATTAATTAAAATACTGATGCCTAGATCTCAACCCAACTATCCTGATTTACTTGGACTGGGATGGGTTCCAGGGATCAGTAAGTTTCAAAATCTTCTCAGGTAATCCAAGTATACAATAAGGGTTGAAAACACTGCTCTAAGGTCATTTGAATTTGAAAGCTTGAGAAATTTTGAAGTGGCTCTTCTAGTAACAGAGGAACAATGAATGATAGCCCTAAATAGGCTATCAGGGCTACCTAAAGCTCTATGAAAATGGGTGCACACCTTAAACATAACCAATAGTATGAAAGAAAATATTATAATATTCACTATTCTTACTTACTGAGCATCTAAAGAATCCAGGCGTTTTGCATGTTTTTGTCTTTTTTTTTTTTTAAACTCCATTTAGCAACTCTGGAAGGTAGGGAATATTTCTTGTTCAGACAGTAAACTGAAGCTCAAAGAGAATGACTTGCTGCCTTTAAGTCACAGAACCAGAATTGGACCTGCATACACATTTGATTTTATAACTTAAGCTCTTTTCACTGTACCTTAAGAGATAAACTGAGGTATATGAACATTTTTAATAGTTTGAGCAAAAATCAATTCAAATTGGGTAACACCAAACTAGAAGTGGTTAGGAGCGCCCCACCAACAGGAATTAGGAACAAAACATATGGAGAAGATGCAGAAACAAAGCAAGGAAATTTTTTGATTGGCTATAGCTTAAGTGGTTGCCTTAAGCCTAGTTGGCTGTTTGTGATTGTTTATTTTAGTTTTTATTTCTTAACTTTGAAGCATTTATAGGCTTAGGTTTGGGTTTGGTTGCATAGGCTGCTAATGCCCTAGAACCACCTCAGTGTGATGGCCTCCTTGTTTAATTTAACAATACCATGCTGTATGAAAATTTGATATTTAGTGTGACTTAGTTTAAATAATTAGCTATTTCAAGGTTTTCTTACTGTCATGTTTCTTCAGAGCCATGGATGTCATCACCAACAGAAATATATTAAGTGCTCAGTATTGGAAAGTAGTAGAATATTTCTGACTTGGACCAGGTTTACAGATTTGTTGTGATGGTGATGGTATGATGGTGGCAGTAAAAGTTAACAAATACAACACTTTTAAAAAATTCTTTAGAAAATTTATGTAACTCACATGTGTTGCCTTCGTTTGGTGTTATAAATTAACTTATCTAGGAATCTATCTGGTAGAAAACAGCATAGACCAATTTTTTTGTCTTGCTGTTAATCTGATCCATTTTATAGCAACATAGTTAGACTTACAGCAAAGTTATCACCACAAAGTAAAGGTTTTGGCCTTTTTCTATATGGGAAAACCTCATTATAAGCCTTACTAAAATTTTATAACAAGAGATTGGTCAGGTGGTAAAAAATCATTATATTCCAAAAGTAAATTATAAGGGAAATCTTTCAACAATGAAGGGAGTACATTGTCCCAAAGTATTAGGAAAATATATGAATTGTACAGAATTTAAAATTAAGATAGGTATAAATAATAATCTTGCTAATGCTTAAAATATATTTTTTAATTGCAAAAAATTAGCTAACTACAAAGCTGAAATTTATTTTAAGAATAATAAATTTAAAATCACTTATTTTTAAATGAGAGGGAAATTAGCATATTCAAAAATCCTGTTACAAATAAGGTAAATTAGTTATAGAGCTGAAGTAGTTAGATATTTCTAGTTCCCACCCAGAGGACACTATGAGAACGTTTAGGAAAACTAGCAGTAATGAGTAATATGGAAATAGATGTGAATTCCCAAGGGGCAAATTCAGTTTTGTGCATCATTTTCATATTTTTCTAAAGGTGTCCGTATATTCCCATTATTATGTTCCAATACCATAAAGGTATTCCAATATTTCCAATGGAAATAATTCCATTTCCATAAATTATTTGGGCTAATATAATATGATCCTAATGGAATAGTGCCTAGAGTTAGATTGTCTATACAAATAAGGCTTCTCTAATGCATATAGAAAAGAGCCCTACCAACTTGGTATCAAAAATATAACCTTGGGCTTCCCTGGTGGCCCAGTGGTTGAGAGTCCGCCTGCCGATGCATGGGACACGGGTTTGTGCCCCGGTCCGGGAAGATCCCACATGCCACGGAGCGGCTGGGTCCGTGAGCCATGGCCGCTGAACTTGTGTATCCGGAGCGTGTGCTCCGCAACGGGAGAGGCCACAACAGTGAGAGGCCTGCGTACCGCCAAAAAAAAAAAAATATATATATATATATATATATATATATATATATATATATATATAAGCTTGCTATATAAAAGTTATATAACTTGTTCTTTGATTTTTCTTCTATTGTTACTTTTCCGCAAATGTTTGAAGGTCAGCATTTTTGTATGATGTTACTTTAAAAAGTAAAAATGCTAAAGGTGAAATTCAAGGAAATTTCAAGTTTTAACCTTTTTTAATCCTTTCATACTTCATGCCCTTGATAAATTCTAAGTAGCATATATTTTCTTGTGTATGAATGTATGTGTTGCCAAAGATGCTTATGATTACTTTATAAGACATTGAAAATTTACCACAATTTGTAGTTAATTTACCATATTTATTCACCATGAAAAACAAATGTTTTCCTATGAACACTAGAGATCATAAATAAAATGCCAAACTAGCATCACAAATTAATGCTTTTAGAATTTGATTTTAATAATGTTAGGCAGCTTTGAGTTACATTTTCTTTTTGTTTACCCTAGACTGGAACTAAGCATAATCTACAAAGTATGTGAAAGGAACTTGAAATATTTTTAAAGTTACACGATGAAAAAAGAGTCATTTAATTCCGTTAAGTGAACAGTTCTGTCCATTCAGCACACACATATTGAACAACAGCTTTGTGTCCAGTTCTGGGGGGAATTATAAGACATTTCCTGTCCACAGTCAAGTTATAGGATATTTATAGTACATTATGATAAGAGCAGAATTCTGTGGAAGTTTCCTAGGAAAGTCCCTAACAGAGAGTAGGAGGTCAACAAAAATTTTCCTTGAGAAGCTCACATCTGAGCTGCCTATTCATTAAAGAATAGGTTTCTAATATTTTTAATTAATCAGTTCGTGTTTTGTGGTGCAGAGAATGGGTTACAAGTGTGCTAGGATACTGAATCCTTCAGTCCTTAGGACAACCAAATGGAGACTGGGGTGAGCAAGGGCCCCAGGCTAGTCATCTCCAGTTATAAGCAGCCACTTCCTTTTACCCCAGTGCTCCAATTATTACTGTTTTCAGTGTGTCATGATATGAAGAATTTTGGGAAACAGTGGTGTAGAGAAATGCCATCGTACTTCCAGGTAATGGAATCTCCACTTAGAGTTTCCAAGGGATCATAAACTTGGAAATAAAAGATAAATCTAATAACCAAATTTTAATATGGCCTTATATTTTTTATTTTTTTAATTCTGGTAAAATATACATAAAATTAAATATTTTAACTGTTTTTGAGTGTTCAATTCAGTGACATTAAGTACATTCACATTGTTGTCCAACCTTCATCACCATCTATCTCCAGAACTTTTTCATCTTCCCAAGCTGAAACACAGTTATTAAACAGTAACTCCCCACTCCTCACCCCCCAATGCCTGACAACCATCATTCTACTTTCTGTCTCTGAATTTGACTGCTCGAAGTACCTCAATAAGTGGAATCAAAAAGTATTTACCCTTTTGTGGCTGCCTTATTTCTCAGCATAATGTTTTCAAGGGTCATCCTTGTTATAGCATGTGTCATAATTTCCTTCCTTTTTAAGGTTGAATAATACTATTCCATTGTATGTATATACCACATTTTGTTTAGCCATTCATCTGTCAATAGACATTTGGGTTGCTTCCACCTTTTGGCTATTGGGAATAATAATTGGTATACGAATAACTATTCCAGTCCCTGCCTTCAGTTCTTTGGGGCATATACCTAGAAGTGGAATTGCTGGATCATATAATTCTATTATTAATTTTTTAAGGAACCACCATTCTGTTTTCCACAGCGGC
This sequence comes from Globicephala melas, assembly GCF_963455315.2. Classification (NCBI taxonomy): domain Eukaryota; kingdom Metazoa; phylum Chordata; class Mammalia; order Artiodactyla; family Delphinidae; genus Globicephala; species Globicephala melas. Next base: position 111,867,873 of record NC_083314.1, read on the forward strand.
TGCACCGCTTTACATTCCCAACAGCAGTGCACAAGGATTCAATTTTCTGTACATCCTTGCCAACCTCTTGTTGTTTTCTGTTTTTTTTGATAATAGCCTCTAGTGAGTGTGAAGTAGTATGTCATTGTGGTTTTGATTTAATTTCCCTAATGATTAGAAATGTGAAACATCTTTTTATGAGCTCATTGGTAATATGGCCTTATACTTTTAAAGATTTGGCGGGGGAGGGGGGATGTCTAACCAAGATAAACCAAATCTTATTTAAAAATCTTAGAGATCATCAGAGTTCTTAATCTGAAATCCATCAGTGGTTTCAGAGTCCATGAGTAGCCTGAATTAAAGCAAATTCCATTAGACTCTCAGTATCTGTGCCCCTCAAAAACTTAAGAAATTTATTGACCTACCCACAATCACCAAAATGTTTTTTAAAAGTCATTATTTGGAGAGGAGTTAGAATTAAGTGATTTTTAAATTTCTATTTTGTGCTTTTCTGTGTTTTCCAAAGTATCTAAAATAAACATGCATAGTGCATGTGATTTTTTGTGTTATTTTAGAACTTGGAAAGTAAAATCCATCTTTAGCTCTTGGACCTACAAGTTAAAAAAAGTCTAAAAGCTAAGAAGAAATAAAATGGATATAGTATGTTCTTATGATTGCCTGCCTTCTCAGAGTCACAGCATTCCCAAGTCACTACCAGAAGAATGAGCAAGGCTCCTACCTCCACCAAAAAAGTGATGTTTACTACTGAATCTGTTTCAGCTAAATTCATTGCAATAAAATAATTGCGTTTGAGTTTTTTATAATGAGCTTTTACTATAAAGAGAACATGCAGGTTCTATAGCTAGAGAAGCAGTGTTTACCATTTCAGCTGAATTTCATTAAGGGAAATATTTGCATTTATGTTCTATTTTATAATGAGATTTTACTGGCTTTTCTGTAATATCTTTACATAGTACTCTAATTACTTTTTAAAGGTATTGGGTTTTTGTATTGTTTAATTTTAAAACATTGATCACTTAATTTTAAAAGCAACCAAAAAGAATTCTCATTATTTATGTTGAATAGATGGATACATACCTGGGTTCAGCTTAGCATCCTAAAAAAACTGTGGGAAGTCTTTAAAATTTTATGAAGAACTTCCTAGGACAGCTTACCTATTCAAGTTCATCATCAAGTCTCCATATCTTCTTCAATCTTTTTGGCTAAGTTTGAGAATATTCCATGTAGGGCTTGAACTCAACTATTTAATACCCTCAGGCCTCCATTTTCTCTTCTGACATTTGCTTGATCTATATATCTGCTTAACTGTAATGTTTGTGCTATGAAATTTTATTTCATAACTACATTTTTTAAATTTTAACCAGTTTTTTAAACTCCTGTTTTTCCTTTTGCAGCTGTATGCAGGAGCTATTCTTGAAGTCTGTGGATGAAAATTGGGGAGGTTCCCTCAAGTCCAAGGTATATAAAATCAACTCTAGTAAAATTTCAGTTAATAATTTAAAATCAACATTTCACAAAAATAATTTCATTAAATACTCCCAAGAATAAGAATATTTAAGGTTATACTTTCTCAACAGTATATGAATTTTCTCTACATTTGTCTTCATGGGAGTGGAATTTTATAATAATTGTTGAATACTAAGTTACTTGACTCTAAGCAAGCATAAAATATGAAATTTAGATTTAAATACAGCACATGATGAGGTGATTATTTTCTTAAAAGAAGAGACTTTCCTAAGTACAAATTTTATGAGAGCCTTTCTTTTACCAAGTGGAAGTGTAATCCTTCTAAATAATATTTTTAATGTAAACTGATTTATATAACACTCCTAAGGAACAATTGCATTAAGTGAGAGTAGACATGTACAAAATAACCATCAAGAAGAAAATTAATTACCATAGAACTTGAGGTGTAGAAGAGAGGAGGTCATACAGGTGTATCTTCACAGGAATTAAAGATAAATTATATGAAAGGATAATTGTGAAAGTGTATTCTTTTGGTTGACAACAAACAGTAATGGAGCTCTGTATCTCCAAAAAGACTTGGACTAAAGCTTTTCTATTCCATCCTTGCATGTCAGCTGAAAATCAGTTTTATGAAGGTAATGAACTTGTTTTTTTGTTTTTTGGGGTTTGTTTGTTTTTTTTAACTAAAATACGTAAGTGCTCTATTTATATACCTTATTTTGTTTTTGTTTCTGCTGCTTTTCCATGATTTCTTGCCTTGTTTACTTAATAGCAAGAGAATTTTTTGGATTTAGTATTTTATAAAATTGCCTGTATTAGCACATTCCCTTTATTGCTGACCTAGAATTGTTTATAATAAAATATTGCTCATTTGGCATGGAAATTAATCCTTGGATTGCAACTTGGGGACTTGGGAACATTTTATATGAGACCCAGAGCAGATGCACATCTAATTAAATACATTCTTTGTCAGAATAAGCGCATATTCTGATGTAGCACAGAATATAACATCCACTTTTGCTTAGGGAGAAAATTATTTACTCTGTATGATTTATTTTGCCTAAAACACTTAAACTCAGTATTGTACCAGAGTTGTTTTGGCTTTTTTTATATCAGTTCTCTGAATGATAAAGTGATCACTCTTATTCCTAAAAAGTTTTGGCATCTGCTTTTTAATTATATTCATTATTCATATTTACTGACTTGTCTTATTAATAATCTTTTGTGACTCAGATTTTCACGAGGTCAAGAATAGCTTGCAATTAGCCCTCCTGTTTGTGATATCAGGCTTTCTTATGTCCATGGTAATAATTTCTGCAGTTACTAGTTCAGTCTTTAAAAGATTGAGTGTAGTTTATTAATCCTTAGATTGCAACTTAACTATATATATATTTCTTATGTATAATTAAATTATCAAACTGGTGGGTATTTGTAGTCATACTGTCTTTTCCTTTTGAAACATTGGATTTTAATTCTATGTATAAATATTTAATTAGTACAAGCTTATTTAAATTAAGAAGATTGTTTAATTCCACAGTCTATAACCATATTTAATATAATTATGTATAATACCAGTATTTTCGGAGCCCATGAGAAAATAATACATTTTTTTAAGTTTACTTAATTTAAATTAGACACGTCATAAAACAGAAGAAAAAATTAATGTTAAATTATTCCAGAAGAGAGGAGGATTTAAAATTTGAAATGTCTTATCCACATTAAATAACTCAGGGTTTATGAAAAAAAAAAAGTCCCAGATCATATGCCTTAGCTAATTCCAGGTATACCTCCTAAAATACTTCTGTTTTCCATGTTATGGTTAAGTAGGAAAGTCAGTATGTATAAAAACGTCTCATTGTATATTGGACCTAGTGTTTTATCACTTTTGGTGACATCAAAAGTAATGATGTTAAATAAGTATGTTTTCCTTCTCAAGCATGAGTCTTACCATGATAAGGATATGTCTGTAGTCTGTCTCTATCAAAAAATGTAAATTTTCCATAATTTTGTAGGTCTTGGCAAACTTTTTCTGTAAAAGTCCAAATAGTAAAGATTTTCAGCTTTATAGGCAACAAGGTCTCCATTGCAGTGATTGATCTTTGTTTTTATAGTATGGAAGCAGCCATAGAAAATATTTAAATGAATACATGTGTCTGTGTTCCAATAAAACTTTATTTATAAAATCAGGGAGGCCCAATATGGCCTATGGACCATAGTTTGCCAACCTCTGTATTAGAATCATAAACCTTCGGACACAGAAAGGAATTTTAAAATAATGTAGAACTTGAGAGCAAATAGCTTTTTGCCTCTCGTACCCACTTTGGTTGACTGGTAGTGATGCCTAGGATTATGATGCTACCTTGGAGTTTTGCTGGAAGGAATACTGATTCGTTAGCACTGTCTTCATCAATTTTCTCATTTATAAAATGGATTAATAGGTGGTGTAAAATCGGTTAATATCTACCCTATAGGACTGTTTTGAGGATTAAATGAGATAACATGACTCTCTAGCATTTGAAACTCTTCCCTTCACTTGTGTGAACAGGTCATTTTATTCTCCTTTCCTGGCATCTCATCTACCACCCACACTTCAAATATTGGTGTTAGTCGGGGTCTGTGTTATTTTCTTACTCTCTTGAATGATGTCCCACTCCCTCAGTTTCAACTGCAGTGTTCACCTGATGACTCCCAATCTGTATCTTTAAATTAAATCTTTCCTTTTTTAGATACCATATTTCTGACTGCAAATTGATGTTTCCACTTGCATGGTCTCATAGTATCTTAAACCAATGTACATATAAGTCACCTGGGGATCTTGTTAAAATGCAGAGTGTAATTCTGTAAATTTGGTTTGCATCCTGAGATTCTACATTTCTAACAGTCCTGTAGACTGTGGCCTACATTTTTAGTAGAGAGGCGTTAAACCCAGCATGTTCAAAAACTAAATTAATCCTCTTCTCTGATAAAAGTATACCATCTTCTTCCCTGTTTCCACAAATGGCAGTATCATCAAGCAAAGTATAAGCATGAAACCCGAGAGTCATGATCAATATTTCTTTCACACTTTATGCCCCGTTAGTCACCAAGTTGTCTCTTCCCCCTCCTTAATAAACCTTCATATCTTTGGCCTTCTCTATGATTTTAATCAGCCCCTTAGCATCTTTATCTGGAAGGATTAATTACTTATTATCTGGCCTGCCTGTCTCTTTTCCCTTTTCTTCTATTCTCTCCTACACAACTACCAAAAAAAAAAAAAACCTTTTCCATAAGACAGATTTGATTATGTGACCCTCTTATTTAAAATTACCTGTAGTTCCCCATCACATATAAATGTCAAATTCAGCATCATATACAAGACCTATCATGACCTGGATTCTCTTTTCTAGGTTCACATATCTAGTTTATGTGCAGAACTATTTGCAGTTCTCTGAACTCTGACCTCTAAGTCTTTGCACACACTGCATGTTCTTCCTGACTTATGCCTTTACCCATTTTTGTGACGAACCCCTATTCATTCCAAATTTAGTTCAAGCATTATTTTGGGATTGCCTTTGGACAGAATTTTACACCCTCCCCTTTGTGTTCCATAGCAGTTCCCACATAATATTGTAATGTATTTATTTAATTTACTGGTCTTCTGCCTCTACCAAACTAGGAACTCCATAAAGCTCAGAAGTTTTTAAATTTTTTTTATCACTAATGTATCCCAGATCTTTCTAACACTGCATCTCACATTAAGAGGAATTCAAATATTTATTGAATGAATGAATGGATTTGCTAAATTTATCTAATTCAAAGGTGGCTCCACTTTTGACAAATGGGAAACTGGTGAAAAGCCTGTGTTTATTGGTTATATAGCCTTTATGGATTTATAGTCTTCAAATAGTCCTTTTCTGACTTTATTATTCTGAAAAGTCATAATCTTTTTAGTTTGTCTTGTCTTCATTATTGTACCTCCAGTCTCCCCAAATTCTCTTATTTAAATTGCCATTCTCTGAACGTTTTTAAGTGCTTTTAAATTGTCTTGTTGGGAGGACCCAAATGACTCATGATTTTGCACTCCAGATAGTTTGTAAGTAAATATTCTTGTTTTAGAGATACTCTTCGATACCCAGTAGTTTTCACTGAGCACAATTGAGAATTCAGTTCTGTTGTTTGTTGTTGCTGCTGCTCTTCTCTTTGTATTGTTGTTTCTGGGTATGATATGACATTTTTGTTTATATTCTGATACAAATATACTTATTTCTACTCAAGGGGAAAACATCTAATTATCATTCCATGTAATTTTATATGGCAATTCACAAATCTTAACTGTACCTGCCATAAGCCCTTATTTATTAAATCTTAAAACCAATAGAGTACATTGTATGACTACTTGTAATGTGGCCAAAGGTACATTGTTAGATCTAGCCAAGTGTATTTTGCCTCTATATTTTCACTTGTTTATGATTTTGAAAATAACATAGTTCAAACATTTTTCTTTGACCTCAAGACATATCCTTCCTGTTATCCCTCATCCCCACTTTTCCTCTTTTTGGAATGAGGAAGAGGATAGATTTTTATTTTTTAATACTCTTCATAGTTAACTTTGAAGAGCCTCTGATTTATAAGGAGAGTACCATGACTTTCTAAGCAGTGTATATAGCAAAACTTGGCTCTAAGGTCTCCTAGGCAGCTACACAAATGACATGCTGATAAGATTCTTGAGGACAAAACTGAAACATTCAACGTTACCACTTAATGTTTTCTAATCATTTCTGCATATTTGATCGTTTTGAAGTGTTATTTACAAATTTGCCTTAATAATTGACAAATTAGCATAGGAACATTTTCTTGAAATAGAGTGACTGAATTAAGCCCTTTAGGAATTTCCAAACTGATATCACTTAGTTATTTTTAAAACAGCAGAAAGAAAACTAGTAAAATAAGTTACTCTGAGGTCTTTTTTGCAAGTCTCTTATATGCTCTTATAGCCTCTCCTAGTGCCATGTGTATATAGTAAGTATTCAAATATATTTTAAAAGATTAATTTACTGCCTGTAAAATGTGATTTGCTACCACAGGGTATTTAATAGATACTCCCCTCAGTCAAAATTAGAAGCTTGTGGATTTATACATAGCAGAGAGAAGAGAAAAGAACTGATGAAAATAGTCATTAGTGACTCATCTTAATATTTCTTTTCAATTTAATCACTCATTCCGGCCTGTTAAAAAAATCTTCTGGGGCTTCCCTGGTGGCGCAGTGGTTGAGAATCTGCCTACCAATGCAGGGGACACGGGTTTGAGCCCTGGTCTGGGAAGATCCCACATGCCGCGGAGCAACTAGGCCCGTGAGCCACAATTACTGAGCCTGCACGTCTGGAGCCTGTGCTCCCAACAAGAGAGGCCACGATAGTGAGAGGCCCATGCACTGCAATGAACAGTGGCCCCCACTTGCCGCAACTAGAGAAAGCCCTCGCACAGAAACGAAGACCCAACACAGCCATAAATAAATAAACAAATAAATAAACTTCTGAATGACAGAAAGTTATAGGTTCTGTTATAGATACAAAAAAAAATACTTAAGAATAGTTCTTTTCTCCAGAGAAGTTTCTTATGTAGTAGTGACCACACTGTGTATTAAATTATGCTTTGCACAGATGTGCATATAGCATTTGCCAAAGGAATGGTTATAAAATGCAACAGCATATCATAAGCTCATTTTTGTTTGGGGATTCAGGAGTATTGGACAACTCTTAAAGGATGAAGTTAATAGAGAAGATATTCTAATAAGCCAGAATAATATAATCAGTTTTATTTTGAACTAAATTTAGTAGGGGAAGTTTAGATGGGATATCTGAGTGTCTTCCAAAAAGCCTGCAAAACCTTAAAAAGAAAAAGCATTTACTAATCTTTGTTTAGTTGTCCTAGATGCACATATATAAAGATCTTCATGGTGAAACATGTCTATAGTGCTATTGCTAGTTAATTCTAAGTTTAAAAAATAAGTTCTCAAAAGCATGTGTGCCACTATAAAATCTAATCAGAGGCTGTTGCAAATGATAACAGAACTGGAATTAAGAACTGTCCTCATTTAGGTATCCAAATGAAACATCCCTCTTGTATTTATCTTTTTTAATGTATTCTAAAATATTTTAATTTGGACAGTTAGACGTGATCATTACTAAAAACTTGATCGGGGCTTCCCTGGTGGCGCAGTGGTTGAGAGTCCGCCTGCCGATGCAGGGGACACGGGTTCGTGCCCCGGTCCGGGAAGATCCCACATGCCGCGGATCGGCTGCGCCCGGGAGCCATGGCCGCTGAGCCTGCGCGTCCGGAGCCTGTGCTCCACAACGGGAGAGGCCACAACAGTGAGAGGCCCGCGTACCGCAAAAAAAAAAAAAAAAAAAAACCTTGTTAAAATGTAGATCAACAACAACCTAAAAAGGAAAACATTCATTTAAAACTTCCCCAAACCCTATGCTCCAGATATAACCCCTATTAAAATAATAGTTATTGTTTTGAACTGTTAGGTATATTGTGCTAAGTATTTTATATTTTCTCACTTAATTTTTTTAAAGATTTCATTCAATGCTTCTAGGCTTTTTCCTTTGCAAATATATATTTATGAATAAATATATAAAAACATTAGTGTAAATATATAAAAACAATATATCCATCTTTTCATAACAACCATGAGGAACAAACTGATCTATAAACCTTTATATATGAGTTTACATCTATATCACTAAATACAGATTAATATAATTTTTAAATTATTGGATCCACTTCATAGTGGTCCATGTTAATTTATTTAACCAATAGCCTTTTACACACTTAGATTATTTTCAAATCTCCAGACTTGGTTAGCAGGATCTTATATATCTTTGCATTATAGTGTAATTATTTCCTCATAATAAAGAAGTTCTTAGAAAGAGACTTGCAGCTCTAAAGAGTATGCACGTTTTAAGACTTTTGGTTCATTTTGCTAAATACCTTTCAGGAAGGATGTGTCCATTTATATTTCTCCCACAACTAAGCCCCGGCAAAATCTTCTCTACCCCCCTCTCTAACCTTAAATATTCTTTTTAATTTTTGCCACTCCAAATGAGGTTACCTCATTGTTTTGACAGTTCTTTGATTATTTGTGAGGTTGAACATTTATTTCAAACGTTCAGTGACCATTTGTTTATTTTTATATTACATGTTCCTGTCCTTAGTTCATTTCTCTAGTACCTAGTATTTATTTTTTTCTTATTAGTAGAAGCTCTTTTGCATACTGTGTAAGAGATAATTTTCCCCAGTATGTCATTTTTACTTTTAACTTTGTTTATAGTAATGTTTTGCTGTACTGAGTGTCCATTTTTATATAGGCACATCTATAAAGCATTTTCTTTAGGATCATGCATAAGAGAAGAATTTTATATTCCATATTCCAGGTTGTCTGTGTTAAATGCTGTGGTAGTATTCTGAATCTTTTTTTTTAAACACTTATCACAACTGAAATTATCAGTGATGTGATTGCTTGTTTAGCATCTTTCTTCCTCATCAGACTATAAACTGTATAAGAGCAGGAATTCTGTTTTATATAGCTTTATGTCTGCTATCTGGTATACAATAGATATTCAAAAGTATTTATTGAATAACAGACACACACACACACCCAGATGCACGCACACATAATCTCTCTCTCTCTCTCTTTCTCTCTTCGGTTTGCTAGCTTTACCATATTAAAAAATCCAGGTATTTTTCTCTCTCTAGATTTCCTAATCGAATCGGTTTCTTTGTTTTATCATTCTGGTATAAGTATCACATAGTATATTATTAAACAATTGAACAAATTCTCCCATATTTTACTTTTTCTAAACTGTCCTGTTCTCCAACATTTACTCTTTTATTATTATTTTTTAATTTATTTATTATTGTCTGCATCGGGTCTTCGTTGCTGTGCGCGGGCTTTCTCTAGTTGCGGCGAAAGGGGGCTACTCTTTGTTGTGGGGCATGGGCTTCTCACTGCGGTGGCTTCTCGTTGCAGAGCACGGGCTTCAGTAGTTGTGGCTCACGGGCTCTAGAACGCAGGCTCAGTAGTTGCAGCGCATGGGCTTAGTTGCTCCGCGGCATGTGGGATCTTCCCAGACCAGGGCTCAAACCGCCGTCCCCTGCATTGGCAGGCAGATTCTTAACCACTGCACCATCACGGAAGCCCTCAAACATTTACTTGTATAGCTGAGTTTTACTGTCATTTTGTCAAGCCCTCAAAATCCCATTGTAATTTGGGATTTTTATTAATTTGAAAAAATTAACATCTTAAAATATTTAGTCTTCCCATTGAATAATATGGGATATCTTTCCATTTTATATGTGTTTTAGTTTCCTTGATTTTTCCATATAGGATCTAATTTTTTATTTATTGAGTTTATTTCTACTTTTTGTGTTGACCTTTGTAGCTAGCTTGGATTTGGAAGTAAACAATTTGAATATTTTTTTTCTTTTAAGCTTTCGTCAGGAGTGATAAACCCAGACTATTCAGAGGACTACAAATCAAGGTAACGCAATTTTAATGTGATCCTTTTTTCCAGCATTTTCTTTTTTTAATTGAAAATTATTCAGATATTTTAATTGACTTTATTTTATAGTGCAGTTCTAGGTTTACAGAGAAATTGATTCGAGAGTTCCCATGTACTCCCACCCCCACCTTCCAGTTCCCTTATTAACATCTTGCATTCATGTACATTTGTTACAATTGATGAACCAATATTGATACATTAACTAAATTTCATAGTTTGCATTAGAGCTTATACTTTGTACAGTTCTAGGAGTTTTACCAAATGTCATGTATCCACCATTACAGTATCATACAGAAGTTTCACTGCCCCCAAAATTCCCTGTGCTCCACACCCCACCAAACTCCTGGGAACCACTGATCTTATTACTGTGTCTATAGTTTTGCCTCTTCCAGATTGTCATATAGTTGGAATCATATAGTACGTAGCCTTTTCAGATTTCAGATTTTTAACTTAATACGCGTTTACAGTTCCTTTGTGTCTTTTCTGTAGCTGGATAGCTCATTTCTTTCTAATGCTGAATAATATGAATAGTATTCTGTTATACCATGGTTTGCTTTTCTGTTCATCTGTGGAAGGACATGTTGGTCGCTTCCAGTTTTTAGCAATTATGAGCAACAGTGCTGTATACGTTTTTGTGTAGACAAACGTTTAACTTATTTGGGTAATTACCTAGGAGCATGATTACTGAATCATATAGTAAGAGTGTTGGGCAGTTTCTTACAAAGCTAACCTGTTTTCCAAAGTGCTTATATCACGTTGCATTCCCACTAATAATGAGAGTTATTGCTCCACATTCATCAGCATTCATTATTGTCAGTGTTTTGGATTTTAGCCATTTTAATAAGTGTGTGATGTTATCTCATTGTTGTTTTCATTTGCAGTTCCCTAATTGAGAATCTTTCCACATGCTTGTTTGCCATCTGTATATCTTCTTTGGTGTATCTGAGATCTTTTGCTCACTTTTAAAAATTTTAGTTATGGTTAAAAAAAAACTTAAAAGTAGTTAAGATGGTAAGTTAAATGTTAAGGGTGAAGTTCAGTACTGGTAAGTTAAATGTTATGGGTACAGTTCAGTAGTGTTAAGTATATTCACACTGTTGTGCAACAGATGTAGAATTTTTTTGTCTCGCAAAACTGGAACTCTATACCCATTAAACAGTAATTCCCCCTCCCTCCTGCCTCCAGCCCGTGGCAGCCACCCATCTACTTTATTTCTATGATTTTGACTACTTTAGATACTTCATATGAGCAGAATCGTACAGTATCTGTCCTTTCATGACTGGCTTATTTCACTTTAGCATGATGTCCTCAAGGTTCATCCATGTTGTAGCATGTGACAGGATGCTTTTTCTGCATCTACTGGTATAAGATTTCTTGTTTAGCCTGTTGGTAGTAATAGATTACATTAATTCATTTTCAAATTTTGCACCAGCTTTGCATACTTGGAGTAAATCCAAATGGGCCATGGTATATAATTCTTTATACACTGTTGGATTTGATTTAATATTTTGAACATTTTTGCAACTATGGGCTATGTAGTTTCTAATTTTTGGACTAAAATGAGTTTTTGAATAAAAAATTGAATTTTTAAAAATAATTTATGTAGATAACCTGACCCAAAAGATTTTAGTAGTAATGTTATTGGTTTATTAGCTTAGGGGGCCAATTTCTAAATTCCAGAAATGGGTTGAGAAGATACCAAATGCAAATAATCACATCAGAGCTTGTCTCCATCTCTGAAGTTCACAACTCTAGAAGACCTAGTAAAACTGAAGCATAATTGCTGAGTTTCTCAGCTCCCTTCATCATCACTGCTGCATTTTTAGTTACATGGTCCTTAATTTAGCATTGAAGACTGATCACTTAATGAATGGGATCAGGTTTGTTATCACAGTTACCCAGAGTCAGAATTCCTCAGAGCTCTCTGGTGAAATACTGGAACGCACTAGTAGGTCTGAAGTTTCAGGAATCCAGCCGAATTATAAACTAATTACAACAGAATAAATTTTCTTTGGTTTAAGAAATCTAATGAAAGTCCAATACAGAATTGTCTGATAGTTTGTATGCACAGCCTATTTCAACATGGCTCTTAAGAGCCATTCTCATTCAATATTTTGAACTTGTCTGCCTCCTTCATTAGATTTTCAACTCATTTGAGAGTTGGAGTGTGTCATGTATGCAGTAAATACTTGTTACATTCAAGAATAAGTTTAAATCCCAAGTAAACTGCTTGATACCAACAGGTGTTTCTCTTCAGAAGTAAAATGTGATTTTTGTTTTAATTGTCATTTTTGATGAAATCCCATTACACTGTTTTCTAAAAGACTTCCTTTAAGAGCTGTTGTGATGTTATGTCTAAAAGCTTATTACTATTAAATTTAATTAAGCTGGATTGAATTGATTTGGACTTTGGTTGAAACTGAAAAGGCTCTTTCTAAGCAGAAAATGATATTCTTCTTTTTTGTAGTATGTTCGCGGTTCAGACCCTGTGCTAAAGCTTTTGGACGACAATGGGAATATTGCTGAAGAACTAAGCATCCTCAAATGGAACACAGACAGTGTAGAAGAATTCCTGAGTGAAAAGTTGGAACGCATATAAATCTTGCTTAAATTTTGTCCTATCCTTTTGTTACCTTGTCAAATGAAATGTCACAGCACCTAGAAAATAATTTAGTTTTGCTTTCTTCCATTGATCAGTCTTTTACTGTGAGGCATTAAACATCTAATTAAAAGTTGAAGTGGCAGCACAACCCATGTTATGTAAGGAGTTGGCAAGCTTAACAAAACCCATTTTTTATAAGTTTCCATCCTCCATTTGTTGATAGCACTAACAAAATGCTTTGTAATAGTCTTGTGGTTAATTATGCAAATGATAATTTGTGATAATTGGTCCAGTTTTACGAACAACAGATTTTTTAATTAGGGAGGTTAATAAGGGAGATGATTACTGTGCCTCATGTGCTGTGTGCTTTTTGAAAGTGAAGACAGAAAACTACAAAGCAAATACGATATACCGAGCCTCAACAGATTGCCTGCTTCTCAGATCCTCTCATATTTTTGTATTACCCAGCTTTCCTTTTAATAGAAACGTTATAGCTTATAATGAATGCACTGCATAAAAACTGTATGGCTTCATTCTTGTAAAACAGATTCAAGATCTATGGTAAGAGTGAAACATTCACACAGAGATTCGCATTAATGAAGACTACACAGAAAACCTTTTTGTGGATTTGTGTGGATCTGATATTTAGCAAATTTTTGTGCTTTACATTCTTACAGAAGAGTAAAGTTAAAAATTATCATTTGTAAGACCAGAATATAAATAAAACGTTTCAAAAATCTTTCTGAATTTGAAATCTATTTGTTCTTTCATGTTTAAAAATGACATATTTCTCAGTGCATTTTCTTTTCATATAAGCCTTTTTTTTAAGCTAAAAACACTAAAATATCTACATTGTTTAAAACTTCTAACTTACTGTGGGTAATAGTATTTTGTCTATGATTTTTTAATTTGTCAAAGTGCTTTCATTTGTGAACACATTTTCATTTATATCATGTAAGGAATTTCTCTTAAAATATAGTTTTTTAGGAGCTATTAAAAATGATTTTTCCACTTCCCTGATGGCGCAGTGGTTATGAATCCGCCTGCCAATGCAGGGGACACAGGTTCGATCCCTGGTCCGGGAGGATCCCACATGCCGCAGAGCAACTAAGTCCATTCACCACAACTACTGAGCCTGCACTCTAGAGCCCACGAGCCACAACTACTGAGCCCATGTGCCACAACTATGGAAGCCTGTGCACCTAGAGCCTGTGCTCTGCAACAGGAGTAGCCACCACAATGAGAAGCCCACGTACCGCACCACAATGAAGAGTAGCCCCTGCTCGCCACAACTAGAGAAAGCCTGTACACAGCAATGAAGACCCATCACAACCAAAGATAAATAAATAAATAAAAATAAATTTAAAAAATAAATTTAAAAAAAATGATTTTTCTTTGCTTAACTTTCTGTGTGATGAAAGTGACTTCTTAAAGGGTGGTTCACTAAGAGCAGCATTCATCCAAATGACTTTAGGTCATTTAAACCTTACTAACTTAACAAATTGGTCTAATATCCTATTATGTCAGCTCATTCTTAGGATAAATTCTTATAATCTGGAAACTTTTATTTTGAATTAAACTATCTTAATGAAGGATATTTGAAAGCCTTAAAGACAACTCTACCAGAAAATGTTTGTAGAATATTTAACAAAAGTCCGTTATTAATCTTTACTGGCATTTTATGTCATGTCATTTTAAATTTTAAGACATTTTTTAAGCCAGCTTGAGAATGAAAAAATACTATGAGAAGTCCTGGCAAACAAACTGTGGTCTATTTTTGGTCATCCATAGTAATGGAGAGGGCCATCACTTTGATAGTACAAGGCCCTGGATAATGTAATAATCCCTAATGGTGGTTATTACTTCAGAGCAAAAGGGAGGTGAAGCCAATCACGAACAGTGGGAAAAAAACAGCACGAGAGGAGTTGCTGCCACATACAGAAAAATAGTTGGATAGAAGGCGTGAAACTTCAGAACTTCTGGGATTGGCATAGAAAACTAATTGGACTATTCTCTGAGCAGGAAGAGCCAATCAAATGAGTATCTGGCACTGGGATTTAAAGCGAGAAGCCTGAAAAGTCTATTATATTCAAGTTATTATTAGAGATCAAAAGAGGCTGAAGAACCTTAAACTTTGAAGAACTTGAAGCTTTAAGTTCTTGAGTTGATGAATAAATGTGTTATCTACCAAGCTCCACTATTTTAATTGGGAGGTTTGAGTTAGCCAATCCAACTGTTTTTCACCAATTCCAATCAACAGCTAAAACCTTTTTAAAGAAACAAATCTTGATTACTAAGAAAGGGGTGTATAAATACTGAGGCAAAAAAGTACCATTTTATAGCCGAATTTTGACATTTGATTAAGCTTATTCAAGTTCACAAATATGGATATGTAATAGTTGATATTTATAAATTTGCTCCCCCTGCCAAAATTATGTTACTTATAACGTAAAACAGTTAACGAGTCTCTAAATTCCTGAATTTGGCAAAAGCCTCTTACAAGGAGCTATGAGCAAGAACTGACATTTCCTGTTTTAAGAGGATTTGAGACTTGAAAGCCAGTCTAAAATTAAAGTTAATAAAATGCATAAAATATTTTTGAAAGCAAAACTGCAAAACTTTGGAAATTAAAATTGGCAGTAGCTAGCATGTGAAAGCATGTCTACAAATATGGGAAGTAGGAGTACAGATTACACATATGAGCACAGCTAGGTATTTCTTTCACTTGAAAATTAAAGTAGCTTTTAATTATATCCTGTGATGACAGAGAACTTTTTCTGGGAGGAGAGGGTCTGCGTTTATGATCCAGAATTCAAATTAGACTTTTGCTGATTAAAATAAACATTTTACCTTCAAACTGGTCCTTAGCCCAGGAATCAGTAACATGAAACATTACCTAGAAATACTAAAGGAATAAAACTAAGAATTGTCTGAGACCTCTAAAACTAATTCTTTCCTGTTAGCCACTCTTGAAATAGACTATGAATATGTACAGCATTTTATCTACCATTATGAAGAGATTGAAGTTTAGACCTTAAAATTCAAAACTTTTTTAAAAAACCATTTTGGTAGAAAAACTAAGAGTTGATCCTTATTCACAAATTCTATATTTGCAAATTCACCTGCTCATTCAAATTTAATTGTAACCCCACAGTCACAATACTCTTGGCACTTTTGAAGTCATCCACGGATATGCGCAAGGCAGTGAAAAATTTGAGTGCCCCAATGCACACATTCCCAGCCAAGGTCAGACAAAGTGACACTGCCTTGCTTCAGCTCATGCTGTGAACAAGCGTCCTTTTCACAGTCTATTTAATGCCACATTTTTTGCATTTTTGTGCTTTTTGTTGATGATTTCGCTCTGTAGAATGGCCCCCAAGCGTAGTACTAAAGTGCTGTCTAGTGTTACTAATAAGTGCAAGAAAGCTGGGATGTGCCTTGTGGGAAAAATACATGTTTTAGATAAGTTTTGTTCAGGCATGAGTTACAGTGCTGTTGGCCATGAGTTCATTGTTAGTAAATCAGCAGTTATTTTTAAAAAGGTGCCTTTAAACAGAAACACATAAAACAAGGTTATATATCGATAGGTTGGCAAAAATGTGACCAGAGACTTCCAGGAATCTAACCCTTTGTATCCCCTAAGAGCAATGGTTCTGTGTTTGCCAGTTCAGTGTTTGCAGTGACTTTATAGAACATAATAACTACTGTAAGTAATGAGGATTGACTAATTTACCATTTTTATTGAGACATAATTCACATTTGAAATTCACCTACTTGGAGTATGCAATTCCAGTGGCTTTTTAGTATATTCACACAGTTATCCAACCATCACTACAATCTGAATTTAGAATATTTTCATCACTCCAAAAAGAACTCCTACATGCATCGGCAGTCAATCCCACACCCACCTACCCTCGGTCCTCGACAGCCTGTCTAGGTTGTCTCTCTGGATTTCTGTCTATGGATTTGCCTATTCTGGACATTTCATATAAACAGGATCACAATATGTGCCTTTTGTGTCTGGTTTCTTTCGCTTAGCATGTCTTCAAGGTTCAACCATATTATAGCATGTATCAGTCCTTCATTTCTTTTTTGTGGCTGAATAATATTCCTTTATACAAATATACCACATTTTATCCATTATTTGGTAGACATTTGGGTTTCCACTTTTTGGCAACTGAATAACACAGCTATATACATTGATGTACAGGTTTTTGTGTGCAAATGTTTTCATTTCTCTTAGATACATAACCTAGGAGTGGAATTGCTGAGTGATATACTATCGATGTTTAACTTTTTGAGGAACTGCCAAACTTTTCCAAAGTGGCTAAACCATTTTACATTCCCATCAGCAGTGTACAAGAATTCTAATTTCTGCACATCCTGTATTCATCTCTCATTAAGGGTACTCATTTTACAGTCTTATCATCAGGGGCCATTGAGATGTGTTAATAAGCACTGTGCCCTCCACTAAATAGTCTTAAGACTGCAATTCTTTTAATTCTTTAGATGGTATGTTTTATTCTCTCAATTTTTCCTGCCTCTTCTGCCTTCTGTCACTTTACTGGATTTTAATTCATTTTTCTCTTCCCCAGCTTCAGTCATGAAAAAAACTTTAATGTTCCCATATCTAATAGAGGTCACATTAAACAAATGAGAGGCAACCATTAAACAAATACAGCATTGCAATTATGGTAAAAGCAATGAAGAAAAAAGTTACTAGAAGAGAGTTACAAAGGGGCCTAGTGAGTTCAGAGATTTCTGAAGGATGTGACATTTAAACCAAGGCCTGAAATATGAACAGAAGCTATTCAGGAAAAGAGTAAATTGAAATGCCTTCCAATTAGAAGGTAGAGCACATGAAAAGACCCAGCCTCAGTAGAAAGTCGGGCATTTCCACACACCTGAAAGAAGCCAATGCATCTGGAAACTAACGAGCCTGAGGAGAGAATAGTAGAAAATGAGGTTGGGAAGGTAGGCAAGGAGGACCCAGTTGGTGCTCTCTTAAGAATATAGCTGCATTCTAAGTTGCTTTTAGAATAAAACCAGAAAAGGAAAAAACCTCAAGCAGGGGAGGGACAAAATCCAGTAAGTTCAACTCTAAATGTCACAGTCAGCAACTATTGTTATGCCTACGTAAACACGTAAGTGCTTTATCTAGTGCACTGATAGCCTCTTTAGGAGCATCTAGTATACAATTTACTCTTTAAAACTACTCATCAACTTGCTTTGAGAACAAAAAGTCAAGCCTAAGCTAAAATGTTAAGTTTTATGAGATTCCAGTGTTCATTTGTATCTATGCTCAAAGGATTCTTAGAATATTCACTAGTTACGTGGACTCATAGGAGGTGCCTATTAATCCACACCACACTTGGGCGGTCCTCCTCACCCCGCCTTTAAGCTGAGCACTAATCTCAATTCTAGCTCCAAGGAAAGAACATGAAGCTCCAGCCTTGGAACTATGTGACTCAATATCTACGACAGTCTTTCTGTCGCCACCTCTATTATAACTAGTACCAGAGTTCTTGGGTCTGGTTTTACCTCCTACCTACATTCAGGCTTTTGACCCAAGTCCCTGGCTCCTCTTACCTGATCTCCCACATCATGAATACCTATATGACCCAACTAGACAGCTCTATCTGCCATTCCAGATTTTGAAATCTATTCTGGCCTGAATTGTGTTTCCATTTCTTCCTTCCTGGCTTGAACAGCTGGACCTATAGCCCAGACTCTCTGATCTGATTTCAGATCCTAACCTAGTCCTATGAGCAATGACTAATTCATCTACTTTTAAATTCACGTATCTCTACATCTTAGCCCAACAATACAGGACTCTTTCGTTTTTCCCCATATAGAGTGAAATTGTTGTCCAGCCTTACCCCTTGCATATCCACTCAGAATCAGCTAGATCTTATCCCAAAGGCCCAGCCCCAGATCCCAGCCAAGCTCTTCTGGTCTAGTTTCCATTGCTGGATAACAAACCATCCCAAAACTTAATGGTTTAAATATTTGTATATCTCTGTATAAACAAATAGAGAGGGAAAAAGGGATTCTATTGATTCTGTTTCTCTAGAGAACTCTAATATACATCTTGCAATACTCTGTGCATTAATGATTAACTTTCACTTATAAAGATTTGCAAGGAAAGGCTCAACTAAGTCTAGACTATTATAGGCTCTTTATACAACCTATGTTCAGAGATTGTCAGACTGACAGTTTTTCAATTTTAACAGAATTTTGACAGGCTCCTCCTCATAGCCACCTAAGCCAAAATGTCTTTGTCAAGGTGGTGGTGTTTTCCTCATTAGCAGTAACACATGAGACTGTGTTTATGTTTGACTGTACACAGTATATACCATCAAAGCTGATTAAATGAGTCATTTAACACTGTTTACAGGAAAAGACTTAACAGATGTCACAAAGAAGAAAGTCATCTTTTGAGTGTACACAGTGATGTCAGTTGGTTCAGAAGTTTCTGAAAGGCAAAACAATACTGAGAAAAAAATGTTTTGTAACCGATTTGTAAACGGAAGGGGAAAAGTTACTGGGTAGTAAACTATCATGCTCTGGAAGAAGAAATCTCTTGTCAAATCAATGTAATCTTTTCTGGCAGAGTTACTGGCCTGCTAGGACAGAGGGGAACAATGGGTGTAATCTGTCCTCAATGTAGCCAGGTATTTTATCCTGTCTGACATTACATAGTTATTTGTAAACTAGGAAAAAATATGATCTAACACCTCAGTTTTTGAGTGGGTGCATTTAAGAATGCTGGGGTATTTGTTCTCAGTTATTTTCAATAGATCATATCACCATAGAGCGAAGCAAGTGACATCTTCAGGTTTCCATCGCGTATGACTTGCTAGAATCACGGCACTTGTTGGTGAGCAGCCAAGAGGGGAAAAGGTACCGACAATTGGGGATTCTCTTACTCCCTGTCATTTTTTCCCATCGGTGTCTAGCTTTTGTTTCCCCTTCATGAGATGTCTCTTGGAATAGATGATACATTTGCTTCAGTCTCACATTCCCTGATGCCAACTGTCTGTGAAGGTAGCCCCTCTGCCCTCTCTTTTTAGTATTTTGACTCATGTTGATTTCTCATGATCACTGGGTGCATTAGAGCTTTGTCTCTTCTGTGCCCTCATCACATGCTGAGGCAATGAGGGTTAGGAATTCAACATATGAATTTGGGGGGACTCAATTCAGCCCATAACACTGCCCGAAACCAAATTTCAGGGCAGTGAGGGGAGAAGTGAGCTGAAGAGAAATTGGGAGGTAGGAAGTAGAGACAACTGTTTGGAAAAAATTGAATAGGAGAGGAAGGAACTAGACTGGATTTGAGAGTCAAAGGAGAGAAACTTGAGTGTGTTATAAACAGAGGGGAAGGTGCCAATGAAGAAGTTAAATGAAGGAGAAAGGCATTGGGTCAAATACATGTGTGGAGAGACTTGGCTTCAATCAGCAGGGAGAGTGTAGAGGACAAGCATGAGGATGGGCAAGGGCTTAACATGGTAAGAGGACAATATGGGCAGTTTAGAGACCTCTGCTTTCTCAGTGACACAGGAGGCAAGGTTATTCATCAGGACTGGAGAAAGCAAAGGCGTGAGTAATGGATTTGTAGAGAAGGTTTGGAATAGTTGCTGAGGAATGCAGAAGAGGAAGTAGATGGAGGACAGATCTAGAGAGGCACTGATCCTTCTATCTGGAGTCTAGCCCTGGATCTTCGCTAACCTACTGTGTGAGTTTGGCTCAATTTTCTAATTATTCTTTTTCATGTTATTCTCATCTGTGAAATAGGGTTAATAATAGCTACAGTGAACACTCTACATTATTATGAGGATTAAATAAGAAAGTGGTTAAATTTTCAGTGACACTATTAGTAGCATTCCAGTTCTTGCGTTACTCAACACTGGCACCCTGGTTTAGCAAACTGATTGTAACGTCTCATTTTCTTTATTCAATTGTTGCCTGGGCCATTTATCAAGGCAATCATTGTCTGATTGCATAGATTTGATGATGGTATCCCCATTTCCCGTTCAAAAGTTAAGCCAGAGGTGTTCCGTTGCCCATTTAGTCTTAACTATTGCCAGAACATCCCAAATAAAGCCTGTTTTTTCCCCAAAGAAAATAAAACATACACATACCAAGACATTTTCAAATTAAAATAGGCACTAAGCAGACAGATTTCTGCCAAGAATAACCTCTGCTCTACTCAAAGCTGGTTTACAGGATTGTAAAGTGAGACCAGCCTTTGCTTCTTACTCTACAGGGGCAATGAGTCAGGATTTCCTGAAATTAAGCAATCATGTAAAATGCGTTAGTGGCTTCTAGAAGACCTCATGCGCTTCCCTGTGCCAAGAAATTAACCTGTTTAGTTCTTGGCATCTCTTTCGTTTTCCCCAATGACTTAGTTAAGATCCTTCCATCAGTCTCAGAGTCAGTATGACAATGTAGCTAAGGTTCAATGAAAGATTGTTTTTTCCTAGAAACATAAGTCTGGTGATGATAGCTGCATATCAGTGAGAAGGTTGGATTCTAAGTCTGAATCATTATTTTCTTAGTCAAAACTACACTGGCTACTAGTCCTAGTTCAATTCCTTGCATTGCTTAACCCAACTACAATCTAGTTTTGTCCCACCTCAAACAGTAATCTAATTGCTAACTCCTTGTTCTCATTCTATTTGAACTTTCTGTACCGATTTCACTTCCATCTTGGAACACCTTTTGCTTTCAAAACACCACTTTTTCCTAGTTCTCTTCTAACCTTCATTGTTACCTCTCCTCTGCCTACCCCACAGATACTGCAAGTTGTCCCTCATTGCCCCTCCTCTCTGTCAAGTGTTAGGAATTCAAATGGCAGCAGGGGCCAGGCAGGTAACAACAAGGTCAGATATAATTAATAGGGAGTGATAAGAACTCTGGCACAGAGACAAGGCATACTCCATGTCAAAGCAACCGCAGTGGAAAAATTTTTAAACACCATCTTAGCCAAAAACACTTTCATGGACTGGACTATACAGCTGTTTCATGACAGTTGTTCTCAGAACCCAGGTCTTCCTGTCCAGGACTCTGAGGACAGGACCCATTTACAGGATGCTTTGTGTGCCACTTAACCCCTGCATAATAAAACAACAGTCCCTCCTGACTTTGAGTTCAGGGTCCCTAGGTAAGTCACCCAACCTGATTTACTTTTAATCTGTAAAACAGTCTTCCTGGGGCTTCCCTGGTGGCGCAGTGGTTGAGAGTCCGCCTGCCAATGCAGGGGACATGGGTTCGTGCCCCAGTCCGGAAGATCCCACATGCCGCAGAGCGGCTAGGCCTGTGAGCCATGGCCGCTGAGCCTGCGCGTCCAGAGCCTGTGCTCTGCAACGGGAGAGGCCACAACAGTGAGAGGCCCGTGTACCGCAAAAAAAAAAAAACAAAAAACCCCCAAAAAACAGGCTTCCTTAGAGGCTCACTTAAATTTCAACATGATGCAAACATTTTACTAAGTGGCAGTGACATCATTTATATCTTAAGTTTTCCAAGGGGCCCTTTTCTATTTCTCTAACTTAGAAGTGTCACCTCCACACCTCCTGAGGTTCTCTCCCAACTGTGTCACCCACCCAGATTTTACACTGTCACACCTGACACTTGTGCAGAACTCATGAGGGAACATGATAGTCCATCTGAAGGGAAGACCTCATCTTCTCCACCCAGAGATCTTAGTTTTTTATGCTCTGCCTGTAAAGTGTTGGAAGACTCTATACTCTTGGGCTTAGCACAACAAACAGGTATTTCGTTAACATGCTTTCTCACTGAAGTTCAAGTTTCTATGAGAAAACTTGTTTTAAAGAAGAATCTGAATGAAAACCATACATCTGAAGGTACTTTTTCTTGCACACTCAGAATAAACAGTTTTAAAAAGACAGTATTTTCTTAAGAACGAAATAATGCCATTTGCAGCAACATGGATGGACCTAGAGATTGTCATACTGAGTGAAGTAAATCAGAGAAAGACAAATATGATATCACTTACATGTGGAATCTAAAAAAAAAGGTTACAAATGAATTTATCTACAAAACAGAAATAGAGTTACAGATGTAGAAAACAAACTTATGGTTACCGGGGGTAAGAGAGGAGGGGGAGGGATACATTGGGAGATTGGGATTAACATATACACACTACTATATATAAAATAGATAACTAATAAGAACCTACTGTATAGCACAGGGAACTCTATTCAATACTCTGTAATGGCCTATATGGGAAAAGAATATCAAAGAGTGGATAGGTCACTCTCACCTTCTGAGACGGCCCACACTCTGTCTGTGGAGTGTGTTTCTCTCTAAATAAATCCACTTCTTACCTATCACTTTGTCTCTCACTGAATTCTTTCTGTGATGAGATATCAAGAACCTGAGCTTCATTAAATCCTGAGATCAGGTGTGTGATCTCAGTTAAAAGACTGTGGGTTCAAGTCCCAATCTGGGTTTTGGCTGGGTTCGAATCCTGACGCATGGGTTCAAGTCCCAATCTGAGTGGCATGGTTTCACTTCTGCCCCTTTCAGTTGATGCACTGATCATTGGTTCTTTCTGCCTAATACTGGGATTCAATATTAGTAAGTCCACTTGGCTAACTAACCCAAAGCATCATCTAACAGCTGCACCTCTATCGGTAATAAAGCTGACGTGTTGGCTTCCATCAAAAAAAAATTTTTTTTAATTAAAAAATTAAAAATAAAAGAGTGGATATCTGTGTATGCATAACTGATTCACTTTGCTGTACACCTGAAACTAACACAACATTATAAATCAACTATAAAAATTTTTTAAAAATGAAAATAAAATACAGTATTTTCTTGAGAATGTTCTTAAAATGATGCATAATCTTACACAGTAGTTTTCATGTTTGCTGAAGCTGCTACAAAGACACCAGAGGAATTACTCTTGCGGGCAGAAACTAAAAATACACAACTGCTTCTCCATAATATGTTATCACCAGCTCAGCAGGGCCAGTTTAATTTCGCTCAGGCATAACTGGTCCTCATTTTGCAAGGTTCTGAACAAGTGAAACAGTCCCTACCCTCAGTATGAAATGAAAGAGGATCCAGGTTGTCAAGGTATCAGACAAAAAGAGACACAGGAAGAAGCCCAAGGCCAAAGTTCAGGCTTCCCACCACCATCCCACACTTGGCCGCCATTCCCTCACCTTAATCCCCTCTGCATACTATATGTTAATATACCATGCAGTTTCGTCAAGTTCTCTCTTGAAACAGTCATTTCATTTCCGTCTTCCTCCAGCTAATCTGGCCTGCTCTTTCCTTCCAACTTTGTCTCTAATAATTGATACAAATGAATTCTGTCTCCTTACACCGGTGTTCCCTGCATACCCCACTAGAGTGTAAGTGCCACAAGAACAGGGACCCTTTTCCTCTTATTACTATTATATTCATGGAGCTGAGTCCAGTGTCTAGCACAAAGGAGGTGCTTCATAAATGCTTGTTAAAGTAAATGGAATGTTCATTCACAGTGCCAGGTCTTTGTCCCAGCAATCCTCTCTACCCTGAATGTCCTCTTCATCTCCAAAATTCTGAAACCCACATTCATCTCTGTTATGGACTGAATGTTTGGTTCTCCCCACCCCAAATTTATATGTTGAGATTCTAACCCTGAATATAATAGTATTAAGAGGTGAAGGCTTTGGAAGGCGTTTAGGTCATGAGGGTGGAGCCCTAATGAATGGGATTAGTGCCCTTATAAAAGAGCCCCAAGAGAGCTCTCAA
This sequence comes from Globicephala melas, assembly GCF_963455315.2. Taxonomy (NCBI): domain Eukaryota; kingdom Metazoa; phylum Chordata; class Mammalia; order Artiodactyla; family Delphinidae; genus Globicephala; species Globicephala melas. The sequence goes on from NC_083314.1 coordinate 111,892,251, forward strand.
CCCTTCATCCATGTGAGGACACAAGAAGACATCATCCGTGAACCAGGAAGCCAGCTCTCTCTCACCAGACACCAAATCTGGTGATCCTGGACTTCTCAGCCTCCAGACTGTGAGAAATAAACTTATGTTTTTTGGCCACCCAGTCTGGATGCTTTGTTACAGCCGCCCAAACTAACTGAGGTAATATTCTTCTAACAGGGATGGCATTTCAAGTTTGCTCTGTACAATTTAGTGTTTGAATATATCCCACACTGGTGATATCCATTCAGTGTTCAGGAAAAGACATAGTTGACTGTTAGGTTCTTTGCTGCTCCTAACACATTTGGTTGCTCAGTGAACACTGAAACTCAAGTGGACACTTATAATATCTGCAACTTGCCAGAAGGAGCTCCACTTAATGTTTTGAGATCCGGACTGCAGTGTTCAGCTTTCAAGTAAGTTGGCTTAATCCCAGGAAGGTCTGACTAACTGCAAAAAATTAGTCAGAAAATATAGAGTAAGTAGTCCTGATCCAAGGAACGTAAGATCCTCCTTAGAGCAAAGTCATTTCCGAAGAAGGGCGATAAATTTCCTCAGTAGGAACGTTTGGACCTGACTTTTCTAAACATCCAATTCTTCCCCTCCACACAACAAACCCTCACTCCCATTTTTACATGGACTGAATAAGAGCTCTTCTATAGGGTTGTAAGCATTTGTGGATGACAGCCTCTGGGATCATTTTGTCCTGCAGTCACTCAAATGAGTGTTTTAGTCTCTTGTGGACCACTTGCTCTAAGGCAAAGACTCGTGGGAGTACTTGCTTCTCTTCCGTGATAAGAAGGAGATAAACACCAGTTAAAATCCAACTTCTGGGCTTTGCTGGTGGCGCAGCGGTTAAGAATCCGCCTGTCAATGCAGGGGACACGGGTTCGAGCCCTGGTCTGGGAAGATTCCACATGCCGCAGAGCAACTAAGCCTGTGCAACACAACTACTGAGCCTGTGCTCTAGAGCCCACGAGCCACAACTACTGAGACCATGTGCCACAACTACTGGAGCCTGCGTGCCTAGAGCCCGTGCTCCGCAACAAGAGAAGCCCTACAATGAGAAACCCATGCACTGCAACAAACAGTAGCCTCCGCTTACCGCAACTAGAGAAAGCCCTCGTGCAGCAACGAAGACCCAACACAGCCAATAATAAATAAATAAATAAAATAAATTTATTAAAAAAAAAATCCAACTTCTGTGGCAACACATGACTCCAAACAACCAGCAGTTGTAGAATAGACCTAGAAAGAGGATTTTTTTCCCCTAAAATTTCTATTTAGTGACAGAAATGACCAGTTTTTCCACCATTAGGCAATCTGTGACCTACTAGATTAATTAAGATCATATTTTATCAAATGGAAACTTGTATCAGGACTCTTCCCATTGTAAATAACTCAAACTAAGCCAAAAGGGGAATTTAATGGCAAACCTAACTGAAAAGTCCTAAGGTTGTCTGGCTTTAGGTATGGTCTAGGGTAGGAGCAGGCAAACTATAGCTCATTGCTTGTTTTTGTAAATAAAGTTTTATTGGCACACAGACATGCTTGTTCTTTCAAGTATTGTCTATGGCTACTTTCAAGCTACAACAGCAGTACTGAGTACTTGCAAGATAGACCTTATAACCAGCAAAACCTAAAGTATTTGTTATGTGGCTCTTTCTACAAAAAGTTTGCTAGCTCCTAACTTAGGGGCTCAGGTGATGTCACCAGGATTCTCTAAGCTCTTGCCTTTGGATCCTCCTCTGAGATGGCTTCACTTTTGGGTGTCACATGTATCTCCAGCATCTCCATGCTGATTTCATTCCTTTCTGCTAACAGTCTTAGTAGAGAAGAACACTTCTTTTCCAGTAACTCTTGACAAAATCCTAGGGTTTACTCTAAACTGACGAGTTGGATGAGGTACCCATCTTTGGGTTGATGCTTTATGGGTAGGAAGATGGACTTTTCACTGATTGGCTTAGGTCTGGGTCACACCATCCTGTTGCTGGGGTTGGATCAGTCACCACAAGCAACAGGGACTAGGAATAAGGGAGAGGTTCTCCAAGGGGGAAGAATGCTAGCTTCCTAGCAAAATCTACAAATGTCCGTTATGAGACTTTTCCCTGGTTGGTCACATTCTGGTCTTGGACATTTCTCAAAGTATGTCAATGAGTTACTTGTATAAGTTTAGAGATCCTTAAACAGAGTTACTATTAATAACATCCAGCTGTTATTGATGAGGTTTCAGTGCCAGATACAATACTAAGTACTTAATAAATATTATCTTATTTATCCTTCCAACAGCTATAAACACTAGGCATTTTTATTTCCAATTTACTAATGAGGCAAATAAGGATGAGAGATTTAACAATAAATTGGCCTAAAAGTCCCACAGTCTGGATTGGAACCTAGAGCTGTCTAACTGTGAACTTGAACTGTGCTGCCCTGTCTCCCCACCATTATAGCCTCCCATGTCTGGGAATTCCCTACTACACCCTCTGTGCCTAAATAGTGCTTGAGCACTGAACTGGTGACCAACAGGCCTGAGTTCTAGTGAACTCAACTCTGCCATTAACTCACTGGGTGACTTTTAGCAAGTTACTTAATCAGTTTTTGGAATCTCGGTTTCCTCATCTGTAAAATGAACAGTTTAAACTACCAGTGACATTCAAACTATGTTCTACTAGCAGAGGGGCTTCTGTGGCAGTGCCTTAGAGTTTGCCATAGAGACTGAGGGACACTCAACAAGTGCTCTCTCCACACTCATCCAATTTCATCATCTCCATTGCTGTCCATTGGGCTCCTTCTTAAGTCTAATATATAAAGAATAAACATTTCTGTTGCAAAAAGAAATTAACCATGGAACTAGAAGGCCTCCAAGATCCGTCACTATTCTCTGCTTGTTCTTGCACTACCCTCTCCCTGTTTGTGTCCTGGCAGGCTGACCTGTGTGGATGGACTACATCAACAGGTTTCCTGTGCTCTGGCTTCCTGTTGGGTTCAGCCAATAGGAAAGTAGCAGAAAAGAGATGAAAGGAGAGAGAGGTTAGGGTATTGATTCCCCTGGATCAGTGACTAGGTTCAAAGACCACAGCTACTGTTGGCGGCCCCCTCCATCAGCTCTGTTTGGGTTTGGAAAACTGCTCCATTCTCTGCCCCAATCCCATCTAGGAGTAGTAATGGTTCATTGCTATCGCTAGCCCTGGGGTACACTGCCATTCCTTGGAAGCTTGCTGCAATGATAGTGTGTCTGGTTTATGTAGCTACTGTTGCAAATAGTCCCTTCTTTAAGTACTCCTCACTGGAGAAGGTGGCAAAGTAGGAGGACCCAGAACTCATTTCTACCCATGGACACACCAAGACTACAACTACTTACAGAGTAACTATCTATGAGAACCACCTGAAGACTAGCATAAAAGATTTTCCACAACTAAAGACATAAAGGAAAAAACCACAATGAAACAGGTAGGAGGAGCAGAGATGTGGTACAGTCAGGAGTCGCACCCCTGGGTCACTGACCCACAAATGGGAGGAAATCACAATCAAAGATGTTCTCTCCAGGGAGCAAAGGGAGTGAACTCCACTTCATGCTCCCCAGCCCAGGGGGCCCAAATGGGAAAAATGAGAATGCCTGGCTTCAAAAACCAGTGGGGCTTACATTTGGAAGACCCAGAAGTCTACAGGAAACAGATTCTTCTCTGAAAAGGCTCATTCAAACTCTCACACACTCTGAGTCCCAGGGCAGAGGCAGTAGTTTGAAAGGAGTCTGAGTCAGACCCACTTGCTGATCTTGGAGAGCTTCCCAGAGAGACAGGAGGTAACTGGGACACCCCCTGGGGATGGAGATGTTAGCAGGCCTTTTGAAGTGGTGTTTAACTGCAATAACACTGGCACATGAAAGAGGCATTTTGGAACACTCCCTCTAGCCTGTTAGTACCAGGGACCTGGCCCCTCCCACCAGTGGGCTGACACCAGTGCCCCTCCTATGCAGCCAACAGAGCAGGAAGCCTATCCCTCCCTCCGGTGTACCCACAGCCACCACACAAGGCATAGCCTTACAGCCAACCAGGCCAGAGGCCAGCCCCACCTACAAGCACACTCACAGTAGTTGGTTGACCAAAACAGAAGGGTGCACACAGCCCACATAGGGACATGCCTAGAACACAGAACTATGGTGACCGGAGGGGAGCATGCTGCTGGGTCCCATAGAACGTTTTCTACATATGGCCACTTCTCCAAATTGGGAAATGTAACCAACCTATTTAACACATACAAAGAAACACAGATAATTGGGCAAAATGAGACAGAGGAATATGTTCCAAATAAAGGAACCAGACATAACCTCAGAAAAGGAACCAAATGAAGTAGAGATAGCAATCTACTTGATAAAGAGTTCAAGGTAAAGATGCTCCATGAAGCTGATAAGGATGCTCAACAAACTTCATAAAGATAAAGGTGCTCTTATCTTTAAAGATAAAGAATCTCAGTGAACTTGAAAGAATGAATAAACACAGAATTTCAAGAGAGTTAGAAAATATAAAGGACCAAACAGAGTTGAAGAATACAATAACTGAAATAAAAAGTACACCAGACAGAATCAGCAGTAGATTGGATGCTACAGAGGAATGAATCAGCAATGTGGAAGACAAAGTAGTGGAAATCACCCAAGCTGAATAGAAGAAAGAATTTTTTAAAATGATAGTTTAAGAAACCGCTGGACAACATAAAGCGTACTAACATTCACATTATAGGGGTCCCAGGAAAAGAAGAGAGAACAAAAGGGGCAGAAAACTTCTTATTTAAAGAAATAATAACTGAAAAATTTCCTCACCTGTGGGGGAAGAAAAAAAACAGACATCCAAGTCCAGGAATTACAGAGAGTCCCAAATAAGATGAATCCAAAGAGGTCCACATCAAGGCACATTCTAATTAAAATGGCAAAAATTAAAGATAAAGAGAATCTTAAAAACAGTAAGATAAAAACAACTAGTTATGCACAAGGGAATGCCCATAAGACTTTCAGCTGGCTTTTCAGCAGAAATTTTACAGTCCAGAAGGGAGTGGCATGGTATAGTCAAAGTGTCAAAAGGAAAACAAAAACAAAAACCTATAACTAAGAATACTCTACCTGTCAAGGTTCTCATTCAGATTTGAAGGAGAGATAGTCCTTCAGACAAGCAAAAGCTAAAAGAGTTCAGCACCACTAAGATAACATATAAGAAATGTTAAAGAGATTTCTCTAAGAGGAAAAGAAAAGGCCACAACTAGAAATATAAAAATTATAAAAGGAAAAAAAATCTCACTGGCAAAAGCAAACATACAGCAAAGGTAGTAGATCAACCACTTACAAACCTAGTAGGAAGTTTAAAAAACAAAAGTAGTAAAATCACCTATATCCATTATGAGTAGTTAAGGGGTACACAAAACAAAAAAAGATGTAAACTATGAGAGAAAACACTAATGTTGAGGGAGAAAAGAGTGAAAATGTAGGATGGTTTGACTGTGTTTGAACTTGAGATCAACTTGAAAAAAATCAACATAATCATGTATAACTATACATTATATATGAACCTCAGCTATTCACAAACCTAAAACCTATAATAGATACATACAAAAAAAAAAAAAAAGAGAGAGAGAGAGAAGGGAATCCAAAAGAAAGCAAAAGGAGAAACACAAAAGAACTACAAAAACAACCATTAACAAAATTAACAAAATGGCAATATGTACCTACCTATCAATAATTACTTTAAATATAATGGGCTAAATTCTCCAATCAAAAGACACAAAGTGGCTGAATGGATAAAAAGAAAAAAGACCCATATATATGCAACTACCGTAGACTCACTTCAGGGGCTTCCCTGGTGGCACAGTGGTTGAGAGTCTGCCTGCTGATGCAGAGGACACGGGTTCGTGCCCCAATCCGGGAAGATCCCACATGCCACGGAGTGGCTAGGCCCGTGAGCCATGGCTGCTGAGCCTGTGCGTCCGGAGCCTGTGCTCCACAACAGAAGAGGCCACAACAGTGAGAGGCCTGCGTACCACCAAAAAAAAAAAAAAAAAAAAAAATTAACAAACATGAAGGGAGAAACTGGCAGTAATACAATAATTTTAGGTGACTTCAACACCCCACTTACATTAATGGACAGATCGTCCAAACAGAAAAATCAATAAGGGAATTCTGGCCTTAAATGATACATTAGATTATCCATATAATAGATATATACAAAATAGATATATACAAAACATTTCACCCCAAATCAGAAGACTACAAATTCTTTTCAAGTGCACATGGAACATTCTCCAGGATAGATCACATGCTAGGCTACAAATCTCAAATTTAGGAAGACTGAAATCATATCAAGCATCTTTTCTGACAACACCAATATGAGACTAGAAATCAACTGCAAGGAAAAACTGCAAAAAACACAAACATATGGAGGCTAAACAACATGCTACTAAACATCCAATAGATCACTGAAGAAATCAAAGAGGAAATCAAAAAATACCTAGAGACAAATGAAAACAAAAACATGATGATCCAAAACCTACAGGACACAGCAAAAGCAGTTCTAAGAGGGAAATTTATAACAATACAAGCTTATCTCAGGAAACAAGAAAAATCTCAACCTAACCCTACACCTAAAGTAACTAGAGAAAGAACAACAAACAAAACCCAAAGTTAGTAGAAGGAAAGAAAGCATAAAGATCAGAGCAGAAATAAATAGGACTAAAAGAAATTGAAAAGATCAATGAAACTAAGATCTGGTTCTTTGAAAAGATAAATTGATAAAATTTATTGATTGATAAATCAATTGATAAAATTTAGCTAGACTCCTTAAGAAAAAAAAGGGAAGCTGTTGCATAGCACAGGGAGATCAGCTCGGTGCTTTGTGATGACCTAGAGGGATGGGATAGGGAGGGTGGGAGGGAGGTTCAAGAAGGAGGGGATATGGAGATATATGTATACATATAGCTGATTCACTCTGTTGTACTGTAGAAACTAACATAATATTGTAAAGCATTTATACTCCAATAAAACGCTGAAAAAAAATAGAAAAAAGATCACCAAAAAATAAAAAGAAAGAGAGAGAGAGGGCCCAAATAAAGAAAATCAGAAATAAAAGAGGAGAAGTTACAACTGGTACCACAGGAATACTAAGGATCATAAGAGATTACAACAAACAATTATATGCCAATAAAAGGGACAACCCAGAAAAAATCAATAATTTCTTAGAAATGTACAGTCACCCAAGACTGAATCAGGAAGAAACAGAAAATATGAACAGGCTGATTTCCAGTAATGAAATTGAACCAGTAAAAAAAAAAAAAAAAAAAAAAAAAAACTCCCAACAAAAGTCATGGACTAAATGACTTCACTGGTGAATTCTACCAAACATTTAGAAGAGTTAACACCTACCCTTCTGAAGTTATTCCAAAAAAATCAAAGAGGAAGAAACACTTTCGAACTCATTCAAAGATATCACACAAAAAAGAAAATTACAGGCCAATGTCACTGATGAAATAGAGGCAAAAATCCTCAACAAAGTTTTAGCAAACTGAATTCAATAATACATTAGAAGGACCATACACCATGAACAAGTGTATCCCTGGGATTTATCCCAGGGATGCAAATGTGGTTCAATCCCCGCAAATCAATGTGATAAACTCATTAAACAAATTGAATAATATTACATGATCTAAAAAGGTGCAGAAAATATTTTGAAAAATTTCAACATCTATTTATGATAAAAACTCTCAGAGTGGGTATAGAGGAAACATACCACAACATAATAAAGGCCATATATAACAAACCCACAGCCAACATCATACTCAATGGTGAAAATCTGAAATCATTTCCCCTAAGATCAGAACAAGAGAAGGATGGCCACTCTTGCCACTTTTATTCAACAGAGTTGGAATCCTAGCCACAGCAATCAGAAAAAAATAAAAGGAATCCAAATTAGAAAGAAGTAAAACTCTCATTGTTTGCTGAGGACCTGATACTATGTATGGAAATTTCTAAAGACCTACCAAAAAACTATTCAAATAAATGAATTCAGTAAATTTGTAGGATACAAAATTAATATACAGAAATCTGTTGTATTTCCATACACTACTAACAAACTATCAGAAAGAGAAATTAAGAAAACACCTCCATTTACTATTGCATCAAAAATAATACCTAGGAATAAATCTAACCAAAGAAGCCAAAGACTTGTACTCTGAGAACTATAAGACATTGATGAAAGAAATTGAAGATGACACAAATGAAGGAAAGATATGTTGTGCTCATGACTGGAAGAATTAATATTGCTAAAATAACCACATTACCCATGGCAATCTATAGATTCAATGTTATTTCTATCAAAATACCAAGGACACTTTTCACAGAAAATCCTAAAATTTGTATGGAAACACAAAAGTCCCTGAAGAGTCAAAACAATCTTGAGAAAGAAGAACAAACCTGATGGTATCACATGCCCTGATTTTAAACTATACTACAAAGCTACAGTAATTAAAACAGTATGGCACTGGCACAAAAACAGACACATAGATCAATGGAACAGATTAAAGAGTCCCCATATAAACCCATGCTTATGTGGTCAATTATTCCATACAAAGGTGGCATGAATACACAATTGGGAAGAGATAGCCTCTTAAATAATGCTGGGAAAACTGGACAGCTACATGCAAATGAGTCAAATTTAACTACTTTCTCACACCATATACAAAAATAAGCTCAAAATGAATTAAAAACTTAAATGTAAATTCTGAAACCATAAAAATCCTAAAACATATGCTCTTTGACATTGGTCTTAGCAATATTTTTTTGGTTCTGTCTCCTCAGGTAAGAGCAACAAAAGCAAAAATTAACAAGTGGGACTATATCAAACTAAAACATTTTGCACAGCAAAGGAAACTATCAACAAAACAAAAATGTTGCCTACTAATGGGAGAAGACTTCTGCAAGTTATATATTTGATAAGGGGGTAATATCCAAAATATACAAAAAACTCACAAAACAACATTAAAAAAACCAAATAACTTGATTTAAAAATGGGTAGACAATTTGAATAAACATTTTTCCAAAGAAAACAGACAGATGGTCAAGAGACATATGAAAAAATGCTCAACAGCACTAATCATCAAGGAAGTGCAAACCAAAACCACAATAAAATACCACCTCACACCTGTCATAATGGCTATCATCAATAAGACAATAATAAGTGTTGATGAGGATGTGGAGAAAAGGGATCCCTCATGCACTGTTTGTGGAATTGTAAATTGATGCAGCCACTATGGAAAATAGCATGGAGGTTCCTCAAATTAAAAATAGAACTGCCATGTGAACCAGCAATTTCACTTCTGGGTATTTACCCAAAGAAGTGAAATTGGGTAAATTCTAACAAACACTAATTGGAAAAGACATAGGCACACCAATGTTTATTGCAGCATTATTTACAACACCCAACATATGGGAGCAACCTAAGTGTCCATTGATAAATGAACCGATGAAAGAAGTGTGGTACATGTACAATGGAATATCATTCAGCCATAAAAAATGAAATCCTGTCATTTGTGACAACGTGGTTGGATCTAGAGTGTATTATTCTAATTGAAATAAGTCAGACAGAGACAAATGCCATATGAACTCACTTATATGTAGCATCTGAAAAACAAAACAAACAAAATGAAAACAGACTCAGATACAGAGAACAAACGAGTGGTTGCCAGACTGGGGGTGGGGGGTACAAAACTCCAGTTATAAAATAAATAAGCCACAGGAATGTAATATACAGCATAAGGAATATGGTCAATAATATTGTAATAACTTTGTATGGGGACAGATGGTTACATTTAACACAGTGATCATTTCATAATGTATGCAAATGTCATATCACTACGTAGAACACCTGAAACTAACATAATATTGTATGTTAACTATATTTTAATTTAAAAAGTATAAAAGTTAAAGAAATTTTTAAAACCCTCATTTACCCATTTTGAGTGGACTATCAGAATTCTGACTGTATAACCTTTCAGACTTCAGGATCTAACTCTGTGCATAGTAAACTTATGTTCACCTATGCCACTTTTATATCCATTTCCACACCACTTGAATGCCTGCTAAATGGCAGGCACATTTGACAGTGGATAGTTCCTTTAGTGCTAACATTCTTCTGGCTTATGACTCAAAACCATACATCAGAAATTATTTTCATGCCCTTTCTTAAAGCAGAAGTAGGCGAAAGCAAAAAAACAAAACAAAAAACAAACAGAATAAAACAAAACAAACAACCCTGATGTTTGGGCATTTCTTTCAAAATATTTAAAAAGAGGGCTTCCCTGGTGGTGCAGTGGTTGAGCGTCCACCTGCCAATGCAGGGGACACGGGTTCGTGCCCCGGTCCGGGAAGATCCCACATGCCGTGGAGTGGCTGGGCCCATGAGCCATGGCCGCTGAGCCTGCGCGTCCGGAGCCTGTACTCCGCAACGGGAGAGGCCACAACAGTGAGAGGCCCGAGTACCTCAAAAAAAAAAAAAAAAAAAAAAATTAAAAAGATAAGCACATACTTTTCCCAATCACTATTGCTCTTATTCCTTCACTTTTCCATTTAAACATTTATGGAGTACTAGTATCCTGGACACTGTCTTGGTCCTGGAAATACCAAACCAGCTAAAGTGTCAAGATTTCACAGAAAGACAATAAAAGGGGGAATTTATCTATCACAGTTTACTCAGAGGGGAATACCCATTCCTGGAATGATTCACTTTCAAGCACTGAGATATCCTGCAGCATTCAAGATGGCTCAGTATCTTTCAATAAGGGTTGCAATGAAAATGTGTCTGGTTAACTTCAGTTAATCTGAAAATAAATTTTACTTGAAATGTAATCTGTCTCTAAATATAATAAATTCTCATTCATTTAGATTCTACTGACTCAGGTTTATAAGTAATTCATTAAAATATTCATTTTCACTATTTCTAAGTATGGTAATTCCTCTGCAGACCATCAGAGTCTTTTGCATTAACATAAGGAATTCAATCTAAAATTTAGGGTTAGTTAAGACAAATATACAAATAATTAAATTATAATGGGAAGATAAGAGAACTATGAGAAGTACTGATGCTCAGTTTAAAAAAAAGGTTGAGGGCTTCCCTGGTGGCGCAGTGGTTGAGAGTCCACCTGCCGATGCAGGGGACACGGGTTCGTGCCCTGGTCTGGGAAGATCCCACATGCCGTGGAGTGGCTGGGCCCATGAGCCATGGCCGCTGAGCCTGCGCGTCCACAATGGGAGAGGCCACAACAGTGAGAGGCCCGCGTACTGTAAAAAAAAAAAAAAAAAAAAAAAAAGTTGAGGAGTAAGATCATATTTGAATTGTGAGGGCCAAGGAGAACTGGTTGGTAGAGCTTGGAAGAATGTTCCAGATGAAGAGAACAACATGACCACAGGCCTGTTAGCAGGAAATTACAGGATGTGCTTCAGCTACTATGTAATATTGATAGTTCAATTTGGCTAATGTAGGTGTGGGAGACTTCTGTTTTTGCCTCTCAACCACAGTCACTCATCCTTCTTCTACTGGAATCATATTCCATATTGTACTTTGAGAATAACCCCTCCCTGCAGTTATCCCATTAGTTGTGAGAGATTGACAACCTTCAGCTTCAAATGTGGGCCCAACTGGGCTCAGTTAATCAGCATAATCTAGCCCTGTGTCCAAAGTGATTGGTTCAATGATGGGCATGTAACTCAGTTTGAACCAATGAGAATCAGACACAGGACTTGTTTGTGAATATGGCAGAGTTCTATCCAGATTCAACTGTGAGTTCTCTTTCCACTGATTTGAAATTAAGAGGACATAGAGGCAGGAGCTGCTGCAGCCAGCTTGTGACCATGAAGGGAAAGCCCGACTAAGAACAGAGCCAGCACAGAGGAAAGGCATCTTAAAGGTAGAAAGATAAAACCTAGTTTCTGATCAGTCTACTCCTGAAGCTGAAATAATCCTTGAGTATTTCATTAACCAACCAACTATTACATCAATGAATTCCCTTCATTTCCTAAGCCAGTTTTAACTAGGATTTCTATGTCTACTTAAAAACATAAGAAAAGAATTAAGACTGGGAAGATAGTTTGAAACCAGAGTAAAAAAGACTTTGAATACCAGATTTTGAACTAGATTCAATAGCAAAAATTTTTAGCAAAGATTGACATAATTCTTAGATTTCCCTTTAGGCTGTACAAAGCAGTTTTACATACATTATCTTATTGAATTTTTAGTTTCCCAGTGTAAGGAAATGGAGTCCGAGACAGGCTAAATGCCTTGCTTTAAAATCATGCAGCTCATGAAAGAGCAGAGTGTCAATCCTGGATTTTTCGATTCTGAATCCGTGCTGCTAAGACTAAAGCTGTCTCACCAACTTGCAAAAACAAACAGCCAACCAAGAAAACAAACAAAAAAGACACTGAATCTGAAGATCTGAGGATCCTTACCACCAAGATACCTTTCTGATTTCATGACCTGTCAGTGTTGGAATTCATGTTTGGACAGAATGAGGTGATGCTGGTATAGATCTCTTCTGATCCTAGGAATCAGTAGAGTGTATTGCCATGGAAAGATGGGCTTCAGGTACATAAAATACTTTACTCCTTATCAGTATGGCCACTGGGCAATTCACTTAATATTTCTTCATTTGTAAAATGGTAATGACAATTGCTACCTCACTGGGTCTATATGAAAACTGAATATGTAAACCTCCTGGCACAAGATAGGCATCAGAAAAAGTTAGGTCTCTTTATTATGGAAGGTAATAGAAGCAGGTTTTTGAATCAGACAGTCTTGGGTTTAACTCTTGACTCTGTTCCTAGCTAGCTATATGCACCCAGCTGGACACTAGCTTCCTGGAGGGTAGAGGCCGTGTCTGTCCTTATCTCTGCTTAATCTGCAGTGGCCCTAGGAGGCTGTCAGCAAATGCTTAAACAAATTTAAGTGACAAGTTTCCTAAGCTTTAAACAGTTGAGATAAAATATATAGTACAAGACTATCGTAAGAAATAAAGGATACAACTCAACACTTAGTTCAATGCCTGGCCCATAGTAAGTGCTCAATTAATAGTTGCAGCTAATTTCTATTGAATGCTTACCATGTACCAGTCCCTGTTCTAAACACTACAGATATTCAAACAATTCTCAAGCCCCCATCCCTGTTTTACAGATAAAAACCAAAGCCCTATTTTTATTATTATCTAAATACTTGATGCCACTTTAGGCCCCATGATTTGTGAGTCCAACTCTTTCTTTTTAAAGTTTGGGACCCTCAAGACGTCTGATTCAAGGTCCTTAAATGATGGCTTCTCTTTTTTCTTTTTTGCATTATTAGGAAGAAATAAAACCTTCTTTCTTTAAAAACACAATGAAGACTTTCTTTTGGTTTTCCTCCTTCTTCCCTCATTATTTCCAGAGAGTGAGGTTGGACTGCCTGAGGTTTTGTCTGGCAGGAGCCCTTTAATTCAGAGACAGCCAACAACTCAATGAGCCAGCGGGCCTTTGCCCTCTCCTGGCTGACGCTGAAGCAGCCTAGTCGGACCTCCCAATTCGAGTTGTCTCTCGTTCTTTCCCCGAATTGCCTGCTGCCATCTGCTGGCCAAATTAAGTCATCACATCCATGTTTTCCAAGTTTCCAAGTGAGGCTCCAACTGTCTCTCATAACTGTTTCCCAAGGCACCTTCAGGGGCTGCCCAGAGGCGGTATTAGCAGACAGACCAACCTGGCAAGTCTGTGGACCTTGGTTCAAAGCTAAGGTGCTCAGGCAAAGACGGCTGTTGGCTGATTTCCATTCAGTAACATGGAAGTGAATTTCCATTTCCCTGCACTGGTGAAATCCCTACACGAATCCTCCTCCCATCCTACAAACGTGCCATCTTGTCCAGAGCCACACGTTTCATACCCACCTCCATCTTCCACCAACCTCCCTGACATTCTTCCATCCACAAGACTTGAATTACCATAACAATCATTTACAGAATGTTTGGTAAAACAGTCACACTCGGAAAAGCTACAAGGATAGTACAAAGTCCCCTATATCCTTCTCCCAGAGACCCCATTCAAGTTTTCCCAGTTGCCTCAGTGGCTCCTTTGTAGTGATGGATTCAATCCAAGAGCACATGTTGCTCCACCTGTCATGTTCTTTTAGTATCTTTCAATCTAGAACATTCCTCACTCTTTGACTTTCATAACCTTGGCATTTGTTGGGCTGCACCCTGCAGGCCTGCAAGCCTTGTTGCCCAGCCTCCAGACCGAAGAAAGAGCCTGGAGATAGTGACAGAGGCATCAGTGGCTTATTGGGTAGGGGATAGGGGGTCTTACACATCCAAAACAAAGGGTCCACTGCATCCGGCAGACGGCAGGCAGGACATAGCGGCGATCTTCACTTCTTCGGGGAGAAGGAGGCTACCATTTATAGGGGGAATTGACGTCAGGTTGGCTCATCACTTACCTGGGAAACCAGCAGCTGGGGCAGGGGCAAGCATGTAGGCAGTTACTGATTAAGCCCTATGATTCATAGGATTGGATGGTCACGGGAGTGAAGCAGGGACTGGCTGAGCAGGGGACGCACAGAGAGCAAGAGAACAGCCATCTGGAGGGGCTGACCACACGCTCCATCCCCACGCAGCCTGCACGGCCCTAACCATCTGGGTCTGCCCCTCTTCTGCAGTACCCCTGGGGTCAGGTGTGTAGAGGTGCACTGCAACCAGATGCCGCAAATGCAGCACACATGCCAGCAGCTAAGGAGTATCCACAGGAAGCCCGGCGTTTATGTCAGGTGTCCCTGAAGTCCAGAGGAGGACGACAACAGCGTCTCACTGTCGACCCAGAAATCAGACTCATTTTCAGTGAGGCCACCACTGCTGCCCAGTAGGAACAGATTCCCTCTGCTCAGACTAGGGACGAAATGTGAGATGTTTAACAGGCACGATACCGGGAAGATCATGACCGTTAAGCGACCTACAAGCAGTAACAGCGTTCTAGATGACACCACCCCTGCCTGTGCTCTTGTCCGGGCCAGCAGCGCCATCCCGTCTGTCCGCCCTCAGTGCCCACAGCCGGTGCCGAGGCCGGGAGGGGCGGTGTAACAGCAGACCACAGGGTTAACACAGCGGTGCCTTTCTCAGTAGGGCCCAGGTTACTAACCTCAGTAGTCTCGGCTGGGGCCAGGCAGAAGACAGGGGAAACCGGCAAGTCCTTCCTAATCCTGTTGCCCACAGGGCGGCAAACTCAAACCAGCGGGGGCTTACCTGCCAGTCCCAGGGCCTTTCCGTGGTGGGCTCCCCTGGACGTAGATCCTGTGGCCAGGGCAGAAGCGAGTTATTGTCCTGACCAATAGCTGGCGGTGGTCCTTCCATGGTCATCAGTTGAACTTGGATGATGTGGACTAACTGCCTCTGGGTTAACACGGCGGAGGCACTGGGACAATTGCTCCTGGGGTGTGTCCCTGTGTTGGGAGCCTCAATTGTTGTTGAAGTCGCCCATTCCTCCTTTCGATTAGCCCGGCAGCGGTGGGGTCTTAAGGCAGGTGGAAATGCCAGTGTATGGTGTTTTTATCAGCCCATTTCTGAACTTCATGGCCAGTAAAGTGGGTTCCTTGGTCACTCTCAGTGTCCATGGGCATCCTGTATAGCGTGCATGGCTGTTTTAGACCACAAAAAGCGGTTTTTCTCGTTGATGACTTGGCTAGGCCTTTTGTAACGTCTCCCACCTGTTGTAAGGCACTGTAGGCCGCATATGGCTGCCGTTCCATCTGCTGTATCCTGGCTCTGCCCCCTTCCAGAGCTGGGGCCGGAAGTCCAAGGGCACCTATTGTTTTGCCGTTGCCACAAGCCCCAACCAAACCCTTCCAGGTAACTGGCCACGTCCATTTCACAAGCCTGTCCCCGAGTTAATATCCATAAAGCCTCTGTCTGTAACTGTTTAGGAGTGGGGGGTCGGGGGTTTGCTTGTGTTTTGTAGATAATCCAGGTCGTTGCATTTTGTATGTATTCACCAGCCACCCCCATGCAGTCAGATGAGCCATGAGCACGGGGCTGGAAATATCGTCAATGTAATGGAAGAGAAAGACATCTCTCATGGTGGTCGGCTGCCACAGGGCCCCGCATGCTAGCGGACGGCCACCTCCGGGGTACCCCCTCAACTTTCCGTTTCCTGTCTTTAGTTCCTGACATCTTGGCACTCACAGGAGTCTCCTTGGCCTCTTGGCTGGCTCACCAATTGTTGGGCTGCACCAGCAGGACTGCAAGCCTTGTAGTTGCCCAGCCTCGAGACTGAAGATAGAGCCCAGAGACAGCGACTGAGACATCAGTGGCTTAATAGAAGGGGTATCTTACACATCTGAAGCAAGGTCCTGGAATGACACCCCATCGTGTGC
Source organism: Globicephala melas (assembly GCF_963455315.2). Taxonomy (NCBI): domain Eukaryota; kingdom Metazoa; phylum Chordata; class Mammalia; order Artiodactyla; family Delphinidae; genus Globicephala; species Globicephala melas. Next base: position 111,908,675 of record NC_083314.1, read on the forward strand.
GGCAGACAACAGGCAGTACGTGGCAGGAATCTTCGCTACCTGGGAGGAAAGGAGGCTACAATTTACCAAGGGAACCGACGTCAGGTTAGCTCATCAGTTTCCAGGGAAACCGGCAGCTGGGGCACATTCCTCATAGCCCCTCAAGTTAACAACCATTACAAGGGCAGATGTTTCCCTTTAATAAACTAGCAGGTGGAGCTGTTCTGGCCTGAAGGGCAAGGGGCAAGCTTGTTCATGTGAGTAGGGTGTAGGTGAAGCAGGGACCGGTCAAGCAGGGGATGCACAGACAAGAGAACAACGATCTTGAATGGCCTGACCTGCAGCATTTTGAAAAATGACAGACCAGTCGTTTTGTAAAATGTCCCTCAGTTTGGGTTGTCTGATGCTGTCTCATGATAAAACCCAGATTATGCATTTTGAGCTAAAATATACCACATGCTATGTTTTTTCATTGTATCATATCTGATGGTACACAGGTGGTATACACTATTTGTCTGTTTATGATGGTGTTAATTTTAATCACTTTCATTCAGATAGTATCTGTCAGATTTCTCTATTGTGAAGTTACTTTATTTCCTTTTGTGACTGTGTCTGTTTCCTATTGCTTCACAAACTTAGTGATTAAAACAACACACATTTATTATCTTACAGCTCTGGAAGTCAAAAGGCTGATAGGCCTCACTGATCTAAAATCAGTGTCACACGGCTGTGTTACTTTTGGAGGCTTTAAGGGAGGATCTGTTTCCTTGATTTTTTCCAAATTTTATAGGCCGCCTGCATTCCTTGGCTTGTGGTCCTTCTTCCCATCATCAAAGCCAGCAGGACAGCATCTTCAAATCTTTCTCTGACTCTGACCCCTGCTTCTGTCATCACATCTCATTCTCTGACTCTCCTGCCTTTCTCGTGCACTTACAGGGACCCTTGGGATTCCACTGGGCCCACCTGGATAAACTCCCCAGATCAAGAGCATTACCTTAATCACACCAGCAAAGTCCCTTTCACCATGTAAGGAAATGTACCCACAGGTTCCAGGATAGTATCTGAACATCTTTGAGAGCTTTTATGCTGCCTTCCACAGTTATTAGTTATATTTTGTGGAAAGATACTTTGAGACTTCTGTTACGTGTCCTACTTCTACCCATTAGTTTTAGCATCCATTGATGTTTCTTGCCTGACTAATGGTTGCCAAATGGTGATTTTCTAATTCTATCATTCCGTCTACATTTATTAATTGGCTTTCTACCTTAAGGGGGAGCTTTCCCTTCTCTCCATTTATTTATCCATTTGTTCATTTATTTATATCAATATGGACTCATAGGTAACTTATTTTGTTCAATAGATCATGATCCATTACTCTTGGTATTTATTTTGGTGTTGAATTGTCCCCTATTTGGCCAATAGAAGCCCCTTCAAGCCCCCTTTTATGCCTTTTTAATATTCTTTGTCATTCTTTAAGCATTTCCTTACTTTGTGTCATAAAAGATAGTTCAGGCTCATCTTGTCATTTCTCTGCTCAACACTGGAGTCAGCCATTTCTCCAAGGAACACTGGCTCCTTTTAGTAGAGAGAGGAGTTGGGAAACCAAGATCTGGCAGTATGTGTGCTCACTGCTATCAGGGTATCGCTGCTCCCTGTTCCTTTCAATTGACAGAGGTAGGAAATATATGTATGTACACAAACACACACACGCGCACACACACACATATCTCTATTCCTCTACCCGTGTATACTGAAAACCAGGAATTCATAGTGATACCTACAATTCTAATTTACTACCACAGGTTCATTTTAGGTTTTCTTTTTCCCATATTCCTGCTACCTTTGTGAGAAAACCAACTCAGAGTTACCCTCTGGGGAACCCTCACTTACCCTCAATCTATTTACTTCTTTGCTCAATCTTCCTGTATGTAAGTGGTCTCTCGACCCTGCTGTAGTGCTGTCCCTGTCTTGCGCAGTCTGCAATCCCTGCTCAGACTGCCTCTTGCACTCGGGCTGACTGCCTTGTTTGGGCCTATTGAATGGCTTTTTAAGGAAGAAAGGCAGACAGGCAGGCAATATGTATTTTTTTAAAGGGAAGAGAGGGAAATGAAATGAAAAAGGAAAAATCATGTACATTTTTAATAGACTTATTTACCACTGTTGTAATTATTTATTTGTTTAATGGTCATTTTCTCCACTAAAATGTAAACTCCATGAAGACAATGACCATGTCTGCCTCACTCACTGTGGATTGAATCCCCAGGGCCTTCCACAATGCCCAGCACATAATAGGTACTTAATATGCTTTTGAATAAATGACTAAGTCATATAAAGCAACAATAGCAAAATTATAACTATCGAACAATTTATAATACAACCAAGGGTCCACAACCTAAACAATTACCAGTGTCTACATTGCTCAAATTATCTACGACTTTTCTCAACTAAAAACCAAATTTTGACACCTTAAATAAACTTGCTGTTGTTTTTTTTTTCTTTTTTTCCTCCAAGGCTGAGTTCCTTGGGGTAAAGAGATCTTCTCTTTTTTTGAGCTTTTGTTATTAAACATTTCTTTAGTTTTAGAGTCTAATGTTATTTCAAACATATTTTTAAAGGTAAGAATTTCAATACAAAGTTGTATTTCAAGACAATTTCAAACATCAGTGTCCCGAAGTATTTGGTAGAATGGACGTTGGCTGCATAGGCAAGACAATGGAATGTCCCAGAGTCTTGTTGTGAGAAATAACTGCTGTCATACCTAGCAGTGAGCCAACATAATACGTGAGTTCCTTTATGCCAGACCTGTCCCTTCATTCTCCTACAAGCACTTTTTAAGTGGCTGTAATTATTTGCCGCCAGCTTCTACCAGCAAATGTCAAAGACAGTCTTAACGACATAGTGCTTCCCTCTCCCCTCTCTGTTTGCCTCTCAGACATGAAGTCCTAATGCATTTGTGCTTTCCTCAAGTTAAAGGCATCCTTTTCAGTGACTGATGGAAATAAACAGCTGGACCCTTTCAGAGGGCACCTAGGAAGTCAGGGTGTGTGCTGAAACACAGCTGCCGTAAGCGCTCAACGTCGTTGCTCAGCACAAAGGGCTACAACTTCGGGCATAAAGAGCCATACTTTTCCCCCTCTCTCAGGAAACCTGCCTCTCAGGGGTCACTTTGGTTCAGTGGCAAATAAGCATAAGTGGTGCTGCCTCCCAGAAGTTACAGCATCAGCCAGGAGAGCAGGAAGGGAGCTGAGCGCAAGAATTCAGGACTTTTTTGGGGCCAGGACCTCCCAGCCACCCACTGGTCTCTGTGATGAGCCCACCCCCACCCCAGCCCCCAACATACCAGCTTCAGCCACGGCTGCCTGGCTGTGTAGATGCAAAGAAAGTAAAGTATTTGAATCCCAGCGGCTGCTTCTGACTCCAGGCCCTGGGGAAAGCAATGAACCTACCTCCTCATTATTAATTGTCTCATCTGCAACCAGACTTTCTAACCCAGTGGTTCTCAACGCTGACTACTAAGAATCATTTTATTAAAACCCTAGTGCCCAGGAATCACCACCATAGATCCTTATTTAATTGGTTCAGGTGGGGGCCAGGTACAAGTCCATTCAAAAATGGCCCAGTGATTCCTCTGTGCATCCAGGGCTGAGAACACCCCTCCCCACCTTTGGTCCTCCTGTAGGCTTATGAGAGTGAAACCAAGAACACCAGGGAGGCTAACCTCAGTGACTCTACCTTGGTGCACATTAGAATCACCTAGGGATCTTTCTAAAATCCCAGCACCCAGCCTGCTCCCTAGATGAATTACGTCATATCTCTGGGAGAGGGATCCAAGATCTGTATATTTTAAACACCTCAGGAGATTAAAATGGGGAGCTGAATTGGAGAGGCACGGAGCTCCTGTGTGTTTCCCAGTGTCCTCTGAGATGTTGCTTCTCAAACTACTTGTGGTGAAAGATTGGCTTTGGGTTTTGTTTTTGTTTTTTAACTTTTCATCCTTTGCTGACCGGTACTTTTATAAAATACAATAAAAATAAATCACTAGAAAAATGAGATTTAAAAAGCAGACATAGGGCTTCCCTGGTGGCGCAGTGATTGAGAGTCTGCCTGCCGATGCAGGGGACACGGGTTCGTGTCCTGGTCTGGGAAGATCCCACATGCCGCGGAGCGGCTGGGCCCGTGAGCCATGGCCGCTGAGCCTGCGTGTTTGGAGCCTGTGCTCCACAGTGGGAGAGGCCACAACAGTGAGAGGACCCCGTACCGAAAAAAAAAAAAAAAAGCAGACATAGAAAATACAAGCCCAGATATTTTAGTTATTAGATTAAAAAACACAGTATTGCTATTGAAAGTTTCTAAATGGTCTTGATTTCTGTACTTTACTGAGCTGGTCCGTGGGCCACACTTTGAAAAACAGTGCTCTGAGGAACACGATTACAGGAAGTATAGATAGATGTTGTATGGCAGGAGGAGGGATCAGGTAGATTTGATAAATACAGTAGGTTATATCCCAAGTTTAGGACATCAAGGACCCTAGGCTATTAAGGGTTCTGACGAGTTCTGAGGTGACAGACTGTTTAGCTTTGTTTCCCAGTCTTATAGAATGGGGACAGTGTCTCCTCACCTCCCCAGCAACCCTATTACACACATATGAAGTATAATCTGTTGAACAATTTAGTCCCAGTCTTATGAAGCATGCAGATTCACCAAAGAGAGAGACACATCTTTGCAGAATTATTTCCCTGCATTGCTTTGTACCCAGCTGTGCCTCATTCATCTGCAGCGCCAATGTCAGTGACTGGCATTAGCAGCCACCCAATGACAACCAGACAGTCATCCAGTCCCTCCAGCTCTTCCCTAAATGGACTGGGGTCCGTCCACCCCTGCCCACTGGCTCTACCTGAACACCTGCTCTTTACCCTGAAACGAGAATGATCCTGCTGAAATTAAAATCTGATCGTGTCGCTCTCCTGCCTATGACTCTTCTCTGGCTGCCATTGTCATCAGTGTCTTCACCCTGACAAACAGTGTCCTCTGCCTACCCCTCATCGTCCATCACTCCCCACCTTGTCCACACTGAGTTAGTAGCAATTCCCTACATACACAGAACTTCCTCTAGCTGTCCCCACCTCTCCCTCTCACCCTGTCCTCTCTGGCTACTTCAGTCTTCAGAGTCAGCCTAGATGTCCCCTCCCTGGGATGCTTTCCCCATCCACTCAGCTTAGGGTGGGTATCCCTCTTCTCTGATCCCTCAGGACCAGTTATCATACATACTGTGTTGTGATTGGCTGTTGACCCCACTAGACTTGAGTTCCTTCAGAACAGGGTTTGTGTCTTACTCATTGTTTTGTCCTCAGCACCTGGCACCCTGCCTAGCACACACAAGCTAATCAATAAATACTTATTGAAAAAATGGATTAATGAATAAGCAAATGAATCGCATGCCATCCAGTCCTGAACTATAGGGACCCTGGAGGAGCCCTGAATATTGCATTTCAACATCTCAGAAAGTTTCCAGTCCCAGCAAGTACCTCCATTCCAAATTTCATCATCAATCCAGTCACTCAAGGGCTCTCCTTTTTCCTTTTCCCAGCATTCTGACTCTCTACTCAGCTCCTTCAGGCTGACACGTCTGTTGGACCATCAGCCTTGTCTGTAGTTTGGGCTTTTCTTTTTTGAAGCTGTCTCTCAGATCATTCTCAGAGTCACAGTCTCCATCCCATTTGGGGTCCTCATTTCCTGACTCTAGACCAGTGATTTGGATTCTCACTTTTCCTGGCGGAGTTAAGGCATTTATCACTAGACCACTGCACCTACTTAACACAGTCTTCCAGTCCAGGTTGATCTGGCCAGGGTAGAGGAGGGGCTTTCTGAGACTTGTGGATTTATAAACCTTGCTGGGCTGGTTATTCTCTGCACCTCTGTACTCCGTTCGCCCCTCTGCACTCTGTTCGCCCCTCTGCACTTATTCTCCATCCTCCTCTGTCCTGCTCCGTGCATCACGTTGGATTCCACACCCTGTGGGTTCCTGTTGGATTTAGCTAACACAGGGTACCAGCAGGAGATTGGAGGCAGGGAGGAGGGAGAAGTCTGGAATATATTCCTTGGCTCTGTCCTGCTGGGCAGGGGTATGGTAGTGCCTGGATTCTTCCACGACCACAGCTCCTGTGGGCTGGCCTCTCTTCCAGGGCTCCAGCTCTTCCCAGCTTCTAGTCACTTCATTTGTTACCCTTGTCCCTTTCACGTTGCGGATGGCAACGGCTTCCTGCTGCTGTGAGTCGGTGGATGCTTCATAGTCTCTTGTTGGTTCACTTCACCCTGCTCCATACCTCTGTTAATACTCCCTCCATGAAGCTTTCTTTAATTCATGCTTTGAGCGTACCATCTGTGTCTTGCCAGGACCCTGTCTGGTGAGATTCTCTCCTCATACAGCAACTAGAACCGACATCTCTTGGGCTAGTCCAGGCTCTTTTCCACCCCACTGTCATCACCTCCCTTCCTCTGGAATCTAGAACCTAAATATTAAATATAATAGTAATAAGTAACAACAATAATAATAGCTATCATTAAAGGTTTTCTTATATGCCTAGAATTGTGCTAAGTGTTCTACATGAATGAGCTCTTTCTTTGTATCCTTACCTCAAGACTATGAGGCAGGTACTATTTATTATCCTCATTTTAAAAATAAAAAAAAAAACCCTGAATATTAGAGAGATTAAGTAATCTGGCAGAAGTCTTGCAGCAAGTAAATAGCAGAACAGTGATTTTTGTCTGACTCCTTGACTCCAAAGCTAGTGCTTTTATAACTATGAGGCGTTTGCTCTTGGGATGACCCTATCTCACTGTTGACTCTTTGAGCCCACTGTCAACTTACACTCAATCAGATGATAGATGTGATCTGGCTGGGGCCTGCTGGGGAGTCAGGATGAGGGGAAAACCAGCCCTGGAAACAGCATTGAGATGAGATAGTTCTGCTTCAACAAAGAGGTTGGCAAAGAGTCAGAGTTTAAAAGGCAACGGTGGCGTCTCAGCAAAAGAAAGGACAGAACAGGCTTCAGGTGGGAAAAGCTGCAGGCAGTTTACATCACACCCTGAAAGTGACCACCCTCCATGCCCATGGCTTGTTACCCACTGCTGGGTAACAAGAGCCCTGGAGTTCCCAGAGAGAACTCAGACTTGTGCTTGGATTTTTAACAGTGGAGAGCAGAGTTTGCCACTGTATCTGCTGGGAGCCATTGCAGGGCATCCAGGCCAGAGTCAAAGTAATCCTTGTCGATTTACCACTGACATCTCCGGGGGAAGAAAAAGAAAACATGAGCTTTTGAGCATGGAAAGACGAAATTTCTCTCTTGTAGTTCTCTGTACTCAAGTGGCCCAAAAGTGATTAAAATGAGTCCTTTATTTTGTCCTTTACTTGTCTCCCAGTAAGAGTCAGAGACTTGAGTTCTATACTTTTTTGAGCTTCCTTATATGTGTGTGCTTAAAAACCTTAAATGTTATTTTTTTCTCTTTATAAAAATACATTTTTGCGGAAATTTTTAAAAATGTGGACCAAAAAACTGAAATAAATAAAATCACTTTTAATCTCACTATCCATAGATAACGATTAATCACATTCCTATATGTAATGTGGTTTTCAAACTGCTCCAGAGAACTCCTTGGGATATGAAAGTGTCTGGTCCACAACACCCAAGAGAACACATGGATAATGTTCCAGGTGCCCCACTTGGATCACACCAGAGCTCGTCCTTTTAATTTGCTCTATGATGTAGGGTTTGGCATAAGATTTTTTTTGTGTGTGTGTGGTATGCGGGTTTCTCACTGTTGTGGCGTCTCCCGTTGCGGAGCACAGGCTCTGGACGCACAGGCTCAGCGGCCATGGCTCACGGGCCCAGCCACTCCGCGGCATGTGGGATCTTCCCGGACCGGGGCACGAACCTGTGTCCCCTGCATCAGCAGGCGGAATCTCAACCACTGTGCCACCAGGGAAGCCCCTAGGCATAAGATTTTTGAGTGGGGCAAACAAAGCTGCTCTAAAAAGGCATGGAAACTACTTATATACATCTTCATTTTTAATGGCTTCATAGTACATAGACCTATGTACTACATAGTACATAGGTCATAATTTATTAAAACACCCACCCAAAATTGTACAAGCTCTATCTTCAGAGAGAGAAGACAATACGAGATAATCATTTTGAGAGATTTTCACTCTCCCAATCACAATGGCATTTATCTTACTAGAATTAAATCCAAAACTCTCCAGTTCCCAAAGATTCCTTAAGATTGTCAGACCTGTTAACACCTCAGTTTCCTTCTCCATCAAATATTTGATTAAATTCAACTCCGTGGTGAATAACCATTTGACGAATGAAAAATAAAAATATTTAATAAATATCTGCATTTTTTGCTCCTCCCAATGAGTTCAGAACTGTGGATTAATCCTTATATTCTTCCCCCAAATAGAGAGTAAACTACTCTGAGATGTTTTCCTATAAAACATGGGTAGTTGGAAGGATTTATTTTTCTCTTCTAAATCACAGAACGAAGTTCTTGGTGCTTGTAGTATTTCTACATTGTAGGGTTTGCTACAGATGAAGAAAATGGACATCTTGTGTTATAACCATTTTCCCACTCCATTATATGTTCTCTGAAGAGTGAAGTTATCATCAAGTACTTACCATCACGAGTATTTTTCAATGGAAAACTATGATTTCAAAAGCACTATATTTATAAGGCAGTAATTTTGGAAAACAGTATTAAATATATGATGAAGGAGTCATTATGCTGGTGAGAAGCAGTGAATGCTCTCAGCAGCTCAGCAGAAAGTGTACTTCCAGAAGGAAGAGAGAGGCTGAGGGGCCAGGGGAGGAGAAAAAGACAGAGGAGATCATGATGGCCGGTCAAGACACTTTTCCCTTCCCTTTGCACAAGTCCCAGAGCCTGTTTTTTTTTTTTTTTTGGCTGCGTTGGGTTTTCGTTGCTGTGCGCGGGCTTTCTCTAGTTGTGGCGAGCGGAGGCTACTCTACGTTGTGGTGTGTGGGCTTCTCATCGAGGTGGCTTCTCTTGTTGCGGAGCACGGGCTCTAGGCGCGCGGGCTCCATAGTCGTGGCTCACGGGCTCTAGAGCGCAGGCTCAGTAGTTGTGGCGCAAGGCCTTAGTTGCTCCGCGGCATGTGGGATCTTCCCAGACCAGGGCTCAAACCCGTGTCCCCTGCATTAGCAGGCAGATTCTTAGCCACTGCGACACCAGGGAAGCCCCCCAGAGCCTTTTTAGAGGCTCAGGCTGCATTATCTCTCAATGCCTTGTGCTACGGTTTAAACCCTGCCTTCCAGGCCTAGCCCAGTTAAGAGGATTTTCTTTGCGGAGGGCTGACTTTCAGATCTTTCTCATTCTTTTCTGAAGTAGCAATTTCCCAATTCACTATTCCAATTTTAGCAGTTTTGCTTCTACTCATAATTGCGTAGAGACATTTAAAGCTTTCATTCATTTTGTAACACTAAATAGTTCCCCTTTCATCGTTCATGTCAGACACCTATTAACATTTCTTAAAAATTTATAAAACAATTTGGAGCTGTCAGAAGAAAAGCCTCTTTGTGATTCAGATTATTAATTTGCTGTCTGTTCTCCATGTTAATGTATTTTCTATCAGTCACTGGTGTCACAAAACTATTTGTACAAGTCTTAATATTCAGAAAGTAATTATATATTTTACACCTGGGAAATGTTTTCCTACACTCCCACCATCTTAAATATGCTGTCTGTCAACCTCTCCTATTTGTTACATTTTGCTTTATCTTTGACCCTTCGCAATGTCTTTCCTCTGAAGGGGCTGAAATGAGGCAGCCATACACACAGTGGTTAAGAGCATGGCTTTAGAATGGGACAGGCCTGGGTTTGAATCTTAGTGTGGCCTCTTCCTAGCTATGTGATCCTGAGTAAGTTAAAATCTTCTGAGCCTCAGGTTCTGCAACTGGTAAATTGAGCAATAGTGCCTACCTCAGAGGTAAAGGTCAGGAGACGCCCCTAGCATGGCTCATAGTAACTGCTTCACATATTGTAGCTACACACACACACACACACACACACACACACACACACGCACACATACATACACAGTATATGTCTGTTGACATTGTGACAGTTAATGTCTGTCCTTCGTTTTCACGGTAGGATAGTTGAGAACCATTTCTATCCCTCACAGAAACAGCTGGAAAAAAGGCATAAGAGAAGGCAGAGACTGGGGGTGGAAGACATCAAAGTTTGTTATTTTCAGCTATGGCATCAGAAAAGGCTAGGTTGGTAGGAATCGTGAGCAGGAATAAAAACTTATGTAGACAAGTAAGTCATGTGAAATGTGGTACAAAATATCACTAGCCATTGAAAAGATTATGTCTTATCCTCTACCATTTATAAATACTCTTGGATAATTACCAATCAGGGATTGCAAATAGCATGCTACATGTGAAGTTAATAAGCAATGATTACGTATTATTCCGTATCTATCACATGCTAAAGAGAATATAAAAATATGAGACTATTCCTGCTGACATAGTAGAGAGAGAGGTCCTAGAGGCTGGGTAAAAATCCTGGCTCTATACCCATTCACTCTAGGATTTGGGGTGAGCAACTTGTCTGTTCCTCATCTGGGAAACAGGATAAATATCACACAGAGCTGTGTGGATGTACAAGTACCCAGCCCTATGCTTGGTCCATAGACAGCACTCAATAAATATCAGCCCTTCCCTCCAGGTTTTGGGAGGAGAAATAATTCGAAAAGATGGTTCGGATGCTAAGGTGCTAAATACGATCGAGGGCAGAGAGAGAAAACTAGGTGCATGTAGAATGGTAAGTGAAGGTTCACGGAGGAGGGGTCTTAACCAAGTCAAGGTGTGCTGATGAGAAAGGTATCACTGATAAACTCAGAAATCCTCCAAGTTTCTACTCTTAAGAGAAGGAGGGGCTCAGTTTGGGCACGAGTGCTTCCCAAAGAGCATGAGTCCATCCAGAGCCCTGTCGCTGTTTGCTTCAACATAGAACAATTTGGGTTATGAAGCCCAAGCAGTATGCTGACATTCCTCAGTGTCCCCTTCACAAAGCCAGTGTAAGCAGAAGATGCTTAGGACCAAGAGGGAAGGCCCCATTCCATCGCTTTCCAGGCTGTGAAAATGGGAGACCCCTGCCTGCTGCTGCCCAGTTTTTTTTTTTGCGGTACGCGGACCTCTCACCGCTGTGGCCTCTCCCGTTGCAGAGCACAGGCTCTGGACGCGTAGGCTCAGCGGCCATGGCTCACGGGCCCAGCCGCTCCACGGCATGTGGGATCTTCCCGGACCGGGGCACGAACTCATGTCCCCTGCATCGGCAGGCGGGCTCTCAACCACTGCGCCACCAGGGAAACCCTGCTGCCCAGTTTTTAAACTAGAGCCTTGCTCTTGTCTTCAACAGCCATATTTCAGTGTTTTAAAAGCAGAGGAGTGAGGGTGCTTCAAACCAAACAAACCTCCTCTGCTGTCTCCTTTCATGTGATAAAGTGCCCATTTTCCCTCTTCTTGCCTGCTTTGGAACAGAAAGAAGTTCAGCACCCCGCAGCGGACTCTCACTGGCATGTCACAGTGGCCCCGATGCACAGAGCAAAGCTGTCCCTCTCCTGGTGATCTGGTGCTTTCCCTGCACTGCTCTGCACTCACATCTGTGCTTTCATTTTCCCCTTCTCTCCACCTGCAGCCAAGGAAAAGCTCATGGGAGGGGAGACAGTCCTGAGAAGCAAATTCAGGACCACATTGGGCTTTTGAACCTAAGCCATGTGTGTTTACACTCATGCCCTCTGCAAATGGCTCTTAAAGCCGTAAATGGATTTACTTCCTCAGATTACGCTCCCTAACAGCTAAACATTTCTGTTCTTTCCTGGATACCCACTAAAGAGAGAACTGTGGCCACATCTTCCCTTTCCTCCAGAGAGCAAAAATAGAGGGGGAAAATAACCACAGATATGCTTTTGAAAATTTGACACCTGCCACTCCTGGTATGTTTTGTTAGGAATACCAGCAACCCCAATCAAGTCCTCAGTGGGCTACAGCAACAATAAGCAATCTCCCTGCCGCCCACAAGAGCTGGACCCAGAGCAGTAGGAGAGGAAAGCTCACTCCCAACATAAAGGCTTCCTGGGGGCTGAGCGAACCAAACAGGTGGTGAAGGATCATAAAACCCTGCTACTTGGAACAGCTGAAGGGAAGCAGTAGAGTGGTCTTCAAATAGGAAAAGTGTTGCTAAGAAGAAAAGAGATTAGGTTTGTTCTAAATGAACTAGGACCAGGTTGTGGACCTACCACCAGGGTCTAGATCCAGATACCTGTATCCTCAAAGGCTGAATTGTCCAAAGAAAAGGACTGTTTCAGGAAGTAGAAGCATCATAAGAGAGGCTGTATTGGTCAACTTTCAAAGTCCCTTCCAATCCTGAGATTCTCTGAGGAGCAATGGAGAGAGGAGCTGCAGACCCAGTCCCTGCCTTTCTCTTCTCAACAACCCCCAGTTTGGTTTGGACAGCCCACATGATTCTAGGAGCTCATTTCATGTGACCCAGTGGGTGACCAAGGCTAAACCATTTAGCTCTCTCTTGCGCTCTCTCTCTCTCTCTCTCTCTTTCACACACACACACACACACAATGATTGATTCAGTGATTATTGGGCATGTCCCTTTAGATTAAATTACAAGAATTTGTTAGGGATATTAAAACAAATAATGCTTTCTCTTTTCTGCTAGATACGAGTAAGGAAACAAGAAGTCCTAGTTGCTGTTGGCAGATATTTGGGGCCACTACAGAAGCCATCTTTCAGAGAAGAGCAGATGACAGAAGTAAAGGGACCTTGGTGACATTGATGAATCTTGGATCAAGCCTTAACTGAGGTCAGACCTGCCTTTGGACCTTTCAGTGTTGAGAATAAATAAAATCCCTTGGTTGTTTAAACCAGTTTTTGTTAGGTTTTTCTCTTATTTGCAAATAAAAGTATCTTAACCAAAGTGAGGGCAATAGTAAGAAGTTAAATCTCAGTCCCTGCCATCAGAGAACTTCCTATATAGTTGAGGAGATGAGACATTCACGGGATAAGCAGAACAATACAGGAGAGGAATGTAAAAGATAGCAGATTGACCACATAGGATAAGGTACAACATGGGTATCACCAAAAAACATGAAAAACCATGGGAAAGACTGAAAACTATTCTCTAAGCTACTCAAGCACAGGCACTGCACCCTGTCTCCCACCTGCCTTATTTCTGGTAACCTTTGTGACCCAGTGATTGAAAGCATGGTCTCTGGAGTCGGATTGTGTAGACTTGATTCCCTGTTAGCCACTTAGCACCTGTGTGATATTGGGCTAGTAACTTAACCTTTTTGTACCTTAATTTTCTAATCTGTAAAATGGGTATAAAAACAGTAATTACCTCTTAGGGTATACAATGCACAATAAGTATTAGTTATTACCATGATTCCAAAAAAAAATGGTTTTGAATACCTATGATATATCAAGCTCTCTGTTTGGAGTATAACAACAATGAATAAAACATAGTCTTCACCTTTAAGGGGGTTACATTTGATGATGTATACAGAATAGTGAGCAGGCAATTGGGGAATATGATAAATAAGCACAGGGAGGATAGATCAGCTAATACTCTTTGGTTATGAGAAGCAAAAAACACCTGAGCACTTTCTTAAGCAAAAGAAGAATTCTTTAATAAGGATGTAGAGGTATGTCAGATGGTTGTAGGAACAGGAACTGGAAATCCATTGGGAGCCCCAGAAGTACTCTTACTTTGGAGCTTGGCTGCATTCTTCTCTCTTTTTCTCTCTGCAGCCTGGCCTCCTGCTTCTCTGTCCCCACAGAGAAATATAACCACCTCACAGTTCACTCCTATGAGCAAACTGACAGGTTCCAGCCTTACCAAGAGGCTGGATGGCTGTCTCTAAGTCCCTACTGCAAATTCCTGTGGCAGAGAATTTTACTCTCCCACTTGGGTGAGGGGTTCAATCCTGGTCTAATTTGGCAGCGTCATGGTAGAAACACGGCTCCTGGGAGCCACTAACTATAAATTCTGGGGGAGCGGGCAAGTGGGTGTCAGTGCTCAGAGAAGAAAGCATGGCTCATGGGTTGATCAGATACTTTCAAAGGAGTCAACCCCAGCAGGAATCTAACCCAGCCTTGAGTCAGAGGAAGCTTCCAAGAGGACCAAATGTATAGGCTGAAAAATTTAAAACTAGTGGGAATGGGTAAAAGAGGAAGGGGATGGGAAAACAGTATTCCTGTAACAGAGAGAATCTTCTTTTTTTAAAATTTATTTTATTTTTGGCTGCGTTGGGTCCTCACTGCTGTGCGTGGGCTTTTCTCTAGCTGCGGAGAGCAGTGGCTACTCTTCATTGCGGTGAGCGGGCTTCTCAGTGTGGCGGCTTCTCTTGTTGCAGAACAAGGGCTCTAGGCACGCGGGCTCAGTAGTTGTGGCTTACAGGGTCAGTAGTTGTGGCTCATGGGCTCTAGAGCGCAGGCTCAGTAGTTGTGGCACATGGACTTAGTTGCTCCGCAGCATGTGGGATCTTCCCGGATCAGGGCTCGAACCCGTGTCGCCTGCATTGGCAGGTGGATTCTTAACCCCTGCGCCACCAAGGAAGGCCCAGAGAGAATCTTGAACAGAGAGAATCTAGCATGTCCGGGGAGTTTCAGGGAGGCCAGTGACAGGAGATGAGCATGGAAAAATGAGCAGAAGTTAGATCGTAAAGAGTGTTGTAAGCTTTTTTACTGTGTTTGGACTTTGCTGTGAGTTCAGAGGGACATCATTACAGATTTTTAAAGAGACGTGAGGAACATGATCAAATATTTATGTTGGAAAATTATTCTAGCTACAATATGGAGAATATATTGGGGCTGGGCGAGACTGGTAATTAGGTGAGTGGGATGACGGTAGTCTGAACTGAGGTAGCAATAGGGAGAATGAAGAACAAAGTTGTGTGGACCTCAGGACACCACAATAGCACAGTGCCTGGTTTATATTAGGATGTTTGCTGAGTAATAGCAACACAGAAATCAGATAAACTAGAGCTGCCCCCTCTAGTTCAGATATTTCTTGTTTCTCTGGTAATCGATGGTGCTAGACTGGAGGATGGGTTAGTAAATTCTGGCTGCAGGTCAGCACCAGGAGAGACAGATTTCTCCCATCATCATTTGTATTTGTATTCCTTGATGTGCCCGGAAACTTGAGCTTTGTAACTCAGGAAGGAGAGAAGAGTTATGGATGACGACAAGGCTGAGAGGAGGGGGAGGTGGGGAAGGAGGAGGGATGGATGGTATGAATCTCCATCCCAACTGGTCTCTGGTTGAAAGAAACAAAGGATTATTTTCCTTTGTGAGTCTTTGTGAGGCATGAGAGGGGGATGAAGACCAGATCACAGCTGTTCACAGGAAGTGGTGTGGGAGCCAAGCAAGAAAAAGAGAACATGGTGGCTGCCGTGGGTGATGCAGCTGTCAGAGTGTTTCAGGGGCTCACATGGAATCCCCTTCTAGAAATACCTGGGAAGAGGAGGGGACCTAAGGGGAAGGGCTGAGTTCCTGCTTCCGTGTGTGTGTGTGTGTGTGTGTGTGTGTGTGTGAATGCATGCAAGGAGGGTGGGGTGGAAGTTCATGTGTGCCCTTGTAATTTGGGCAGAACTGTAAAGAAACCTCATATTCTACTGGAGGCAGGGCGACTGAACCAGACAATCTGGGGTCAAGGAAACAAATAGAAAACATACGGGGCAAGTATTTAAGTATTTATTACTTTGTTCCTGCATGTCTGTTGTGGGGTTATTTTGCTCACTCTCTGGATCCACAGGACACACTACTTGCCAGTGTGGATCTTCCTTATGTCTGAGCTGAACCACAGATAAAGTTCTCCAAGTTCACAAGGACATTTTCTACTAATCAGGCTACATAGAATATTTCCTTTTATAAATCTGATGGTGGGGTCCATAGTCTCCTTCTTTTTTTGTATCTAGAAGTCTCCTTTAATTTAAATAATATTTATTAGTTTTTTTAAAAAGCTACACTAAATCAATAATTTTAAAAAGTAATTTAGAATAACACTTTGTAACAGTCTTTGTTTAATTATGAAAAATTATACTTTGTAAAAAAACTGATAATAAGATATTTGATCAGAAATTTCCATTCAGGTTACAAAAAAATTATTTTCCATCTTATGTAGTTAAATTTACTTCTGATGGCAAATGTTCTACACGAGAGCCCTCAATGGTCTGGAAATAGATGTTTCTTTTAGAAAATCAATTCTATTGTGCTCTGAATGCTTTGAATTTGACTGATCTTGAGGAAAGTTCCTTTGATGAAAAGATTCAAATCTGGATATGCCATAGGTATTTTGCCTTTGTTTTATGAAGAAGTTGTTGCATTTAACTTGTGTTTTATTACCTTGAGGATGATACTATTCCCTGATAAGTGGAAATCCTTTTTCTATAAATTAAGAAGAAGTCCTTGAGCACCCTGCCCACATCCTTTGGACTCTACTATTTCAATAAACTTCAAGATTTCCAGCTGGTGTGTCTATCTCTTCGTGCCCGAGAATTTTCTACAAAACTGATAAAAGCAGCCACTTAGCAGGCAGGAAGTACTGGAGAAGTAATACTACTCAGGAAGTCCTCAATAAATGACTGATAGGGATTGGTGTGTAAATACCCCAGCTCCATTCTCCTTGGTAGGGATAATTCTGACACTTGTGTTTTATATAGTTTCCTTGTGGGATTAAGCTCCAACATCACCCACAATGGTAGTAGACTTAATGACCCACTCTCAAATTAATTAAACAAGTAGGCCATTAGCCTGAGGTGGTTCTAAGGCCTTAGAAGCCTTAGTAAGCAGACCAAAACCTAAGCTTGTAATGTCTCAAAGCTACGAATATGAAACTAAGGACAACTAATCGCAAACAGTTAATTAGACTTTCCCAAATAATGCAACCACGTAAGCTATACCAAATCAAATAACTTCTTTGCTTTGCTTTCGACTTTTCTCTGTAAAAGTCTTTCCCGTATCTCCTGTCAGTGCAGCACTCCTAACCATTTCTGTTTTGGCGCTGCCGAGTTCAAATCAATTTTTGTCCAAATAAGACCTTGAAATTTTTAATATGCCTCTGTTTATCTTTCAACAACCCTTTGTTAGCTGCCTTCTGTAGGGGAGGAATTCTCCCTTCTAATCTTCTAGGCTCTGTGGCTGGTCTAAGGATTTAAAAGACGGATTAACAGGGGAACGTTTTAAAATTACCTACCCACACATCGGAGTTTCACGTCTTATTTAGTATCCTGAGATAAGGAAAGGAATAGGGGTTTGGACTTCTGGAGGTACTGGAGGAGAAGGCAATTCACTGGAAGGTAAGAGGAGGCAATGTATGGTAAATAAAGTTTGCCTTGCTTTGCAGATAAGTCTGTTCGGTGAAAAAAACGTTATCTCTGGCAGTAGCTCTCTTCCTGGAACAAGTACCCTTTCTAATGGAAATTTCTTTTATAAATGTAGAATTCCCTCACAAATGGGAAAATGTATACTTTTAGGCAGTTGAAGAGAAGATAAAACACTTCTACTGAGTCTGCTGGGTCTTGACTGCCTTCAGCTCAAAATAATCCCCCGGCCAAAGGGGCATATTTTGGGGTGGCGTGTTCAGAGGCCCTTCCCTTCAATTACCTCTGTCACTTCCCCACTTCCCTTGAGTGGTCTTTGTACCTCCAAGATAAGCTACTCTGCTCAAATCCTTGTCTTAGGGTCTACTTCTGGGAAACCCGAACCTAGACAGTTCTGTTTGTTAAAAATGGGATCATTCCACTATTGTAAATTCTGTTAAATGCTGGTGGAGTATCAAAGCGTAATTTTCAAACTGTTAAAAAGGTAATTCTCATACGATAGATAACATGGGTCAAGGTTTTATTTAATTCATTTATGAGGGAATGGGCAGAAAAACAAAGCTGATTCAATGTATCCTGGCAGTAGAAAAAGGAATGCTGATTAAGATTGCTAAATTAGATGTAAAATTAGTTATGTCCTGCTGCAGGACAATAACATCATAACCTTTGAGTTATACTATCACTTAGAGGAACAAATAACATCATAGCGTCAGCTTTTCTACAGAGATAAACTTCTAAGAGGTCTGAGCCCCCAACTGATTGGTAGTTTAGGGGGGAGCAAAATTTGTCATTGCAAATTGTGTCTCTTTGGTATGAGGATTAATTTTGGCTGATTATTTTTAAGGCCCCAAAGACTCAAGAATCTTTGATCTTCCCCCTAACTGCCTAAAAGAAGGTAGATAGAGTACCTGTTCCATGAAGGGAGCTATCCCCATAGATAACTACAGTGTGAACTAGTTTCTATGTCTATAGTGTGAACTGTAGGGAGGAATCCAGCAGGTCTGTTTGTTGAAACCTCTTTCAGCATCCCATTGTCTCTGCATGACCTAGCAAACATTTGTTTGCCAAACATATGCTTTTCCATCTCCATGTAAATTGCCTTTCTCCCCTCTGAAGTCCCAAACCACTACCCCCAACATCCACTTTTGTCTTTAGCTGAAGATGGTATTTAAGGTGAGGGCTTTGGCCATTTTGGTGAGTTACTATGGGTCTCTCCCATATGTACATGTGATTAAACTTTTGCTTGATTTTCTCATGTTAATCTGTCTCATGTCAATTTAATTCTTGGAGCAGCCAGAAGAACCTAGGAGGGTAGAGGAAAATGTCTTCCTCCCCAGCAATAAATCAAATAATGTTACACATAAGATGGGCTTATTAGAAAATGCTTGAGTATCATCAAAAGGTCACCCAATTATCTTTTTACTTATTTCCAAGTTTAGAATCATTTTTTCTGAACAACAGGAGAATTTTAAGGTGGTTCATAAGTAATCTACGGGCTAATGAATGCAACATTCATCTCACAACATCAGTAAGTTGTGAAATGAGATGTTTTTAATGTATTTTAATATATTAATTTTACTTGCCGAAATATATTTTTAAGACATTTTTAAAATAAGAAATGCTGCACATTTTAATATAGATTTTAAAAAATGTAACATAAGCTACCAAAAACAAACTTCTATCTTGTAGGTGTTTGGTCTTTTCTGTTTTAATTTTTATTAAGTGTATCTAATATTTTGGTGAAATTGTCTGTAAATCCTAGATCTGGAAATTGGTTACAGATGTATTGTCTCCAGATTTCCCTCACTGGCAAAGGATCTTTGTGAAAACATCAATTATATTAGTTTTAAAAACAAGATAACAGATGCAAAATGGAGTCAGTTATACTAAATTCCATGTCACCAAACCGAAACCTAACTTAATTACGGTCTCCCAGAAATGGAATCTTAAACTGGTCAATCAGGAATCACCTGGTCAGTGCACTAGTTAATTTGCCTGATAGACTTCTGCCATCCCCTAATGGAAAGTAAGTTCTCAATAACCAATCCACTTTTTTTTTTTTGGCTAGTATAACTTCCTTGTTCCTACTCCCTTCAGTCTATAAGAGTCTTTCATTTTCTACAGCTCCTTGGAGCTCCTTTCTATCTGCTACACTGGATGCTACTCCATTCATGAATCACTGAATAAAGTCAATAAGATCTCTATAGAGGCCTAAAAGTAAATAAATAAAACAGGACATATATCACCATCCTCTGAAAACTGTACTTTTTTTGGTTTTATCTTAAAAGAATCTGAATGGACTTCTTAAGGTCACAGTATTTTTTTTCCTTCCCATGTCAAACTGTAATTAATGATGTAAAAAGATGAAGATAATCTTCTTCCTTCCACCCTATTGTTAGAGAGCCTTGACAGACCTACCTGCAACACTCGATTTGAAAACTCAGAAAAGATAAGCAAGGAGCACCCTCTGCTCTCTGACACCAGGGGATTCCGAGTGGAAAACCTTTCCACTTAATTCCGGGAATTAAGAGGAGGTAGTTTAAGAGACATTCTCAAAGCCTGAGTTCAAATGGGCTCCTCTCTTCCTTGTTCTCTTTGAAGGCCAGCATCTCTGAATGCTGGCAGGAGACAGGAGCATTCTCTCTTTGTAAATGGAATGACCTGATTTTTATCTTGAGTTGAATTCCAGGAGGAAGCATGATGTCATTTCAACCACTGGCCAGCAAACTTCTTGCTTAACGAGCATTTTGAGCGTACTGGCAGCCAAGAAGGCCTTTGTTTACAGTGCTTAGAAACAGAGGTCAAAGATCCTCTTTCTCAGGCTTTAAGAAACAAAGGGGATAGGCTTGCTAACCAGCCCCTGTCTGTAAGCAAGTTTCAGACAATGGCAGACAGAGAAATACAGAGGGCTCCTTAAAAGGTTATAAAGTCTAAGAGGCCAATAGGACAGGAGAGAGAAGGAGCTGAAATGCCATCAAAGATGGGTTTTGTGCCTCATTATGGTACATGTCATCCCTATCTGACCCTAAGTGCGGACTGAGTTTCAGCCCAGCATCCTGTGGCAGGTGTGCACCCCTCTCCCCACCCCCTCTCTCACTAACTCCTGCACTATGCCTCCCTCCCCCCCATCCCACCCCCAAATTCCCTCAGCTGTCTGAGCAGTTGCGAAGAGCTTGGACAGCCTCCACCCACTGGCAGCTGTTGAGATGTGTTCTGTGGGTGGAAGCAGATCTCTGGAACTCTGGTTACTAACTGCTGAAGGCAATACCAGCAATACAAGCAGAGAAAAGGTGCAGTAGGTTGATTCCTACTTGTGATGCCTAGTAAATTATATCAGGCAAAAAGTTTGAGTATTAAGACAAACACAGTGAAGTCCATTCTCCTATAGAAATAGTGAAAGCCCTCTGATAATTTTAAAAAAAACCAGCTTTACTGAATTCACATACAATAAATTGAACATGGCTAAAGTATACAAGTTCTGACATATGTACATGCTTGTGAAAATCCATCCCCACCATCAGGGTCGTCACCTCCAATAGCTTCTTCCTACATCTCTGTAAGCCCTCCTTTCCATGGCCAGCCCTTCCCCACTCCATTTTCCCCATCCCCATGTGACCCTAGCTGCTTTCTGTCACTAAAGTTTATTTTAGATTTCCTAGAGTTTTAGGTAAGTGGACTTATATACTCTTTTTTATCTGACTTCCTTCACTCACAATGTAATCCATGTTATTGTGTGTATCAGTAGTTCATCCTTTTTATTGCTGAGTAGTATTCCATTTGTGGCTAGACAACAGTTTGCTTATTCACCTATTGATAGACATTTGGGTTGTTTCCATTTTGAGGTTATTACAAATAGCTACTATGGACATTTATGTACCAGCCTTAGTATGGACATATACTTTAATTTATCTTGAGTAAATACCTAGGCGTGCAATGGTTAAATCATATGGTTTAGATTTAACTTTTAAAGACACTGCCAAACTGCTTTCCAGAGGGGTTGCACTATTTCACATCCCCCCCACAACAGTGTATGAGGGTCCCAGTTCTTCTACATCCTTATCAACAATTGGTATGTCGGTCTTTTTGATTTTGAACATACTAAAAGATAGGCACGCACTTATCTTTTAAATTCTACATGTGAATTAAAAGTGATTTATGGCCCACCATGACAGTACTCTAATATTCTGTATTTGTCTGTATATTAACCTTTACCAGAGAACTTTATATTTTCCTATGCTTTCATGCTGCTGTCTGTCTAGCATCATTTTGTTTCAACTTGAAGGACTCCCTTTAGCAATTCTTATAAAGGAAAGTCTAGTGATGATGAACCTCTTAACTTTTGTTTATCTAGGACAATATTTTTCCTTTATTTCATTTTTTAAAAATATTTATTTGGCTGCATTGCTTCTTAGTTGCGGCACATGAGATCTTCATTGCGGCATGTGGGCTTCTCTCTAGTTGTGGTGCGCAGGCTGCAGAGCGCACGGGCTCAGTAGTTGTGGTGTGTGGGCTTAGTTGCCCCACCGCGTGTGGGATCTTAGTTCCCCGACCAGGGATTGAACCTGCATCCCCTGCATTGGAAGATGGATTCTTAACCACTGGACCACCAGGGAAGTCCCCCTCCTTTATTTTTGAAGGATAGTTTTGTCAGATATAGTATTCTTGGTTGGCAGTTGTTTTTAATTTCAGCACTTTGGATATATCATTCCACTCACTTCTGGCCTGGAATATTTCTGCCTAAGAAATCTGCTCATAATCTTATGGGAGCTCCCTTATAGGTGATGAGTTACTTTCTCAAGAAGCAACTCATCATGTACAAGGGTGCTTCCTGGATAAACGAAAGCTGAGGGAGTTTATCATCACTAGACCCATTGATGCAGTTGAAATGAAACAAGCTTTTTTTACTCATTTCAATGTGACTGTTCTTGGCTTTGAACTTGCCTTGGGTACTACGACTTCCAGACTGGTTTCTGGAGTTTTCATAAAGGCTTTTTTTTTTTTTTTGCGGTGCGCGGGCCTCTCACTGTTGTGGCCTCTCCCGTTGCGGAGCACAGGCTCCGGACGCGCAGGCTCAGCGGCCATGGCTCACGGGCCCAGCCGCTCCGCGGCATGTGGGATCTTCCCGGACCGGGGCACGAACCCGCGTCCCCTGCATCGGCAGGCGGACTCTCAACCACTGCGCCACCAGGGAAGCCCCATAAAGGCTTTTTTGACTGTATTGTTATTTAGTCAGTATCTCTATTGGGGAACAAAGTCTGTGGCTTCTATTCTGTCATTTTGCTTATGTCACTTCATAACCTATGCAGTATTTTTGCTAAAAATGTTTAACCTTAATCTAAATATGAGGAAAGAAACAAATCCAGGGACAATCTGAAAACAACTAGCATGAATATTTCAAAAGCAGTAAAGTCATGAAAGTCCCCCTCCCACCCCCTGCAAGAAAAAAAGCAGAGAGAGTGCTTAAAGAGGACAGAAGAGGTATGATGGTCAATGAAGTGCACGAAGCTTGATGGATTCTGAATTTTTTAAAAAGCCATAAAAATCATTTTGGGTATAATGAGGAAATTTGGATATGTACTGCTTATTTCAAATCAATGGTAAATGTCTTAGGTGTGATAATGGTATGGTGAGTATACAGAAGAATGTCCTTGCTCCTAGGAGACGTATGCTGAAATATTTGAGAGGAAAATGTTATGATGTCTGCAACACACACACACACACACACACACACACAATGAGCAAATATATGACAAAGTGTTAACTGTTGGTGAATCTACACGAAGCTTGTAAGAGTATTCTTTAAACTTTTCATAGATTTAATTTTCAAAATAAAAAGTTGGGGGAGAACCCTATGAGACATCATTCTCATCATCCCCACTTTACAGGTAAGAAAACTGAGGTTCACAGTGGTTAAGGAGCTTACTCTAGGTCACACAGTAGCAAAGCTGGGAATTCAACCTGAGTAGGTTCACACACATTTTATATTTTATTAAAGTGAATCCATAGCACTTAAGGTAGGAATTGTTGCCGTTTTTTATAGAGAAGGAATCTGAGGCCCAGTGATGAGGTGGAACCACCAGGGTCAAGGGGTATAGGAGGCTGAGCCAGAGCATCAGCTGAGGCTTTTCTCTGGGCTTTGGTGCTCTTTCCATTATGTGTTGCTGAGAGAGTAAGAGAGGAATTGATTGAATGATTGATTGGACAGGGGCTAAAAGCCTTAAATTTCCTCTCCCTGATAAACTCCCCATCCTTTACTCTGACAGTATTTTAGTAAGATCTGGGATGGGGCCAGTCACGAGATATGGCAACTCTCAGCTCAGTTTACAGTCTGATGAATCCTACGTGTGTGCTGTTCTCTTCGCCTGTCCTCCTCTCCTCCCTCCCCTTGCCCCCACCTCTTTAATATTCTATCTCTCTCTCTCTCTCTCTGTCTCTGTGTGTGTCTCAGTCTCTCTCTTTCTCTCTCTCATGCGCTCATCCTTTAGGCCTCATTTTAAACTCCATTATTTCAGGAAAATTTTCTTAACCCTCACAGGCCCCTACCCCACACCCATCCCCATAGGTTAAGATCCCATTTCTTTCAGAGCTCCCTATTTTCATGGTTAATATTTACTGGGCACAAATTATGAACACTTAACATGCATAAACTCATTTAGTCCTCAAAATCTAAATATATCTTCCATAGCAATATATCATCCCTATTTTATGGCAAAGAAATCAAGACGTAGAAAGGTTCATTAACTTCCCTAAGATCACACCACTCGTATAAATTCAAACACAGGTATCTGGTTCAGAGCCTAACTTTTAACCACTATGTGGTAACTGTTCTTCTTAGCAGCAGTTGCAAGTGTTCGTTTACTGTCTGTCTTCCCTGTGTAACTGAAAGCCCCACAGCTTGCTCACTAGTATATCCTGGCACTGAGCCTGGGGCCTGGTATCACCAGGGCCCAATAAATATTCGTTGAATGAACAGTAATGCAGGTAGGGTGATGGGGAGAGCAAGGCTTCAGGAGTCAAACAGACTAGAGTTTATCCCTTGACCACTTACCAGTGAGGTGATTTTGGATAGGTCAGTTGACTTTGCAGTGCAGTAGTTTTTGCATCTGAAAAATGGGAATTAAATTATTGTGTGAATTTATTGCGACTGTGTGGGGAAGTGTGTTATGAACAGCATCCCTGCATAAATGTCAGTTCTGATGGTTTATTGTACCTAATGGGTAATAGGAGCTTGTTTCTTTCCACTTCCAAAGGAGAAACAAGGGAGAGGCTGTGTCCTGAAAAAAGTCACTCACTGTCTTCGCCAAGTAGGCCTCCAGGATAGACCTGAAATTCTAAGCTAGGCCACAAGAACCTGCCCAAAGAAGGCTGACGGGGGAGTTGGCTGAAGTGCCCACCTAGGCTCTTCTCTTTGTGAGCTCTGCTTAGGGTGTGAGACTCAGACCATCCATGCGGAACTGAGGGCTGAACCGGGGGATGAAGCCATGTATGGGGACAGTGCTGGGCAGAATCCAGGAGTAGGAATGGAGGAACTGTGAAACCTGGTCCCCACTCACCTACACAGCCACCCAACCCCAGGGGAGGACGTTGATGGACAGACCAAGGACTCTGCAGACGAGAATGTTGTGGGCACTGTAAACTCTGTTCCCTACACCTGGCCTGTTTTAACTGCCCATGAGCCACTGCCTTACCTTCGGCCACAGGGGTAAGCCCGGGGAAGCAGGCAACTGTGAGGAATGATGTGATTAAGCCCATCTTGAATGCTATTGGGGAAATAAGTAAAGCAAATTAAAGAAGTCCCAGGAAAACCTGGGCTCAATTGTATAAAGTCTAGAAGTAAAACTAATTTTTGTTTTTGTTTTATGGGTTTCTTTTTTGGGGGGCCACCCCACGTGCCATTCAGGATATTAGTTCCCCGACCAGGGATCGAACTGGCGTTCCCTGCATTGCAAGACCAGTTCTTAATCACCGGACCAGCAGGGAAGTCCCTGAAATGATGCCTTTATTAAAAAGGTTGGCTACAGACCATGGGAAGGTGCAGACTTCCAAGTAAACTGGGATTTCAGAGTGTTGGACAAGACTTCCTGAAAGACACAGGGAGAGAAATGTGGCTAAGATACAACTGTTTGCCAGACCCTGGCTAGACGATAAGAATATAAAGATGCATAAGCAGAGTTGTTGCCCTCGAGAAGCTCTCAATTCAGTGGATTTTTATTTAGATTAATTCTAAGCAGTTAAAAATGTCACAAGGTGGGTGGATTAATGAAGAATTAACTGGATTTCTATTTCTAATGTAGTGCTATCACTTTAAAAATCAAAGGTATCGGGGCTTCCCTGGTGGCGCAGTGGTTGAGAATCTGCCTACCAATGCAGGGGACATGGGTTCGAGCTCTGGTCTGGGAAGATCCCACATGCCGCGGAGCAACTGGGCCCGTGAGCCACAACTACTGAGCCTGCACGTCTGGAGTTTGTGTTCCGCAGCAAGAGAGGCCGCGATAGTGAGAGGCCCGCGCACCACGATGAAGAGTGCCCCACTTGCCACAACTAGAGAAAGCCCTTGCACAGAAACGAAGACCCAACACATCAAAAATAAATAAATTAATAAAAAAAATCAAAGGTATGGAGACACAGAAGTCATGACAATCGAATTTTTAGGTGACAAAAATTTGGGAGTGGTAACTAAAAGGTTGGATATCCGAATCAATACCTTTAAAAAGTTCTGACAGGTCTATCTTTAGTTTTCTGACTCTCCTTATCATTTTAACAAGTGTCAGAATAATTCTTTAACACCACGCCCCATAATTGTGGGTTATTATTTTGAATGTTGTCATCTGCCTCTTTCTCTTCCCTTTCTCCTTGAGAATTCATCTATTCCTGTGGTTTCAAACCTCTTACTTCTGTTAACCTAGAAATCTGCGGTTGTATCTTGGGTCTCTCCTTTGAACTCGAGTGCTGTGTGGCAACTAATTAGAAAAAAAGGGGCACAGGATAAGAGAGTTAAAATTTATTAATCACTGCTTTGCCTATGTTATCCCATTTAATTCCCACAAGAGCCTGTTTTGTTTGGGTTTTACCATATTCATTTTTCTGATGTGGACATGGAGGCATAGAGAGCCCAGAGTCAAACTTTTATAGAATAACAGCTTGGTGATTTGCACCGTCTTTTGGATCCTCTTTCTGGACTTTCTGGAATGCAGCTCTTTTAGAATGTGTGGTCTTTATTTGGCATTTGTTCATTCACTCCATCCGTTTACTTAGGCACAAACATTGCATGCCTACAGGAGCTACACTAGGAACTGAGGATAAAGAAATGAATGGGATAGAGCCCTTTCTTTTTGAAGCTGACAGTCTAATAGAGGGGACTGAAAAGGCAGATGATGGTACAAGGTGACAAAGGCTTTGATCTGTTATGGAATGAACAGTTTACCTTACATAACAAAGGAGGCAGTCCGGAAGGGATATTGGTGGGGTTCTGGACGAGGAGTAGAAATTTGAATTCCCATTCTAATACAGTCATGCCTTTATTTCATTTTTCATGTTTATATGTCATCTTCCTCCCCATTACATATACGGGCATAGTAGGCCCTCAAATTGTTGACGAAGGAAGGCTTTGAACAGGACTGTGGCTGGAATGTGATGAAGTAGCCACACTTGATTCTTACCTTAAAAATCTCAGTGCATCAAACAGTCGGTTGTTCGTTACCCATACCAGACTACTTATCAGTGTAACATGTTTCCTTTCAATGTCGTAAGGGAAGAAATTATGTAGCAGTGAAGTTTAGGGACTTAGTTTAGTAAGGTCACACAGCATTCAGTGCCAAAACTCCAGGCGGTGTCTGCTCCGCGGGCTCCCAATCCCTGGCTACTCACCTTTGTAACAGGCGACATCTGAATGTGTGCATCTCTTCAAGGAACAGTGGGATATAAAGCCTGAGCGAGAACAGACGTGTGTTTCATCACTGTTGGTGAGAGAAGGGTCCACAAAAGTGCATTCAAGGTAGAGATGCTAATGGCTTATTAGGATCTCTCAATTCAGGCAATTTCTTACCACCTGGACGTTAATGGTTGCAATTAGTTATCCACCACGGCCTGACCCTCGGAAAATCTTTCAGGTGCTGTCCTGCCCTACAGAAACCACTTTGCTGCCAAAGAGAAAAGGCCATTCCTTGCCACTGAATTCATAGAGAGGGAAGCAATTCTTTCTAATAGGTCTGGAATCTGAACTTTCATAAAAGGCACCTTATCTCCCCGACTTTCTCATATGTCTCCATCTGTTCCATTGACTCTCTTTGATGGAATTTACCAGCAGGCACTGCGAAGTGCTTTTTAATACCTTAGTAAACAGTTGAGAGAAGAACCTCATTACAGATAAAGTGAGAAGGAAAGTTGGACAGCCCATTTATCTTACTCAACATGAAATAAGGGCTATTGTTCAATTAGGCTAAAATAAAATCTCTCATATTTCCTTCCTAATGTCTTGTTTGGGGACAGCGGTATGGGGGTGGGGGAAGTGAGTGGCAGGATGAGTGAGCTTCTGAAATATTGCCCAAGAATGTGACAACAGAAAAATATTCTCTTTCGAGGAGGAGTGATTGGCTTTGGAGGGAGGGGAACGGGCCTTGGCAGCCGCTCCTACAGAAGTTGCTTTGCTTTAGTTTAGGCCAGCGTGGCCAATTAGGAAGCAGGGGCGTGAGATAGTTAGGGATCCAGCGGGAGAGAGCCTGCTCAAGTCCTTCTTCAGTGCTGGCTGTGGAACTTTAATTAGCATGCCTCAGAGAGGAAGAGGGAGCAGCAGGGCGGATGGCCAAGGACTATTGTTGGGGTTTTAAGAAGGAGGACTTGAGAGTCTATTTGATCCTAACCTAAAATGTAAGAAGACTGTACATCTGTTCTCCTTTAGCCATTAACCATAGCAGCTTTTTTTTTTTTTTTGCTGATTTTTAACGGGGATGCGGGGGGGAAAAGTGTTGGGGTGGAGGGTGGTGTGCAGGCACCAGGAAGGGATGAGAGTTGGAGAGAATTAAAGCTTGGCTTGTCGGCCACAGCTTGCACATGACTTTCTCAGCTGCTGTGCTGATTAAGAGAATGCTTTCCTTATCTTTTTCCCCTCAGATTCATGTTTATTCTCAAAAACTGGAGGAAAAATCCTATTTTTGCTTTCAGACTGTTTATCTGGTGGAAGGCTAAGATCACTGCTGGGATATACCTCTCCCACAACCCCACAGTCCCCACTCCTGACTTTTTCTACTTTGCTCAAATCAGATCAAATCTAGTCTGAGATATCTGTTACATTAAAAAAAAAAAAAAAGGCAGCCAGAATGAAGGTCCAAGTTCTGGGTCATTCATTGGATGTTTCAGACTTTCCAGGTACAAATATCCCCCTCCTGCCCTCAGCACTAATCTTGTTTTAATATGATATGCAGGGTCATAAATACCGGTATTCAATTAGCAGACATTTTGTCCTGTCCAAAATGTCCATGGAGGCATTTGGTCCACGCCAAAATGACTTTGATATTTGGTCCTGTCCAAAACCATCTGGCATGGACCAAATATGCTTATGGACATTTTGGATAGGACCAAATTTCAAAGACCTTTGGCATGGACCAAATGTATTATGGATCAAATGTCTTATGGACATTCGGACAGGACCAAATGTCCTGCAAGGCTGGTATTCTACTCTTTGTACTATGACTCCAGTGTTATTTTTTTTTTAATTTATCTAGATAAAAAAATACAAACTGTTCACCTGTTTCTTCAAAATTTTCTTGTTAGTCTTAGAGAGTCACGCATGAATGTATTGCCAAATGGTGTTTTGATTCAGTTCCCGATTAGGTTCTTAAAATAAGAGGATTTCACTTCCTCAAGCCTTCCTCCCTTTCAAAGGGTAACCAAGCGCCCCTGGTTGGAAGGACAGCAGCCTCCCTGTCAGCTGGCCCACAGAACAGGGAAAACAAAAGCAACTGTCACCACATCAAAACCCAAGTCCAGGTCACCTCCCTGTCCCAGAAACTCCAGAACCCTGTCCCAAAGCTGCCTCTCTCAAGTCTTCAGGAAAGAGAAAATGCTTCAGAAATCACTTGGGATACTTAATCATCATGTATAATAGAGGAGGATGAAAAATATGGACTTGGTTTATAGAATGATAAAGAAATAGTAAGCTGTTTTCAGGATAGATTAGAGTTTAAGTTACCAGGAATGTGCTATGAAGTAATACTGAGAGGCAGCTGTGAAGTCCTTCAATGGAGTAATCACCTTTTGAAGGGAAAATTCAACTACTCGGCTGTTTGTTGGGGTGGGTAGACCTGGGCAAGAACCAGACAAGACCCAGAGAGTGAAGTCAAGTGGCCAACACACAGTGCCTCTTGAAAACCACTTTTAATTTTAGAAAATTTTACCACTTTGGGAAGGTGGGTAGAGTAGCAGCCATTATAACTGCAATTGTATGTATGGAGCTCAGCCTTACCTACAAACTAGGAGCTTCTTGACAGTAGAAATCCTGTCTCTTTCATTTATTTATTTAGTAGGTGCACAGAATGTAATAAATGTGGCTGAACTCACTGGATGGCTTGACATGTCCCACTGCTGTAGACTATAGCAGATACAGCACTTCCTACTTTTCTAGCAAGTCCAGTAGGAAAACTTCATAAAATGGAAGGCTGAAAAGCACCCTGGAACAAGAAGCATATTTTCCCGTAAAGAGTCCTATCTCTGTAGAGGGGCATATGGTCTGTGTTCCGGCAGCAAAAGTTACTCAGGCTTTTCCACACTGCATCAGATAACTTCAGATTCATCAGTTATTTGACCATCCTTCGTAAGGAAGACCACCCAACTACAACTTCAGTTTCCATGCTCACCAACTCACCCTTAGATTGCCAGGGTGGTTTTCCAGACAACTTTCAACCAGGAAGGAGATGCCCCATGAGGATTTTCTTTTTCAAGGGGAGAAGAGGTGAAGCTAAAATAATGTTTCACCAGCTTTTTTTTTTTTTTTTTTTTTTTTTTGCGGTACATGGGCCTCTCACTGTTGTGGCCTCTCCTGTTACGGAGCACAGGCTCCGGATGCGCAGGCTCAGCGGCCATGGCTCACGGGCCCACGTGCTCCGCGGCATGTGGGATCTTCCCGGACTGGGGCACGAACCCGTGTCCCCTGCATCGGCAGGCAGACTCTCAACCACTGCACCGCCAGGGAAGCCCTCACCAGCTCTTTATTCAAGAAGTTTAGAGCTCCTTTCAGGAAACAAAATGAAAATAAGTCACAGTTAATGGGCAACAGAAAACCGAGGAATTAAGCATATAACCGGGAAAGTTTCCTAAAACTAAGATGTGGATAAGAAAGCTCTAATACGCCCAAGTTCATGTGTTGAATTAGACTTTGGGCCTCCTCGTAGACACTCAGGATGGTGGCATACAATCCAGGAAATGCCTACCCATTGTAGAACAAGTGATTTTACATGAGGCCCTTAAATTAACTTTAAGGGTATCAATTTCTAGATCCTCAATTTCCAACTGTACTCTTTCCTAAAATTGACCTGCCGAGTCTGTGGTCTGCTGCTTCTTCTTACCTCTCCTTTTAAATCCCTTTCTTTAAATCAGGTCAAACCTCTCACTCATCCTAAATCTTACAAAAGTGCATTGCCTCAGGGCACCAAACACAGGGACCATTCCAAGATGCCTTGTTCTTGCGGGGAATCCTATGAATGCCAGCAAGAAATATTGAAGGGAGCAGTCCCTTATTTCATCTAAGAGACAAACTCCTGGATGAGACAAACTCAGAGCAAGGCTCCATCCATCCATCCATCCATCCATCTATCCATCCATCTTTTAGTTAGAATTCAAAAGTGAGATGGTTGTCACAGGAGTGAGCACTAACATGCTCATTTGAATTGAAAAGTGAAGTGAGACCTTTTCTGACTGTAAGTGATTCTGATTGGGATGATTGATTTGACAGTAAGAACTGAGTTTGCCAAGTTATGTGGTAGATATTGTCTACAAATTGAATCATATAAGTATGCAGCTTCAAGATTTTGACAAAAAAAGTATATTCAGAGCCCACAGACATCACAGAATACGTTGGAAGTTAAACATAGGATGAAATTTTTTTGATATCAGCTCATACATGTTTTTCAAAAAATTGTAAGGGAATATGCAAGAAAACTTGAAGGCAACTGCTCTGGGGATTTAGTGGGGAATAGGCTGGGCTGGAGCCATCTGAGGAGGCTTGTTAAACTGGAACTGGGCTGGCTGTTAGAGTGTGCTAGGATGGCTCAACGTCAAAAGCAGGGAAAGGATATCCGGTCATTTGTTCACTGTTGAGAGCATGTGCAAGGACTTCGAAGTTGTACTAACTGTGTCCAGGGGTGGGATGGTAATATGACCAGCCTCCACTTCAGGACAGGAACCAATGGAATGGCAGGGACAACAACTTTGGTCACCTGTCTCAGCCTGAAAATATTTAATATCTTTCTTGCTGGGGAGCAGAAGGAGAGTAGACCAGACAGGTGAATGGGCAATAAGGCAGTTTGGAAAAGGCTTTGAAAGCCTCTTGAAGGAATCTGGATTTTAAGCCACATGAACCAAGAAAGATTGAATCAATGTTCATCTCTCCACTTTGCTAAGCAGGGTATGTTGCTCTTCTGAATTCCCATAAAATGATTTCCATTCTCCTATTATATGATGTCTCCCTTGTCATGGCAATGGCTTGTTTACACATTGGTCTCCTCCATGATTAGTCTGTGAACTCTTAATAACATGGATTGTATCTTCTGTATCTTGGTAACCCCAGTGCCTAGCGCATCTTCCCTCAAGTGACAGGATCTTAGTAAACTGTTTTTTAAATAAATGAAATAATGAACAAAAGAAATCCAAACGGAAAGTGAAGAGGGATGAGAGAGGAGAAGAGGACTAATACTGCTATGTGGTCCTATATACTAGGGACTGTGCTCATCCTCCTAAATCCCACAGCTGGAAGTAAACACCTCCTCTGAGCAGCTACTGTGCTCTGTCCACAGCTTTGCAATTTTGACTTGATGCATGATCACTTATTTGTCCCTTATTACCACTGTGTTGCTGTATATATAAAGTCTAACATATGTAATTCACACGTAGATGACATGAAGTAGTTAAAAAGCAACACTTTAAGGAAACAATTAACAGTTTAAAAACTGTTTTTCTTTTAACGATTGGGTCACTGCAGATGACAAAGAACATCTGAAAGCACAGTCCTAGAACTAATAATTTGTTTCTTTTATTTAGTACTTAAATTATTTCCATGCTAAGAGTCCATACTATCTATGAAATCTTTCATGATGGACACTACTTGTTGCATACCCAGTACCCACTCCTTGCTTCCTTGCTATGAGAACACTGCTTTTCTTTTCAGGTATCTGCTCTTCCCCCTATATTACTCAGCAGATTGCATCCTCAGCTTCTAGAAATATCTTACTGGATCCTAAGCTAATTACGATAATCCCATTCCACTCGCTGGTGCTTGGGTTATAAGTGACCGGAGAAAGTTGAAACAGAAGTGTCCTTGTAAAATGGGACTTACTGCAGAAATGACGGAATCTCTTTAATCTAAATACAATTTTAAGGGAAGGGAGAAGATCTTCTTTAGGGCACTGACCAGACATTAGGTAAAAGCAGAGATTTTTTTTTTTTTTAAGCCAGTGAGGTCAGCAAGGATCTTAATTTATTTCTCACGCTTTGCTTAGACAAGATAATGCACTTAGTACTGCTTGGTTGGTCTCAGATGCTTGGCTGGCTCTCAAAGAGCATTTGATTTGGGGAAAGGATAGAACGGGGCGTTCCCAGCCAGCCTTATCAGGACCAGACAGTACTTAGAACTGCAGCCCCAATTGTGTGTGTGCCCTTTTGTGAAACCTTTAAAAGGCTGGATCTGCTTACAGAGCCATTAACTACAGGGTCCCCAAAGTCACCTTACAGGGATGGCTGCTATCCCTCTCCTAAGTGTACACCAGTCATTAAGCAGGACCCTTTCATTCTTAACCATTTCCACCCTATAACATACTTAATAGCTGTAGGGAGAGTTACCAAAACAGCGTGGAAATTAAACGTTCTGTTAATTTTGCTAACATATTGTTAACCCTGAAATGGGATGGTCAGAGGAGGCAACTTAAAGGAAGTGAGAATTTTCAACCATTCATTCTCTCATGAACTCACATTTTCTCAACCAGGGTTCCTCATTTGAACCACAGCACACAAAAAGTGTTTTGAGTGACTGTTTTCTCAAATACTTTCTCATTCCAAGAATGGTACATAGCTAGTGCCATTCTTGATGCATGGGAGATAAATTAACTCATAGAGTGGATAGGGGGCCATTAGGATCTAATCCTCTTATGGAACTGCAGTTCATTTACTCAGTATATTAATTGTGTGCCTACTATGTGCCAAGTGTCACTCTTATAGGTGTCAGTTATATAGCAGTGAACAAAGCAAAGTCCCTGCCCTCATGGAGCTTCCACTCTAGTGGAGGATTCAGATTCAGGATATATGTAGATATAGGTACAGATATAGATATAGATATATAATGTATATGCTATATACCTGGGTCTTGAAAAAAAGATGGACTCTGAATAGTAGAAGGGAGGGGGAAGTCATTTTACATGGCCAGGGGAAGCCAGGCCATTTTGAAATGAGTTCAGCAATCTCTTCCTCCAAAAGAAAGGGCTAAAAAGGCAGGCTGTCTCCAACTCTGACCACTGAACTTCATAATTCTTAAGCCTCCTTGTCCTCAGGACCATGGTCAGACTGCACTTTTAAGGTGGCAGATGGTCCTGGAGTCCGGTGTCACTTAGGATCAATCCCTGCGTAACTAAGACATACCCCTTTCTTTTTTTTGCTATATCACTAATAGCTTGGTTTCTTAATTTAAGTTTTTCCAAAAGCATAGCCCAAATCAAACATTAATAGAGAATTGTAGTTATTTGGGAAGTGATTCTAAATAATTCCCTGAGGGGACAGGGATTATGCACTGGGAGAAGGAAACAGTCAATAAAGTGTGCCTTGTTGAAGTCACTGCGTTAGGCAACAGGGGCTCAACTCCACAGGGACCACGGAAGCCTACAGAATGGCTTCCAGAATTGTGCATCCCTCAGATAGGAGGTTAGGATGGCTCCCATTCCCCTTTAGTTGAGAGTTGTCCCTGGGGTCTTAAACTACTCCTTCTTCCAGGAGAAACTGTGTGTGGGCTGAGTGGGCTCCTGTGGTTTTAGAGAAAGCCTTGAGATGGAAGAACAGAGAAAGGCAGGGGTACACCTGAGGTGAGGCTACATCACAGGGGTAGCTGTGGCTTAGAGGATGTAATGCTATGGAGACACATTTCTATCACTTGCAACCCTGAGTTCTGACTCACCTAATAGTTTAGGATGAGTCAA
Organism: Globicephala melas; assembly: GCF_963455315.2. NCBI lineage: Eukaryota > Metazoa > Chordata > Mammalia > Artiodactyla > Delphinidae > Globicephala > Globicephala melas. The sequence goes on from NC_083314.1 coordinate 111,943,460, forward strand.
GGGGCATGGGCTCCACAGTTTTAGTCTTGGCACTGTGTGATCTTGGGCAGGACCCTTCAGATCTCCTCCTTTGATGGATGAGAGAGGTGGACCACATAAGTTCTGAGAAGTCCCCTAGTGAATATTCTATGACTTGACCCCAACTTTCTATTTACCATGATAATACTGAGTATGAATTTCAGCATCACCCACATTGCTATCCACTCCCTCCCCTTTTTAAACAGCTCCTCAAAGGCCACACAGATGGTAAGGGTGGCCAATCCTCTGCCCCTATTCTTCTATTTCTAGCTGGGGACTTAATATGGCAGGTCGTATTTTCCAAAGATAGCTGTAAAAGATCTCTCACTCCACTTGCTCTTCTTATAATGTGACTCTGACACTCCTCTCACTCCTCTCATCAAGAGTTGGAGACTTTGCTCCTTCCCTCTGAATCTGCGTGGGTTTATGACATTGGAAAAAATGATGTTATTTGACTTCTGAGGCTAAGTCATAAAAGGTGATGCAGCAAGTAGGGACTCTGACAGATATCTGCACACCCATGTTCATACCAGCGTTCTTCAAAATAGCCAGGAGGTGGGATGAACAAGTGTCCATCAACTAAGGAATGGATAAACAAAATGTGGTACATTTACATTTATATGATGGAATATTATTCAGCTTTAAAAAGGAAGGACTTACATGAAGCACCTAGAATAATCAAATTCGTAGGATAGGTTGTCAGGGGCTGCAGGGAGGAGAAAATGGGGAATTCTTTTTTTTTTTTTTTTTAATGCGGTACGCGGGCCTCTTACTGTTGGTGGCCTCTCCCGTTGCGGAGCACAGGCTCCGGACGCACAGGCTCAGCGGCCATGGCTCACGGGCCCAGCCGCTCTGCAGCATGTGGTATCTTCCTGGACCGGGGCACGAACCCGTGTCCCCTGCATCGGCAGGTGGACTCTCAACCACTGCGCCACCAGGGAAGCCCGAAAATGGGGAATTCTTTAATGAATGTAGAGTTTTAGTTATGCAAGATGAAGATGTTCTGGAGATTGTTTGTACAGCAATGTGAATATACTTAACACTACTGAACTGTACACTCAAAAATGGTTAAGATGAAAGATTTTAAATTTTTTTTACTATAATTGAAAAGGTGATACAGCTTCTACTTTGCTTTCTGGAAAACTTGTACTAGAGTCCTGAGCCACCATGGAAGTGGTCCAACTGCCCTGAGGTCACCAAGCTGTGAGGAAGCCCAAACTTGTGTATGTAGAGGTACCACATGAACAAACGGGACACTACAGGAACAGAGAAAGTTACCTGGCCAGCCTCAGCTACTCTAGCCAGCCACCATCTGACTACAGTCTCATGAGAGATGCTGAATCAGATCTGCCTAGCCAGGCTCTCTCCAAATTCCTGACCCACACAGCCCGCTGCTGCCATCTTGAATTGAGGTGTGGAGCACGGCTTCTGCACATGGCCTACCCAGCTGAGGTGTCGGCGCAGCGATTTTGCACCAGGAACTCTGGTCTGAAGTGTGAAGTGCAAGCCCTCTGCACACAGCCCTCTATGAGCAAGTGAAACTAGACTAAGTACAGAGGAAACAAAGGTACTATGCTAAGTGCTTGATGTGTATTACCTCAGAAAACCCATCCACAGGACATCTATATGAGAAAAGACATTGGTTCAAGATGGCGGAACTAGAAGGACGTGCACTCACTCCCTCTTGCAAGAGCACCAGAATCACAACTAACTTTTGAACAATCATTGACAGGAAGACACTGGAACTCACCAAAAAAGATACTCCACATCCAAGACAAAGGAGAAGCCACAATGAGATGGTAGGAGGGGCGCAATCACAGTAAAATCAAATCCCATAACTGCTGCGTGGGTGACTCACAAACTGGAGAACACTTATACCACAGAAGTCCACCCACTGGAGTGAAGGTTCTGAACCCCACGTCAGGCTTCCCAACCTGGGGGTCCAGCAATGGGAGGAGGAATTCCTAGAGAATCAGACTTTGAAGGCTAGCAGGATTTGATTGCAGGACTTCGACAGGACTGGGGAAAACAGAGACTCCACTCTTGGAGGGCACACACAAAGTAGTGTGCGCATCGGGACCCAGGGGAAGGAGCAGTGACCCCATAGGAGACTGAACCAGACCTACCTGCTAGTGTTGGAGGGTCTCCTACAGAGGCAGGGGGTGGCTGTGGCTCACTGTGCGGACAAGGACACTGGCAGTGGAAGTTCTGGGAAGTACTCCTTGGCGTGAGCCCTCCCAGAGTCCACCATTAGCCCCAGCAAAGAGCCGGGTAGGCTCCAGTGTTGGGTCGCCTCAGGCCAAACAACCAACAGGGAGGGAACCCAGCCCCACCCATCAGCAGACATGCAGAGTAAAGTTTTACTGAGCTTTGCCCACCAGAGCAACACCCAGCTCTACCTACCACCAGTCCCTCCCATCAGGAAACTTGCACAAGCCTCTTAGATAGACTCAACCACCAGAGGGCAGACAGCAGAAGCAAGAAGAGCTACAATCCGGCAGCCTGTGGAACAAAAACCACATTCACAGAAAGTCAGACAAGATGAAAAGGCACAGGGCTATGTACTAGATGAAGGAACAAGATAAAACCCCAGAAAAACAACTAAATGAAGTGGAGATAGGAAACCTTCCAGAAGAAGAATTCAGAATAATGATAGTGAAGATGATCCAGGACCTCAGAAAAAGAATGGAGGCAAAGATCGAGAAGATGCAAGAAATGTTTAACAAAGACCTAGAAAAATTAAAGAACAAACACCTAGAAGAATTAAAGAACAAACAAACGGAAATGAACAATACAATAACTGAAATGAAAAATACACTAGAAGGAATCAATAGCAGAATAACTGAGGCAGAAGAATGGATAAGTGACCTGGAAGACAGAATGGTGGAATTCACTGCTATGGAACAGAATAAAGAAAAAAGAATGAAAAGAAATGAAGACAGCCTAAGAGACCTCTGGGACAACACGAAACGCAACAACATTCGCATTTTAGGGGTCCCAGAAGGAGAAGAGAGAGAGAAAGGACCCTAGAAAATATTTGAAAAGATTATAGTCGAGGGCTTCCCTGGTGGCACAGTGGTTGAGAGTCCGCCCGCCGATGCAGGGGATACGGGTTCGTGCCCCGGTCCGGGAAGATCCCACATGCCGCGGAGCAGCTGGGCCTGTGAGCCATAGCCGCTGAGCCTGCACGTCCAGAGCATGTGCTCCGCAACGGGAGAGGCCACAACAGTGAGAGGCCCGCATAACGCAAAAAAAAAAAAAAAAAAAAAAAAAGATTATAGTCGAAAACTTCCCTAACGTGGGAAAGGAAATAGCCACCCAAGTCCAGGAAGCGCAGAGAGTTCCAGGCAGGATAAACCCAAGGAGAAACACACTGAGACACATAGTAATCAAACTGACAAAAATTAAAGACTAAGAAAAATTATTGAAAGCAGCAAGGGAAAAATGACAAATTACATACAAGGGAACTCCCAGAAGGTTAACAGCTGATTTCTCAGCAGAAACTCTACAAGCTAGAAGGGAGTGGCCTGATATACTTAAAGTGATGAAAGGGAAGAAACTACAACCAAGATTACTCTACCTGGCAAGGATCTCATTCAGATTTGATGGAAAACTCAAAAGCTTTACAGACAAGCAAAAGCTAAGAGAATTCAGCACCACCAAACCAGCTCTAAAACAAACGCTAAAGGAACTTCTCTAAGTGGGAAACACAAGAGAAGAAAAGGACCTACAAAAACAAATCCATAACAATTAAGAAAATGGTAATAGGAACATACATATCGATAATTACCTTCAACGTAAATGGATTAAATGCTCCAACCGAAAGACACAGGCTCGCTGAATGGTTACAAAAACAAGACCCATCTATATGCTGTCTACAAATTCCTGACCCAAAGGAACCTTGAAAGAAAATAAAATAATTGCTCTTTTAAGCCACTAAATTTTGGCATAATTTGTTACACAGCAAGATCTAACTAGACTTCTTGCCTCAATCTCTCAATCTGACCACAGGCAGAAAGGGATAAAGGAGCTCAAGCCCATTACTGTGCAATGGCTGATGGCATGGCATGCAGATTCAAAGCCCCTGTGAGTGAGGAGTGCCCTGTGTTCATCACTGTAGTAGTTACAGCCCCATTCCCCAGCACAGTGCTTAGTATATTTCATCTCACAAGTATTTACGAAGTACCCACTCTATGCTAGGGACTGTGCTAGAACTAAATGTCTAAGGTATGCTTAGACATCATTGCTCTTGCTCTTAAGAAATGCAAGAAGAGACAAACATTAGACAAATAAATTGTGGTAAGTTCGATGAAGGAAAATAACCAGGTACATTTACAGAGAATTTTACAGAGAGACATAATTTAGATTGGAGGAGAGTCAGGGCAGGGGTCTCTGAGAAAGTGACATGTAAGTTGAGACTGGAAGGATGAGAAGGCATTAGCCTTCCACTGGAAGAACACAGGGAACAGCAATTCAGGCACAGGAGATAGCACCTGTGGAGGCCTTGAAGCCCCAAAGAACTTGCTATGAATAATATACTCACACACTGTTTGCCTCCCTCATTTTGCTCAGTGCTGTAGGTGTGGTCCACCAGTCTCTCGACCTGTTTGAACTAGTGCCACCCTGGCAGGCTCTCCTCCTGCTGCCTGGCAGAAAGCCCAACTGTGCAAACACATCACAGCCCCTGCTTACGTGCCTGCTAGCATCCCACTGGACAAAGCAGGTCACACGGTCAAGCCCAACTCAGTAAGCGTAGAGGAATACACTCCTCCCAAGGAGATGAGGGGAGGGGGTACACACACTTTTGGGAACAATCCTTTATGTCGGTCAAATGCCCTGTATCCTCAACTATTAGGACTATTGCCTGGGCTCCCTCCTTTTATCTATGCTAGCACCATTGTAGATGGTACTGACACCAGCTAAACTGTTCTTCCTGACACTTTCAGCTCTTATATGCCCCCTCGCCTGGTCCCTCCAACCTTCTACATCCATCAACCGTCCCAACCCAATGGCCTTGTTTGATTCTCCGTCCTCATCAGTCTGCCCCATTCCACAGCACTGAACTGCCTGTGCCAGCTGTATCCGGCTATGACAAGGAAATCTGATGAAAATGTAGGGTGCTGGCGAAAAACATTTCATGGAGATAAATTAAAATTGCCTAGGCTGATTAAAGCGCTGAAGAAGAATTGAATTGGAATGGGATAATAAAACTCACTTATAGAGATGCCATGAAGATTAGCTAGTCAGTATTCATGGTTTGAACACAAAAGAAAAATTAGCTAGTCAGTATTCATGGTTTGAACACAAAAGAAAAATTGTTATTGATTTACATATAACGTGTCCATTGTGTCTTCCAAAAGCCTCCTCAACTAATACATAGGAGGGGATGGCAAAACCAAACGTTAAGTTTAGGATTCATCCATCTTGGCTTTACTTTATATATGTATTTTTGCCAGTCAAAGAATAACATCCGTGGTGGCAAAGATAGCACCACCTCTCCCGGCAACAGGAAGGAAAGAAGCAGAAAGAGCTGGCTTTGGACCGAGACATTTTAAAGCGTTGCAGGGTAGATCATAAAACACCATTGCATTCATAAAGTATGGTTCATTAGATTTTTGATGGAACGCTTCAAAGGGCGTCTGTTTCCCCTTCTCTTCTCCCCCGCCCCCAAGCCCATCACCATTAGAGACCGTTTCAGGGTAAATGATGGCCTGTTCTCCAGTTGATTATTCCGGGCCTATTTGGCATGGCTGCCTTCTTCCTCCTGCCAGCCGGCGTTCCTCCATCTTTCCGCTTCTTAAGCCCTGACCTCTGAGAGCACAGGGGCAGAAACCGAGAGGAGGGACTCAAGCCGATGCATTGTGCCTCTCGGCGGTGGTGCTGGTAGGAGATTAGCGGGGAAGGAGAGCGGAGTTCCGGCCCCCTTAGCAGAGGCGGGTCAGGGTGCAAGGGTCTGCAGCCGCTCAGCACCATGTCACGTTTAGGGACAAAACCTCCTTGCCTTCAAGCCTGCCTTTGCAATGTTACTGAGAAGGGCTTTCCAGTGGGTTTGGAGTTTTTTCAGAGTTAAACGATATCATGCTGTAATAATAATGGTCATAATCATAAGAGGATACGTTCAGTGTGTGCTAGGCACTGTGCAGAGTTCTTCGGTGAATGTTCTCATTTAATTTCCACAAAGATCCTAGAAGGGGGAACTGTTACAGTGCGTATTTTACAGAGCAGTAACGAACTTGCCCAGGGTCACGGCGCAGAGCAGCAGCAGACACTGTGGAGAGAAGAGCGACGTGCTCTCCGTCACCTCTTGGGGCTGCCGCACCGACCCCTCCTCCCCCGGGGCACAGAAGCTCGTGTGCTTGTCCTGACCACCCTCTTTCCCACCTCTGTGGAGGGATTCACCAGGGCTCCCAGCCAGTCACTCCCCACCTGCTTGCTTGTGCAGTTTCCCGGCGCCTATCATGGCAGCTGCCTACACAGCAGAGCTACGCTCAGCCTCTCTCCAGCCCTCAGACAGCAAATAAAGGGCCCCGAAGTAACACAGCACACTGGTTAGTCACACTGGTTTTGGATCCACACTGTCTGCGCTCTGTTCTTGCTCCTATTGCTTATGTCCTCTGTGACCTTGGGAAGTCACTCAGCTTCTCTGTGCCTCAGTTTCTGGAGGCTAATAGTCATGCCTACTGTCTAAAGCCGCTGTGGAGGTCAAATGAGAAAATGCATTTGGAGCAGCGTTAAACACTTGTTAAATGCTCAATAAATACTAGCTATTATCAGCTGCATAGCACAGGGAGATCAGCTCGGTGCTTTGTGACCATCTAGAGGGGTGGGATACGGAGGGTGGGAGGGAGACGCAAGAGGGAGGGGATATGGGGATATACGTATGCATATAGCTGATTCACTTTGTTGTACAGCAGAAACTAACACAACATTGTAAAGCAATTATACTCCAATAAAGATGTTAGAAAAAAATACTAGCTATTATTATTTCCTACTGCATACGTGCCACCGTCCTGGGACTAAAGGGGCGCGAAAAAGCCCGGGATCAAAGAAATTTGGGGGTCTCCAGCAACCCTATACTGTTCTGGGATGCTCTAACCATCAATACTATTTCAGGCACGTATATTTAGGCTAAAGAGATTTTGGTGCGCTAACTTGGGACCCTCATTTACAACCCTCATTTACAACATATGTGTTCTGAGTTTCAAAGACCTTTTGGAAAGCCCAGTTACTGAGGTGAGCTGAGTAGTCTGGGGACAGAATAGGAGAGGCACTCATTTCTTCCACTAATGATGAGACTAGCAAGGGCCCCTACTTACCCTGAGAGAGGGGCTTTCTCAGCCTGTTGGAAGTACCAAGATGGTGGGCACCACATGAAGTTAAGGAACAGGAAGAAAGGGAAAGCATTCACTGGGCAGGAACCACCAAGCTGTGCTCGATTGTTTGTCCAGCTGCATTCGAGAAGTTGCATTCTATCTTGGTAAAACAATGGATAAGCCTCTGTTCCTATCCATTTAAAATATTGGTTAGGCTAAGTGGTGTCATAGTTCATTGGGGGAACACTCAGGGTGGAAATCGAGAGCAAGGCTTTTGGAATTAGGGAGCCCCAGGTGAAAGACCAGGCTCTGCCACTCTATCAGCTGTGTGATTTAAGAGCCTTCATTTCTCCTTCTGTAAAATGGAGATAAGAGTGGTACCTACCTCACAGGTTGTGAGAATGAGACATGGGTGTAAATCACTTTCGGCACAGTGCCTGGCATGCAGGAAGTCCTTAAATCATGACAGCTATTATTATATCAGTTTTTGGTAAAGTTGCAAGGTCTCTGCTGATAGGACTTTTGGGAGAGAGGAAGCTGGGAGAGGGATGGGGAAGACCAGCAAAGCAAATCCACCTGCCCACGACCCTGGTTTATGTGATCAGTGATGTGAAGCTACCTCAATGAAGCAAGTGACTGCAAATGGAAAGGGGTCTTTCCACTGCAGCCAGGTGGGTTTCTAAGGTAAGCACACGGGGACTTCCCTGGTGGTCCAGCGGTTAAGACTCCATGCTTCTAATGCAGGGGTCACGGGTTCAATCCCTGGTCAGGGGACTAAGATCCCACATGCTGTGTGGTGCTGCCAAACAAAAAACTTAGTAAGGTAGACAGATGGCTGCTAAGAGCTGAACAAGTTTCTGAGTAAGTACCAATATTTGTCCATTACCAAACTAAGGGAAAATTTGTTTGCTTTTTTGCATTGAAATGTATGCACCATCAGTGGATATATATTCTCTATTTTAGGGAATTATAGATATGACCCGTCGTTCCTCCGACTCTGTAGTGAGCAGACAACTGAGCCACGTGTTCAGCAAACTCTGGAGTATAGCATTGTCACAGCAGTAAAGGGGTCACTGTTCTAACAAAACAATACACCAAGTTAACCCAACCCATTTAGTAATTTGCATGCCAGTTTTTCTATCTGGCAGTGAAGCAGCTATGATAAGCTGCATATACAAATGACCATACTTTTCCTGAGTTCCCTATTGACCAAAAATATTTTTAATTGTTCGCTTTGCTAGTTGTTTAGTATCCCTCTGTTCAGTATCACTGTTGACACATTTCCCCATGTTAAGTCATGCCTTCTCCTCCTGCCGTTCTTCCTTTCCCCACCCAGGGGCGTGGGGCGGGGTGGTGGCATTCCTCGCCCTCCAGCCCCCATGGGCCCTTAAGTCTCAGCAGCCCTCTTAGGTCAGCTGTCTGGGAGTTGGAGGGCTACGGTTTGCAGAAATTGGGCTTAAAATTAGCCACAGTGGGCACTGTGTGGGAGTTAAAGGAAAAGTGGGAATGGGCTGAGAAAGAAGGCCTAAGGCACTGGTTTCCTGTTTCTGACAGTCTTAGGAGTAAAGGAAAGGATTAGTGTTAGAGCAGAGGGAGAGGAAAAGGGGATACAGCTTAGAGAGTTTACTGTCTCTAGAGACTCCAGGACCTTAAAATGAGCATAGCAGGTTCAAAACTTTACCTAAGCTTTGGTTTTCTCATCTGCAGAGTGAAGACAACCATCTCCACCTCACAGTGTTGTTACAAGAGTGAAATTAGAGAATGTGTGTAAAATGCTCGATACAGTGACTGGCTTATTGTAAATACTAATGAATGACACTGTTTTTTTTTTTTTTTTTTTTTTTTATTGGTGTGCTCTTGTCCTGCCAAACAGGGTATATAAGCTCTTCAGAGGAAACCAAGACTCTGCTAGAAAGAACAATAAAGATTGTATAGATTTGTTACCTCGATAAGAGACACATTTGTACAACATATTCCCTTATGGCTGAATTTTGGAATAAGCTCTTCCAATCCATGAGCTCTTTCCCCTATTCCGGGCAAAATGACACTCTAAACATTTTCACTTGTTCATCAAATTACTCATTAGTAATGGCCTACTTAACTGAAAAGAGTCAGTAAAATGGTATTGTATTTCAGCTTAATAGCTTGCAGTAATATTTTGAGGACTGTCATTATTCTTTTATTGTTACTGCAGATGAGTCAGCTTTAAAGTGAAAGACAACAAGGTAGTTTTACTCTCTCTGCTTTATTTAAACATGCGCATCAGAATCACCTGGAGAGTTTGTTGAAGCACAAGATGGTTGGGTCCCATCTCCAGAGATTCTGGGGGTTGCACATTGAGAACTTATGTAAGTCAAGGCTGATTTCTCTGCACTTTCAGCTGTGACAGGTAGCAGGGCTGAAAGATTCCCCACTTGGCTTGATAAACTTGGTAGATTTTTTTTTTTTTAGTTGCTTAAGCAGTGATTTACAGCTACTTTATGTTAGGAACATTTTTTTTTTCTGCCCCAAGAAAAGTTACACAGAAGGAGTATAGGAAATAATGGGACATTGACCATATTTTCGGGGCACATATAAAAAAATGTGTCTGTGTTACACATGGATTAAGAGCTTGGGCTTTGGAGTTGGGAAGACAAGGAATCAGACCAGGCTCTGCCACTTTCTGGCTCGGTGGCTCTCTAAACTGTTTCCACATCTGTGAAATGGGGTAAAAAAATACCTATGTTCCTGCCAGGTTTAAAAAAGGAAATGCACATAAACTGCTTAATAAATGTTAGCAACTTTTTCCAAAGGGATGTAGAATCTCAATAATGCTTAAGACTGTGAGTGCCGCTGTTCATATTTGTTCATTAGAACCCTTCAGAGAGTCTGAGCATAAGTGGATCCTTTCCCTCTGAGGTCTAGGTCAGTTAGGTCTGTCAGTCCAGGTAGAGGGATTTCTAAAGGAATCGCTTACAAGTTTTCATTCAGTCTTTTCTAGAAAATTCAGACTGAAGAGTTTTGTTCTCTACAATTAAACAAACAACAAACTCATTGTCTACCTGCCAATAGATTGTGTGTGTCATTTAAGTTAACTAATAATTTGGGGTTTGTCATTAGTTACTATTAAAACACGAGCAACTCTGCCTTGTTTAGACCATCTTAGGATGCAAGAACTTGAAGGACTTTGGAGATCAGTTGGTTTAATCCTTTCATTTTACAGATAAGAAATCTGTGGGCTTTAGAGGTTAAGTGAATAATTTGCCTGAGGACGTAACCACAAATTTAATTTCTACTGGACTTGCTATCTAAACGCTCTCAGAAAGAATGGCTTATGATGAACTATTCTAAAACAATTGTTTTAGTTTCCTGCAACATGTAATTGGTTTATATCTAAACACCCTACTGGAAGGTAAATTCATTTAGTTTCCAAGGGTTACATTATGAAACAAATTTCTCTTGAGGCACTCATCAGAAAGTTCCATGGAATAAAACTAGACATTTTATAAGTGCATGATTGAAACTGTTTCATAACCACAACACGTAATTGGTAGCAAATGCTTTGAAAACTTTCACGTCAAAATGATCACGGAGTTTCAATGTCTCATTTCTCTATATATACGCATACACTGGATGTTTTCTGAGGAAAATCTTGACCCTTTCTCCAAGTGCTCCTTTTTGCGGAGATAGAGTCACTTTCTCTACAGATTTCAACTGGTTAATTTTTGGTAAAAATAATTTCAATTCATTTTTTATGTGATTGGTTAAAGTATAGGGATTTGTACTCCACGTTCTCATCAGAGAACTTAACTTCTAACCTTCAGCTGCCAACTTCTTATGAAAAGCCTGATAATGAGAAATATATATGGAACTTTGCCTGAAGGGTATGTAGTTCATTCATTACTTTAGAAATACTGATAGTGATGATGATGATGATGGTGGTGACAATAACAACAATAATGATAGAAATTAGATGTGCATCTTCTGATCTTGCTGTCCAAAGGGGGCAATGTTTCTTAGGGCGAACACACGTAACAGCACCAAGTCTGAATCATTAAAGATCGTTTGAAGAAATCAGAATGCTGTTAGCAGCTACGAGGGCTGCTGAAACTCAGCTTTAGGTGTGCTAAGAGTTAGGGGACACAAAGTCCCTGTCCTTGAGCTCAGCTAGGTTAGCAAGTAATTGCAATTCAAGGCAATACATGCCACAGTTGAGTTACATTTATATATGTGAATAATTAATTCTGCCTGAGGGAATCCAGAATATCTTCGTACCAGAGGGAGCTTTTGAACTTACTCTTAATAAGTTGAGGGTCTTCAGGTAGAGCTGAGTAAACTATATACCAAAGGCAAACAGGTATCAAAGCATATGGTTGCTGGGGTTACCTATTATACCTTGTTTCATACGACTTCACTAGAAAATGGGACTAGGCAGAAACATGTACCCTTAACCCTAGGGCATCAGGCTTTCAGAAGAGTTGCTGAGAGTTGTAGCCCATCTTCTTTCACCTCATAATTATTCATTTAATTTGTTTTGTTCTCACAAACCTAAAGCTTCCTGTATAGCCTTCCTTCCTTACATCCCCTCTTTTAAGTTCTCTTACTACTCATTTTTTATTGGCTGAGTAGTTCTGAGTTATAATCAACAAACTAGATGCTAATTTCAATGTATCTGGTTCATCCAAATTTGAAAATGGGTTGGTCTCTGGCGAGCTGTCTGCTATGATTACTGGAGATGTTACCTCTGGGACATCTATCTTTTGGAAATATTGCTGAGCAACTTTTACAATTCAGATACTTCTCTAAATAAATTTACTTCATTATCAATGAATCAATTGTGTGTTCTCTCATCCTGGGGATGCTATTGAGACTTAACTGGTTATCACTACCTTTACTGAGCTGAGCCCTCCATGTCAGGTTCTCACAGGTGGAAGGCAAGCCATCCAAAGTACAAAGATCAGCTGTAGGTCAAAGGTGGGGTTTCAGTCAGAAGGGGAAGTTTGGCATGGCTGACATGTCCAGCTCACCATTTTAGAATAATATGATTACCATTTTAGAATAATATGATTACCATTTTGATACACTGTCATAAAAGCATAGCAGTTGAAATGTTCCATTAGCTACCTGTCTGGGAGTTTTATCTGGTTAGGTTACTTGTGTGGAGAAAATGAGACACCCTTTAAAAACTAGATTTTGTAGGTAGGATGTACAAGGCAATGTCCATTTATTGTGACACCTTTCAAGGAAGATTCTATTTGGTGACGGCAGTGATATTTACTCCACTGAGGTAGATAATAGCAACTGCTCTAACATACTTAGGTGGAAATTCTATTAAGTTATTATCTACTAGGTGCCAGGCACTTTGCCCATAATATGATTAATTCTTTCAACCCTACAAGTTTATACTATTCTCATTTCTGCATATGGGCAAACAGGCTCAAAGAGGTTGACTGACACAAAACTAGGCAACAAAGTGGGAGAGCCAATGTTCTGCCTACCTTCCAAAGTTTCTACTTTCCCTATGATGTCCATGCTCCCTAAATGCAACAATAAGCCTGCATCAAAATTATCCAGTCTGTTTAGGATTGTTCTCCTACCATTTCGGCAAAAGTCAGAAAAGTCAGTGCTTCCAGGAGACTGAATAAAAGCAAGGGGAAAGCCAGTAGTACAATCATTCCCAAAGTATCACAAAATACATAACAGAAGGTAGAACAGTAAATGATGTCATGTCAGAATAATTTAAGACTGATCTTGGTTTTAATTTTGCAGGGTCTTTTTATCTTCCTTTTACCCTTTATTTTTAAACTGAAGGTTCTAAGAACATTCAGTTGGAAGTCCTCCAAAAAGAAATAGTATACTTTCTTATACTGCCGATAAAGTGTAAGCCGATAAGTTTTCTAAGGGGCAAAGTGGCAGCGACAAAAGCTTTTATAAACTGGCATACTCTACACTAGCAATTCTACTTCCAAATATTCACCTTAAGGAAATATTAAGAACACATAAAAGATTTAACAACACAATATTCTTTTAAGCAGTTTATTAGCGAAAAATTGGAAACAACCTGAAAACAGTAGTTTAATAAAATGTGGCACATAAGATGAAATACCATGCAGCCATTAAAAAAGATATAGAAACATTTTTGACATGGCAGGATAGTCATGGTATTGTCAAGTGAAAAAGTTACAAAACAGTATGTACAACTTGATCCCACTTAAAACAATCTATAAAAGCACAGACGAATCTGGAAGTCTATGCACCTAAGTAACAGTAGCTCTCCCTGGATGGTGGAATTATAGGTGATTTTTATCTTTAAACTATATACTCTTTTTTTCCCTTTTTTAATGCATCTATGACTTGTAGTATTAAAAAAAAGCATTAACAATTCTTAAAAAGTCTCCTTTGAAGTAGGGAGAGTGGAGTTAGCAACCTGAGCACCGGGGTGTACACGTTAGTCTGATATAATTTTAATGGTTTGTCAGGGAGCTTTGATGTCAAATTGTGACTGTGCTGAGTGGAAATGTGGGTGGTAGTAGTGCTTACCCTTCTTCAGACTAAGGGATCCATCCCTAGAAACCCTCCATAGCAACCAAGTACTGGCATTCCAAGCAATATTTCCCTTTCTTACACTAAGCATACCTTATACCTTCACACCCACTTGTAATACAGCCCAGCAACGTTCCTCTACACTTGAGAGAAGTGTTGTTGGTATACAGAAGGGAGGGAGAATTTTCAAGCGATGTCAGATAGCACGTCTGAAGGTAAAAGGCACGATTTCTTTATTCTACTGAAGTGGGTCTCAAACTTGAGAGTGTAACAATCACCTAAATGGCTTGTAAAAACAGAATGCTGGGCCCTACCCCCAGAGTTTGATTCAGTAGAGCTTGGATAAGACTTAAGAATTGCATTCTTTCTTTCTTTGACAAATATTGAGTACATACTATATGCTAGGTCTCCTGCTAAGAGTTGGGAATTTAACTGTGATCAAAAGAATTAATAGTCTCAATCTCAGGGAGCCTACACTCTAGAGTGACAGATACATACTAAACAAATAAATTATTAAAAGTAACTATATAATTATGATTAGTGCTAGAACACAGTAAAGAGGATCAGAATTTAGTTTTTGTCTTGAAATATTTTAAAAAATGTTACATGGAAGAACTAAGACTAGTTTTATAGCCCCTTGAAGACAACAAATAGGTACAAAAAAAAAGGTACTTGGAGATACGAATTAACATTTTTAACAAGTTCCTACGTGATGCTGACATTGCCTGTCTTGGGGGTCCCACACTGAGAACCACTGCCCTGCTGAGCTGACTTTCTCGTTAGGATAATGTGGGAGAAAGGGCAGTTCTGCTGTGGACAACCACCAGACAGACCCCCATTTGAGTCTCACCATGAGGTAAGAGCCACTTAATCATCTGGAGAAGGGGTTGAAGCAAAGCTGGCTGTAGGTCAAATTGCAAAGTCTCCTATCTATTATTATGGCTTCTCACCCAGACTTGAAGTGCCACATACTAGGGCAACATATTTCAAACTTTCAGGTGTTTGGGAGCTAGGGAAGATATTTTTAAGGAATACTGTCAACAAAGCATGAAAGTAAGCCAGGCCTCTCTGGGTAGACAAAGATGTTGATTTTTGTCCTGTGATCCTTTATCTTCTGCATGTCCTCCCAACACCAGCTCCTCCATTCTCATTCTGTTCCTTTGTTCTGGTGAGGATAACAGCAGACTATGAGGATGGACTCTAACCCACTAGTGACCCTGGACTCAGGTTTCTTATTTCTTACATTACTCAGAGTGAGGCTCATTCCCATTTCTGGGACCTAGTCTCCTACAATATGAATTTTTCTGATTAGCACCATAAAAAACAATTTAATGCAATGATCTTTTAGGTTAATTACCTTCAGGACAAATACAGAAACAATAAAATCACTTTTTTTCTGTTTGTAAAAGGAGGCTACAATTATTTCCAAGTTTACTATTTCATTCATAAATGCATCCTTCACATTACTATCCCTTTAGATTAAGCTCAGGGGCACAGAGATTATTTAAATAATTCTGAATTGCACCATGAATTAATAGGCTTCCAAAGCTCTTCTTCCATGCCTAAGAACCTATGGGCCTTTACCTGAGTAAAAATTAAACCTGTGACTTTATAAAATAAGCCCAAACCGAAATAAAACAAACCCAAAACTCCCCGAACAACCAATCAAACAAAACCCCATTAAAATAAAAAACAATAAACATAAGAATGAGCCCACATATTGTGGCAAATTTGTGGTGGACAAAGGCACAAAATAACCTTTGAACCCTCACATTACTGAAGGCTACTGTACATTATTGGGTTACTATAATCAACATTCATTTGATGGAAAGCAGAAGGTTCTAATAAAAATGTACACTGACTATGGTGAGGTTAAACCTAGATCTGGGTCTCATTTAAAGAGGGTGGAGGATAGAATTGATAAGGAGTAGAACAGAGCATTGCAACAGAAGATGTCTGTCTGGTACATAGTCATAAACAAGGCCAACCGTCTGGATAGGTCAGGAAGCTACAGGGGCTAACAAGGGGAAACATATTCACAGCATGTTTCTGCTGTGCCAAGCCTTTCCCTAAAAATTATCTAACATACAAGATAGTCAGAAATCTATAGTTACAGATTTTATAGTTATTTTATAACTGCTTTTAACACTATTTTTTGCTATAAAATCCTCACAATAACCTTAAAGTGGCATAATTGTTATCCCCATTTTGCTAACAAGGAAATGGCAGTTTATATGACATCTAAGTCGAAGCTCAAAGAGCACAGTATGTGAGGAAGACTGGATTTGAATCCAGGACAATTTCACTCCAGTACCCATACTCTTTCCGTTTTACTACTCTACTTCTCATAAACCTAATTTATAGTTGCTATTAAAGTTGACCTGATTTTTTTGTATGATCTTTTAAAGCCTAAATCTTGATTTATGTAACATAATAGATGGTACTCTAGGCTGGCCACAGAGCTTCATTTCTGGGGGAAAAAGCTTCACTCAAGTGGTTCTAAGCTAACTAACCAGCTTGAGCAGCTTTGGGGGTTAACAGTATGGCAATTCACAGTGTGAATCAAAGCATCTTGTATAACTGTAAAACTGCAGAGGAATTTGTCTCACAGCACAGAAATGTAACAACTACTGTTAAAATCTGAACTGTAAATTAAATTACCAACATGTTTACCAAGCTCTTATTAGGAACTCTTAAACACCATTTAAAAATATCCTTTTGTGCTAAGTGTTCATTTTTTAAAGTACCAGAAAAATATCATTTTGACACATTAACACTTCCTGAAGAAATTAACTACACCTTTACACTGCATGCATAAGCCAGACTGAACTGCTTTTAGCTTTAAGAATGTGCTACATTCTCTTAGCTCCAGGCCTGTCACAACTTCTTCCTCTGCCTAGAACACTTCCTCTCCAAACCATCTCCCACTCCCAAAATCTGAATTAGGTGACTCCCAAAACTCTGAAACATACTAACCCTGTATTTCTTCTATTATGACACCGATTCTGTTATATGACCATTGCTTACTTATTTTTCTGTATCTACCACCAGTCTTTAAGATCTGTAGGGGGAAGAACTGTGTGCATCTTGTTCAGGGTCGTATTCCCAGTTGATCAGCATAGTGCATGGCCCCCAACAAATGTTTGACGAAAGAATGAATAAATGAAAATGAGAGCAGAAGTCCTGACATGGAAATAATCTGCTGATTCATAGCAGTGGTCTAAATAGCAACTTTCTGATTCCATGTATATCACTAATCATTTCATTAGTATGTGTTTCATAACTAGAGAGCCTGATCAAGATAACCTAAGTTCATTAGTAAATTTTCAACATTTTATTTGTAGGCTCAAAGTAACCAAAAGTGTATTCTGTTTGCATACAATTTACTCTATAATGAACACAGTTGTGCTAATCCATTTTTATAAGGATTTGTTGTTCAATAAGAACAAATTCTCTTTACTGCAGTATCTTAACAGATCCAATTCTGATTATGGATTAAACAGTACCAATTGAACAATCTTAAAAACATTATTTAGTGAACTGAATTTGTCCCAGCTGTTTTAGAACCTTAAATGCAAATGTACTAGAGAAATATGGTAGTATTTCTCAAGGACTAGTTACTCTTAAAAGAAATCATTCAGTAGTGTTTAGTAAAACAAAAACCCTCAAAATAACTCACTGAACTAGAATATTGTAATCATTCCATGTCTGCTGGAAAACAAGGTAAACATGGTATAACTGCATTTCTGTTTATGAAAACATTCAGAAACATTATATTTTTTACAAAAGAGGTTTACATCCTAGAGCTCTTTTTAAACCAACAGTTAAAAACAAATTTTAACTTTATTCTTTGGCTATTAATTATACCTAATAAATGAGTCACATATCAATTCACAATAAATTTATTTTACGTAAAAGAAAAAGCTTGCCATTAATGAAAAATTCAGTAGAAAACAGTTATGCTTTAAGTTGGGGCTCAAAAGTAGAAGCTACTTATTAGTGAAACCTCAGTAGAAAGAGAATTTTGTAAGAAAACATTCTTGGCATGAAAGCTTTAACATAAATTCTGTAATGAAATATTTACCATGCAATTTTATTGGCAGAAAGGCCAGTTTCTGATGGCTAGTATTTTCTTTTCAGTCTCTTAAGACATTAACATGAAAGATACTTAAACCTGCTTTATTAAGAGTTAATTGTATATAAATACGGTGTACCTTTTCACAGTCCACGTATTTAATTGAGCAGTTCTAAGTAGGTAATTGGCACCCTGCCCTTCTGGTTTCCCCTTTCCCCCATTAGCCAGTCTGAATCCATTCCAACGACACTGAAAACAGTGATTACCTACAAAATAAAACATTTCCAGTTATTAACTATGTTAATAAACACACAGAAAACTAATCAGACTTAATTTGTTTAAAGTATAAATTATTCACTATCAAAGAATTTAAACATTATTATCAATTTGGTGAAAGATAAAGGATTTTATTAGAGACAGTTTTAGAAATCTAGTGATTTAGCAGTTAAAAGCTTTAAATATTTCTGTGATGTTCTATTTTGTTAAAAAATAGTAGTTAAAAAATTATAAAATGTTAATATAACCAGCTGTAATCTATGAAAACATTCATAATAAACTATTTCCAAATAAGTAATGAGGAATTTGCATTTTGTTATACTGGAAGGTAAGTCAATCTATGATATAGTTTTCCTTTTATACCCACATTACTCACCTCATCTGCCAGAAGTGATAATTCAGTACTGTTTGCAGCATCATAATCATACAGAACCCTGGCCTTCCTGCTGCCACTGCACTCCTTAAGGTCAGTGAGGTTGGAAGGAGAGGTGATTACTAGGCCACTTGTTGAAGTCAAGGGAGAAGAACCAATCACGTTTGATGAAGCAGATGGTATAGGTGCCACAGAAGTCTGGTTGTTGTTACAATGATAAACGGATGGAAAACTGTTGAAAAGAAAATGGCCAGTTATCTATTTGCAAGTGACCAAAGTTCCTGTATACCACCACTTGGGGGCAGTGTTTACCTTCTACCAACCTTCACTTTGGCTAAAGATTTGAGGATGCTAATATTTTAATGACAAAGTACACTATCCAGCTCACCCCTCTAGGGTCAATCACACTAGAGAAAATGCAGGTTGTTTTTAAATATAAAATCTTTGAAAGTCTGTTTCAAAGCCATCTTTACAAGTATAAACTTTAAAAAGTTTTTAAAAAACACAATGGTTTTCTTTTTCCAGAAAAATGAGTTTATGATATTTCCAACAACCTTCTATAAGTATGTTCCATTAATCTTTTCCTCCCTTTATGAATTGTTAAATAAAAATACCAATGAAAGACTTACTTAAATGTTAGATACTACTACAAGAGTGAAGTTTTCTCAAGTTAATTCTTTGAGAAATATTTGAGTAACTGAACTCTTTTTCATAAAATCGATCCAATCACATTTTCCTGTTCATTCAAGTACTTATTGAGTATCTACATGTCCAACATCACTACCACAAGCTGAGATATAAACATGAAACAATGCCATTCCTTTATGGACATGTAGATAAGTGAGGAGATGGACATTCAAATAATATGTTATGACTGATAATTAACATAATGAAGACTCAATGGGAGAATACGGAAAATGTCACAGTTCATTTTGTCTTCTATTTTTTAGGGGAAAAATAAAAGTTTTATTAGGAATTAGTGAAATCCCTGTGATCAATGTGCCTATAAATAGTTTAAAGATAATTTTCAATTTATTGTAAGCCTACTGTTTCTCCAATAATACTCAACGGAAAACAGCATAAGATGGCTGGCCTATAATCATTCTAATCCAACCACTTCTAAGGTTGAAAAACATCCTATGAAAATTCATATTTAAGTTTAAATAAATCCATTAGTTAAAATATAAAATGCTTCATCTGGTAGGGTAGGTGAAATTAATCCCTTCATAAAACAGTTTTCTTCTTTATGACTCCTGTGCCATCTGGAAATCAGTCAGCCAGCAGCAAATTTCCCTGTACCCTTAACCTCTTCTCTAACCCTTCCATTCACCTCCTGATGCTTGAGTTTAATCTCCCACACTCCCTTTATCATTGAGCCTAGAGGTGGATGTTGAAGGAGTTGCACGTTCCTCATTACCATTCCTATATTCCTTTCCCTAACCAATCCTACCTAATCTTTGAATTTCATGTTATTCAACTATATACTACCTATCATCTCTTGTTGCAATCATCTACAGGCGTCTCATTCTTTTCCCTTTATTTCTGGATTTTAGCTCCTGGCTCACTAACAGTGGATCTTAATTCTCGGTGATTCTAATAGCCATGTAGACAATTATTTGAACACTTCGGCCTGTCAGACCCGTGAGCTCTCCTCTTCCAGTGATTCTGTGACTGACCTAGTTCAGCCACCCACTCCCAATGCCTCATCTAGACCATATCAATTCCAAAAACTATAACCTTTACAATAATCAATTTCCAACATCCCATTCTCTGACCATCATCTTGTTTCCCCTAGTACTCTCATTTCAACAAGCCTATCCTGGATCTATAGTCCTCCACAGGCCTACCATCTATCATCCTACCAACACGCCCTTCGTGTCCAAGGTAAATTATTATAATCACCTCCTTGCACATGCCTTCATATCCTTTGCCCTTTACTTCATACTACTCGTTTGGTAAAAATCTCTGTAATTATCTACTCAGTATCCATGTATGTACTATGACAGTAAAAAAACTACAAAACCATGTAGTCTAGTCTCACAC
This sequence comes from Globicephala melas, assembly GCF_963455315.2. Lineage (NCBI taxonomy): Eukaryota > Metazoa > Chordata > Mammalia > Artiodactyla > Delphinidae > Globicephala > Globicephala melas. Next base: position 111,964,080 of record NC_083314.1, read on the forward strand.
TCAATGAATGAGTAGGAACCTAAAGTGGGTCCACAATGCTGCCTGGCAACTACACTACATTTCTCTAGTCTACCCACTTTCAACATTCTGCTGATGACTATTTCATACCCCTTCATCCATCCTCAAAATTCCAGCATTTCTCCCCTAACCTTTATAATCAGCTGATAAGTTGCTTTCTTTTTTAACTGAGAGGAGAAAAAAATCAGGAAACTTCCATGCTTTGGTCATCTCTCCTCCTACTACAGATGAGCTATCTATGCTCTTAAGATTAATTTTTTTAAGGTTAATTTTTCCACCTGTGTACAAAATCTCCTCTCAAGGATATCACACTACCAATTCTTCCCTTTCTAATATTATATTTTCTCCATTTACTGTGTCATTCTTATCAGATTACAATCATGCTCTTATTTCTCCTATCTTAAAAAAAAAACCAAAAATGTGCTGGACTCCACTTTCTCCTCTGGCTAGTGCTTCATTTCTGTTTCTCTTTACACTAGAACTCCTTGAAAGACTTATCTAAACTTACTGTCACAGCTCCTCTCCTTCCATTCCCTTACATTAACAAACAAGCTTTTGCTCCTACTGTTCCACTAAAACTACCCGTCAAGGTCAGCAATGTTCAAAATCCAATGGTTCACTAGCAGTTCTCTTTCACTTGACCTATCTAGTGGTCATAGTGGACCACTCCCCTCATTTTTTACAGCTTATTCCAAGGCCACACTTGGTTTACATCTTACCTCAGTGCTCATTCCTTACCATCCTCCTTAGCTGGTTCCTCAACTCTTTGTTGGAGTACTTCAGGGCTCAGCCCTTGGTTCTCTGTTTTTCTCTACCTGTACTTAACTCCCTTGGTAATTTCATCTAGTCTCACAGATTTGAATATCCTTGATATTGCTGACAACTCTCTAATTTATACCTCTAATTCACCCCCACCCCCAATTTCCAGACTTGTATACCCTAAAATTGGGTATCTCCACTCAGATGTTTCATATCTCAAACTTAACATGTCTAAAACTGGGCTCCTGATATACCTTACATGCCTTCCCCATCCCAACCTGCTCCTCCTGGGGCATTCCTCATTTTAATTAACCAAAACTCCATTCTTTCAGTTGCTCAGGCCAAACACTTGCAGTAATTCTTGACACCTCTAAGCCTCATTTACAGAAAGTTTGTCAGCAAACTCTGCTGGCTTTACCTTTAAAACACACCCAGGGTTTGAGCACTTCTACCACATCTATCACAATCACCCCGATCCAAGCCACTGTCACCTCCTGACTGGATTATTGACCGAGTTATTGCAGTAGGCTCCGAACAGGTCTGTCAGCTTATACTCATGACCTCTAACATCTATCCTCAACAGAGCAGCAGGAATGATCTTCTTAAAGGTTAAAATCAAATCATGTCACTCCTCAGCTCAAAATCCTCCAGACTTCCTCATCTCTGAGTACAGCCCAAAGTCCAAAAAGTGGCTTCCAAAGCCCTACATATCTTCGCTCCCTGTTTCCTTGATTAATCTCCAGTCAAGCTCTCCTTGCTGTTGCCTGAACATACAGCTATGTTCCTGCTTTAGAGTTTTTGTACTTTGTCTCTGGAGCATCTCTAAGATGGCTGCGTGCTTTGTTTCCTCACATCTTTCCAATCTGTCTTCCCTGACTACTGTAAACCTCTACTCTAACCAAGGTACTTCCCTGTTGTATTTTTCTCCATAGCATTTATCACCTTCTAATAGACTGTATAATTCATAGACATTGATTTTCTACTCCCTTCTACCCCTAAATAGAATGCAAGATCCATGAAGGCAGGGATATGGTCTATTTTGTTTACATTGTATCCTTGATGCCTAGAATAGGGCATCTGTAAAAATTAAAAGCAAATGTTTCTCTGATGGGTAAAAGGGTTCTAATGATAAAAAGAAATGATTTCTAATTCAAGTTTCACTCTAAAGTTAAGAACACATTTCCTAGCATCCTTTCCTCAGTGAACTCGGCAGTGATTAAATATATACATTTCTGAAGAGAAAAAAAAAAGATAAGTTCTCTCTCCCTACGTATGTGTGTGTACACACACACGATTTTTAAAGTCTTTAACCATGTACTTTACTTTCAAATTTACTAGTATAATTTAGCTTTTGTTTAGCCACTGAGGTCTACCTATGTCAACTTTGGGAAATTAATGGTAAAAAGAAAAACAACAAAACACCAAACCAAACAAAAAAACCCTGAAAGGCCATCTTCAACTTCTAAGAACTTTTACTAATAACTTTAAAAAACTCTAGACCTCCTGCCACTGTAGCTCAATATGTTAAACTTTCCAATTATTTAAAAATAAAACACATTTACTAATCTTATAACTAGCTCTTCTGTTTCCTTATCTGTATGTGGATAATAATAATACCTACCTCAGCACATTAATGACTAGATTTTGTGTGAATGGCTGAGTTCCAAAGCATGTGTATGGCCTTAAGCAGAATTCAAGAATGAATGGTTTCAACAGCAACCCCTCTGCTGCACTGTGAGAGTATCAGGACAAAGTGAACAGGAAGTACTAAGGCTTCCTGGGCTTAAAATACTTATAATGATGTGGGGATAGAGTAGTATTCTGATTTCAGATATTAATACCAGTAACAAAACTTCAAATATATAAAAGTGTAAATACTTCTGTAAATCCTATTAGAATAACCAGTGGTATTAGACTACAACTCATTTTTAAGATCTAAAATTGGTTTTGTGGATGTGCCTAATTTTGTTCTAGGTCTAGTTTTGAAGGATTAATATGCAGAAAGGAAGACCAAAGTGATGGGTTTTTTTTTTCTCCTTATTCCTTGAAATAACTTCTCTTGATATTCCTCCTTCAAATATTATACATCACTCCCCTGCTTTAATGGTTCCTCACTATGTAAATTCCAAACTCTTTATCATTACTTATTTTAAAGGGCATTCATGACATGACCTGGCTTCATTATTCTAGCCACATCTACTATCCCATTTTAAATTTGAACACTATGATCCAACCAGAATGAACTATTGTCAGTTTCCTGAACTTGCCACACTCTTTTTCCTCTGGCCCTTTCATATACATATTCCTCCTCTGCCTGGAATATTTGTCCCTGCCCCTTTCTTGTTCTAGATTATTCCTACTAAAATAATTTCATCTGTGAATCTTTGCTAGACTCACTTGAGTCACAGTTAGATGTCCCTTACAGTAATCTGAACTCCTCTTTCCACTTATCACATGGCCTGTCCACCTATGCCCTGTACTTCTACCTAGGCTTTAAGTGTTCGTTGTGAGAGCAGAGACCATGTTTGTCCTGTACATCTTTTATTTTCAGTGTCACCTTACAACGTTAGCTCCATAAAGGTAAGCAATTTTGCCTGTTCTGTTCGCTGATATAATCCCAGAGTATAGAACAGTGCTTGGATATGACAGGTGTTCAATAAGTATTTGAGAACGAATGATTGAGCTGTGTTGCTTTACATATGTGCTGTAAAGTATATTACCACACTCAAAATAATAACATCAATGGGCTTGAGGTCTTACAGAATATTCTAAAATCTTTTTAACAGTGAACAAGTAATGAATAAGTACAAATTAGTTTACCTCTAAGGGCAACTAAGTGTCAATATAACTATATCTTCCTCAACCACCTGCAAAGGTATTCAAGAGAAAAGTGAACTTCAAATGCTTTTTGAAGTTCTAAAAAGGTATTCACTTAAATTATCTAAAAAGCACTAAAAAGGTATTCACTTAAATTATCGTCTCACCCCTGTTAACATTTTTCTGTGCCAGAAGAGCCCAAAATGTCTTTGTTACCACAGAAGTGTGATAATCACTTTCCTTAAAAAAAAAAAAAATCTGATTCTACGTAATCTAATAAAAGCCTTTAATTCTTCTATTTTTCACCTCTATTATTAGTTCATATGAAAAAATCTGAATTTCTTCTCTTATCAGGAGCTTCATGTATGAAAAGGAAATTGCCACCTTCCCAGTTGCTTTTGGAGGTCTAACATGTACTGGTAACACTGTGCGTAGTAAGTCATCTGGGCTTCTACAAAGTCATTCAGACAGCGGAGGTGATGGGCCTGTAAAGGAAAGTTACAGTCACTTCTTAGCTCTATAATCTACTTAAAGTGGCACACGCTAAGGGAAGACAGAGCACGACACTGTACTCGGGGTAAATCATCAGTATCTATCATTTTACTACAATTTACAACAACAAACTGTTTAGCCAAAGAAAACCAAAAAACAAAAAACATCAAATGGACTTGACGATGGTGGGAGAACTACCTCATCAGGTGATGAGATGTAAACAAAAATTTAAAATATTTCTTCATGTATCTTGAAAAGTGCTACAATTTAAATATCTTGATAAATGACTGAAAAGGAAGTTCAGTTTTTCCTCCAAGAATTTCCCTAAGACTATCAAAGTCTTTTGTTCCAAATGCATTTCCAATGAATGAACACTCACATGTGTACTGCTGATTCCCTCTAGCAGAAGTCTGGTAATCTCTGCTTGACGATCAAATTCACTTTGAGTTATTCTTAATTCCTGTTCAGACTTAAATTGGAACACAGTTTTAGAATCTCATTAGAGGACTTAGTCCATTTTATGTACATTCATTTAGACAGTTAGAAAATCCCCCAAACAGAAGCAGCCACATAGCACAGGGAGATCAGCTCAGTGCTTTGTGACCACCTAAAGGGGTGGGATAGGGAGGGTGGGAGGGAGACGCAAGAGGGAGGAGATATGGGGATATATGTATATGTATAGCTGACTCACTTTGTTATAAAGCAGAAATTAACACACCACTGTAAAGCAATTATACTCCGATAAAGATGTTAAAAAAAAAATCCGCCAAACAAACCCCAAATGATAATCTGGCAATTCCCTGATTCTGCTTTGTATCTAAAGTGGTCCCTGGTTTCCAGAACTTAGCTTTTCTATGTTACTTAATCTAGACAGAACTGACTCCTTACTGGTACTTAACTCAAAAGAATCTATTAAAGCCAAAGCTTAATGACATAAACATAAAAGCCTAGGAAAACTACTATGGGACTGGCAATCTATTTTCATACATTTTCTAGTATCAATTTTGCTAATTTGTAACATTTTATGAAACCTTAAGATTACCAGTTTACTTGTATAAATTATTTCAAAAAATTCTCAATTATTACTGTAGCTACTTTACTTTGAAGTTATATATGCTTCAATCTCAAATGAAAAAACTTCAGAGTGAAGCTAGGACTTTAACCTCATGGGTTTAGTTATCAAGCATACACTTGTTTCTAGGGACGTAGCTCTTAGGTTCCCTCAAAGGATTCTTTATCCTACATAAATGTCTTTTTTAGTTTTCTTTCCAAACTTTGCATAGAATATGTCTTAAGCACAAATATTACCTATAAGATATGCTAGGGTTTTTCTGCAAGTTATGGGTGACCTTTAATCAATGGTGTGCTGGTAAACTGGCTCTCCAGGGGGGAAAAAAAGCTCCAATGTGCTGAGTTTCAATGGTATAAATACTCCTACCACAGCTGATTTCAAGCTACCAAGGTGAAGTTACTGACCTCAGAGCTAGAAAGACATGTGCATAATAGCACACCACTACTAGCTTCAACTATCTGATATAGGTTTAGTGCTGGAAAAAAACAGTTCACCGAAAAAAAAAATCTAAAAATAGTTAAGTACTGGCAAAAAAACATCCTCACAAACCTTTAGTCAGAGTTGCTTGGTAGTGAGGAGGAAAAAATAAAATCTCACAGGTCACTCAAAATAGTTAGCTTATCCCCCACTGGGAATTACTATTGGTGATAATATCACTATAATGATATTTCCCACTACCTCTCCAGGATAAATTGCTCCCCTGCCATCCAAATAATTACAGTATTTCCAAGACTGTAGTAAGTATATAAACAAGGTGTGAACTTTTTCCTTTCACACCCCATCTCCCTCTCCTTCACCCTTTGGTGGCAATAGCTAACCCAGTGAAATAGTCAACAATGAGGTAGCAGCAAAAGAGATAATCAGTTGCTATAATCATTCTCATACCATTGGCAAAAGATATGGCAGAGAGGACTAAGGCTTGACCACCAGACTGGATTTATGGAAATAAGCTTGAATTATTCAATAAGTCAAGAGTTAAAATTAAATTTACTTGATCAAAATAAGAATACATGGTGTTTTGATAACAGGGCTTAAGTAATAAGCTTCATCTGGAAGCTAGTATGCAGCAGAAAAAAGTTACAGGGGAATAAAACAATCAATGTTCTTCCTAAAAAAGTATTAAGGAAAACCAATCCAGTGTTACATTTGCACTATTTACTGTTCTGCTTGGTTGAAAGGTTCTGATTGATAGAAGTAACCACAGCAAACCAAAAATAAACGCATTCGGAAACAAATGAGGCTAATTCCATATAGGTTTGATTGTGAAAGTACAATTTGATTTAACAGCCTTTAGCAGAAATAGCAGGAAAGTCTACTAAATGGCAATATTTCTGTACAAGGTGTAAGTAAGCAAGCTAGGTAGCAGATTAAAAGTGACTAGGAAGCTTGAGACTGAAATAGAAAAAATGTTTTTAAGCTAAAAACACTGAATAGCAACTAGCCCGTGCACCACAACTACTGAGCCTGAGCCTAGAGCTCGTGAGCCACAACTACTGAGCCCTCGTGCCACAACTACTGAAGCCCGCGCGTCTAGAGCCCGTGCTCTGCAACGAGGAGCCACCGCAATGAGAAGCCCGTGCAACGCAATGAAGAGTAGCCCCAGCTCGCTGCAACTAGAGAAAGCCCGTGCGCAGCAACAAAGACACAACACAGCCCAAAATAAAAAATAAATAAATAAATAAATAAATTTGCTTCCATGTCCTTGCTATTGTAAATAGAGCTGCAATGAACACTGTGGTACATGACTTTGAATCATCAAAAAATCTACAAACAATAAATGCTGGAGAGGGTGTGGAGAAAAGGGAACCCTCCCCTCTTGCACTGTTGGTGGGAATCTAAATTGATACAGCCACTATGGAGAACACTATGGAGGTTCCTTAAAAAACTAAAAATAGAACTACCATGTGACCCAGCATGGGCATATACCCATAATTCAAAAAGGGACATGTACTACAATGTTCACTGCAGCACTATTTACAATATCCAGGACATGGAATCAACCTAAATGTCCATCAACAGATGAATGGATAAAGATGTGGCACATATATACAATGGAATATTACTCAGCCATAAAAAGAAACGAAATTGAGTTATTTGTAGTGAGGTGGATGGACCTAGAGACTGTCCTACAGAGTGAAGTAAGTCAGAAAGAGAAAAATACTGTATGCTAACACATATATATGGAATCTAAAAAAAAAAAAAAAAAGAAGGTTCTGAAGAAGCTAGGGTCAGGACGGGAATAAAGATGCAGACGTAGAGAATGGACTTGAGGATACAGGGATGGGGAAGGGTAAGCTGGGACAAAGTGACAGAGTGGCATGGATATATATACACTACCAAATGTAAAATAGATAGCTAGTGGGAAGCAGCTGCATAGCACAGGGAAATCAGCTTGGGGCTTTGTGACCACCTAGAGGGGTGGGATAGGGAGGGTAGGAGGGAGATGCAAGATGGAGGAGATATGGTGATATATGTATATGTACAGTTGATTCACTTTGTTATAAAGCAGAAACTAACATACCATTGTAAAGCAATTATACTCCAATAAAGATGTTAAAAAATAAATTTATAAAAAAAATAAAAACACTGAATAAAAATATAAAATGATCTCATTAAGGACAAAGGATCAGTCTTCTATGTTTGAGCAAAATTTAATTATTTAACTGTGAAGAAAGCACCATAATACAAAGCCTAGGAAGTCATTCTTTTGTACAATCTAGACTTTATATTTAGAAAAGGTAAATAACAGGAAGGAAACAAATCTTGTTTCTTGAACAAGTTTCTGTGTATGTTTGGGATGGCCACAAACAGTCTAATGTCCCAAACCACCTCTACTTCTGACACTTTTAACTGATCATAATAATTAACCTGAGAGGCTGAGGTAACTGAAATTAGGTTCAGCATAATTAATTTGCTTAGGAAGAAAATAATCCATTTTAGAAAGACAAAAAGGGTTTAAAGAAAGACAATGAATTTAAAGAGTTTTTATTCTGTCCTCCAGAAGATCTCATTCCCCAACTTAATTTTACAATTAAGACAGAGTTCTAGGCAAAAGATCTTCTACTGCTTAGAACTACTGTTACTGGGCTAACTGATCTAGAACATAGCTTGGGTTAGAGAAGCAAGAAGAGTTCTTTTAGGATGTAAGCTGGAAAAAGGGCAAGAATGTGTTGGTTTGTTTTATCAGGACTGGGCAACTTATTTTAAGCCAGAAATTTTGGCCAAGCTTCTGAGGCATTTGCTATGACAATCTTGGTCAGTGTTACCTACTTTTTCTAGGGGCTTAAATCTTAAAATATTCCAGGAATATGCAGTTTTTATTTATTTTTATTATTTATTTATTTATTTTTTTGTGGTACGCGGGCCTCTCACTGTTGTGCCCTCTCCTGTTGCAGAGCACAGGCTCCGGACGCACAGGCTCAGCGGCCATGGCTCACAGGCCTAGCCGCTCTGCGGCATGTGGGATCTTCCCGGACCAGGGCACGAACCCGTGTCCCCTGCATCGGCAGGCGGACTCTCAACCACTGCACCACCAGGGAAGCCCTGCAGTTTTTAAATTATACATTTTTAAATTATAAAAATGACAGAAGTGAGAATACAGGAAAAATATATCCAGAAATCCATTTTGATATATTTTAAGCTTTTTTCACATATACAAACATAATGTTTCATGAGTTTCTTGCCATTACATCAACTATTTCCAAAATTTGTAGAAACTGAAGAATCAAATCAGAAATTTTTTGGTGTACCTGTATGCTAACCAAAGTGGAAGAGACCCTGGCTTTCTTGATCAACCTATTTTCTCTTCTACGTTACTCTGCCCCCTTTTCACGCTAGACATTCAGGAAGAAATCAGAGGCCAGGGTGTAACCATAACTAAGTTGATGAATGGATTCCACAAAGAGGGGTGAGAGCATAAGTCAAGAATTTCACATTGGATTTCCAAGTTATGCTCCACAACCTATTCATGAAACAAGACTGTATAGTTAGCAATCCTACAAAGTCAGAAAATAAGAAGTTGAAGTTTGTAAAACTACTTAATATTCAGGGGCCCAATTAATACCTGCCCTCAATCCCCAGCACTGTCCTCAACTCACGGTCAGATTCTGAACATGAGAAGTAAATTAAAAATGCTTCTGAAGACCTCAAATAGCACTTGAAACAAATCTGCACTAAAGTCATAATTTTATTCCTTATTCCTTGCTTTAGGTATTCTCCCAGCCAAGAACAGATTAGAAATGGTAGCACAGGCAGAGAGACTGGCAGTAGCAGTAATATGGACAGCTTCTCAAAGTGACAGTCTGACACTGAGGGAGGAGACAACATACTTCAAAAACAAAGGATCCAATGGTTGCACAGTACAATAACGGATATTCATAATAATGACTAACTGTAATGAAGTTAAATATATGCTATCCGGTATTTAATTTTTTACAAATATTTTCAACTAAAATGACAGAAATATTAGCTTTAGTGCTGTAGAGAACAAGCTTCAGTTACCTTGAAAATTCATTTGTGTGACATGATATATATTCACTTCTCTGAAGATATAGGACATTGTGTTAACTATATTTTATATAATTATCATATGAATAAACCAAGTATTATTTAAAAACTGTCTTCTGACAAGGCGTTGTAAGGATTACCACTTAGTATAACAGCTATCTAGTATTTATTAGAGTGTGTGCAAACCACATCTCTGCAGCATTGTTCTATTACTCTGTGGAACTACTACTAGCCAAACAGATCTGAGCTTTCCATAATAATTTTCAGATTTTATAAGATACAGTAACAAAGACTGTGATTGGCCCCATAGTTGTTGTCCAATAAAGATTTACTGAATAAATGACAATTAAATTCTTGTTTCATAATTCTGTAGTTTAATGATTTACTTACTTTTGTCACTTCCTCTGCCCAAATCTAGCCAGCATTAAAAATTAGAGAAAAATATAGAGCATGAAAGTTGGAATTTAACATTTTCTACAACTTACTATAGAAAAATGTAAATATTTTAATTTACATGGCATACTCTCTTTTTCCAGAATCACATTAACAGATTAAACACCGTAATAATTAAATCAGTAGAGCTTAATATACTGTGAAAGTATGCCTTCATATGTATCAATACTATTGATTTTTGAATCTTATACTAATTCTATAACTTAATAACAGTTTTCCAAAACTAGGAATATTTAATGCCTCAGTTCTAGTATTCTCATCAGTAAAATGAGAGGTTTAGAGTATATGATTTCTAATTTCTCATTTAGGTCCAAAATTCTGCAATTTTAGTAAGTTATAATAAAGCAAGGATAAATGGACACTAAATGTTGATTTAGCCATGGTGGGGGGCACAATGAACTTGAGATATAATGAACTTAAAATTACCAGAGTTAAATACATCGTACTATAAGTAGATGACCTAACTAGTAAAATAAATGCCTAATAAATGAAACAAAGTCTTGCTAACTGTTTAGGGTATTTTTACCTAAGATTAAAAAAAATATATGATTTATATGCTAAATTACCAATGACTGAAACAGTTTCACAGTTCTCATTTACCTACATACAGATAGGACAATGGAAATAAATGAATGCATTCTCTTGCTATCTAAGGAAAGCTCTAATTTAGCCAGGGCTTCAATAATTATAGTAGTTTAAAAAAACAAATGCATTTTACATATTCTGTACAATAATCTTTTCTATTACATGTTTTTTCCCCTCCTTTTAGTTCAGTGCTAATGAAATAAAAGTAGTCAATTGATTTAACAAATAAAAACTGTCAATTATTTATTACTTATACGGCAGAGTCTATGCTACTTCTATGGCAGTAATACACCCAGGAGTATTATACCAAACACTGTATCTATAAATCTTTATTGGCTAACATTTATGAATTTTGGGACTATGTTCAGATTTCTATCTTGTTAAAAAATTAAAAACACTTAACATCTCAAAAATTTCCTCAAATCAAGCTCAATAATATACAAAGGATATTACAGAATAATTCTCATTCCCAATTCAAAGCTATCACTATTCTGCAACTCTCCTAAGTGAATTAACACTGGACAGGCTTCCACACTGCAGAAATACCTAAACTACTGGGGTTTGTCTTGGCCTGGAATTGCAGAAGAAATTAATTCTATGCTGAATTTGGGTGAAAATTAAGGTAAACACTGAAGGTACTGTGAAGCAAAGTAAATCTGTACATCTTATACATTTCTTTAAGTTAAGTAAACTTTGTTAATTTTTTTTGCCAACAGTGAAAATATGAAGTGCCAGCTAAATTAACATCTTTTATTATGTATAAAAGGCACTATATATTTATGTGTAGTATAAATACATGTAAATATTTATGTATTTGTGTATATATTCAGACTCTAATTTGGCACAGCTGAATTTGGCAATTAGAACACAATTTCTTTTCTTCAAGTTCCAGTATTTCTTCAGCTAGTATTCTCTGTATTTTTTGTTAGACTAATGAATGCATGGCTTCAACTACTTTAAACTTTATATGTAGATAATAGCAAGAGAAGGCACTTTATTCAAGATGTAGAAAACACGGTAGGCCAACAAACCTTCAGCCATTTTACATGCAGGAAGTTGAGCATGTAAGAGAAATTTACCATAATGTTATCTCCTTCAAGGCGTGCTGAGTTTAGTTGCTTAAGTGCATAGGTAAGAGACAAAGAACACATTATACCAATGAACACAGTAAAACAAGTTACTTCTGCACACTAAAGAACACACAAACAAGTATTAAGAACCGATAAAATGGTCTTCTACTTAAAAAAAAAATCCAGCTACGGAATTTCATATAATGGTACCTGTTCAATTTTTTCAAAAGACTGAATTTTCAAAGATAAAAAACATGGTTGATGCTTGATTTTAAATTAGAATTACTTAGGGAAAATGCATCACTTTAAAAACTGCCACAATTTCCTAAATTTTTACCTATGAAAGCCATTCTGCCTACCCACAATTTCCCTATTCAAAGATCATTTCTATTTTATTAATGTATGATGCCTTCAACCATGTTCTCTTTCAATCAGTCTCACAGGTCTTAGCATACCCTGAAGAAATATATGAAAGGCATGTCAATCCTTGTATTTTTAATAAACTTTAAATTCTAATATATGTACATTTAAGTTAAGGTTATATGATGGTGCTATAAATTCACTCAGTTTGCAGATTAAAGACATAGACTGCTGTGGAAATGCTTAAGTGGGCAGAGGGACATACTTGTTATGTTACTTGAAAATGTATTTTCCATCATGTTTGGATACCCAAAAGTAACAGACGTCTAAACCTCTCAATATCAGAGAGCTTTGAAACCAGATGATTTTTTTCTTCCCATTAGCAACACTCTAAAATGATTTTTTAAAAAGTTTATATAGACTAAGTTAGGTTAAAAATGTCAGTGCCTTATAACTTAAATGCATAAGTTATATTTGTTTTTGCTTCTCTGATATAAGTTTTATACTATTTTCAAAGCTGTACTTTATTCATTGTAAAATATTCAGGGAGGTTTTCTCTTTTCTGCTCAATTGGTATATTTTTGAGAAATGTCTTTGATGCTGCTTTACCATTCTTCAACACATTAACTAATAAAACAGATTAGTAAAGTAGCAATATTGAATACAGGCAGAAATATTTTACTGGTATGGCAAAATCACCAAAAAATTCAATCTACTTTAGCAGATTGTAAACTGAGGGCAGCAGAGATTTTGCACTATTTATATATGAACTCCTTCTCAGCAAAGCACCTTGTACAAAATTAGCATTCAGTAAATCTAGAATTTAAAAACAGGTCACAAGAAACTAGTAAACAAATTTTTAAAAAAGTGCTGACATGCACAGGTCCCAAATCTTTCTTACAGAGGAACAACTAGTCACAAAACAATCCGAGGAAATTTACAAAGAAGTAAAATCAAAGAAAGTCTGAGGTTAGAGTAACCTCCTCAGCCACCAACTAGGAGCAGGAAATGTGTCAAAGAAGAAAAAAAAAGGAAAAACAAACTCCTAGTGGTTTCAATTTTTCTGTATTCTTCAAGTAAACGGAAGAGAAATACAGAGAAAAAAAATCACAAAATATAGGCATGCCTCAAGGCTTTATGTGATAACAAACTAAGAGGGCTTTTCCTTTCCAAAGTATTTCAGACTTACTGCTATAAAGTTTGAAGAAAAACAAGTTGTTATCTAGAGGGAAAGAACACAACTAAAATCAGGAAATGTGAATTTTTGTCTAGACTAATATTTTTAATATTTGGCTACAGTTAAATTTTGTTTAATGCAATATATAAATTCTAGAAAAGCTGTGTACAAACGTAATTGTTGAAAAATTCATTTGTACAAACTTTTATTTTTAAATGTAAATTCTCATGGAAAAAATTTTGTCCTCAATAATACACAGCACAGAAAATCTGTCAACATCTTTTCTGGATATATCAAAAGGAATTATCTCTCAAAATTTGTCTACTATTATATTTGGTTCCTACACATTTTAATAGCAGTGGTAAAATAATTTAGAATACATAGGACCTGGTATACTGTTAAATTTATGAACTCTCTGGCACTTTTCCAAGTAAAATGTAGACTATCATTATTCTGTAATAGTGTTTGTTAAAGAAAGTTTTGTATTCTTATTCCATAATCACTGGGCACATATAGACATTTCAAATAAAGATATTCTGTTCTAACATTTATTTCCAAATGGTCCTTATTTAACATTTTTTCTGATTATGAAATTTGTATCTTAAAAACCAATTCATATTTTGCTATGTAAGTTTATTGTTAGCAACTTAGAAATTAATATCCTAATTTAGAGTCTCTTGCCATCTATGGTATTCATCTGTAAAGTTCTAATTCTGCAAAAAGCTTGTTTAGGGAAGTTAAGCCGTTCCTTATGATGATGTCATCATAAATTCTGAGGTGAACTAGCCAGTGATTTTGAAATTAATGTCTTGTCAAAGATAGCTCTTCTACAGCAGTTGCTAATACAGAATCTCCAAAAGGAGAACTGTCTAGAAGAAAATAATTTATTCTGCTCATATAAGGTGTTGGGTAATCTCATAAGACAACACTGTCCAACACCAAGTTACCAGTTTTAAATTTCACTCTAAACCAAGTCTCAACCTTTTCTTTCCCAAAACAAGAGAGCCACAATAGACTTCTACGAGCACCATGGTAATATGCTCCTAAGGCAATGATTCTTGACGATAGTAGTGGTAGTGAGTTGGGAACAGAAGGCAGTGGGAATGTCACGTCTCTTAACAACACATATCCCTTAGCTCAAGAATGAACTTGTTAGCTTCATCTAATAAATTCATACTTGTTTATATTGTACTATCTTAAAGGTGCTCCAATTCAAGCTGATTAATCTCTTCAAACTTTGGAAAAGAGATATAAACTATATAAATATTAGATTAAATCAGAAGCTTATAAATAAAATCTTTAAAGTTATTAAAGTTATATATATATCCTCACATATACATATATATAAAATCATTGAACTACTATATTTAATATATACCCACTTAGTCTTAAAAGACTACTCTGAGATTGATTTTTATAAAAAATATACCAGAACTAATTTATCCAAACAGGTTTCCTCCCCCTTCAAAATAGCCACCTGGGACTCCATGTTGCTGCTATCTGAATAGTTTTGGAACTATTCTTGGTGACAACTCCTTCGGTCAGTTTGAGTCCCATGTGGAAAGGGAGTCACATCTAATTTTTAAGCTACACATAAGCATTCTCAAACTTGATTCATTCTTACCTTAATTACTATCTGTTTTTCTATTTCAAATATAATAAATCTATTTCCAGAAGACTTATTTTCCATCACCACTGAGGTTATTCAAAAAATATGACACAGCTTTAGGAGCTCTTATAATTTTTGTTTTTTAGCAACAAGTATATCACTAAAATAAGAATATTGCCTCCTGATATGACTACTTTTCACTGATTTGAATGCATTAAGTTCTGAAAAGTTTGTTTAAAAACACAAAAACAATACTCTAAAGTCATATTCTAGTCTTAATGATAGATTACAGCTTGCATGTTATATGAGTGAAACCTTTTACAAGTCTTAAAGTTATTAACCTCAACTACTCTTCTATTAAAAAAAACACTACTTACTGATGCTCTAGTTTCTGCAGCTTTTGCCTTTTTTAGTCTGGTTTTTGCAGCATCCAAATCCAGTCTCTTATTTTGTAATAGTTTCCTTTCTTTCTATAAATATAGGAAAGAAAAAAAAAAGCCTAATGATGCTAAAAATCCAGTAAGAGCATACACATTTAAGGTATTATTTTCCATTAAATATATGAATCATCTGATAAAGATCTATGATTACAAAATTGGCTATAAAGTGACGATTCAGGTATCTGACTCCATTTTCTCACTATTTCCAATTTTAAAATGATAGAGACATTCTAGATATCTGGGAAAGATGGCAGGTGATGGCAGAAACAGAAGAATATTAGTTTTAATATTCTGTGATTTTGCCCTTCCAGGGAACATTTGGCAATATCTTCTTTGTTGTCACAATTGGGGTAGGGATGTTACTAGCATCTACTGGGTAGAAGCCAGGGACGCTGCTACACATCTTATAATGCAGTATAGCTCCCACAACAAAGAATTATTCAACAGATAATCTAGGAAGCGCCTATGGTGAAGAAGGTAGAGGGCCCAGGGCAAAGCTCCTTGAAACTCTGTGCCACAGCAACAAAAGCAACTCTATTACTACGAAAACAGAATTTCAAATTTATAGAATGAATAATGAACAAACATTAGTATGATATCTTAGAATTAGTACGATATCTTAGAATTCCTCACGGGAACATCAAGCTTCTTTATAACAGGTAAGTTTATAAGAATTCACTGTTTGCTTTATTAGTTCTTAGAATTCATATATTAAATATCATCCTATTGACAATCTAATATCTTTTCAATTGTATTTCAGCTTTGTGGTTTTTCCTTTGTCTCAGGCCAAGCACTTTTTATTCACAAATTCATTGTAAACATATTGAGTTTCAATAATATTTTGTAATAAGAAATCTTCAAATTAAGTTTGAAGTAGTATTTACAATAAAGAGCAGTCTTGCAAGAATCTTAGGAAAAAGATATTCACCTAGAACTCCACTCTCCATCACTTAAAAAACAAATTAAACCAAAAAAATAACAGATTAACAGATTAGGTTTGGGAAAGTGAAATTTTTTTCTTTATTTCAGCAATAAAACACAGCTGTGTGAAAAGAAGATAATAGACTTCTAGGGATACAAAAAGACAGAAAGGCTAATAGCCAGGAATATAGCTTCCAGTAATTGGGATTCTGGCTCCCAGTTTAAATGAACAGCTATATGGCTATACTGTGGTGATAAATTGTGCCGTATTTTAATAATCATTCCAGGAACTTCTCTATAGATTTTAGTGCTGGTAACGAACAAGAATGGATGTAAAGACACCTCAATAACACTACAGGGACACAAAAGTGGAGTCCGTATCATTAATAGTCCTTTATTTTGGTTAGTTTTGTGTTCTGATGGAATATGCATCTAACTAGATTATTTAATTTTTCTAATCTGCTACATCTACAAAGTCATTAAGAGGGCAAATTATTCATTAAAAACTAAGTATATACCTAAATTATTTTACTAAAAAAATGAACATTTTCCAACTCACAGCAATTGTTTTGTAATCTCCTTCTATAAAGTTTCTTAAAGGAGTGAGAAAATTTAAGGCTGATGTTTGAATCAGCTCTCTGTCTGCTGTTCCAATTCGTTTTTGTGTTTCTCCACATTTAATAAGGGCATTACCTGCAAAGGAAAAAAGTTTGGTTTTTTTTTTTTTTTTTTTTACCATTGTCTGGTAATGTCAGAAAATCATGTTAAGATAAATCAGCATTTGATCTGCCTTAAAGTCAGTTGTTACTTGTTTACTTAAGTAAAAATCAAATAAAATTAACTGTAGTTAAGGTAGTTTTATTTTGAAAGTAAATTTAAGATTATAAATATCAAAATGAAAATGACAAAGGTGAACTCCTTATCATAGCATAGTTTATTGTACCAACTCTACCAATGGGACAAAAGAGGACAGATACACTAAGAAATACTTATGGTCACAGCTCAAATATTGTAGATATATTTATAAAAGTATAATTCTTAAAATATTTTAATAAGTAGATAAAGTCAAAATTCTTTTGTTTCTGTATTTATTCACTTACCTCGTGTCTATAAATAAGAGTATATATTTGTATCTTAAGTTAAAAAAAAAAAAAAACCTATGTTTTGCAGCACATATACCCTAATATTTAAATAGGACAAATTCAGTAGAAAATAGAGAAAAAGAAAGAGAACCACAAGATTGGTTCTACTTCCAGTTCTACCTCTAATAAGCTTTAGTTCTGTGGATCTTAATTCCTTCATTCTCAGATAAAATTAGATCTGATTGATAAGGAAGGTAATAATATAATGTAGTTAAGAGCTCAATTTCTGGATACAGATCTACATTTGAATTACTAGCTGTGGAT
This sequence comes from Globicephala melas, assembly GCF_963455315.2. Classification (NCBI taxonomy): domain Eukaryota; kingdom Metazoa; phylum Chordata; class Mammalia; order Artiodactyla; family Delphinidae; genus Globicephala; species Globicephala melas. Next base: position 111,981,765 of record NC_083314.1, read on the forward strand.
GAACTATGTAACCTCTCTAAGACTCAGTTTCCCTGTCTTTACACAGAGATAATAGAATTTACAAGTAGGATATAAGTGAGGATTTACCAATACATATATTGTACAGTGTTTAGCCCAATTCCTGAAATATTCAATTACTAATACTAATTTATTACTAATACTAATCATCTATTACTAATACTATTATCAATTATTAATAAATAGATTCACAAAGCCCAATTCAAATAATCAGGGTACATTCAATGGAATTATTAGAAGTGCAAACAGATTAAGCAGGTTAAAAAGGAAAAAATTTAGAAGCTTTCTGAATGTTCATGCTCCACTAGGTCTTCAGCTTGGTGAAGGAAAGGGCTGGGTTTTCACGTACCTTTATGACCCCAGCATCTAACTGAGTCTGGCACAAGAAGGCAATAACAAATCTGATCGATATATAAAGTTTTTGTAAAATTTACAGTTAAAATTTAGAAGTCAAAGTATAGAAATTTTAAGCATTTTCAGACTTCTGAAAGAATTATATTTTGAAGAACACAATGTAATAGTTTCAAAGTTGTACAGCTATAAGCCAGTTAATGGATTAATAGCATTCGTTACACAGTACTTAGGTTATTTCCATCTGACATAAATACTACTAAAACTAAGTTAATTTAGTCCCAGAATTTATGTGCTATTTCATAAATCAGAACTATATACGTAGAAAATCACTTAATTTACCTATCATTTCATATCTAAATAAGGACAAATTTCTTGCAGAAGTCTTAATAAAAAGAATTATTAGCCATGAAAAACAGGAAAAAAGCTATAGAAATCTGAAATGGTCTTATGTTCTGAGAAAATTAGATTTGAGGGGTAATCATATATAACTGAGCTTCAGAGTTATACATTAAAAAAGTCACTACAGCAACTAAAAAAAGCTGGCATAACTGTGAAACGTAATAGAAAATTTAAAGTATATGAGGAAAATAGAAATAAAATGTCATCCAAACATCGAGAGATAACCATTGTTAACATTTTTGTGGTACTGACATTACTTGGGTAATAAAAGCACTAGTTCAAATACTTAGTATGTGCCAGGTACTTTATTATAGAAATAAATCCTCAAGAAAGCTTACAAAAGAAAAATCAACTAGAAGAGACATATATAAACAGAGACTGCAATATATCACAAAAAGTACAACAGAGGTGCTGCAAGATTCAATGGGAATACCTATTTAGACATAAAAAGATGTGAATTCTCAGAATATATGCTTAAATATATTAAATACTAAGTTACACTGTATATATTTAGTGGTCACCTACATTTGTCACTGCATCCAAAATTTTAAGACAAAAAAATTGAATTTAAAATTGATTCTACTAATATTAGGTAAATGTTAATGATGTCTCTAAGTAGTAAAAATCTAAGAGTAAAGATATCTCTTAGCAGACCTTTTGCCTTTCACTTACCATAAGCTGTTCCAGGGCCAAACTCAGTCCCTGCATCAATCATATATTGTCCCAAAAGTTCTGGGTTGTTTATACGACTTGGAGCTTTTCTATCCAGTTTCTCATAAACAAATTCTTCTATCCTGGCATCTAGGAAAAAGGTTTAAAATTACCAATGATTTCAAAAAGCTAAGCTATTTGAAAGATTGTTTTGTTCCCCTACTAGACATTTATTACCTTGTAAAATAAACATGAAATTAGTATGCTTTCAAGTATATATCTTAATATATAATTTTTCATTTGCATGTTAAGAGTATCACATAACTCTAAGAAACTTATATTTTAAAAATCTGATAAAATATTTTGGCACAAAAATATTTAAAATAAAGTAAAACTATTATGAGTATTTTATAGGATTTTAAGTTCCAGAAAGGGTTGGTATTCCTTTAATATCTAGTGAAGTTGTCTTTGCCCCATTCATATACTGTCTAATTTTTAACTTTGAATATATGTACACAATTTTAAAATCAGGGATTTCCAGCTATAAAAATACGGATATAAGGTACCTAAGAAAAATCAAAGAGTCACATACTTCTGCCACTATTATTTTGATTTAGTTTGCTCATATGCTCAATCTCCCTCTTAGAGGCTAAATACTGGGAGTTTAAGGAATGGAACAATAGGATTTGGAATAGTCTACAGAGATCAGCAATATGATTCCTTGGCTTAATTTTATTTAATTATGTTTAAAGTATATAAATATCTGAGCACTCAAAAGATTTCATCATTAAAAATAAGTTTAAAATACAAAAGGTTAAAAGCAATAATAGGAATTAGCATAAATGAAAAGGAAAAAACATCTGTAAGATCTGAATAAACACTTGGTTATCATAATATTTAAGAAATTCACATTTACACTGCTGCCCAACAGTGAGATATTTCAGAGACAAATAAGAAAAAAGTCAAAGTTCCAGACTTTTCAGAAACAATGATTAAACATAAAATTACAATCCAAAAAGAATCTCAGTTAAATAGGGTTCCTTCTAAGCACCTCACATAACTCCTCCACAAGTGAAAGTGTCACACAGTACACTGAAAATTTCAAAAATAAGCTGAACCAGTAATAGAAACACTTCAGGAGTTGGCAAAAGTGCTAATTTTCATACATAAAACAGGCTGTTGGAACAATACTCGCTTTTGTGGTAGACTCTGGTGCAGCATCAGAAGAGTTTTTAAGCAGGAATTTAAAAACCTTTCAATTAGTTAAAATCAAAATGAGTCAGTTCAAAACATAGCCACTGAGAAGATATTAACTAAATTGCAGAACTTCATTTTCTGACCGTGAGAGTGATTCTTATCTTTGCCATCTATCTATTTGGTCAAAAATTTAAAGTTGAATCCCATGTTGATTTCATTCAGTTAAAAAAAATTGGTATATTTTAAATAAATGTTTCATTTCAATAGGGCATTAAAAGGTCATCATAAAATCTTAACAAAAAATGCAGGCAATTCTTCTATAATACAATGTATATTTCTGAAAAATCCTAGGATCTGAAAAATCATGCACTAAAAGTAACAGGGCTTACAGGAAAAAGAAGGTTAGGTCTGACTACTCAAAATCTGTGTAACTTTATAATGAGAGCATAAATAAAACACACAAAAAATTCTGTTACTACTTTAGACTTAAAACACTAATGTAAAACTGTATTATATGAGCCATTGTAACTCCCTTCTACCGACATCATTCCCGTTTACCAGTTGAGTGTGAGCTTATTTGCCAATCACAAAAACATGTTGTAGAACAGACTATATTATTTAAGGAACTATGGATAGAGCAAGAAACAAGAGGAAAAATGTCTACTACTTTCTTTTCTCTTTCTTTCTTTTTTTTTAAGATACCATGGTATATTATTTAAGTAGCCTTAAATGAATAAGAAATAACACATAGTGTCCAAAAACAACAGGCCTCACTCAAAGTGTAAAAGGACTATTTTAAAAAGTCACCACAATTTAACTAAAATAGCACGGTATTACTAATATTTTGTACAGTGCTTGAGGTTTACGTAATAGCAACAAAGTTTAAAGCTTGGAACTTTAAATTAGTAACAAAGTAAGTTTATGGCATTTCACAACATGGTCACAATAACACTGGGGAAAAGGGGAAGGAAAGCAGGCATTGTTATTGTTGTTTTTGTCCTTCAGTTTTGATCTGTAAAACTCAGGGTGTCAACACACCTGGTTCTAGTTCAAGTTCCACTTCTAATTAGCTATGCTACACTGAACAAAATGCTAACTTGTGAGTTTCAATTAAAACAATTATTATGCACCTTATTTGCCACCTTATTGACTTAGGTGATCTGAAAAGCTTTATGATGCTGTCTGAAAATCAAACGGAATAATTTATGTAAAAATGTAAAACTTAACATAAACATAAATAGTTGGTAACTACTTAAGTTTCTATATAATTTTTCCTTAATTACTAGGGACAATTCTTCCCTGGATGAGAAAGGAAGATTAATTTATCTACACAGGCTTTCATAACTCTTAAAATTCAAACTCACTGCCTGAAATTGAGTTTTCAAGAGGATTCTACAGAGGCCTGAAAAATGTTACTTGTCAGTTTGTTAGAGGGTATACAATGACGTGTTTATCACCCTCTTCTTCACCAAAAGTACACACACAAAATAATTATAGACCCCAAAGCCATAACCAAAAAATGTTTTCCAAGAGCCATTAAAACTTTTTTTAAAAAACATTAAAAAAAACCTATTAACAGTACTTTTTAATAAAATTAGTCAATAATGGAGACAAAAGGTAAAAAATTTCTTACTTGGATTTGGCTGCAATAACACTTCAGTTTGTTTCATTATTTTTTCTGTCCATATTTTGGTACATTCAGCTTTGCTAAGGAGGTTCTCTAAGTGAGCATCCAATTCTGTCTTCTCTGCCTGGCCAAGCTTTTCTTCTGTGAACTGTTATTGATTATACAGTTAAAAAAAAAAAGTTAAATATACCCCCAACACATTTTAGGAATCTGTATTAAAAAGAAAACTCAAATCCAAACAATCCCGGGCATACAAATAATTGTCTGTAAACTGTTGTATATGAATGCTCCTTTTTGCCCCTCTGGTAATTTATCCATACCTCTTTTGTGGCACTTAGGATAATCCTATTCCATAGTTAACACATATCCTTAGTTCTGCTGAAATGTATGGTGTGAATGCTATAGAAAATCTAGCATACTGTCCTGTATATAAAGTATATAAATATTTCTTACATTATAAAGGTAGGATAACATAGTGGTAAGGAGTAAAATTTTGAGCCAGCTGGATCTGAATTCAAATCCTGACTGCACTGCTAACTGTGTGACCTGAGCAAGCTTTTGAATATTTTTTCCTTAGGTATCTTCCATCGCAAAAGAGAGACAATATATATATTACGGTGTTTTAAGAATTAAGTAAGGGTATGTATGTAAATCGCTTTGTTCAGTGCCTGATAATTATTATTTTGAATTTAAAAAGGGCTATTTATGTTTAATGTGGCTTTGTATCATTGGCACTTTAATCACACCTAGTGAGATAAGCTTTTATGGGATTTCTGGGAAACTATCATTTAAGTTGTTTCTTCAAAATATGTTCCAGCAATTGATTTATGGACTAACTTTTGGAACATATCCTATTCATACTACTGAGGCATCTTTTAAAGATCATAAATGTAGTTAAATATACTCACAACGTATCAGTTTTTATTATCCTTAGTGGTTTTTGAGGAAAGGCAGCATTGCCCATACAATAACAAAGAGGTAAAAGTATTTCTGTGTAGATTTTATAGAGACTTCTGGACACTTTTAATTAAATACTAGAAGCAATGACTCAGGCTGTTTATCATGCATAATTTTCCTCTAGAATATGTGGTTTCCCATCATAACACAGGTATATCACTAGCACTAATTCTATACTCATTAGTCATGACTTATTTCTGGATACAAAATAGAATGTTCACCTTTAAAATATCTTCTGCAGCTCCATTTTTCTGAACTTTATTATCTGTTTCTTTCAGCATCCTTCTTGGTCTAATACTTTCAATTGATTATCAGTTAGCACTTATAGCTTTTAGAATGTTTTTCTTAGACTTCTGGTACACCCCCACTAAAGGTTTTATTCAAGGCCTAGAAATAGCTTCAATAGCTTTTGTAAAGCTTTAGGTCTTTTAAAGACTGGCCTGTAGCCAAACCCTGACCCAATGGGTGGAACTGAGAATAGTAGTTCCAAAGCTATTGCCTAAGCCTGTAAACTTGCAGTGTACTGTAACCAACGATAGGAGAGGCATTGGGAAAAAGATCAAAACTCTGACCCCAAGGTCAGCTGGGTAACTATGCAATCTAATTCTTAAGAGAGAATGCTGATATTCTTTACAGATCCCTGAAGATTCTAAGCTGTAGACCTGCCAAAGGTATACATTAGAATTTTAGAGGTTCCAAGTCTAACCTCCCTTGGTTAAATAGATTATTTCCCAGATAATGCGAGTAGTTCACCCAAGTGAATATTATCTATAAAGGATGATCTACCAGTAGAGAAAAATTCTCCACTTAGCTCCTTAGTAAGCATCTATTTTGTTTGTTCATTCCATTCATTACTTCAACAAATATTTATTAAGCACCTACATATGTGCTAGGCATTATTCTAAGCACATGGATTTCAGAAGCCAAAAAACAGACAAGGTTTCTGCTCTAAGGAAGCTTACATATTAATGGAGAAGACAGACAACAAACAAGTAATTTGACAATAAGGATACAAAGATAAAAAGATGGTGGACAGAGGACCAACACAGATGGTCCTATTGTTTCTTGATCCAGTGACTGAATGATTAACTGAGTGAATTTATGGAATCCTTAAGTATGAGTGAGATAGTTTGATTATAGAAAGCCTGTTCAGAAAATAGCAGTTCTGTAGGAAGAACCACATGAGCAATTTATTTAAGTACCAGTAATAAATTCTGATGTTTACTTGCATTTTCTGAGAGTAAAAAACAATTGCTGTGCATTTTGTATCATGTACTCAAAAACATCTTGTTATACAGGTAAGAATCGTAAATTTAGTGATGAAGAAATTGAGGCTCAGGATGGTTTAAAATTTTGCCCTAAGATGTCAGTGCTGGGATTCAATCTTGTATCTGTTTGAATCATAGTCTTATTATATACTATGCTACCCTTCCAGTAAAATACTTGCTGATTTCAAGCAATTAATATTTTCTATCACCATTACCTAAACACACCTTGTGCTTCTCTGTCCCTCTTTCTTTGTTCATAGCACTCTGGTGAGCTGTATCCTATAGCCCACCTCTGCTTCCTACCTGATATTCAATCATCATCAAATTAAGGATAATAACTTCAATCCTATCTAAAATAAACAATAAAAGGGTGGGAGGGGACATAAGAACATTGCTAATGTTATATATTTAAGTTGAAATCATATATTTAAATTTTATTATTTCAATGTGTAATTGTAAAAGATATATTTCCCATGATTTTATCACTATGGGGATTTAAAAATTTTTCCCATTGTTAATCACAAGGTATGATATATTAGGTTAACAAACTAGTACAACACTTAATGCATAAATCTTCCTCTAAAACATTTTTAAGCATACATCAACTACAGAAATGATGAGTTATATCAACTAAATTAAGGAGAAGTATTAATCAAAGATATTTGTGGAGAATACATACTTTTTCTTCAACTGCATGTGAGATATATATTTAGCATATGACATGGTTCTTGCCCTCAAGGATTTTATGATCTTAACAATATTGCTTAAACACAAACATAAAATTATGATATCTTTGTCAAAAGAACAAAAGACTTATTCTTTCTTTAAAAAAAAAGACCCCTTTCCTAATTGCCAAAAATTTTAAATTTTACCCTAAAAATTTTAGTTTTCAACATCTTTAAGTCCAAAATCATTACTGACTTTGTAGTCAATTAGTGCTGATAGTTGTTCATTATAAACTACATTTGATTTTAAGCATATATATACATATATTTTTTTTCTTTTTGCGGTACGCGGGCCTCTCACTGTTGTGGCCTCTCCGGCTGTGGAGCACAGGCTCCAGACGCGCAGGCTCAGCGGCCACGGCTCACGGGCCTAGCTGCTCCGCGGCATGTGGGATCTTCCCAGACCAGGGCACAAACCCACGTCCCCTGCATCGGCAGGCGGACTCTCAACCACTGCGCCACCAGGGAAGCCCTTAAGCATGTATTTTAATGCATGTATAGCACTACCATTTAATAATTAAAAACTTCTGTGAAAACAAGCTACGATGAATGTCAGAATGCAAAAAAGTCATAGAAATCCAAACCCAATGTTCTCTAAAGTGTAATTTGATGTACTATTCTTTCATAATATTTCATTAGTAACCCAGTAAAATGACCTGAGAAAAGGAAGGTTAATCCACTCTTTATATATTTTCTCTAAACATTGCTTTAAGAAAAAGATTGTCTTTGAGTCAGCCACATTATGCCAGGCCCTGCAATCCTTCCTTTACTACAGGATAGACATGCAGGCTACAGTATGAAATAAGAAGCCTGGATTCCATGCCCTGATTTACTAGAGAGAATAAAGGACTACAAGTAAAAAGTCTGTGTGATCAAAGACATCTATTTAATATAAACTCTAACCATCAATTCTTTGATTGGGTAAAGTAATAGTTTAAAAGTATTCTAAACTTCTTTGGGGCAAACGTATAACACAAACTCTGAATATATTAGTAAACTGTAAAGTAGATTCTCCTCAACTGGTTCTCAATTTTGGCTGCTCTTTGGAATTGGGGGAGCTTTCAAAAATATTGATGCTGAATCCAATTCCAAGGATTCTAATTTAACTGGACTGAGGTGCAAGCTGTAAAGATTCCTTGGGTAATTTTAAGTGTAGCTAAGACTGAGAACTACTATTCTAAGCTCATACACAATTATTTTAATATCAGGTTAACAAAACATGTTCTATCTAGTTGTTTACTAAATTAATGCCAACAGCACCAAAGGATGTGAACACAGTTTTGGCTAACACTAAAGGTGAAGAGTTTTTACAGAATGAGAAAATGTATGGCCTTTGAATGGGATATATTTATTAGAATTTCAGAGACATGGTGAAGTTACTGCAATTTAAATTCTATAAAAGAAATGGAATTTCAGGAGGACCTGAGAGTGAGTGGAATTGCATCCAGACAGGATCCGACAGGAGCTGGTGGAGGCCAGCATCATAATTCATCTCTACATCTCCAGCTTAGATACACTATTGTGCTTGTTAAATTAAATGGGAAATAAAGGCCAAACCTGCAACTAAAGTTTAAAGACCTCTTCCCCCTCAGAAAATAGCTGGTGTTCATGAAGTTCATAGTGTAACTTTAGTAGTCAGTTCAAAGAAAATGTTAGAAAATTAAAATGAACCCCCTTCCCCCAGTAATTTAGTTTGAAAATATTTTTTTAGAGACTATATATCATTTTAACAATGGTGAGCAAAGTTTTGCTTCAATATCAATTCTGAATTAAAAATGCGCCCACTTTAAAGATTTATCAAATGAAGAACAGTAATTCACAAAATGGCTACTTACTACAAAGAATATTTAATTATGATAAATTGAGAGTAGATTATGAAGTCCTTGAGGGCAGCAACTGGCTCTCATTCATTTTTGTATCCTTCAATACCAAGCACCTAGGAGGTACTCAATAAATATAGGTTCAATTAATGAGTCTGTTTCAGACTAGCATTAATCAACTTCAAGGTCAGCAGATATAATGTCAGAAAAATACTAATAAAAATAATTATTTAACACGCTAAATGATTCAAAGAGTAAACTTTGCATACGGATACTACTTTCTTGGCTAAAATGACATAAAAATTAAAACAAAAACCAAACAGAAAACCATATTGGATATTGTGAGAGGGGAATAAGAAAGAGAGTTGGGGACTTCCCTGGTGCCACAGTGGTAGAGAATCCGCCTGCCAATGCAGGGGACATGGGTTCGAGCCCTGGTCTGGGAAGATCTCACGTGCCTTGTAGCAACTAAGCTGTGCGCCACAACTTCTGAGCCTGTGCTCTAGAGCCCACAGGCCACAACTACTGAAGCCCATGTGCCGAGAGCCCGTGCTCCACAACAAGAGAAGCCACCGCAGTGAGAAGCCTGCGCACTGCAAGGAAGAGTAGCTCCCACTCGCTGCAACTAGAGGAAGCCCACGCGCAGCGACAAAGACCCAAAACAGCCATAAATAAATAAATAAATAATAAATTTATTAAAAAAGAGTTGATTCCTTTAGACATACAATCTTATTAATGATGCGAAAGCCACAGAGTGACAGAATTTCAGAGTTCTAAGAGATCTTACATAATAATTCATTACAAGAAAAATGCCACATGATCATACAAAATTGAGAAATGACACAGGAATTGACATAGGAATTCACGTCAAGATTCTGTGGTCTGAGATGGACTTGAAGTTATATCTTGAGGTAAGGAAAGGCCACAGAAAGGGAGCAGAGAGCATTCAAGATGAGTTTAACTGTTTGAACAAAAATCTAGAGTTAGAAAAGTACAAGATATTTTTGAAATTAAAAAATAATTTGATAGGAATACAGTATTTATATATGAGTAAGAGAAAAGACAAGGCTGGAAGGGAGTATTTAATTCTCAATTAAGGAATCAGGACTGAAAAGGTAGGATTTGAATGGTTTTTAAGACATTAATAAAGTCAACAATTTATCAAGGATATATTACCTGATCCTTTTGTGTTCTACTGAAGGCATCACGAACAACAAAAACACCCAAATGGATTGTTAGGGAATGAATACTCCTATTCATTTATACATTTTACCTTAATATTCTTTTTAAAGTACCGAGGTATATAAACACATTTTAGAAGACTGAGAGTGGAGTAATGGGACACATTTATATGATTTAGTAGTTTGATTTTACTTTTTTTTAAAACAGTTTAATTTTTAAGTAAAATGAAAAAAATGTATAGCAGCTGTCTAACCAGAGTGGCCTATTCCTTAAGGTATAATTTGATTTGAATAGAATTATTTAGAAATATCAAAGCTAAATTCCATTCCTACTGTTTCTATTGCTTATAATGAGTAACTGGCATAGCTCTTACACTATTCTTAGCATGAAACTTGGCACTTTGGCACTACACTGATGTCAACTCAATTTAGAGTAGGAACTCAGTTATCGACTAAATACAGAGATGAGAAAGTGGTGTTCTGTTGAAAATTACCACACAGCATTCCAAATTTCACATTACATTTTGGAACCATCCTTTTTTTCCTTACATATTTTATTTTAAAGAATTGTGGGGACTTCCCTGGTGCCACAGTGGTTAAGAATCTGCCTGTCAATGCAGGGGACATGGGTTCGAGCCTTGGTCTGGGAAGATCCCACATGCCGCAGACAATTAAGCCTGTGCGCCACAACTACTGCCTGTGAGCCACAACTACGGAGCCTGCGTGCCACAACTACTGAAGCCTGCGCGCCTAGAGTCCATGCTCCGCAACAAGAGAAGCCACCGCAATGAGAAGCCCCTGCTTGCCGCAACTAGAGAAAGCCCGGGCGCAGCAACGAAGACCCAATGCAGCCAAAAATAAAATAAAACAAATAAACTTATTAAAAAAATTGTGGAAAATGTCAAACATAAACAAAAGTATAATAGTATAATAAAACCTCATGAACCCATAACCCAGCATCGGCAAGTATCAACCTTCTGCCAATGCTGTTTCAACTACCCATCTTTATTTCTTCTAAAATATTTTAAAGCAATTCTCAGACATGATATAGTTTATACATAAATATTTCAAAATGTACCTCTAACAGATACAGATGTAATATAAAAAGTCACATTAAAGAGCCTGTTCATCCTGAAATTTTTCCCTTCTTAGTAAATGGCTCAAGCCAAAACCTCACAGTCATCCTTGACTCATCTTTCTCTCATACTCCAGAGCCAATATGACATGCAATACTGGTTAGATTCTGAACCTCCCCTGCTATGCTATCATTATTTAAGTCATAACACCTTTTGCCTGTCCTATGGCCACAGCTCCCTAACTGGTCTCCCTAGCACCCCCGTAACCTCAGATTCTGCACTTGTTGCCTCTGCCTGAAATGCTTTCCCTCCAAAAAAAAACTGGGAACTGTCACTTCCTTGAGGTCTTTTCGAATTTCATCCTATTAGAAAGGCTTGCCCTTACCATCATGTCTATACAACATGGCAACAACCATCACCCCTGCCCTTAACCTATCCCCTTTGGCCATCTTCTCCATCACCACCTGATGTATTTCCTATTTTGTCTTATCCTGTTAGATTGTAAGCTTCAGGAGGGCACTGTGTTGATTTTATTCACTTTTGTATCACTTTGTATCACTAGTGTCCAAAATTGTAGTGACACACAGACATGGAGTAGGCACTTAAGTATTTAAGACTGAAAATTATTTGATAACTAACAGATTATAATTTTAAAACTTTTTCCTACAGAATTTGAAACAATAATTGAAATTCATTTGGGAGGTACATCTTGAGAGCTCTGTCTCAAGATTTTTTAAATCAAGTCTATCAATTATTTAAATCAATTTGTAATATATGTGTCCTATTTAAGCAGTGCGGATTATGCACCTTGAAAACATATCTAGATGTTTGTATGTATGTATGTATTTATTTTTATTTATTTACTTATGGCCCCGCGGCGTGGCATGCGGGATCTTAGTTCCTCCACCAGGGATCTAACCCCAGCAGTGCAAGCCAGGAGTCTTAATCACTGGACCACCAGGTAAGTCCCTCTAGCTGTATTTAAAAGAGTGGCATTACTTAGTGTCAAATCTGCATTCAGCATCTAGAATCACATGGAATCAGCACTAAAACAACACCAAAGCTCACGATATAGGCAGCCATTATCTTGCTCTAGTTCTATGATTCTTTGCCAAAAATAGTGCAATGTAAGATCAATCAACTATGCCAATAAAACCGGGGTAAAGGAGATAAGGAAAGCAGTGATGCAATACAAATGATTTATTTCAGTATCAATTTGGTATGTTATATTAGAAAACTATTTTTGTTTTCTCTTTACAAAAGAGAATGTTGTTGCTACAATGTCTATGTCATCAACTTAAACACCAGACTGTTTACAACCCATGTTGTGGTGAAATTTACATCTGTTCGTAGATTTAACTGAGTTGGCATAATGTGGGTGATGACTGTAGAAAACTGTCCAAGTTCCCTAGTACTGACACTTCCTTGATTTCTGAATACCGCGAGACGGTCAACTTTTCCCCTTAAAGTGTATTTGAAAAATGTCCCTGTGACTATAAGCACAACATGAATCTTCCCTTTCTCTCGCACTGCTCTACTGTCAGTGCTTCCCATTTCGAAAATGAGTGGGAACCCCCCTAACTCAGTGGCCCTGGCAAAGTCTGGACGCCAACTGGGGATCTCCATTTCTCCCGCGGACTGCCAAGTCCAGGGACCGGACGGGGTGAGAGAGGACTGCAGGGAACTGTGCTGGCAGCTCTCTGGATTGAGGGGCAAGGAAAGGAAACTTCCTTCTTGGACTCGGCGAGGAGAGTGAGAAAGACGAAATGAAAGGGTGGGGGTGGTTCAAGAACGGTCTCTGTTACGCCGCGGACTCGCAAGGCCTCCGCCAGCCCCGGGAGGGAGGTCACACGAGCACCGGCGTCGTGAGGTCAGAAAGGCGGGTGGTGCTGTGCCTCGGCCCGAAGCCAAAATCAAGGCGACCTCCACAGGAGGGAGGAAGCTCCGGGTCCCGTCCCCACTCCGCCTCGCTTCCCCGGGAGCGGCGGCTGGGCAGGAGCGGGGAGGAAAACGGCCGCCGGGCCCAGAGGGGCACCAGGCCGCGCCCATCACCCGGGCCTCCGGCCACAGCAGGCCCGCCGGGCGGTCGGCGAAGCCCGGTGCGGAGGGCGCGGCCGCCTCGGGCGAACCGTCCCTGGCCCCTTCGGGAGTCGCCACCCCTTCTTCCCGCCGCGGTACCTGAACTGCACGACTGAGGAAGGTGCCCGCGTCGGCCGCCAGCTTCTTCACGTTGAAGTCCATGATGTTCATTCTGGGAGGAAGCCGGGCGGAGCTGCCGGCTGACCTAGCGGGGAGGCTGAGGCGCCGCGGCCGGGCTGGGGCGCCGGGCGAGTGGCGGGGTGAGACGTGGTAGGTGGAGGGAGGCGGCGCCAGTCCCGCCGCCGCAGCTGTCGTTTCCGTGAAGGGGGAGAGAGAGGGTGGGGCGAGGGGAGAAAACTAGCGCCTCGGAGCCGGCCGCGCGCCCAGGCGGCGGCGGCGGCGGCGGCGGCCGAGACACAGGGCCTGTCCTACCGGGAGTGCTGCCACTAACGTCGGCAGGGCCCGCGGTGGGCTTGCAGAGGACTACCGGGCAACTCGGCCGTGAAAGTCCGGGTCCCGAACGGAGAAAAAGAGCGCGGGCCGCGGGGCGGAGCCTTTGTAGAGGTTATCGCGGGAACAGCGACCCCTTCAGGATCGCCGCGGGGCGCGCCGGGAGCTTGGCCAGTTCCGCCTCGGGGAGGGTCGTATTCGTTGTCAGGTGCGCGCCACTGGGCGGCTGAGGCGCTGCGGTTTGCAATTAAGCCCCTGAGAACCAAGAGCAGAGGCAACCCAAATCCCCCCTTTTTGTTTTAAGTGAAAATGTGGAAGTTGTAGCATAAAATTACAGTATCTGTGAAATTAGAACCAGCAGCTCCCTGTCATCTTGTAGCACCCGCGCCCCGCTAGTCCCTGACGCCTGGATGGCACTTGGCGAACGTTTGCAGTATAGGGTCGAATTTAATGTCCCCACCGAGCCTGTTGTTCATTCATTCAGCATTATTGAGTATCTGCCGTGTACCAGGATTGCATCATGTGCTGGAGATACCACGCTGAACAAGACTGTCCCTGCCCTCAGGAAGCTCTCAGTTCGGTTACTTGACAACCGTCAGAGACACCCTCTTCCCCCTGCTCCAGTTTTGTTTCTATTTGCTGCCACAAGGATTTTGTGACTGCCTAACGTGCTGGATTACAAGAGCAACACTAGGTGCATACTTGGTGCGAAATACGGTGCCCAGGACACCAAGTGCCGGGTGGAGAACGTATAAGATGGTGAGTGAGATAGAATAACCCTTAACTATTCAGCGAGGCGAATTTTAATAACTAATGAAAATATGATGTGAATTTTAATAACTAATGAGAATATGATGTGAAATCTGTTCAAAACCCGGTAATTCCAAATGGCTTCTAAAGCAGTCTTCAGGATACAGCCTATGCTTGAACTAATTTAAAACAGGTGCAAGAACGGAGGGAGAGACATTAGTATTTCAAGAGTAAAAAAAAGCTCTATGTATTTTTTGTCTCTGTGCCTTTGTGTTACCATAGGACTGGAAAAATGCAGGCCCGGCAGGCAATGAAATGAGCTCACATTCATGCTTCAGTGTTGTACTAAAACAGCGGTCACAGCAGTAGGAGCTATGTTAAAGGCACAAAGATTAGTTCCTAAGGGTATTATAAGGAACAGCAGATAACATAAATATTTGTGTTCTTTGTGGTGGTGACAAAAGAAGCAACCATTTCTTTCTAAGGTAACTACGAAAGAAAGAGTCGACTCCATCTTTCTTCTCGTTTTTCCAGAAATATGGAAAAGGAAATATGTAATCAGGAATTTGTTCTTTACTGTCCATTTTAGATTTTTATGTGGAAAACATTTTATCTCCAGATGTCTGTCTTCACAAGTATATTTGTCATAATCTATGTCTGTTTCTACGAAAGGAACACAACAGTGCCTTCACCATTAGAGGAAAAAACTCTGGATCCTCTTCCTCAAACTTGTAGATCTCCTGACTTGAAAAAAAATCTTCACTTGTTCCTGTTGAGCCCTCTATAGCTATAATACTGATTCTTTCGTTTCACTGACAAATTCATAAGACTAGTGTGTTGTCTCTATTTCCTTACCATCTTAGAATTTCCTGCCTAGTTCCATGCAGTTGATTTCCACTTCTGTAACTATACCTAAACAGCATTCCTGAGGTTGCCAGTTATCTTCCTGATAAATCAAACGGCCTTTTCTCAGACTTCCACAGTGACTCTACCCAGCTCCTTCCCACAACACACCTCTTTCCAGGGCCTTATTGTTTCCTGGTTTCCCTGCTACCTCCTGGACTTTCTCACTCTATTTTGCTGGCACTTCTGATGACTTTACTGTAAGTATTCCTTAAAGCTCAATGTTTAGTACTTATTTATTGTTGTTGTTTTCTTTGATTAGTTTCTTAATTGAAACTTCAGTTATACTACTTCATTCTTTCATTCATTCATTTAGTAAATATTTTTTGAACATCTGTGTGCCACATGGCTTTGTTCTTATGACTGGGAATATAGCAGGCAACAAGACAGACAGCGCTTGCTCTCATGGGAGTTTATAACTAATCCCGTAAAACAGAAATTGAATAAGTAGTCATGAGTATGATAAAATGCCTAGGGGAGTTCAGAGTGCTCTTAAATGTTCACCTCCAGCCTGTACCTAGTAACCTGAATTTTAATTTGGAGGCTTGGTCTTTCTGTAAGTGTTCCAGATCACCTTTTAAGGCTTTCTTTTTCTGTCCGCCATACTAACTTCTTATTCCAATAGTTCAAGGTATTAGGAAAGCAGTCTTTTAAAGTTCATATAAAGTGCTGAATATCTGAAATTATCCCCGAAGTTTTTAGCTTAAAAAATAAACAAAAATTTTAGTAATATATATTTTAATGGGTTTTTTTTGTAGTGGCTGACAAAGTGTTCATTACCTTATGTTTAGACCAATGACATCGAAAGTGGAGGTATGTATACTTCATGGGTGTGCAAGATGATGCACTGGAGCACATAAAGATATATTAGAAGTTTGGCTTGCGTTTACTTTTATCTAATAAATAGAAAAATTTGTTTCATTAATTTTTTAAAAATACGGATTGACACTGGTCTCCCCACCTTGTGTTTATCAGATAGACACACATCACAAACAAACAGTAAATGAAGTATCCTAAGGGAAGAGTTGGAATTCCACAACTTGGAAGAGTTGAAATTAGTACTTTACTTTGATTATGTGCTTCAGCATATGGTTACATAATACATTGTGACTGGTTCCATGTCTTTGTAGATTATATTATCTATCTAGCTTTAACTGAATAAAACTTCACAGTAATGGACAGGTAGCCTAAAGAGTTTTCCCCAAATAAATCATCATTAAAAGTGTTGATACAAGCATAAGCAAACAAGAAATGCCAGAATCAATACTTCTACTTGCTGCATTTATCAGGAAGATTGTTGAAATATGGATTAAAAGATGATAATACTTGGTTCCAGCTTTCAGGGAACTCAGAATCTATTAGGGGAAACAAACTTGTAAAGCAGTGTGTGAACAGTACCTGTAAAAGCTTGTTTAAGATTGGGCAAGGGTGAGAAAGTGTAGAGGAGGTGGGTATTAAGTTACCAGAATAGGGGAGGTGATAATTAGGACTTCTTGAGCTGACTTTTTTTTTAAAACATCTTTATTGGAGTATAATTACTTTACAATGGTGTGTTAGTTTCTGCTTTATAACAAAGTGAATCAGTTATACATATGTCCCATATCTCTTCCCTCTTGCGTCTCCCTCCCTCCCACCCTCCCTATCCCACCCCTCTAGGTGGTCACAAAGCACCGAGCTGATCTCCCTGTCTTGAGCTGGCTTTTGATGGAGTTCATCTGGCAGATTGAGGCATGAGGGTGGGGAGAGATGATCACATTTTCAACTTAGAAATATCAGGTTTTGGGCAGTGTGGATAATGGGTTGGAGAGGGGCAAAGACAGGTAGCAAGAGTGATTAGTTATCTATTGCCATACTCACCCTGTACTCTGCTATCTTTAAATCTTGGATTTGGAAACTTAGTTTTGACCAAAATTCCCCCTCCTTTGATCTCTGACTTCTTTACTCATTTGAGTGTGTTCTCATCATCATCAAGGCCTGCAATCCCATGCGTTGTTTTTATTTGTCCTATTTTTAACTTTCACCAGCACTCTCAGTTCCCTTTATCCTTCTGACCTATCAATCTACCTTCCTGGTTGAATGTTTTCTCTGTGCATACTCTCAAACTGCCAAGCATCATTAGGGAGAGTTGTACAAACTTGTAGATGGATGCTTGTACCAATGCATGATTGCTAACTTCCACTGAACCTTTACAACTACCTAAAATGCTTCTGCTTCTTCCTAATTAACTCTTTTTCACACACTCTGCAGAGCCTACTGCAAAATTTTGCCTCTCTCCTAAGATACCTGCCTTATTCTCATATACTCTTATTTTTAGCCTTTGATACTTTTTCTCTGCAGAGAAACTATGAATCATCAAGCTATATGGAGGGAGCTCCTTCAATAAAATTCTCTTATTTCTACCTCTTATCCTTCTCCACACTCCTTCCCCAAATACTGCCAAATATTTCAAAGGAAGTGTCCTAGGTGTTCTCTTCTGATTTGAGCTACTGCTTTCTTAATCTTGGCTGCATATTGCATATTGGCATCACCTGGAGAGTTTAAGCATCCACTGATGCCTAGATCACAACCCCAGCACCGGGCATTGGGGTGCTCAGAAGCTCCCACAGGTGATTCTAATGTGTGGCCAAGGTTGAGAATGTAAGTATCATCCTCTGAGAACTTGGTCTGCCAGTCTCTACCCTCTGCCTACAGATACATTACATTTCTCATCTTCTGGGCAGCAACCATTTCTTGTTCATTTTTATATTTTTATGGTCTACGTTCCTGGCAACATAGTGGATTCTCAAATACTCTTAAGTGAATAAAGTAATCAAATAAAGCTGCATACAGTTCTTTTGTGACTCCTCCTCCCCAACCTAAATTTCCAACTACAGATTCAGTATTTCCAGTGCTGAGCCTGTTGTAGTTTACTCTTTCTGAAAGTTACTTTTCTTTTTGGGTTTCCTATAACTTTAAGTTGAATTATATGCACCAAGTCACCTAAGCTAGAAATCTGATCCCCTTTGATTATTTCCTCTTATTTCCCATGTCTCATTGATCGAGTCCTGGCAGTTTTTTTCCTCTGAACAGTTTCTTGTCTTTATCCTCTTTTTTAAAAAATTGAGGTATAATTGACATTTAACATTATATTAGTTTTAAGTGTACGATGTAAAGATTTGCTGTTTGTATACATGTGAAATGATCACCACGATTATTCTAGTTAACATTAGTCACCTTACGTAGTTAAAAAAATTTTTTTTCTTGTGATGAGAACTTCTAAGATCTACTCTCTTAGCAACTTTCAAATATTGAATACAGCATTAGTAACTATAGTCACCAGACTGTATATTACATCCCCAGGACGTGTTTATTTTATCACTGAAGGTTTATATATTTTGACTCCCGTCACCTATTTCTTCTTGTCTCTTTCCCCCTCTGGCAACCACCAATCAGTTCTTTGTATCTATGAGCTAGTTTCTTTTGTTTTTATTTCTGTTTAGATTCCACATATAAGTGAGATCATATACTATTTGTCTTTGTCTGACTTACTTCACTTAGCATAATACCCTCAAGATCCATCCATGTTGTTGGAAATGGCAAGATTTCATTCTTTTTATGGCTACATAATAGTCCATTGTGTATATATACCACATTTTCTTTATCCTTTCGTCCATTGATGGACACTTAGGTTGTTTCTATATCTTGGCTATGGTAAATAATGCTGTAATGAACATGGAGGTGCAGATATCTTTTTGAGTTAGTGTTTTTGTTTTCTTCGGATAAATACTGAGAGGTGGAATTGCTAGGTCATATGGTAATTCTATTTTTATTTTTTTGAGGAATTTCCTTACTGCTTTCCATAGTGACTGCACCAATTTACATTCCTACTAACAGTGCATGTCCCTTTTTTCCACATCCTCACCAATACCTGCTATTTGTTGTCTTTTTGATAATAGCCATTCTGACGTGTGTGAGGTAATATTTCACTGTGATTTTGATTTGAATTTCCCTGATGATTAGTGATGTTGAGCATCTTTTCATGTACCTGATGGCCATCTTTATGTCTTCTTTGGAAAAATGTCTATTCAGATCTTCAGCCCATTTAAAAAAATTGGATTTTCTTTTTTTTTTGCTGTTGAGTAGTATGAATTCTTTATATATTTCAGATATTAACCCCTCATCAGATATATTACTTGAAAGTATTTTCTCCCACTCAGTAGGTTGCCTTTTCACGTTGTTGGTGTGGTGGTTTCCTTTGCTGTGCAAATGATTTTTAGTTTTATGTAGTTCCACTTGTTTATTTTTGTTTTTGTTGCTTTTGCTTTTGGTGTCAGATTAAAAAAAAAATCTCTGGGTATATGCACAGTAGTGGGATTGCTGGGTCATATGGTAGTTCTATTTTTAGTTTTATATGGAGCCTCCATACTGTTCTCCATAGTGGCTGTATCAGTTTACATTCCCACCAACAGTGCAAGAGGCTTCCCTTTTCTCCACACCCCCTCCAGCATTTATTGTTTGTAGATTTTTTGATGATTCAAAGAGTCATGTGCCACAATGTTCATTGAAGTTCTATTTACAATAGCCAGGACATGGAAGCAACCTAAGTGTCCATTGACAGATGAATGGATAAAGAAGATGTGGCACATATATACAATGGAATATTACTCAGCCATAAAAAGAAATTAAATTGAGTTATCTGTAGTGAGGTGGATGGACCTAGAGACTGTCATAGAATGAAGTAAGTCAGAAAGAGAAAAACAAATACTGTATGCTACACATATATATGGAATCTAAAAAAAAGAAGATTCTGGAGAACCTAGGGGCAAGACAGGAGTAAAGACACAGATGTAGAGAATGGACTTGAGGACACGGGGAGGGGAAAGGGTAAGCCGGGATGAAGTGAGAGAGTGGCATGGACATATATACACTACCAAATGTAAAATAGATAGCTAGTGGGAAGCAGCCGCATAGCACAGGGAGATCAGCTCAGTGCTTTGTGTCCACCTAGAGGGGTGGGATAGGAAGGGTGGGAGGGAGACACAAGAGGGAGGAGATATGGGGATATATGTATATGTACAGCTGATTATAAAGCAGAAACTAGCACACCATTGTAAAGCAATTATACTCCAATAAAGATGTTAAAAATAACATTTAAAAAATTAAAAAATTAAAAAAAATTAAAAAATCTCCAAGACTTACCTCAAAGAACTTACCACCTATGTGTTCTTGTTGGAGTTTTATGATTTCAGGGCTTATGTTCAAGTCTTTAATAGATTTTGAGTAAATTTTTGTATGTAGTATAAGATAATGGTCCAATTTCATTCTTTTGCATGTGACTGTCCAATTTTCCCATTACCATTTATCGAAAGAGACCATCTTTTCTCCATTGTATATTCTTGCTTCCTTTGTCATAAATTGACCATATAAATGTAGATTTATTTCTGGGTGGTCTGTTCTGTTTTATTGATCTATGTGTCTGTTTTTATGCCAATACTACACTTAAAAAATTATTTTAGCCCTATAATAATATAGTTTCAAATCAGGGAGCATGATGCCTCTAGCTTTGTTCTTCTTTCTCAAGATTGCTTTGGTGTTCAGGGTCTTTTATGGTTCCATACAAATTTTAGGATTGTTTGTTTTATTTATGTGAAAAATGTCATTGGAGTTTTGATAGGGATTGTGTTGAATCTGTAGATTGCTTTGGGTAGAATGGACATTTTAATGATATTCATTCTTCCAATTCATGAGCATGACATATCTTTCCATTTATTTGTTCCTTCAAATTTTTTCCACTAATGTTTTGTATAATGTTAAATATACAGGTCTTTCACCTCCTTGATTAAATTTGTTCCTAGGAATTTTATTATTTTCAATGCTTTCTTCATTTCTCTTTCTGATAGTTCATTATTACTGCATATAAACAAAACAGATTTTTGTATATTGATTTTGTATCATGCAACTTTACTGACTTTATTAGTTCTAACAATTTGTTTTGGTGGAGTCTTTAGGGTTTTCCGTATCATGTGATCTGCAAATAGTGATAGTTTCCTTCTTCCTTTCTAACTTGGATGCCTTTTATTTCTCTCTTCTTGCCAAATTTCTCTGGCTAGGACTTCTAATACTATGTTGAATAAAGTGGAAAGAGTTGGCATCCTTGTCTTGTTCCTGATCTTAAGGGAAATGCTTTTAGCTTTTCATCTTTGAGTATGATGTTAGCTGTGGGCTTCTCATATATGGCCTTTGTTGTGTTGAGGTTTTTTTAAATCAGAAATGGGTGTTGGATATTGTCAGATGCTTTCTCTGCATCTATTGAGATGATCATATGATTTTTATCCTTCGTTTTGTTAATGTGGTATATCACGTTGATTGATTTGTGGATATTGAACCATCCTTGCATCCCTGAATAAATCCCACTTGGTCATGGTATATGATCTTTTTAATATATTGTTGAACTCAGTTTGCTAAGATTATATTGAGGATTTTTGCATCTATGTTCACTAGGTATATTGGCTTCTAATTTTCTTTTCTTGTGGTATCCTTGTTGTGAGGTTTTTGATTACTGATTCAATCTCCTTCTAGTAATTAGTTCAGATTTTCTGTTTCTTCCTGATTCAGTATTGGTAGGTTGCATGTTTCTAGGAATGTGTCCATTTCTTCTAGGTTGTCAAATTTATTGGCTTATAATTGTTCATAGTGCTCTTTTATGATCCTGTGTATTTCTGTGATATCAATTTTAATAGCTCTTCTTTCATTTCTGATTTTTTTATTGAGTCCTCTCTTTTGCTTGGTGAGTCTAGCTAAAGGTTTGTGAATTTTATCTTTTCAAAGAACCAACTCTTAGGTTCATTGATCTTTTCTATTGTCTTTTTAATCTCTATTTTATTTATTTATGCTCTAATGTTTGTATTTCTTTCTTTTTACTAACTTTGTGCTTCATTTGTTCTTCTTTTTCTGGTTCCTTTAAGTGTAAAGACGGAGTGTTTATTTGAGATTTTTCTTGTTCTTGAGATAGGCCTGTATCACTATGAACTTACTTCTTAGAACTGCTTTTGCTGCATCCCATAGATTTTGGAATGCTATATTTCTATTTTCATTTGTCTCAAGGTATTTTTAATTTTCTCTTTGATTTCTTTGTTGACCCATTTGTTGTTCAGTAGCATGTTGTTTAATCTCCACATATTTGTGATTTTCTAGTTTTCTTCTTGTAATTAATTTCTAGTATATTATTGTGGTTGGAAAAGATGCTTGATATGATTTCAATCTTAAGTTTAAGATTTGTTTTGTGCTCTAACATATGATCTATCATGGAGAATCTTCCATGTGCACTTGAGAAGAATGTGTATTGTTTCAGGGTAGAATGTTCTGTATGTCTATTATGTACATCTGATCTAACATGTTATTTAAGGCTGATGTTTTTTAATTTTCAGTCTGGATGATCTATCCATTCATGTAAATGGGGTATTAAAGTCCCCTACCATTGTACTGCAGTCTATTTCTCTCTTTAGGTCTATTAATATTTGTTTTATATATTTAGGTGCTCCTACGTTGGGTGCATAAATGTTGACAAATGTTGTATCTTCTTTTTGGATTGACTTCTTTATCATTATGTAATGCTCTTTGTCTCTTATTATAGTCTTTGTTTTAAAGTCTATTTTGTCTAATATAAGTATGCTACTCTTTCTTTGGTTTTAATTTTCATAGAATATCTTTTTTCATCTTTTCATTTTCAGGCTGTGTGTGTCCTGACATCTGAAGTGAGTCTATTGTAGGCAGCATGTATGGGTCTTGTTTTTTTTTTAACCCATTTATCCACTCTATGTCTTTTGACTGGAGAATTAAGTAATTTACATTTAAAGAAATTATTGAAAGTTATGTACTTATTGCCATTTTGTTAATTGTTTTCTGGTTGTTTTGTACTTCCTCTCTGTTCCTTTCTTCTTTGCTCTCTTCTTTTGTGGTTTGATGAGTTTTTAGTGGTATACCTATATTTCTTTCTCTATCTCTTTTGTGTATCTACTATATGATTGTGCTTTGTGGTTATCGTGAGGCTTACATATAACAACTTATAAGTCTTTCTTAAGTCAGTAACTTAAATTTGATTGCATCTAAAGTTCTCCATTTTTACTCTACTATTTCCCCATTTTATGTTTTTTTTTAATTTTAAACATTTTATTATGAAAATTTCAATCACACACATACTTAGTGAGAACAGTATAATAAATTCCCATATTCCATCACCCAGTGTCAATAATTATCATTTTAACAATCTTTCAACTTTTTTCAAAA
Organism: Globicephala melas; assembly: GCF_963455315.2. Lineage (NCBI taxonomy): Eukaryota > Metazoa > Chordata > Mammalia > Artiodactyla > Delphinidae > Globicephala > Globicephala melas. The sequence goes on from NC_083314.1 coordinate 112,005,485, forward strand.
ATAAGAACTACTTGAGTCATATCTTACAGATATCCTATTCAGTTCCTTGCCTAGTCATTTCTATTCATTATAGACTTTAAGACACCTCATTGTTAATTTCAAAAGATTTTCTTATCTCTTACTTCCCTGAGAAGATAGGCTATTCAGTTTGAGATCTGCCATTTTCCCTTCTCTACACTTCAAAATATCTCAGAATTCTGTTCTTCTTTTTTCTCTATAATTTTAAAAATTTTATTTCTTTCTTTATGCAGCAGGTTCTTATTAGTCATCAATTTTATACACATCAGTATATATATGTCAATCCCAATCACCCAATTCATCACACCACCCCCCTCACCGCCCCGCTGCCTTCCCCCCTTGGTGTCCTTATGTTTGTTCTCTGCATTTGTGTCTCAATTTCTGCCCTGCAGACCGGTTCATCTGTACCATTTTTCTAGGTTCCACATACATGTGTTAATATGCGATATGTGTTTTTATCTTTCTGACTTACTTCGCTCCGTATGACAGTCTCTAGATCCATCCATGTCTGAAAAAATGACCCAGTTTTGTTCCTTCTTATGGCTGAGTAATATTCCATTGTATATATGTACCACATCTTCTTTATCCATTCATCTGTTGATGGGCATTCAGGTTGCTTCCATGACCTGGCTATTGTAAATAGTGCTGCAATGAACATTGGGGTGCATGTGTCTTTTCGAATTATGATTTTCTCGGGGTATATGCCCAGTAGTGGGATTGCTGGATAATATGGTAATTCTATTTTTAGTTTTTTAAGGAACCTCCATACTGTTCTCCATAGTGGCTGTATCAATTTACAGTCCCACCAACACTGCAAGAGGGTTCCCTTTTTTCCACACCCTCTCCAGCATTTGTTGTTTGTAGATATTCTGGTGATGCCCATACTAACTGCTGTGAGGTGATACCTCATAGTTTTGATTTGCATTTCTCTAATAATTAGTGATGTTGAGCAACTTTTCATGTGCTTCTTGGCCATCTGTATGTTTTCTTTGGAGAAATGTCTATTTAGGTCTTCTGCCCATTTTTGGATTGGGTTGTTTGTTTTTTTAATATTGAGCTGCCTGAGCTGTTTATATACTTTGGAGATTAATCCTTTGTCCATGGATTCATTTGCAAATATTTTCTCCTATTCTGAGTGTAGTCTTTTCATCTTGTTTATGGTTTCCTTTGTTGTGCAAAAGTTTTGAAGTTTCATTAGGTCCCATTTGTTTATTTTTGTTTTTATTTCCATTACTCTAGGAAGTGGATCAAAAAAGATCTTGCTGTGATATATGTCAAAGAGTGTTCTTTCTATGTTTTCCTCTAAGAGTTTTATAGTGTCTGGTCTTACATTTAGATGTCTAATTCATTTTGAGTTTATTTATGTGTATGGTGTTAGGGAGTGTTCTAATTTCATTCTTCTACATGTAGCTGTCCAGTTTTCCCAGCACCACTTACTGAAGAGACTGTCTTTTCTCCATTGTATATCCTTGCATCCTTTGTCATAGATTAGTTGACCGTAGGTGCGTGGGTTTATCTCTGGGCTTTCTATCCTGTTCCATTGATGTATATTTCTGTTTTTGTGCCAGTACCTTATTGTCTTAATTACTGTAGCTTTGTGGTATAGTCTGAAGTCAGGGAGTCTGATTCCTCCAGCTCTGCTGTTTTCCCTCAAGACTGCTTTGGCTATTCAAGGTCTTTTTTGTCTCCATACAAATTTTAAGATTTGTTGTTCTACCTCTGTAAAAAATGCCATTGGTAATTTGATAGGGATTGCATTGAATCTGTAGATTGCTTTGGGTAGTATAGTCATTTCCACAATATTGATTCTTCCAATCCCTGGTATGTCTCTCCATCTGTTGGTATCATCTTTCATTTCTTTCATCAGTGTCTTATAGTTTTCTGCATACAGGCCTATTGTCTCCCTAGGTAGGTTTATTCCTAGGTATTTTATTCTTTTTGTTGCAACTGTAAATGGGAGTGTTTCCTTAATTTCTCTTTCAGATTTTTCATCATTAGTGTATAGGAATGCAAGAGATTTCTGTGTGTTAATTTTATATCCTGCAACTTTACCAAATTCGTTGATTAGCTCTAGAAGTTTTCTGGTGGCATCTTTAGGATTCTTTATGTATAATATCCTGTTATCTGCAAACAGTGACAGCTTTACTTCTTCTTTTCCAATTTGTATTCCTTTTATTTCTTTCTCTTCTCTGATTGCCATGTCTAGGACTTCCAAAACTATGTTGAATAATAGTGGTGAGAGTGGGCATCCTTGTCTTGTTCCTGATCTTAGAGGAAATGCTTTCAGTTTTTCACCACTGAGAATGATGTTTGCTGTGGGTTTGTCATATAAGGCCTTTATTATGTTGAGGTAGGTTCCCTCTATCTCCACTTTCTAGAGAGTTTTTATCATAAATCGGTGTTGAATTTTGTCAAAAGCTTTTTCTGCATCTGTTGAGATGATCATATGGTTTTTATTCTTCAATTTGTTAATATGGTGTATCACATTGATTGATTTGCATATTTTGAAGAATCCTTGCATAGCTGGGATAAATCCCATTTGATCATGGTGTATGATCCTTTTAATGTGTTGCTGGATTCTGTTTGCTAGTATTTTGTTGAGGATTTTTGAATCTATATTCATCAGTGATATTGGTCTGTAATTTTCTTTTTTTGTAGTATCTTTGTGTGGTTTTGGTATCAGGGGATGGTGGCCTCATAGAATGAGTTTGGGAGTGTTCCTTCCTCTGCAATTTTTGGGAAGACTTTGAGAAACATGGGTGTTAGCTCTTCTCTAAATATTTGATAGAATTCACTTGTGAAGCCATCTAGTCCTGGACTTTTGTGTGTTGGAAGAGTTTTAATCATAGTTTCAACTTCATTACTTGTGATTGCTCTATTCATATTTTCTGTTTCTTCCTGGTTCAGTCTTGGAAGGTTATACGTTTCTAAGAATTTTTCCATTTCTTCCAGGTTGTCCATTTAATTGGCATAGAGTTGCTGGTAGTAGTCTCTTAGGAGGCTTTGTATTTCTGCGGTGTCTGTTGTAATTTCTTTTTCTTTTCTAATTTTATTGATTTGAGTCCTCTCCCTCTTTTTCTTGATGAGTCTGGCTAATGGTTTATCAATTTTGTTTATCTTCTCAAAGAGCCAGCTTTTAGTTTTATTGATCTTTGGTATTGTTTTCTTTGTTTCTATTTCATTTATTTCTGCTCTGATCTTTATGATTTCTTTTCTTCTAATAACTTTGGGTTTTGTTTGTGCTTCCTCCTCTAGTTCCTTTAGGTGTAACGTTAGATTGTTTATTTGAGATTTTTCTTGTTTCTTGAGGTAGGCTTGTATAGCTATAAACTTCCCTCTTAGAACTGCTTTTGCTGCATCCTGTAGGTTTTGGATCATCGTGTTTTCATTGTCATTTGTCTCTAGGTATTTTTTGATTTCCTCTTTGAATTCTTCAGTGATCTCTTGGTTATTTAGTAACGTATTGTTTAGCCTCCATGTGTTTGTGTATTGTATGTTTTTTTCCCTGTAATTTATTTGTAATCTCATAGGGTTGTGGTCAGAAAAGATGCTTGATATGATTTCAAGTTTCTTAAATTTATTGAGGCTTGATTTGTGGCCCAAGATGTGGTCTGTCCGGGAGAATGTTCCATGTACACTTGAGAAGAAAGTATAAAATGCTGTTTTTGGATGGAATGTCCTATAAATATCAATTAAATCTATCTGGTCTATTGTGTCATTTAAACCTTCTGTTTCCTTATTTATTTTCACTTTGGATGATCTATCTGTCCATTGGTGTAAGTGAGGTGTTAAAGTCCCCCACTATTTTTGTGTTACTGTCGATTTCCTCCTTTATAGATGTTAGCAGTTGCCTTAGGTATTGAGGTGCTCCTATGTTGGGTGCATATATATTTATAATTGTTATATCTTCTTTTTGGATTGATCCCTTGATCATTACGTCGTGTCCTTTCTTGTCTCTTATAACAATATTTATTTTAAAGTCTATTTTATCTGATATGAGTATTGCTACTTCAGCTTTCTTTTGATTTCCATTTGCATGGAGTATCTTTTTCCATCCCCTGACTTTCAGTCTGTATGTGTCCCTAGGTCTAAAGTGGGGTCTCTTGTAGACAGCATATATAAGGGTCTTGTTTTTGTATCCAGTCAGCAAGCCTGTGTCCTTTGGGTGGAGCATTTAATCCATTCACGTTTAAGGTAATTATCGATATGTATGTTCCTATTACCATTTTCTTAATTGTTTTGTGTTTGCTTGTGTAGGCCCTTTTCTTCTCTTGTGTTTCCCACTTAGAGAAATTCCTTTGCATTTGTTCTAGAGCTGGTTCGGTGGTGCTGAATTCTCTTAGCTTTTGCTTCTCTGTAAAACTTTTTACTTCTCCATCGAATTTGAATGGGATCCTTGCTGGGTAGAGTAATCTTGGTTGTAGGTTGTTCCCTTTCATCACTTTAAGTATATCATGCCACTCCCTTCTGGCATGTACAGTTTCTACTGAGAAATCAGCTGTTAACCTTATGGGAGTTCCCTTGTATGTTATTTTTCGTTTTTCCCTTGCTGCTTTCAATAATTTTTCTTTGTCTTTAATTTTTGCTAATTTGATTACTATGAGTTTCGGCATGTTTCTTCTTGGGTTTAATCCTATATAGGACTCTCTGCACTTCCTGGAGTTGGGTGGCTATTTCCTTTCCCCTGTTAAGGAAGTTTTCGAGTATAATCTCTGGAAATATTTTCTCAGGTGCTTTCTCTGTCTCTTCTCCTTCTGGGACCCCTATAATGCGAATGTTGTTATGTTTCATGTTGTCCCAGAGGTCTCTTAGGCTGTCTTCATTTCTTTTCATTCTTTTTTCTTTATTCTGTTCTGTAGCAGTGAATTCCACCCTTCTGTCTTCCAGGTCACTTATCCATTCTTCTGCCTCAGTTATTCTGCTATTGATTCCTTCTAGTATAGTTTTCATTTCAGTTATTGTATTGTTCATCTCTGTTTGTTTGTTCTTTAATTCTTCAAGGTCTTTGTTAAACATTTCTTGCATCTTCTCGATCTTTGCCTCCATTCTTTTTCCAAGGTCCTGGATCATCTTCACTGTCATTATACTGAATTCTTTTTCTGGAAGGTTTCCTATCTCCACTTCATTTAGTTGTTTTTCTGGGGTTTTATCTTGTTCCTTCATCTGGTACATAGCCCTCTGCCTTTTCATCTTGTCTGACTTTCTGTGTATGTGGTTTTTGTTCCACAGGCTGCCGGATTGTAGTTCTTCTTGCTTCTGCTGTCTGCCCTCTGGTGGATCTAAGGGGCTTGTGCAAGTTTCATGATGGGAGGGGCTGGTGGTGGGTAGAGCTGGCTGTTGCTCTAGTGGGCAGAGCTTAGTAAAACTTTAATCAGCTTGACTGCTGATGGGTGGGACTGGGTTCCCTCCTTGTTGGTTGTTTGGCCTGAGGCAACCCAACACTGCAGCCTACCGAGGCTCTTTGGTGGGGCTAATGATGGACTCTGGGAGGGCTCGCGCCAAGGAGTACTTCCCAGAACTTCTGCTGCCAATGTCCTTGTCCTCACGGTGAGCCTCAGCCGCCCCCCACCTCTGCAGGAGACCCTCCAACACTAGCAAGTAGGTCTGATTCATTCTCCCCTGGGGTCATTGCTCCTTCCCCTGGGTCCTGATGCGCACACTACTTTGTGTGTGCCCTCCAAGGGTGGAGTCTCTGTTTCCCCGAGTTCTGTCAGAGTCCTGCAATCAAATCCCCCTAGCCTTCAAAGTCTGATTCTCTAGGAATTCCTCCTCCTGTTGCCGGACCCCGAGGTTCGCAAGCCTGACGTGGGGCTCAGAACCTTCACTCCAGTGGGTAGACTTCTGTGGTATAAGTGTTCTCCAGTTTGTGAGTCATGCATCCAGCAGTTATGGGATTTGACTTTACTGTGATTGTGCCCCTCCTACCATCTCATTGTGGCTTCTCCTTTGTCTTTGGATGTGGGGAATCTTTTTTGGTGAGTTCTAGTGTCTTCCTTTCGGTGACTGGTCAGCAGTTAGTTGTGATTCTGGTGTTCTCACAAGAAGGTGTGAGAGAACCTCCTTCCCCATTTTATGTTTTGGATGTCAAATTTCCATCTTTTTATTTTGTGTCTCCCTTAACTAATTATTTTAGTTATAGTTATTTTTCTTTTACTACTTTTGTCTTTTAATCTTCATACTAGCTTTATAAATAATTAATCCACTACTTTACTGTGTATTTACCTTTCTATTGAGATTTATTCTTTCATGTTTTCATGTTACTAATTAGTACCCTTTGTTTTCAGCTTAAAAAGGTCCCTTTAACATTTCATGTGAATTGCATTTAGTGATGATAGACTTTTTTAGCTTTCCCTTGTCTGATAAACTCTTTCTCTCTCCTTATCAATTATCATTCTGAATAATTTAGCTGGGTAGAGTATTCTTTTTTTTTTTTTCGGTAGGAGGGCCTCTCACTGTTGTGGCCTCTCCCGTTGTGGAGCACAGGCTCTGGACGGGCAAGTTCAGCGGCCATGGCTCACGGGCCCAGCCGCTCCGCGGCATGTGGGATCTGCCCACACCGGGTCATGAACCTGTGTCCCCTGCATCAGCAGGCAGACTCTCAACCACTGTGCAACCAGGGAAGCCCTGAGTAGAGTATTCTTGGTTGTTAGTTTTTCCTTTCAGCACTTTGAATGTATTATGCCACCCCGTTTGGCCTGCATAGTTTATACTGAAAAGTTTAATACTGCTCATAGTCTTATGGGGGTTGCCTTGTGGGTAACAAGTTATTTTTGTACTGCTGTTTTTAAGATTCTCTCCTTGTCTTTAACTTTTAACATTTTAATTATAATGCCCCTTTGTGTGGGTCTCTTTGGGTTCATCTTATTTGGAACTCTCTGGGTTTCCTAGGGCTGGATATCTGGTTCCTTCCCCAGGTTATGGAAGTTTTCAGTCATTATTTCTTCCAATAATTTTTTCTGCCCTTTTCTCTCTTCTTCTTCTTTTGGAACCCCTATGTGAGTGTTTATCTGCTTGATGTCGTCCCATAAGTTTCTTAAGCTATCTTCACCTTTATTCATTCTTTTTTCTTTCTTTTTATATTTTAACATTTTTATTGGAGTATAATTGCTTTACAATGTTGTGTAAGTTTCTGCTGTATAACAAAGTAAATAAGTTACATGTATACATACATCCCCATATTTCCTCCCTCCTGTGCTTCACTCCCACCCTCCCTATCCCACCCCTCTAGGTGGTCACAAAGCACCAAGCTGATCTCCCTGTGCTATGCAGCTGCTTCCTACTAGCTATCTATTTTACATTTGGTAGTGTATATATGTCAATGCCACTCTCTCACTTCATCCCAGCTTACCCTTCCACCCCCTATGTCCTCAACTCCATTCTCTATTTCTGCCTCTTTATTCCTGTCCTACCCCTAAGTTCATCAGAGCCTTTTTTTTTTAGATTCCATATATATGTGTTAGCATATGGTATTTGTTTTTCTCTTTCTGATTTACTTCACTGTGTATGACAGATTGTAGGTCCATCCACTTCACTATAAATAACTCAATTTCGTTTCTTTTTATTGCCAAGTAATATTCCATTGTATATATGTGCCACATCTTTATGCATTCATCTGTTGATGGACACTTAGGTTGCTTCCATGACCTGGCTATTGTAAATAGAGCTGCAGTGAACATTGTGGTATATGACTCTTTTTGAATTATGGTTTTCTCTGGGTATATGCCCAGTAGTGGGATTGCTGGGTTGTATGGTAGTTAAATTTTTAGTTTTTTAAGGAACCTCCATACTGTTTTCCGTAGTGGCAGTATCAATTTGCATTCCCAGCAACAGTGCAAGAGGGTTCCTTTTTCTCCACACCCTCTCCAGCACTTATTGTTTGTAGATTTTTTGATGATGGCCATTCTGACCAGTGTGAGGTGATATCTCATTGTAGTTTTGATTTGCATTTCTCTAATGATTAGTGATGTTGAGCATCCTTTCACGTGTTTGTTGGCAATCTGTATATCTTCTTTGGAGAAATGTCTGTTTAGGTCTTCTGCCCATTTTTGGATGGGCAATATAGTCACTTTGCTTTTTTGATACTGTGCTGTATAAGCTGCTTTTATTTTTTGGAGATTAATCCTTTGTCAGTTGCTTCATTTGCAAATATTTTCTCCCATTCTGTGGGTTGTCTTTTCGTCTTTTTTATGGTTTCCTTTGCTGTGCAAAGGCTTTTAAGTTTCATTAGGTCCCATTTGTTTGTTTTTGTTTTTATTTCCATTACTCTAGGAGGTGGATCAAAAAAGATCTTGCTGTGATTTATGTCAAACAGTGTTCTGCCTATGTTTTCCTCTAAGAGTTTTATAGTGTCTGGCCTTACATTTAGGTCTTGAATCCATTTTGAGCTTATTTTTGTGTATGGTGTTAGGGAGTGTTCTAATTTCATTCTTTTACATGTAGCTGTCCAGTTGTCCCAACACCACTTATTAAAGAGGCTGTCTTTTCTCCATTGTACATTCTTGCCTCCTTTATCAAAGATAAGGTGACCATATATGCGTGGGTTTATCTCTGGGCTTTCTATCCTGTTCCATTGATATATTTCTGTTTTTGTGCCAGTACCATACTGTCTTGATTACTGTAGCTTTGTAGTATAGTCTGAAGTCTGGGAGCCTGATTCCTCCAGGTCCGTTTTTCTTTCTCAAGATTGCTTTGGCTATTCAGGGTATTTTGTGTTTCCATACAAATTGTGAAATTTTTTGTTCTAGTTCTGTGAAAAATGCCAGGGCAGTTTGATAGCGATTGCTTTGAACTGTAGATTGCTTTGGGTAATATAGTCACTTTCACAATGTTGCTTCTTCTAGTCCAGGAACATGGTATATCTCTCCATCTGTTTGTCTCGTCTTTAATTTCTTTTATCAGTGTCTTATAGTTTTCTGCATACAGGTCTTTTGTCTCCTTAGTTAGGTTTACTGCTAGGTATTTTTTTTTTTTTTGCGGTACGCTGGCCTCTCACTGTTGTGGCCTCTCCCATTGAGGAGCACAGGCTCCGGACGGGCAGGATCAGCGGTCATGGCCCAGCTGCTCTGTGGCATGTGGGATCCTCCCAGACTGGGACAGGAACCCGTGTCCCCTGCATCGGCAGGTGGACTCTCAACCACTGCGCCACCAGGGAAGCCCTCTCCTAGGTATTTTATTCTTCTTGTTGCAATGGTAAATGGGAGTGTTTCCTTAATTTCTCTTACTGAGTTTTCATTGTTAGTGTATAGGAATGCAAGAGATTTCTGTACATTAATTTTGTATCCTGCTACTTTACCAGATTCATTGATTAGCTCTTGTAGTTTTCTGGTAGCATCTTTTGGATTCTCTATGTATACTATCATGTCATCTGCAGAGTGACAGTTTAATTTCTTCTTTTCAGATGTGGATTCCATTTGTTTCTTTTTCTTCTCTGATTGCTGTGGCTAAAACTTCCAAAACTATGTTGAATAATAGTGGTGAGAGTGGGAAACCTTGTCTTGTTCCTTATCTTAGAGGAAATGGTTTCAGTTTTTCACCATTGAGAATAGTGTTGTCTGAGGTTTGTCACATTTGGGCTTTATTATGTCTCCACTTTCTGGAGAGTTTTTATCATAAATGGGTGTCGAATTTTGTCACAAGCTTTTTCTGCATCTATTGATATAATCATATGGTTTTTATTCTTCAATTTTTTAATATGGTGTATCACATTGATTGATTTTCATATATTGAAGAATCCCTTGCATTCCTGGGATAAACCCCACTTGATCATGGTATATGATCCTTTTAATGTGCTGTTGGATTCTGTTTGGTAGTATTTTGTTGAGGATTTTTGTATTTATGTTCATCAGTGATATTGGCCTGTAGTTTTCTGTTTTTGTGACATCTTTGTCTTGCTTTGGTATCATGGTGATGGTACTCTTGTAGAATGAGTTTGGGAGTGTTCCTCCCTCTGCTATATTTTGGAAGAGTTTGAGAGGATAGGTGTTAGCTCTTTACTAAATGTTTAATAGAATTCACCTGTAAAGCCATCTGGTCCTGGGCTTTTGTTTGTTGGAAGATTTTTAATCACAGTTTCAATTTCAGTGCTTGTGATTGCTCTGTTCATATTTTCTGTTTCTTCCTGTTTCAGTCTTGGAAGCTTATACGTTTCTAAGAATTTGTCCATTTCTTCTAGGTTGTCCATTTTATTGGCGTATAGTTGCTTGTAGTAATCTCTCATGATCCTTCGTATTTCTGCAGTGTCAGTTTTACTTCTCCTTTTTCATTTTTAATTCTGTTTTTTGAGTCTTCTTTTTTTTCTTGATGAGTCTGACTAATGGTTTATGAATTTTGTTTATCTTCTCAAAGAATCAGCTTTTAGTTTTATTGGTCTTTGGTATTTTTCTCTTCATTTCTTTTTCCTTTGTTTCTGATCTGATCTTTATGATTTCTTTCCTTCTGTTAACTTTGGTGTTTTTTTAAATTTTTCTTTCTCTAATTGCTTTAGGTGTAAGGTTAAGTTGTTTATTTGAAATGTTTCTTGTTTCTTGATGTAGGAGTGTATTGCTATAAACTTCCTTCTTAGAACTCTTTTTGCTGCATCCCACAGGTTTTGGGTCGTCGTGTTTTCATTGTCATTTGTTTCTAGGAATTTTTTCATTTCCTCCCTGATTTCCACAGTGATCTCTTTGTTATTTAGTAACATATTGTTTAACCTCTGTGTTTGTGTATTTTACGTTTTTTTCCCTGTAATTCATTTCTAATCTCATAGCATTGTGGTCAGAAGAGATGCTCGATATGATTTCAATTTTCTTAAATTTACTGAGGCTTGATTTGTGACCCACAATATGATCTATCTTGGAGAATGTTCCTTTCACACTTGAGAAGAAAGTATAAAATGCTGTTTTCGGATGGAATGTCCTATAAATATCAATTAAATGTATCTGGTCTATTGTGTGATTTAAAGCTTCTGTTTCCTTATTTATTTTCACTTTGGATGATCTGTCCATTGGTGTAAGTGAGGTGTTAAAGTCCACCACTATTATTGTGTTACTGTCGATTTCTTCTTTTATAGCTGTTAGCAGTTGCCTTATGTATTGAGGTGCTCCTATGTTGGGTGCATATATATTTATAATTGTTATATCTTCTTCTTGGATTGATCCCTTTATCATTATGTCATGTCCTTTCTTGTTTCTTGTAACATTCTTTATTTTAAAGTCTATTTTATCTGATACGAGTATTGCTACTCCAGCTTTCCTTTGATTTCCATTTGCAAGGAATATCTTTTTCCATCCCCTCACTTTCAGTCTGTATCTGTCCCTAGGTCTGAAGTGGTTCTCTTGTAGACAGCATATATATGGGTCTTGTTTTTGTATCCATTCAACCAGTCTGTGCCTTTTGTTTGGAGCATTTAATCCATTTACTTTCAGGTAGTTATCCATATGTATATTCCTATGACCATTTTCTTAATCGTTTTGGGTTTTTTATGGTAGGTCTTTTCCTTCTCTTGTGTTTCCTGCCTAGAGAAGTTCCTTTCCTTTAGCATTTGCTGTAAAGCTGGTTTGGTGGTGCTGAACTCTCTTAGCTTTTGCTTGTCTGTAAAGGTTTTAATTTCTCTGTCGAATCTGAATGAGATCCTTGCTGGGTAGAGTAATCTTAGTTGTAGGATTTTCCCTTTCATCACTTTAAATATGTCCTGCCACTCCCTTCTGGCTTGCAGAGTTTTTGCTGAAAGATCAGCTGTTAACCTTATGGGGATTCCTTTGTATGTTATTTGTTTTTTTTCCCCTTGGTACTTTTATATTTTTTCTTTGTGTTTAATTTTTGGTAGTTTGATTAATATGTGTTTTGGCATGTTCCTCCTTGGGTTTATCCTGTATGGGACTGTCTGCACTTCCTTGACTTGACTGACTATTTCCTTTCCCATATTAGGGAAGTTTTCAAGTATAATGTCTTCAAATATTTTCTCAGTCCCTTTCTTTTTCTCTTCTTCTTCTGGGACCCCTATAATTCGTTGTTGGTGTGTTTAATGTTGTCCCAGAAGTCTCTGAGACTTTCCTCAATTCTTTTTATTCTTTTTTCTTTATTCTGCTCTGCAGAAGTTATTTCCACTATTCTATCTTCCAGGTCACTTATCTGTTCTTCTGCCTCAGTTATTCTGCTATTGATTCCCTCTAGAGTATTTTTAATTTCATTTATTGTGTTGTTCATCGTTGTTTGTTTCATCTTTAGTTCTTCTAGGTCCTTGTTAAACTTTTCTTGAATTTTCTCCATTCTGTTTCTGAGATTTTACATCATCTTTACTATCATTACTCTGAATTTTTTTTCAGGTAGACTGCCTATTTCCTCTTCATTTGTTTGGTGTGGTGGGTTTTTACCTTGTGCCTTCATCTGCTGCGTATTCTTTGTCTTCTCATTTCGTTTAGCTTACTGCTTTTGGAGTCTCCTTTTCGCAGGCTGCAGGTTCATAGTTCCTGTTATTTTTGGTGTCTGTCCCCAGTGGGTGAGGTTCATTCAGTGGCTTGTGTAGGCTTCCTGGTGCAGTGGATTGATGCCTGGTGTTCTGGTGGTTAGGCCTATATCTTGTCGTTCTGGCAGGCAGGGCTTTGTCCAGTGTTGTGTTTTAGTGTGTCTGTGAATTTAGGATGACTTTAGGCAGCCTCTCTGCTAATGGGTGGGGTTGTGTTCCTGTCTTGCTAGTTGTTTGGCATGCGGTGTCTAGCACTGTAGCTTACTGGCCATTGTGTGGAGCTCAGTCTTAGTGTTGAGACAGAGATATCTGGGAGAGCTTATGCTGATTAATATTATGTGGGGCCATGAGGTCTCTGGTGGTCCAATGTCCTGGACTCGCCTCTAGCACCTCAGAGGCTCTGGTCCGACACCTGGCCAGACCCTGCCAGCCACACGAGCCACATGGCTCGGAAGAAAAGGAAGAAAAACAAACAAATGAACAGATAGAATGCCAAAACAAATGGTAAAAGCAAAACTAAACTGACAACGTCACACAAAGAAACATACACATACACAGTCATAAAAAGAAACAAAGAAACAAAAAAAAAAAAACAAAAAAAACCAAACAGACAGAATCCTAGGACAAATGGTAAAAGCAAACCTAAACAGACAAAATCACACAAAGAAACATACACATGCATGCTCACAAAAAGAGAAAAAAGCAAAAAAAAAAAAAAAAAAAAGGAAGAGCAACCAAACCAATAAAAAAACCCACCAGTGATAATAAGCACTAAAAACTAAACTAAGATAAACATAAAACCAAAAATGAATCAGATGCAGAAAGCAAACCCCAAGTCTACAGTTGCTCCCAATGTCCATTGCCTCAATTTTGGGAACATTCATTGTCTATTCAGGTATTCCACAGATGCAGGGTTTATCAAGTTGATTGTGGGGATTTAATCCACTGCTCCTGAGGCTTCACAGAGAAATTTCCCTTTCTCTCCTTTGTTTGCACAGCTCCTGGGATTCAGCTTTCGTTTTGACCCCACCTCTGCGTATAGGCCACCTTCAGGTGCCTGTTTCCCACCCAGACAGGAGGAGGTTAACTCAGCAGCTGATTAGGGCTCTCTTAGGCTGGGGAGAGGGAGGGGTATGGTAGTCATAACTGGAATACGGGGTGAGCCTGCGGAGGCCAGCATGACATTGTAACAGCCTGAGGTGCACCGTGTGTTCTCCCGGGGAAGTTGTCCCTGCATCACGGGACCCTGGCAGTGATGTGCTGCACAGGCTCCCAGGGGGCTGTGGTTCATTACCTGTGCTTG